>NC_140646.1:1200000-1941000 GCF_978046115.1 Saccoglossus kowalevskii | reverse complement strand
AAAAGAGTCTTGGGTCAGCCTTGCGAGAGTCTTGGGGATTTTTTCCCCAGGGCGCTGTGTCTTATAGAGTGCTCGATTGACCGACTAAGATGAGAGCTGAAACGTATTCCGTTGTGTGTGTCTCATTTGACTGTAAAGTATAAGTGACTTTCCCGATCCCGTACCTCAAGGGGACGCGATAGAGAGACGAGACGAGATTACCCCCTGACAGTGTGGAGAACCCCGAGAGTAGAGAACATTTACCCCTGATAGAAGCTTGAATACCAGAGATGGCCTTCCTAACTTCCGCTTGAGAGCTTGTAATTGATGTGTCTTGTCTGTTAAATTGTGTTGAAGAATCTAGTTTATCTTGTTGCTAATAATCTACCCGACTTGTGTACTGATTCTCAATTGCTTCTATTGTCTCCATAAACTCGGATTCTTTGTGTGATACAACACTTTGTGCTTTATTCAAAAACATTGATTTTAGCGGAGAAGGCGATACATTGTCTTGTATAGACCTTTCGGTGGAAACATTGTTGGTGTTCATTAACGTAGCCGTTGGAGAATCAGTAATAGTTAGCAAAGAAGAATTGGCTTGAATCGCATTTTCGTGAACTTGATCGTCAAGTACATTCACGCTGTGGTCGACGCCATCTTGGTTTTGTTGTTGTTTACCATCTACTGCGTTGATTTGGACGGTCGTGCAATCGGTTTGCGCAATGCAGGCTGTGTGCGTCGATCCTATGAACTCTTGAACCTTTAGTTTCAGGGCTGGATATTCATTGACGACCCATTCTTCAATATACTTTCCCTGAATAAATATGTATGATGTATGATAAAAACAGACTGTAACTTGCTTACTGTTGTCATCGGATCATCTCGATCATCTCGGTGTCTGTCCAATCATTTCATTTGTTTTCCAGATTTTAGTTTATACCAACTTACTTATATACCATTTTGATCTGCAAACTCACAATTATATCTTTCTTTAGTTACCCGGATCCAGGAGTTAATTCTTACTGGCGTCGTTCTAAAGCAGATGTCGTTCACTTACTGTTGACCCTTTAACCCTGTTTCCAATGCGTTACGCAATCTGTTTCGTCTGGGTTGAGGTCCTTTCCCTTTCGTTGAAGTTGTCGGAGCTTGTTCGTCAATCAGTGTATGTTTCTTCTTTCTTTCTGCAGTGTGTCTTATATAAGAAATCGTTGTCTTTTGTGAAACAGATAGGTCGTTTACTTTTTAGAAGGTCATGTTCACTTTCAAGTCCTTTGTCAAGTCCTTTGTCTGACATTGCGTCATCCATCTTGTGAGAACACTCAAAAAAGTTTCGCTTGATAAACTGAAAATTAACGTCTTCGGATGATGTTTTAAAAAACACTTCTTCGTTGGATGAATCCAACTCAGTTTACGATATATATATCAGTAATTTTGATATATAAACAAGTACATTTTTTCTTAGTAATAGTGACACCTTGTTGTTTAGTATGATGGATTCCCATGGTTGGGTACAGAAGCATAGAAGTTGATAATTAAAATTGTTTTCCATAAGAAACATGAAATCATCATACATGGACTTATAAACAGCCTTTTACTTCATAGTGGGGTGGGTGGAGTAAAGCTGTGATTATTTTTATTAGTTTCTGACAATCTAGTTTGCCATTTACCATATAAACTAAAGCTCCAGCCAATATCAGATTTGACTATTTGTTTCAAGCTGTGGCACTTGGAAATGAGTGTTGTGACATGTGGCAAATGTCCAACTGTCTTGGATAATAAGATTGGCTAAATTTCAACTAGAAACAGGTAAACCAGTATACATGTATGTACGAAGCCAGTGAACAGCTTGCTGCATTATAAGTATCACTTGCCTGTCAAATTAGTGGTTTATTTGAATCTGAACATAACAGGCCAATTCTATCACACCTTGCTAGACTCGAACTTCCATCCAATCAAAGCATTCCGAATAAACATAATTCCCCACAAATACTAGAGGGCGCTCTGACCAAAAAATTGCCATTATCTAAATAAAAAGAACTGATATATATATATATATATATATATATATATATATATATATATATATATATATATATATATATATATATATATATTGCGATTTCATTGAGCAGATCGATTGAAAGGTGCCGGTAAATTCACCTTTCAATAGAATTGTTCTCTGCTCAATGAAATCTCACCATAAGGGTGGACTGAGACAAGGAAAGTTTGACAAAGCCAAATAAATATCAAGAGTACCAAGTATATCGGCGCTCTTGGGAGTGATAAATTCCAGGAAAAGCGCTGACGACATAAAGTGGAACAATCGGCTGATTCCTGACAGGGGATGAATCCTGACAGGGGCTGATTCCTGACAGGAGCTGATTCCTGACAGGAGCTGATTCCTGACAGGGGCTGATTCCTGACAGAAGCTGATTCCCGACAGAAGCTGATTCCTGACAGGAGCTGATTCCTGACAGGGGCTGATTCCTGACAGGGGCTGATTCCTGATAGGGGCTGATTCCTGACAGGGGCTGATTCCTGACAGGGCTTAAATAAACCTAGAATGGACCTTCTAGAACACCCTGTGGTGATCATTTTTTCCCCAGGGGAGCCATTTAAAACAGGGTGTGGCATGTCATTGCAACTACTAGTATTCATTATTTGTACTCTACTCGCCCAACTGTCACGTTTTCTAGAGTTTGTAAAATGGTGGATTGTTGTCTTAATGACGTCACCTCATATCTTACTAGGTTGGGCCAAGGACAGAGTTTATTTGAACGTCTACCAGAACTTGTTGAATCGAAAGGTGTTGATGATTCTGATGGTAATAATGGTAAGACCATGTGTAGATGTTTTGATGACGCTGTTTTAGAAGAATGTGGCGAAGGGTTAGGAGTTCAACCTCCGAGCGTAATGTCTCTTGAGGATGTAACGACTGTGAACCTAGGAAGACGATTGGCTATTAACGCTGGAAATCTTGAGAATAAGGCATCGAAAAAGTAATTATTAAATTACACATACACAAAATATAAACATTTATCTCACGCCAAGCTTGTACAAGTTGCTTATATTTGTCCCAGTAATGTGGCTTTTTAAGAACATGTTTCGATCAAAAAGATCAAAAAGCTAATCACAGATCACGCCACGAGTGCTATTAAGAGGCGCTGGATATTTACTCGTATACAGGACTACGTCCTGTCGAGTGGTGTGTTTTACTACTAACTTTGTTATTTCTGTTTTAAAAGGAAGAAAAAACGTGAACTCGTCACACCCGAACCAACAGTGCCACCAACAGTCATTTGGCCTACTCCCAGTGGCATAACTCACGACGTGGCCGTGAGTTGGTGTCAATCCGCAGTGTTGAACTCCTCGGTCGCTGATTATTGTGCGTCGGTACACAATGTGGACTTGTACATCGGCGTGGACGGATGTGTTGAAGATATAGCGGTAATTAATAACCCCACGGTCACGCTTCAAACACTGGCGGTGCTCTTATCTTCTTTCAGTGATAGGAAAGTAAGAACGCCCCAGTGATTAGAATCTCAATCATAACATCTTTTCGACACGATGACGTAGTGCACTATATACGTAATACTTGTATGCATGTTACTCAAAGAATCAACATCAATTTCTACCGGAAGCTAGTAAATCGTTTATTAGATATTGCACGCAATAATAATAATACGAAATATACATGTTTGTTCCTACCAGTTCATTGATGGGTTTGACATTGTATATATTGCTGCACGGGAAATGGAATATCACTGTGTATTTGAAGTTCTGAAGAATGTAACTTTATATGAGAATGGTATGTTAAGCATCTTGATGTGCAACAATCTATAGAATGACAGATAACAACACACACGTTTGGATCTTGATGTGCAACAATCTATAGAATGACAGATAACAACACACACGTTTGGATCTTGATGTGCAACAATCTATAGAATGACAGATAACAACACACACTTTGGATCTTGATGTGCAACAATCTATAGAATGACAGATAACACACACACGTTTGGATCTTGATGTGCAACAATCTATAGAATGACAGATAACAACACACACGTTTGGATCTTGATGTGCAACAATCTATAGAATGACAGATAACAACACACACTTTGGATCTTGATGTGCAACAATCTATAGAATGACAGATAACAACACACACGTTTGGATCTTGATGTGCAACAATCTATAGAATGACAGATAACAACACACACGTTTGGATCTTGACATGCAACAATCTATAGAATGACAGATAACAACACACACGTTTAGATCTTGACATGCAACAATCTATAGAATGACAGATAACAACACACACGTTTAGATCTTGACATGCAACAATCTATAGAATGACAGATAACAACACACACGTTTGGATCTTGATGTGCAACAATCTATAGAATGACAGATAACAACACACACGTTTGGATCTTGATGTGCAACAATCTATCGAATGACATATAACAACACACACGTTTGGATCTTGATGTGCAACAATCTATAGAATGACAGATAACAACACACACGTTTGGATTTTGATGTGCAACAATCTATAGAATGACAGATAACAACACACACGTTAGGTATCTTGATGTGCAACAATCTATAGAATGACAGATAACAACACACACGTTTGGATCTTGATGTGCAACAATCTATAGAATGACAGATAACAACACACACGTTAGGCATCTTGATGTGCAACAATCTATAGAATGACAGATAACAACACACACGTTAGGCATCTTGATGTGCAACAGTATAGAATGACAGATAACACACACGTTTGGATCTTGATGTGCAACAATCTATAGAATGACAGATAACAACACACACGTTTGGATCTTGATGTGCAACAATCTATAGAATGACAGATAACAACACACACGTTTGGATCTTGATGTGCAACAATCTATAGAATGACAGATAACAACACACACGTTTGGATCTTGATGCGCAACAATCTATAGAATGACAGATAACAACACACACGTTTGGATCTTGATGTGCAACAATCTATAGAATGACAGATAACAACACACACGTTTGGATCTTGATGTGCAACAATCTATAGAATGACAGATAACAACACACACGTTTGGATCTTGATGTGCAACAATCTATAGAATGACAGATAACAACACACACGTTTGGATCTTGATATGCAACAATCTATAGAATGACAGATAACAACACACATGTTTGGATCTTGATGTGCAACAATCTATAGAATGACAGATAACAACACACACGTTTGGATCTTGATGTGCAACAATCTATAGAATGACAGATAACAACACACACGTTTGGATCTTGATGTGCAACAATCTATAGAATGACAGATAACAACACACACGTTTGGATCTAGATGTGCAACAATCTATAGAATGACAGATAACAACACACACGTTTGGATCTTGATGTGCAACAATCTATAGAATGACAGATAACAACACACACGTTTGGATCTTGACATGCAACAATCTATAGAATGACAGATAACAACACACACGTTTAGATCTTGACATGCAACAATCTATAGAATGACAGATAACAACACACACGTTTGGATCTTGATGTGCAACAATCTATAGAATGACAGATAACAACACACACGTTTGGATCTTGATGTGCAACAATCTATCGAATGACATATAACAACACACACGTTTGGATCTTGATGTGCAACAATCTATAGAATGACAGATAACAACACACACGTTTGGATTTTGATGTGCAACAATCTATAGAATGACAGATAACAACACACACGTTAGGTATCTTGATGTGCAACAATCTATAGAATGACAGATAACAACACACACGTTTGGATCTTGATGTGCAACAATCTATAGAATGACAGATAACAACACACACGTTAGGCATCTTGATGTGCAACAATCTATAGAATGACAGATAACAACACACACGTTAGGCATCTTGATGTGCAACAATATAGAATGACAGATAACACACACGTTTGGATCTTGATGTGCAACAATCTATAGAATGACAGATAACAACACACACGTTTGGATCTTGATGTGCAACAATCTATAGAATGACAGATAACAACACACACGTTTGGATCTTGATGTGCAACAATCTATAGAATGACAGATAACAACACACACGTTTGGATCTTGATGCGCAACAATCTATAGAATGACAGATAACAACACACACGTTTGGATCTTGATGTGCAACAATCTATAGAATGACAGATAACAACACACACGTTTGGATCTTGATGTGCAACAATCTATAGAATGACAGATAACAACACACACGTTTGGATCTTGATGTGCAACAATCTATAGAATGACAGATAACAACACACACGTTTGGATCTTGATATGCAACAATCTATAGAATGACAGATAACAACACACATGTTTGGATCTTGATGTGCAACAATCTATAGAATGACAGATAACAACACACACGTTTGGATCTTGATGTGCAACAATCTATAGAATGACAGATAACAACACACACGTTTGGATCTTGATGTGCAACAATCTATAGAATGACAGATAACAACACACACGTTTGGATCTAGATGTGCAACAATCTATAGAATGACAGATAACAACACACACGTTTGGATCTTGATGTGCAACAATCTATAGAATGACAGATAACAACACACACGTTTGGATCTTGATGTGCAACAATCTATAGAATGACAGATAACAACACACACGTTTGGATCTTGATATGCAACAATCTATAAAATGACAGATAACTACACACATGTTTGGATCTTGATGTGCAACAATCTATAGAATGACAGATAACAACACACACGTTTGGATCTTGATGTGCAACAATCTATAGAATGACAGATAACAACACACACGTTTGGATCTTGATGTGCAACAATCTATAGAATGACAGATAACAACACACACGTTTGGATCTAGATGTGCAACAATCTATAGAATGACAGATAACAACACACACGTTTGGATCTTGATGTGCAACAATCTATAGAATGACAGATAACAACACACACGTTAGGCATCTTGATGTGCAACAATCTATAGAATGACAGATAACAACACACACGTTAGGCATCTTGATGTGCAACAATATAGAATGACAGATAACACACACGTTTGGATCTTGATGTGCAACAATCTATAGAATGACAGATAACAACACACACGTTTGGATCTTGATGTGCAACAATCTATAGAATGACAGATAACAACACACACGTTTGGATCTTGATGTGCAACAATCTATAGAATGACAGATAACAACACACACGTTTGGATCTTGATGCGCAACAATCTATAGAATGACAGATAACAACACACACGTTTGGATCTTGATGTGCAACAATCTATAGAATGACAGATAACAACACACACGTTTGGATCTTGATGTGCAACAATCTATAGAATGACAGATAACAACACACACGTTTGGATCTTGATGTGCAACAATCTATAGAATGACAGATAACAACACACACGTTTGGATCTTGATATGCAACAATCTATAGAATGACAGATAACAACACACATGTTTGGATCTTGATGTGCAACAATCTATAGAATGACAGATAACAACACACACGTTTGGATCTTGATGTGCAACAATCTATAGAATGACAGATAACAACACACACGTTTGGATCTTGATGTGCAACAATCTATAGAATGACAGATAACAACACACACGTTTGGATCTAGATGTGCAACAATCTATAGAATGACAGATAACAACACACACGTTTGGATCTTGATGTGCAACAATCTATAGAATGACAGATAACAACACACACGTTTGGATCTTGATGTGCAACAATCTATAGAATGACAGATAACAACACACACGTTTGGATCTTGATATGCAACAATCTATAAAATGACAGATAACAACACACATGTTTGGATCTTGATGTGCAACAATCTATAGAATGACAGATAACAACACACACGTTTGGATCTTGATGTGCAACAATCTATAGAATGACAGATAACAACACACACGTTTGGATCTTGATGTGCAACAATCTATAGAATGACAGATAACAACACACACGTTTGGATCTAGATGTGCAACAATCTATAGAATGACAGATAACAACACACACGTTTGGATCTTGATGTGCAACAATCTATAGAATGACAGATAACAACACACACGTTTGGATCTAGATGTGCAACAATCTATAGAATGACAGATAACAACACACACGTTTGGATTTTGATGTGCAACAATCTATAGAATGACAGATAACAACACACACGTTTGGATCTTGATGTACAACAATCTATAGAATGACAGATAACAACACACACGTTTGGATCTTGATGTGCAACAATCTATAGAATGACAAACAACAATGCACACGTTTGGATCTTGATGTGCAACAATCTATTGAATGACAGATAGCAACACAAATGTTTGGATCTTGATATGCAACAATCTATAGAATGACAGATAACAACACACACGTTTGGATCTTGATGTGCAACAATCAATAGAATGACAGATAACAACACACACGTTTGGATCTTGATGTGCAACAATCTATAGAATGACAGATAACAACACACACTTTGGATCTTGATGTGCAACAATCTATAGAATGACAGATAACAACACACACGTTTGGATCTTGATGTGCAACAATCTATAGAATGACAGATAACAACACACACGTTTGGATCTTGATGTGCAACAATCTATAGAATGACAGATAACAACACACACGTTTGGATCTTGATGCGCAACAATCTATGGAATGACAGATAACAACACACACGTTTGGATCTTGATGTGCAACAATCTATAGAATGACAGATAACAACACACACGTTTGGATCTTGATGTGCAACAATCTATAGAATGACAGATAACAACACACACGTTTGGATCTTGATGTGCAACAATCTATAGAATGACAGATAACAACACACACGTTTGGATCTTGATATGCAACAATCTATAGAATGACAGATAACAACACACACGTTTGGATCTTGATGTGCAACAATCTATAGAATGACAGATAACAACACACACGTTTGGATCTTGATGTGCAACAATCTATAGAATGACAGATAACAACACACATGTTTGGATCTTGATGTGCAACAATCTATAGAATGACAGATAACAACACACACGTTTGGATCTTGATGTGCAACAATCTATAGAATGACAGATAACAACACACACGTTTGGATCTTGATGTGCAACAATCTATAGAATGACAGATAACAACACACACGTTTGGATCTAGATGTGCAACAATCTATAGAATGACAGATAACAACACACACGTTTGGATCTTGATGTGCAACAATCTATAGAATGACAGATAACAACACACACGTTTGGATCTAGATGTGCAACAATCTATAGAATGACAGATAACAACACACACGTTTGGATCTTGATGTGCAACAATCTATAGAATGACAGATAACAACACACACGTTTGGATCTTTATGTGCAACAATCTATAGAATGACAGATAACAACACACACGTTTGGATTTTGATGTGCAACAATCTATAGAATGACAGATAACAACACACACGTTTGGATCTTGATGTGCAACAATCTATAGAATGACAGATAACAACACACACGTTTGGATCTTGATGTACAACAATCTATAGAATGACAGATAACAACACACACGTTTGGATCTTGATGTGCAACAATCTATAGAATGACAGATAACAATGCACACGTTTGGATCTTGATGTGCAACAATCTATAGAATGACAGATAAGAACACAAATATTTGGATCTTGATATGCAACAATCTATAGAATGACAGATAACAACACACACGTTTGGATCTTGATGTGCAACAATCAATAGAATGACAGATAACAACACACACGTTTGGATCTTGATGTGCAACAATCTATAGAATGACAGATAACAACACACACTTTGGATCTTCATGTGCAACAATCTATAGAATGACAGATAACAACACACACGTTTGGATCTTGATGTGCAACAATCTATAGAATGACAGATAACAACACACACGTTTGGATCTTGATGTGCAACAATCTATAGAATGACAGATAACAACACACACGTTTGGATCTTGATGCGCAACAATCTATAGAATGACAGATAACAACACACACGTTTGGATCTTGATGTGCAACAATCTATATAATGACAGATAACAACACACACGTTTGGATCTTGATGTGCAACAATCTATAGAATGACAGATAACAACACACACGTTTGGATCTTGATGTGCAACAATCTATAGAATGACAGATAAGAACACAAATGTTTGGATCTTGATATGCAACAATCTATAGAATGACAGATAACAACACACACGTTTGGATCTTGATGTGCAACAATCAATAGAATGACAGATAACAACACACACGTTTGGATCTTGATGTGCAACAATCTATAGAATGACAGATAACAACACACACTTTGGATCTTCATGTGCAACAATCTATAGAATGACAGATAACAACACACACGTTTGGATCTTGATGTGCAACAATCTATAGAATGACAGATAACAACACACACGTTTGGATCTTGATGTGCAACAATCTATAGAATGACAGATAACAACACACACGTTTGGATCTTGATGTGCAACAATCTATAGAATGACAGATAACAACACACACGTTAGGCATCTTGATGTGCAACAATCTATAGAATGACAGATAACAACACACACGTTAGGCATCTTGATGTGCAACAATATAGAATGACAGATAACACACACGTTTGGATCTTGATGTGCAACAATCTATAGAATGACAGATAACAACACACACGTTTGGATCTTGATGTGCAACAATCTATAGAATGACAGATAACAACACACACGTTTGGATCTTGATGTGCAACAATCTATAGAATGACAGATAACAACACACACGTTTGGATCTTGATGCGCAACA
The DNA here is from genome assembly GCF_978046115.1 of Saccoglossus kowalevskii. Lineage (NCBI taxonomy): Eukaryota > Metazoa > Hemichordata > Enteropneusta > Harrimaniidae > Saccoglossus > Saccoglossus kowalevskii. Next base: position 1,930,078 of record NC_140646.1, on the reverse strand, counting down.
ATCTATAGAATGACAGATAACAACACACACGTTTGGATCTTGATGTGCAACAATCTATAGAATGACAGATAACAACACACACGTTTGGATCTTGATGTGCAACAATCTATAGAATGACAGATAACAACACACACGTTTGGATCTTGATGTACAACAATCTATAGAATGACAGATAACAACACACACGTTTGGATCTTGATATGCAACAATCTATAGAATGACAGATAACAACACACATGTTTGGATCTTGATGTGCAACAATCTATAGAATGACAGATAACAACACACACGTTTGGATCTTGATGTGCAACAATCTATAGAATGACAGATAACAACACACACGTTTGGATCTTGATGTGCAACAATCTATAGAATGACAGATAACAACACACACGTTTGGATCTAGATGTGCAACAATCTATAGAATGACAGATAACAACACACACGTTTGGATCTTGATGTGCAACAATCTATAGAATGACAGATAACAACACACACGTTTGGATCTTGATGTGCAACAATCTATAGAATGACAGATAACAACACACACGTTTGGATCTTGATATGCAACAATCTATAAAATGACAGATAACAACACACATGTTTGGATCTTGATGTGCAACAATCTATAGAATGACAGATAACAACACACACGTTTGGATCTTGATGTGCAACAATCTATAGAATGACAGATAACAACACACACGTTTGGATCTTGATGTGCAACAATCTATAGAATGACAGATAACAACACACACGTTTGGATCTAGATGTGCAACAATCTATAGAATGACAGATAACAACACACACGTTTGGATCTTGATGTGCAACAATCTATAGAATGACAGATAACAACACACACGTTAGGCATCTTGATGTGCAACAATCTATAGAATGACAGATAACAACACACACGTTAGGCATCTTGATGTGCAACAATATAGAATGACAGATAACACACACGTTTGGATCTTGATGTGCAACAATCTATAGAATGACAGATAACAACACACACGTTTGGATCTTGATGTGCAACAATCTATAGAATGACAGATAACAACACACACGTTTGGATCTTGATGTGCAACAATCTATAGAATGACAGATAACAACACACACGTTTGGATCTTGATGCGCAACAATCTATAGAATGACAGATAACAACACACACGTTTGGATCTTGATGTGCAACAATCTATAGAATGACAGATAACAACACACACGTTTGGATCTTGATGTGCAACAATCTATAGAATGACAGATAACAACACACACGTTTGGATCTTGATGTGCAACAATCTATAGAATGACAGATAACAACACACACGTTTGGATCTTGATATGCAACAATCTATAGAATGACAGATAACAACACACATGTTTGGATCTTGATGTGCAACAATCTATAGAATGACAGATAACAACACACACGTTTGGATCTTGATGTGCAACAATCTATAGAATGACAGATAACAACACACACGTTTGGATCTTGATGTGCAACAATCTATAGAATGACAGATAACAACACACACGTTTGGATCTAGATGTGCAACAATCTATAGAATGACAGATAACAACACACACGTTTGGATCTTGATGTGCAACAATCTATAGAATGACAGATAACAACACACACGTTTGGATCTTGATGTGCAACAATCTATAGAATGACAGATAACAACACACACGTTTGGATCTTGATATGCAACAATCTATAAAATGACAGATAACAACACACATGTTTGGATCTTGATGTGCAACAATCTATAGAATGACAGATAACAACACACACGTTTGGATCTTGATGTGCAACAATCTATAGAATGACAGATAACAACACACACGTTTGGATCTTGATGTGCAACAATCTATAGAATGACAGATAACAACACACACGTTTGGATCTAGATGTGCAACAATCTATAGAATGACAGATAACAACACACACGTTTGGATCTTGATGTGCAACAATCTATAGAATGACAGATAACAACACACACGTTTGGATCTAGATGTGCAACAATCTATAGAATGACAGATAACAACACACACGTTTGGATTTTGATGTGCAACAATCTATAGAATGACAGATAACAACACACACGTTTGGATCTTGATGTACAACAATCTATAGAATGACAGATAACAACACACACGTTTGGATCTTGATGTGCAACAATCTATAGAATGACAAACAACAATGCACACGTTTGGATCTTGATGTGCAACAATCTATTGAATGACAGATAGCAACACAAATGTTTGGATCTTGATATGCAACAATCTATAGAATGACAGATAACAACACACACGTTTGGATCTTGATGTGCAACAATCAATAGAATGACAGATAACAACACACACGTTTGGATCTTGATGTGCAACAATCTATAGAATGACAGATAACAACACACACTTTGGATCTTGATGTGCAACAATCTATAGAATGACAGATAACAACACACACGTTTGGATCTTGATGTGCAACAATCTATAGAATGACAGATAACAACACACACGTTTGGATCTTGATGTGCAACAATCTATAGAATGACAGATAACAACACACACGTTTGGATCTTGATGCGCAACAATCTATGGAATGACAGATAACAACACACACGTTTGGATCTTGATGTGCAACAATCTATAGAATGACAGATAACAACACACACGTTTGGATCTTGATGTGCAACAATCTATAGAATGACAGATAACAACACACACGTTTGGATCTTGATGTGCAACAATCTATAGAATGACAGATAACAACACACACGTTTGGATCTTGATATGCAACAATCTATAGAATGACAGATAACAACACACACGTTTGGATCTTGATGTGCAACAATCTATAGAATGACAGATAACAACACACACGTTTGGATCTTGATGTGCAACAATCTATAGAATGACAGATAACAACACACATGTTTGGATCTTGATGTGCAACAATCAATAGAATGACAGATAACAACACACACGTTTGGATCTTGATGTGCAACAATCTATAGAATGACAGATAACAACACACACGTTTGGATCTTGATGTGCAACAATCTATAGAATGACAGATAACAACACACACGTTTGGATCTAGATGTGCAACAATCTATAGAATGACAGATAACAACACACACGTTTGGATCTTGATGTGCAACAATCTATAGAATGACAGATAACAACACACACGTTTGGATCTAGATGTGCAACAATCTATAGAATGACAGATAACAACACACACGTTTGGATCTTGATGTGCAACAATCTATAGAATGACAGATAACAACACACACGTTTGGATCTTTATGTGCAACAATCTATAGAATGACAGATAACAACACACACGTTTGGATTTTGATGTGCAACAATCTATAGAATGACAGATAACAACACACACGTTTGGATCTTGATGTGCAACAATCTATAGAATGACAGATAACAACACACACGTTTGGATCTTGATGTACAACAATCTATAGAATGACAGATAACAACACACACGTTTGGATCTTGATGTGCAACAATCTATAGAATGACAGATAACAATGCACACGTTTGGATCTTGATGTGCAACAATCTATAGAATGACAGATAAGAACACAAATATTTGGATCTTGATATGCAACAATCTATAGAATGACAGATAACAACACACACGTTTGGATCTTGATGTGCAACAATCAATAGAATGACAGATAACAACACACACGTTTGGATCTTGATGTGCAACAATCTATAGAATGACAGATAACAACACACACTTTGGATCTTCATGTGCAACAATCTATAGAATGACAGATAACAACACACACGTTTGGGATCTTGATGTGCAACAATCTATAGAATGACAGATAACAACACACACGTTTGGATCTAGATGTGCAACAATCTATAGAATGACAGATAACAACACACACGTTTGGATCTTGATGTGCAACAATCTATAGAATGACAGATAACAACACACACGTTTGGATCTAGATGTGCAACAATCTATAGAATGACAGATAACAACACACACGTTTGGATTTTGATGTGCAACAATCTATAGAATGACAGATAACAACACACACGTTTGGATCTTGATGTACAACAATCTATAGAATGACAGATAACAACACACACGTTTGGATCTTGATGTGCAACAATCTATAGAATGACAAACAACAATGCACACGTTTGGATCTTGATGTGCAACAATCTATTGAATGACAGATAGCAACACAAATGTTTGGATCTTGATATGCAACAATCTATAGAATGACAGATAACAACACACACGTTTGGATCTTGATGTGCAACAATCAATAGAATGACAGATAACAACACACACGTTTGGATCTTGATGTGCAACAATCTATAGAATGACAGATAACAACACACACTTTGGATCTTGATGTGCAACAATCTATAGAATGACAGATAACAACACACACGTTTGGATCTTGATGTGCAACAATCTATAGAATGACAGATAACAACACACACGTTTGGATCTTGATGTGCAACAATCTATAGAATGACAGATAACAACACACACGTTTGGATCTTGATGCGCAACAATCTATGGAATGACAGATAACAACACACACGTTTGGATCTTGATGTGCAACAATCTATAGAATGACAGATAACAACACACACGTTTGGATCTTGATGTGCAACAATCTATAGAATGACAGATAACAACACACACGTTTGGATCTTGATGTGCAACAATCTATAGAATGACAGATAACAACACACACGTTTGGATCTTGATATGCAACAATCTATAGAATGACAGATAACAACACACACGTTTGGATCTTGATGTGCAACAATCTATAGAATGACAGATAACAACACACACGTTTGGATCTTGATGTGCAACAATCTATAGAATGACAGATAACAACACACATGTTTGGATCTTGATGTGCAACAATCTATAGAATGACAGATAACAACACACACGTTTGGATCTTGATGTGCAACAATCTATAGAATGACAGATAACAACACACACGTTTGGATCTTGATGTGCAACAATCTATAGAATGACAGATAACAACACACACGTTTGGATCTAGATGTGCAACAATCTATAGAATGACAGATAACAACACACACGTTTGGATCTTGATGTGCAACAATCTATAGAATGACAGATAACAACACACACGTTTGGATCTAGATGTGCAACAATCTATAGAATGACAGATAACAACACACACGTTTGGATCTTGATGTGCAACAATCTATAGAATGACAGATAACAACACACACGTTTGGATCTTTATGTGCAACAATCTATAGAATGACAGATAACAACACACACGTTTGGATTTTGATGTGCAACAATCTATAGAATGACAGATAACAACACACACGTTTGGATCTTGATGTGCAACAATCTATAGAATGACAGATAACAACACACACGTTTGGATCTTGATGTACAACAATCTATAGAATGACAGATAACAACACACACGTTTGGATCTTGATGTGCAACAATCTATAGAATGACAGATAACAATGCACACGTTTGGATCTTGATGTGCAACAATCTATAGAATGACAGATAAGAACACAAATATTTGGATCTTGATATGCAACAATCTATAGAATGACAGATAACAACACACACGTTTGGATCTTGATGTGCAACAATCAATAGAATGACAGATAACAACACACACGTTTGGATCTTGATGTGCAACAATCTATAGAATGACAGATAACAACACACACTTTGGATCTTCATGTGCAACAATCTATAGAATGACAGATAACAACACACACGTTTGGATCTTGATGTGCAACAATCTATAGAATGACAGATAACAACACACACGTTTGGATCTTGATGTGCAACAATCTATAGAATGACAGATAACAACACACACGTTTGGATCTTGATGCGCAACAATCTATAGAATGACAGATAACAACACACACGTTTGGATCTTGATGTGCAACAATCTATATAATGACAGATAACAACACACACGTTTGGATCTTGATGTGCAACAATCTATAGAATGACAGATAACAACACACACGTTTGGATCTTGATGTGCAACAATCTATAGAATGACAGATAAGAACACAAATGTTTGGATCTTGATATGCAACAATCTATAGAATGACAGATAACAACACACACGTTTGGATCTTGATGTGCAACAATCAATAGAATGACAGATAACAACACACACGTTTGGATCTTGATGTGCAACAATCTATAGAATGACAGATAACAACACACACTTTGGATCTTCATGTGCAACAATCTATAGAATGACAGATAACAACACACACGTTTGGATCTTGATGTGCAACAATCTATAGAATGACAGATAACAACACACACGTTTGGATCTTGATGTGCAACAATCTATAGAATGACAGATAACAACACACACGTTTGGATCTTGATGCGCAACAATCTATAGAATGACAGATAACAACACACACGTTTGGATCTTGATGTGCAACAATCTATATAATGACAGATAACAACACACACGTTTGGATCTTGATGTGCAACAATCTATAGAATGACAGATAACAACACACACGTTTGGATCTTGATGTGCAACAATCTATAGAATGACAGATAACAACACACACGTTTGGATCTTGATATGCAACAATCTATAGAATGACAGATAACAACACACACGTTTGGATCTTGATGTGCAACAATCTATAGAATGACAGATAACAACACACACGTTTGGATCTTGATGTGCAACAATCTATAGAATGACAGATAACAACACACACGTTTGGATCTTGATGTGCAACAATCTATAGAATGACAGATAACAACACACACGTTTGGATCTTGATGTGCAACAATCTATAGAATGACAGATAACAACACACACGTTTGGATCTTGATGTGCAACAATCTATAGAATGACAGATAACAACACACACGTTTGGATCTTGATGTGCAACAATCTATAGAATGACAGATAACAACACACACGTTTGGATTTTGATGTGCAACAATCTATAGAATGACAGATAACAACACACACGTTTGGATCTTGATGTGCAACAATCTATAGAATGACAGATAACAACACACACGTTTGGATCTTGATGTGCAACAATCTACAGAATGACAGATAACAACACACACGTTTGGATCTTGATGTGCAACAATCTATAGAATGACAGATAACAACACACACGTTTGGATCTTGATGTGCAACAATCTATAGAATGACAGATAACAATACACACGTTTGGATCTAGATGTGCAACAATCTATAGAATGACAGATAACAACACACACGTTTGGATCTTGATGTGCAACAATCTATAGAATGACAGATAACAACACACATGTTTGGATCTAGATGTGCAACAATCTATAGAATGACAGATAACAACACACACGTTTGGATCTTGATGTGCAACAATCTATAGAATGACAGATAACAACAGACACGTTTGGATCTTGATGTGCAACAATCTATAGAATGACAGATAACAACACACACGTTTGGATCTTGATGTACAACAATCTATAGAATGACAGATAACAACACACACGTTTGGATCTTGATGTGCAACAATCTATAGAATGACAGATAACAATTCACAAGTTTGGATCTTGCTGTGCAACAATCTATAGAATGACAGATAACAACACAAATGTTTGGATCTTGATATGCAACAATCTATAGAATGACAGATAACAACACACACGTTTGGATCTTGATGTGCAACAATCAATAGAATGACAGATAACAACACACACTTTGGATCTTGATGTGCAACAATCTATAGAATGACAGATAACAACACACACGTTTGGATCTTGATGTGCAACAATCTATAGAATGACAGATAACAACACACACGTTTGGATCTTGATGTGCAACAATCTATAGAATGACAGATAACAACGCACACGTTTGGATCTTGATGCGCAACAATCTATGGAATGACAGATAACAACACACACGTTTGGATCTTGATGCGCAACAATCTATAGAATGACAGATAACAACACACACGTTTGAATCTTGATGTGCAACAATCTATAGAATGACAGATAACAACACACACGTTTGGATCTTGATGTGCAACAATCTATAGAATGACAGATAACAACACACACGTTTGGATCTTGATATGCAACAATCTATAGAATGACAGATAACAACACACACGTTTGGATCTTGATGTGCAACAATCTATAGAATGACAGATAACAACACACACGTTTGGATCTTGATGTGCAACAATCTATAGAATGACAGATAACAACACACACGTTTGGATCTTGATGTGCAACAATCTATAGAATGACAGATAACAACACACACGTTTGGATCTTGATGTGCAACAATCTATAGAATGACAGATAACAACACACACGTTTGGATCTTGATGTGCAACAATCTATAGAATGACAGATAACAACACGCACGTTTGGATCTTGATGTGCAACAATCTATAGAATGACAGATAACAACACACACGTTTGGATCTAGATGTGCAACAATCTATAGAATGACAGATAACAACACACACGTTTGGATCTTGATGTGCAACAATCTATAGAATGACAGATAACAACACACACGTTTGGATCTAGATGTGCAACAATCTATAGAATGACAGATAACAACACACACGTTTGGATCTTGATTTGCAACAATCAATAGAATGACAGATAACAACACACACGTTTGGATCTTGATGTGCAACAATCTATAGAATGACAGATAACAACACACCCTTTGGATCTTGATGTGCAACAATCTATAGAATGACAGATAAAAACACACACGTTTGGATCTTGATGTGCAACAATCTATAGAATGACAGATAACAACGCACACGTTTGGATCTTGATGCGCAACAATCTATAGAATGACAGATAACAACACACACGTTTGGATCTTGATGTGCAAAAATCTATAGAATGACAGATAACAACACACACGTTTGGATCTTGATGTGCAACAATCTATAGAATGACAGATAACAACACACACGTTTGGATCTTGATGCGCAACAATCTATAGAATGACAGATAACAACACACACGTTTGGATCTTGATGTGCAACAATCTATATAATGACAGATAACAACACACACGTTTGGATCTTGATGTGCAACAATCTATAGAATGACAGATAACAACACACACGTTTGGATCTTGATGTGCAACAATCTATAGAATGACAGATAAGAACACAAATGTTTGGATCTTGATATGCAACAATCTATAGAATGACAGATAACAACACACACGTTTGGATCTTGATGTGCAACAATCAATAGAATGACAGATAACAACACACACGTTTGGATCTTGATGTGCAACAATCTATAGAATGACAGATAACAACACACACTTTGGATCTTCATGTGCAACAATCTATAGAATGACAGATAACAACACACACGTTTGGATCTTGATGTGCAACAATCTATAGAATGACAGATAACAACACACACGTTTGGATCTTGATGTGCAACAATCTATAGAATGACAGATAACAACACACACGTTTGGATCTTGATGCGCAACAATCTATAGAATGACAGATAACAACACACACGTTTGGATCTTGATGTGCAACAATCTATATAATGACAGATAACAACACACACGTTTGGATCTTGATGTGCAACAATCTATAGAATGACAGATAACAACACACACGTTTGGATCTTGATGTGCAACAATCTATAGAATGACAGATAACAACACACACGTTTGGATCTTGATATGCAACAATCTATAGAATGACAGATAACAACACACACGTTTGGATCTTGATGTGCAACAATCTATAGAATGACAGATAACAACACACACGTTTGGATCTTGATGTGCAACAATCTATAGAATGACAGATAACAACACACACGTTTGGATCTTGATGTGCAACAATCTATAGAATGACAGATAACAACACACACGTTTGGATCTTGATGTGCAACAATCTATAGAATGACAGATAACAACACACACGTTTGGATCTTGATGTGCAACAATCTATAGAATGACAGATAACAACACACACGTTTGGATTTTGATGTGCAACAATCTATAGAATGACAGATAACAACACACACGTTTGGATCTTGATGTGCAACAATCTATAGAATGACAGATAACAACACACACGTTTGGATCTTGATGTGCAACAATCTACAGAATGACAGATAACAACACACACGTTTGGATCTTGATGTGCAACAATCTATAGAATGACAGATAACAACACACACGTTTGGATCTTGATGTGCAACAATCTATAGAATGACAGATAACAATACACACGTTTGGATCTAGATGTGCAACAATCTATAGAATGACAGATAACAACACACACGTTTGGATCTTGATGTGCAACAATCTATAGAATGACAGATAACAACACACACGTTTGGATCTAGATGTGCAACAATCTATAGAATGACAGATAACAACACACACGTTTGGATCTTGATGTGCAACAATCTATAGAATGACAGATAACAACAGACACGTTTGGATCTTGATGTGCAACAATCTATAGAATGACAGATAACAACACACACGTTTGGATCTTGATGTACAACAATCTATAGAATGACAGATAACAACACACACGTTTGGATCTTGATGTGCAACAATCTATAGAATGACAGATAACAATTCACAAGTTTGGATCTTGCTGTGCAACAATCTATAGAATGACAGATAACAACACAAATGTTTGGATCTTGATATGCAACAATCTATAGAATGACAGATAACAACACACACGTTTGGATCTTGATGTGCAACAATCAATAGAATGACAGATAACAACACACACTTTGGATCTTGATGTGCAACAATCTATAGAATGACAGATAACAACACACACGTTTGGATCTTGATGTGCAACAATCTATAGAATGACAGATAACAACACACACGTTTGGATCTTGATGTGCAACAATCTATAGAATGACAGATAACAACGCACACGTTTGGATCTTGATGCGCAACAATCTATGGAATGACAGATAACAACACACACGTTTGGATCTTGATGCGCAACAATCTATAGAATGACAGATAACAACACACACGTTTGAATCTTGATGTGCAACAATCTATAGAATGACAGATAACAACACACACGTTTGGATCTTGATGTGCAACAATCTATAGAATGACAGATAACAACACACACGTTTGGATCTTGATGTACAACAATCTATAGAATGACAGATAACAACACACACGTTTGGATCTTGATGTGCAACAATCTATAGAATGACAGATAACAACACACACGTTTGGATCTTGATGTGCAACAATCTATAGAATGACAGATAACAACACACACGTTTGGATCTTGATGTGCAACAATCTACAGAATGACAGATAAAAACACACACGTTTGGATCTTGATGTGCAACAATCTATAGAATGACAGATAACAACACACACGTTTGGATTTTGATGTGCAACAATCTATAGAATGACAGATAACAACACACACATTTGGATCTTGATGTGCAACAATCTATAGAATGACAGATAACAACACACACGTTTGGATTTTGATGTGCAACAATCTATAGAATGACAGATAACAACACACACGTTTGGATCTTGATGTGCAACAATCTATAGAATGACAGATAACAACACACACGTTTGGATCTTGATGTGCAACAATCTACAGAATGACAGATAACAACACACACGTTTGGATCTTGATATGCAACAATCTATAGAATGACAGATAACAACACACACGTTTGGATTTTGATGTGCAACAATCAATAGAATGACAGATAACAACACACACTTTGGATCTTGATGTGCAACAATCTATAGAATGACAGATAACAACACACACGTTTGGATCTTGATGTGCAACAATCTATAGAATGACAGATAACAACACACACGTTTGGATCTTGATGTGCAACAATCTATAGAATGACAGATAACAACGCACACGTTTGGATCTTGATGCGCAACAATCTATAGAATGACAGATAACAACACACACGTTTGGATCTTGATGTGCAACAATCTACAGAATGACAGATAAAAACACACACGTTTGGATCTTGATGTGCAACAATCTATAGAATGACAGATAACAACACACACGTTTGGATTTTGATGTGCAACAATCTATAGAATGACAGATAACAACACACACATTTGGATCTTGATGTGCAACAATCTATAGAATGACAGATAACAACACACACGTTTGGATTTTGATGTGCAACAATCTATAGAATGACAGATAACAACACACACGTTTGGATCTTGATGTGCAACAATCTATAGAATGACAGATAACAACACACACGTTTGGATCTTGATGTGCAACAATCTACAGAATGACAGATAACAACACACACGTTTGGATCTTGATATGCAACAATCTATAGAATGACAGATAACAACACACACGTTTGGATTTTGATGTGCAACAATCAATAGAATGACAGATAACAACACACACTTTGGATCTTGATGTGCAACAATCTATAGAATGACAGATAACAACACACACGTTTGGATCTTGATGTGCAACAATCTATAGAATGACAGATAACAACACACACGTTTGGATCTTGATGTGCAACAATCTATAGAATGACAGATAACAACGCACACGTTTGGATCTTGATGCGCAACAATCTATGGAATGACAGATAACAACACACACGTTTGGATCTTGATGCGCAACAATCTATAGAATGACAGATAACAACACACACGTTTGAATCTTGATGTGCAACAATCTATAGAATGACAGATAACAACACACACGTTTGGATCTTGATGTGCAACAATCTATAGAATGACAGATAACAACACACACGTTTGGATCTTGATGTGCAACAATCTATAGAATGACAGATAACAACACACACGTTTGGATCTTGATGTGCAACAATCTATAGAATGACAGATAACAACACACACGTTTGGATCTTGATGTGCAACAATCTATAGAATGACAGATAACAACACACACGTTTGGATCTTGATGTGCAACAATCTATAGAATGACAGATAACAACACGCACGTTTGGATCTTGATGTGCAACAATCTATAGAATGACAGATAACAACACCCACGTTTGGATCTAGATGTGCAACAATCTATAGAATGACAGATAACAACACACACGTTTGGATCTTGATGTGCAACAATCTATAGAATGACAGATAACAACACACACGTTTGGATCTAGATGCGCAACAATCTATAGAATGACAGATAACAACACACACGTTTGGATCTTGATGTGCAAAAATCTATAGAATGACAGATAACAACACACACGTTTGGATCTTGATGTACAACAATCTATAGAATGACAGATAACAACACACACGTTTGGATCTTGATGTGCAACAATCTATAGAATGACAGATAACAACACACACGTTTGGATCTTGATATGCAACAATCTATAGAATGACAGATAACAACACACACGTTTGGATCTTGATGTGCAACAATCTATAGAATGACAGATAACAACACACACGTTTGGATCTTGATGTGCAACAATCTATAGAATGACAGATAGCAACACACATGTTTGGATCTTGATGTGCAACAATCTATAGAATGACAGATAACAACACACACGTTTGGATCTTGATGTGCAACAATCTATAGAATGACAGATAACAACACACACGTTTGGATCTCGATGTGCAACAATCTATAGAATGACAGATAACAACACACACGTTTGGATTTTGATGTGTAACAATCTATAGAATGACAGATAACAACACACACGTTTGGATCTTGATGTGCAACAATCTATAGAATGACAGATAACAACACACACGTTTGGATCTTGATGTGCAACAATCTACAGAATGACAGATAACAACACACACGTTTGGATCTTGATGTGCAACAATCTATAGAATGACAGATAACAACACACACGTTTGGATCTTGATGTGCAACAATCTATAGAATGACAGATAACAACACACACGTTTGGATCTTGATGTGCAACAATCTATAGAATGACAGATAACAACACACACGTTTGGATTTTGATGTGCAACAATCTATAGAATGACAGATAACAACACACACGTTTGGATCTTGATGTGCAACAATCTATAGAATGACAGATAACAACACACACGTTTGGATCTTGATGTGCAACAATCTACAGAATGACAGATAACAACACACACGTTTGGATCTTGATATGCAACAATCTATAGAATGACAGATAACAACACACACGTTTGGATCTTGATGTGCAACAATCAATAGAATGACAGATAACAACACACACTTTGGATCTTGATGTGCAACAATCTATAGAATGACAGATAACAACACACACGTTTGGATCTTGATGTGCAACAATCTATAGAATGACAGATAACAACACACACGTTTGGATCTTGAGGTGAAACAATCTATAGAATGACAGATAACAACGCACACGTTTGGATCTTGATGCGCAACAATCTATGGAATGACAGATAACAACACACACGTTTGGATCTTGATGCGCAACAATCTATAGAATGACAGATAACAACACACACGTTTGAATCTTGATGTGCAACAATCTATAGAATGACAGATAACAACACACACGTTTGGATCTTGATGTGCAACAATCTATAGAATGACAGATAACAACACACACGTTTGGATCTTGATATGCAACAATCTATAGAATGACAGATAACAACACACACGTTTGGATCTTGATGTGCAACAATCTATAGAATGACAGATAACAACACACACGTTTGGATCTTGATGTGCAACAATCTATAGAATGACAGATAACAACACACACGTTTGGATCTTGATGTGCAACAATCTATAGAATGACAGATAACAACACACACGTTTGGATCTTGATGTGCAACAATCTATAGAATGACAGATAACAACACACACGTTTGGATCTTGATGTGCAACAATCTATAGAATGACAGATAACAACACGCACGTTTGGATCTTGATGTGCAACAATCTATAGAATGACAGATAACAACACACACGTTTGGATCTAGATGTGCAACAATCTATAGAATGACAGATAACAACACACACGTTTGGATCTTGATGTGCAACAATCTATAGAATGACAGATAACAACACACACGTTTGGATCTAGATGTGCAACAATCTATAGAATGACAGATAACAACACACACGTTTGGATCTTGATGTGCAACAATCAATAGAATGACAGATAACAACACACACTTTGGATCTTGATGTGCAACAATCTATAGAATGACAGATAACAACACACACGTTAGGCATCTTGATGTGCAACAATATAGAATGACAGATAACACACACGTTTGGATCTTGATGTGCAACAATCTATAGAATGACAGATAACAACACACACGTTTGGATCTTGATGTGCAACAATCTATAGAATGACAGATAACAACACACACGTTTGGATCTTGATGTGCAACAATCTATAGAATGACAGATAACAACACACACGTTTGGATCTTGATGCGCAACAATCTATAGAATGACAGATAACAACACACACGTTTGGATCTTGATGTGCAACAATCTATAGAATGACAGATAACAACACACACGTTTGGATCTTGATGTGCAACAATCTATAGAATGACAGATAACAACACACACGTTTGGATCTTGATGTGCAACAATCTATAGAATGACAGATAACAACACACACGTTTGGATCTTGATATGCAACAATCTATAGAATGACAGATAACAACACACATGTTTGGATCTTGATGTGCAACAATCTATAGAATGACAGATAACAACACACACGTTTGGATCTTGATGTGCAACAATCTATAGAATGACAGATAACAACACACACGTTTGGATCTTGATGTGCAACAATCTATAGAATGACAGATAACAACACACACGTTTGGATCTAGATGTGCAACAATCTATAGAATGACAGATAACAACACACACGTTTGGATCTTGATGTGCAACAATCTATAGAATGACAGATAACAACACACACGTTTGGATCTAGATGTGCAACAATCTATAGAATGACAGATAACAACACACACGTTTGGATCTTGATGTGCAACAATCTATAGAATGACAGATAACAACACACACGTTTGGATCTTGATATGCAACAATCTATAGAATGACAGATAACAACACACACGTTTGGATCTTGATGTGCAACAATCTATAGAATGACAGATAACAACACACACGTTTGGATCTTGATGTGCAACAATCTATAGAATGACAGATAACAACACACACGTTTGGATCTTGATGTACAACAATCTATAGAATGACAGATAACAACACACACGTTTGGATCTTGATGTGCAACAATCTATAGAATGACAGATAACAACACACACGTTTGGATCTTGATGTGCAACAATCTATAGAATGACAGATAACAACACACACGTTTGGATCTTGATGCGCAACAATCTATAGAATGACAGATAACAACACACACGTTTGGATCTTGATGTGCAACAATCTATATAATGACAGATAACAACACACACGTTTGGATCTTGATGTGCAACAATCTATAGAATGACAGATAACAACACACACGTTTGGATCTTGATGTGCAACAATCTATAGAATGACAGATAAGAACACAAATGTTTGGATCTTGATATGCAACAATCTATAGAATGACAGATAACAACACACACGTTTGGATCTTGATGTGCAACAATCAATAAAATGACAGATAACAACACACACGTTTGGATCTTGATGTGCAACAATCTATAGAATGACAGATAACAACACACACTTTGGATCTTCATGTGCAACAATCTATAGAATGACAGATAACAACACACACGTTTGGATCTTGATGTGCAACAATCTATAGAATGACAGATAACAACACACACGTTTGGATCTTGATGTGCAACAATCTATAGAATGACAGATAACAACACACACGTTTGGATCTTGATGCGCAACAATCTATAGAATGACAGATAACAACACACACGTTTGGATCTTGATGTGCAACAATCTATATAATGACAGATAACAACACACACGTTTGGATCTTGATGTGCAACAATCTATAGAATGACAGATAACAACACACACGTTTGGATCTTGATGTGCAACAATCTATAGAATGACAGATAACAACACACACGTTTGGATCTTGATATGCAACAATCTATAGAATGACAGATAACAACACACACGTTTGGATCTTGATGTGCAACAATCTATAGAATGACAGATAACAACACACACGTTTGGATCTTGATGTGCAACAATCTATAGAATGACAGATAACAACACACACGTTTGGATCTTGATGTGCAACAATCTATAGAATGACAGATAACAACACACACGTTTGGATCTTGATGTGCAACAATCTATAGAATGACAGATAACAACACACACGTTTGGATCTTGATGTGCAACAATCTATAGAATGACAGATAACAACACACACGTTTGGATCTTGATGTGCAACAATCTATAGAATGACAGATAACAACACACACGTTTGGATTTTGATGTGCAACAATCTATAGAATGACAGATAACAACACACACGTTTGGATCTTGATGTGCAACAATCTATAGAATGACAGATAACAACACACACGTTTGGATCTTGATGTGCAACAATCTACAGAATGACAGATAACAACACACACGTTTGGATCTTGATGTGCAACAATCTATAGAATGACAGATAACAACACACACGTTTGGATCTTGATGTGCAACAATCTATAGAATGACAGATAACAATACACACGTTTGGATCTAGATGTGCAACAATCTATAGAATGACAGATAACAACACACACGTTTGGATCTTGATGTGCAACAATCTATAGAATGACAGATAACAACACACACGTTTGGATCTAGATGTGCAACAATCTATAGAATGACAGATAACAACACACACGTTTGGATCTTGATGTGCAACAATCTATAGAATGACAGATAACAACACACACGTTTGGATCTTGATGTGCAACAATCTATAGAATGACAGATAACAACACACACGTTTGGATCTTGATGTACAACAATCTATAGAATGACAGATAACAACACACACGTTTGGATCTTGATGTGCAACAATCAATAGAATGACAGATAACAATGCACAAGTTTGGATCTTGCTGTGCAACAATCTATAGAATGACAGATAACAACACAAATGTTTGGATCTTGATATGCAACAATCTATAGAATGACAGATAACAACACACACGTTTGGATCTTGATGTGCAACAATCAATAGAATGACAGATAACAACACACACTTTGGATCTTGATGTGCAACAATCTATAGAATGACAGATAACAACACACACGTTTGGATCTTGATGTGCAACAATCTATAGAATGACAGATAACAACACACACGTTTGGATCTTGATGTGCAACAATCTATAGAATGACAGATAACAACGCACACGTTTGGATCTTGATGCGCAACAATCTATGGAATGACAGATAACAACACACACGTTTGGATTTTGATGCGCAACAATCTATAGAATGACAGATAACAACACACACGTTTGAATCTTGATGTGCAACAATCTATAGAATGAAAGATAACAACACACACGTTTGGATCTTGATGTGCAACAATCTATAGAATGACAGATAACAACACACACGTTTGGATCTTGATATGCAACAATCTATAGAATGACAGATAACAACACACACGTTTGGATCTTGATGTGCAACAATCTATAGAATGACAGATAACAACACACACGTTTGGATCTTGATGTGCAACAATCTATAGAATGACAGATAACAACACACACGTTTGGATCTTGATGTGCAACAATCTATAGAATGACAGATAACAACACACACGTTTGGATCTTGATGTGCAACAATCTATAGAATGACAGATAACAACACACACGTTTGGATCTTGATGTGCAACAATCTATAGAATGACAGATAACAACACGCACGTTTGGATCTTGATGTGCAACAATCTATAGAATGACAGATAACAACACACACGTTTGGATCTAGATGTGCAACAATCTATAGAATGACAGATAACAACACACACGTTTGGATCTTGATGTGCAACAATCTATAGAATGACAGATAACAACACACACGTTTGGATCTAGATGTGCAACAATCTATAGAATGACAGATAACAACACACACGTTTGGATCTTGATGTGCAACAATCAATAGAATGACAGATAACAACACACACGTTTGGATCTTGATGTGCAACAATCTATAGAATGACAGATAACAACACACACTTTGGATCTTGATGTGCAACAATCTATAGAATGACAGATAACAACACACACGTTTGGATCTTGATGTGCAACAATCTATAGAATGACAGATAACAACGCACACGTTTGGATCTTGATGCGCAACAATCTATAGAATGACAGATAACAACACACACGTTTGGATCTTGATGTGCAAAAATCTATAGAATGACAGATAACAACACACACGTTTGGATCTTGATGTACAACAATCTATAGAATGACAGATAACAACACACACGTTTGGATCTTGATGTGCAACAATCTATAGAATGACAGATAACAACACACACGTTTGGATCTTGATATGCAACAATCTATAGAATGACAGATAACAACACACACGTTTGGATCTTGATGTGCAACAATCTATAGAATGACAGATAACAACACACACGTTTGGATCTTGATGTGCAACAATCTATAGAATGACAGATAGCAACACACATGTTTGGATCTTGATGTGCAACAATCTATAGAATGACAGATAACAACACACACGTTTGGATCTTGATGTGCAACAATCTATAGAATGACAGATAACAACACACACGTTTGGATCTTGATGTGCAACAATCTATAGAATGACAGATAACAACACACACGTTTGGATTTTGATGTGTAACAATCTATAGAATGACAGATAACAACACACACGTTTGGATCTTGATGTGCAACAATCTATAGAATGACAGATAACAACACACACGTTTGGATCTTGATGTGCAACAATCTACAGAATGACAGATAACAACACACACGTTTGGATCTTGATGTGCAACAATCTATAGAATGACAGATAACAACACACACGTTTGGATTTTGATGTGCAACAATCTATAGAATGAGAGATAACAACACACACGTTTGGATCTTGATGTGCAACAATCTATAGAATGACAGATAACAACACACACGTTTGGATTTTGATGTGCAACAATCTATAGAATGACAGATAACAACACACACGTTTGGATCTTGATGTGCAACAATCTATAGAATGACAGATAACAACACACACGTTTGGATCTTGATGTGCAACAATCTACAGAATGACAGATAACAACACACACGTTTGGATCTTGATATGCAACAATCTATAGAATGACAGATAACAACACACACGTTTGGATCTTGATGTGCAACAATCAATAGAATGACAGATAACAACACACACTTTGGATCTTGATGTGCAACAATCTATAGAATGACAGATACCAACACACACGTTTGGATCTTGATGTGCAACAATCTATAGAATGACAGATAACAACACACACGTTTGGATCTTGATGTGCAACAATCTATAGAATGACAGATAACAACGCACACGTTTGGATCTTGATGCGCAACAATCTATGGAATGACAGATAACAACACACACGTTTGGATCTTGATGCGCAACAATCTATAGAATGACAGATAACAACACACACGTTTGAATCTTGATGTGCAACAATCTATAGAATGACAGATAACAACACACACGTTTGGATCTTGATGTGCAACAATCTATAGAATGACAGATAACAACACACACGTTTGGATCTTGATATGCAACAATCTATAGAATGACAGATAACAACACACACGTTTGGATCTTGATGTGCAACAATCTATAGAATGACAGATAACAACACACACGTTTGGATCTTGATGTGCAACAATCTATAGAATGACAGATAACAACACACACGTTTGGATCTTGATGTGCAACAATCTATAGAATGACAGATAACAACACACACGTTTGGATCTTGATGTGCAACAATCTATAGAATGACAGATAACAACACACACGTTTGGATCTTGATGTGCAACAATCTATAGAATGACAGATAACAACACGCACGTTTGGATCTTGATGTGCAACAATCTATAGAATGACAGATAACAACACACACGTTTGGATCTAGATGTGCAACAATCTATAGAATGACAGATAACAACACACACGTTTGGATCTTGATGTGCAACAATCAATAGAATGACAGATAACAACACACACTTTGGATCTTGATGTGCAACAATCTATAGAATGACAGATAACAACACACACGTTTGGATCTTGATGTGCAACAATCTATAGAATGACAGATAACAACACACACGTTTGGATCTAGATGTGCAACAATCTTTAGAATGACAGATAACAACACACACGTTTGGATCTTGATGTGCAACAATCAATAGAATGACAGATAACAACACACACTTTGGATCTTGATGTGCAACAATCTATAGAATGACAGATAACAACACACACGTTTGGATCTTGATGTGCAACAATCTATAGAATGACAGATAACAACACACACGTTTGGATCTTGATGTGCAACAATCTATAGAATGACAGATAACAACGCACACGTTTGGATCTTGATGCGCAACAATCTATGGAATGACAGATAACAACACACACGTTTGGATCTTGATGCGCAACAATCTATAGAATGACAGATAACAACACACACGTTTGAATCTTGATGTGCAACAATCTATAGAATGACAGATAACAACACACACGTTTGGATCTTGATGTGCAACAATCTATAGAATGACAGATAACAACACACACGTTTGGATCTTGATATGCAACAATCTATAGAATGACAGATAACAACACACACGTTTGGATCTTGATGTGCAACAATCTATAGAATGACAGATAACAACACACACGTTTGGATCTTGATGTGCAACAATCTATAGAATGACAGATAGCAACACACATGTTTGGATCTTGATGTGCAACAATCTATAGAATGACAGATAACAACACACACGTTTGGATCTTGATGTGCAACAATCTATAGAATGACAGATAACAACACACACGTTTGGATCTTGATGTGCAACAATCTATAGAATGACAGATAACAACACACACGTTTGGATTTTGATGTGCAACAATCTATAGAATGACAGATAACAACACACACGTTTGGATCTTGATGTGCAACAATTTATAGAATGACAGATAACAACACACACGTTTGGATCTTGATGTGCAACAATCTACAGAATGACAGATAACAACACACACGTTTGGATCTTGATGTGCAACAATCTATAGAATGACAGATAACAACACACACGTTTGGATCTTGATGTGCAACAATCTATAGAATGACAGATAACAACGCACACGTTTGGATCTTGATGCGCAACAATCTATGGAATGACAGATAACAACACACACGTTTGGATCTTGATGCGCAACAATCTATAGAATGACAGATAACAACACACACGTTTGGATCTTGATGTGCAACAATCTTTAGAATGACAGATAACAACACACACGTTTGGATCTTGATGTACAACAATCTATAGAATGACAGATAACAACACACACGTTTGGATCTTGACGTGCAACAATCTATAGAATGACAGATAACAACACACACGTTTGGATCTTGATGTGCAACAATCTATAGAATGACAGATAACAACGCACACGTTTGGATCTTGATGCGCAACAATCTATGGAATGACAGATAACAACACACACGTTTGGATCTTGATGCGCAACAATCTATAGAATGACAGATAACAACACACACGTTTGAATCTTGATGTGCAACAATCTATAGAATGACAGATAACAACACACACGTTTGGATCTTGATGTGCAACAATCTATAGAATGACAGATAACAACACACACGTTTGGATCTTGATATGCAACAATCTATAGAATGACAGATAACAACACACACGTTTGGATCTTGATGTGCAACAATCTATAGAATGACAGATAACAACACACACGTTTGGATCTTGACGTGCAACAATCTATAGAATGACAGATAACAACACACACGTTTGGATCTTGATGTGCAACAATCTATAGAATGACAGATAACAACACACACGTTTGGATCTTGATGTGCAACAATCTATAGAATGACAGATAACAACACACACGTTTGGATCTTGATGTGCAACAATCTATACAATGACAGATAACAACACGCACGTTTGGATCTTGATGTGCAACAATCTATAGAATGACAGATAACAACACACACGTTTGGATCTAGATGTGCAACAATCTATAGAATGACAGATAACAACACACACGTTTGGATCTTGATGTGCAACAATCTATAGAATGACAGATAACAACACACACGTTTGGATCTAGATGTGCAACAATCTATAGAATGACAGATAACAACACACACGTTTGGATCTTGATGTGCAACAATCAATAGAATGACAGATAACAACACACACGTTTGGATCTTGATGTGCAACAATCTATAGAATGACAGATAACAACACACACTTTGGATCTTGATGTGCAACAATCTATAGAATGACAGATAACAACACACACGTTTGGATCTTGATGTGCAACAATCTATAGAATGACAGATAACAACACACACGTTTGGATCTTGATGCGCAACAATCTATAGAATGACAGATAACAACACACACGTTTGGATCTTGATGTGCAAAAATCTATAGAATGACAGATAACAACACACACGTTTGGATCTTGATGTGCAACAATCTATAGAATGACAGATAACAACACACACGTTTGGATCTTGATGTGCAAAAATCTATAGAATGACAGATAACAACACACACGTTTGGATCTTGATGTGCAACAATCTATAGAATGACAGATAACAACACACACGTTTGGATCTAGATGTGCAACAATCTATAGAATGACAGATAACAACACACACGTTTGGATCTTGATGTGCAACAATCTATAGAATGACAGATAACAACACACACGTTTGGATCTAGATGTGCAACAATCTATAGAATGACAGATAACAACACACACGTTTGGATCTTGATATGCAACAATCTATAGAATGACAGATAACAACACACACGTTTGGATCTTGATGTGCAACAATCTATAGAATGACAGATAACAACACACACGTTTGGATCTTGATGTGCAACAATCTATAGAATGACAGATAGCAACACACATGTTTGGATCTTGATGTGCAACAATCTATAGAATGACAGATAACAACACACACGTTTGGATCTTGATGTGCAACAATCTATAGAATGACAGATAACAACACACACGTTTGGATCTTGATGTGCAACAATCTATAGAATGACAGATAACAACACACACGTTTGGATTTTGATGTGCAACAATCTATAGAATGACAGATAACAACACACACGTTTGGATCTTGATGTGCAACAATCTATAGAATGACAGATAACAACACACACGTTTGGATCTTGATGTGCAACAATCTACAGAATGACAGATAACAACACACACGTTTGGATCTTGATGTGCAACAATCTATAGAATGACAGATAACAATACACACGTTTGGATCTTGATGTGCAACAATCTATAGAATGACAGATAACAACGCACACGTTTGGATCTTGATGCGCAACAATCTATGGAATGACAGATAACAACACACACGTTTGGATCTTGATGCGCAACAATCTATAGAATGACAGATAACAACACACACGTTTGAATCTTGATGTGCAACAATCTATAGAATGACAGATAACAACACACACGTTTGGATCTTGATGTGCAACAATCTATAGAATGACAGATAACAACACACACGTTTGGATCTTGATATGCAACAATCTATAGAATGACAGATAACAACACACACGTTTGGATCTTGATGTGCAACAATCTATAGAATGACAGATAACAACACACACGTTTGGATCTTGATGTGCAACAATCTATAGAATGACAGATAACAACACACACGTTTGGATCTTGATGTGCAACAATCTATAGAATGACAGATAACAACACACACGTTTGGATCTTGATGTGCAACAATCTATAGAATGACAGATAACAACACACACGTTTGGATCTTGATGTGCAACAATCTATACAATGACAGATAACAACACGCACGTTTGGATCTTGATGTGCAACAATCTATAGAATGACAGATAACAACACACACGTTTGGATCTAGATGTGCAACAATCTATAGAATGACAGATAACAACACACACGTTTGGATCTTGATGTGCAACAATCTATAGAATGACAGATAACAACACACACGTTTGGATCTAGATGTGCAACAATCTATAGAATGACAGATAACAACACACACGTTTGGATCTTGATGTGCAACAATCAATAGAATGACAGATAACAACACACACGTTTGGATCTTGATGTGCAACAATCTATAGAATGACAGATAACAACACACACTTTGGATCTTGATGTGCAACAATCTATAGAATGACAGATAACAACACACACGTTTGGATCTTGATGTGCAACAATCTATAGAATGACAGATAACAACACACACGTTTGGATCTTGATGCGCAACAATCTATAGAATGACAGATAACAACACACACGTTTGGATCTTGATGTGCAAAAATCTATAGAATGACAGATAACAACACACACGTTTGGATCTTGATGTACAACAATCTATAGAATGACAGATAACAACACACACGTTTGGATCTTGATGTGCAACAATCTATAGAATGACAGATAACAACACACACGTTTGGATCTTGATATGCAACAATCTATAGAATGACAGATAACAACACACACGTTTGGATCTTGATGTGCAACAATCTATAGAATGACAGATAACAACACACACGTTTGGATCTTGATGTGCAACAATCTATAGAATGACAGATAGCAACACACATGTTTGGATCTTGATGTGCAACAATCTATAGAATGACAGATAACAACACACACGTTTGGATCTTGATGTGCAACAATCTATAGAATGACAGATAACAACACACACGTTTGGATCTTGATGTGCAAAAATCTATAGAATGACAGATAACAACACACACGTTTGGATCTTGATGTGCAACAATCTATAGAATGACAGATAACAACACACACTTTGGATCTTGATGTGCAACAATCTATAGAATGACAGATAACAACACAAATGTTTGGATCTTGATGTGCAACAATCTATAGAATGACAGATAACAACACACACGTTTGGATTTTGATGTGCAACAATCTATATAATGACAGATAACAACACACACGTTTGGATCTTGATGTGCAACAATCTATAGAATGACAGATAACAACACACACGTTTGGATTTTGATGTGCAACAATCTCTAGAATGACAGATAACAACACACACGTTTGGATCTTGATGTGCAACAATCTATAGAATGACAGATAACAACACACACGTTTGGATCTTGATGTACAACAATCTATATAATGACAGATAACAACACACACGTTTGGATCTTGATGTGCAACAATCTATAGAATGACAGATAACAACACAAATGTTTGGATCTTGATATGCAACAATCTATAGAATGACAGATAACAACACACACGTTTGGATCTTGATGTGCAACAATCAATAGAATGACAGATAACAACACACACGTTTGGATCTTGATGTGCAACAATCTATAGAATGACAGATAACAACACACACTTTGGATCTAGATGTGCAACAATCTATAGAATGACAGATAACAACACACACGTTTGGATCTTGATATGCAACAATCTATAGAATGACAGATAACAACACACACGTTTGGATCTTGATGTGCAACAATCTATAGAATGACAGATAACAACACACACGTTTGGATCTTGATGTGCAACAATCTATAGAATGACAGATAGCAACACACATGTTTGGATCTTGATGTGCAACAATCTATAGAATGACAGATAACAACACACACGTTTGGATCTTGATGTGCAACAATCTATAGAATGACAGATAACAACACACACGTTTGGATCTTGATGTGCAACAATCTATAGAATGACAGATAACAATACACACGTTTGGATCTTGATGTGCAACAATCTATAGAATGACAGATAACAACGCACACGTTTGGATCTTGATGCGCAACAATCTATGGAATGACAGATAACAACACACACGTTTGGATCTTGATGCGCAACAATCTATAGAATGACAGATAACAACACACACGTTTGAATCTTGATGTGCAACAATCTATAGAATGACAGATAACAACACACACGTTTGGATCTTGATGTGCAACAATCTATAGAATGACAGATAACAACACACACGTTTGGATCTTGATATGCAACAATCTATAGAATGACAGATAACAACACACACGTTTGGATCTTGATGTGCAACAATCTATAGAATGACAGATAACAACACACACGTTTGGATCTTGATGTGCAACAATCTATAGAATGACAGATAACAACACACACGTTTGGATCTTGATGTGCAACAATCTATAGAATGACAGATAACAACACACACGTTTGGATCTTGATGTGCAACAATCTATAGAATGACAGATAACAACACACACGTTTGAGTCTTGATGTGCAACAATCTATAGAATGACAGATAACAACACGCACGTTTGGATCTTGATGTGCAACAATCTATAGAATGACAGATAACAACACACACGTTTGGATCTAGATGTGCAACAATCTATAGAATGACAGATAACAACACACACGTTTGGATCTTGATGTGCAACAATCTATAGAATGACAGATAACAACACACACGTTTGGATCTAGATGTGCAACAATCTATAGAATGACAGATAACAACACACACGTTTGGATCTTGATGTGCAACAATCAATAGAATGACAGATAACAACACACACGTTTGGATCTTGATGTGCAACAATCTATAGAATGACAGATAACAACACACACTTTGGATCTTGATGTGCAACAATCTATAGAATGACAGATAACAACACACACGTTTGGATCTTGATGTGCAACAATCTATAGAATGACAGATAACAACACACACGTTTGGATCTTGATGCGCAACAATCTATAGAATGACAGATAACAACACACACGTTTGGATCTTGATGTGCAAAAATCTATAGAATGACAGATAACAACACACACGTTTGGATCTTGATGTACAACAATCTATAGAATGACAGATAACAACACACACGTTTGGATCTTGATGTGCAACAATCTATAGAATGACAGATAACAACACACACGTTTGGATCTTGATATGCAACAATCTATAGAATGACAGATAACAACACACACGTTTGGATCTTGATGTGCAACAATCTATAGAATGACAGATAACAACACACACGTTTGGATCTTGATGTGCAACAATCTATAGAATGACAGATAGCAACACACATGTTTGGATCTTGATGTGCAACAATCTATAGAATGACAGATAACAACACACACGTTTGGATCTTGATGTGCAACAATCTATAGAATGACAGATAACAACACACACGTTTGGATCTTGATGTGCAAAAATCTATAGAATGACAGATAACAACACACACGTTTGGATCTTGATGTGCAACAATCTATAGAATGACAGATAACGACACACACGTTTGGATTTTGATGTGCAACAATCTATAGAATGACAGATAACAACACACACGTTTGGATCTTGATGTGCAACAATCTATAGAATGACAGATAACAACACACACGTTTGGATTTTGATGTGCAACAATCTATATAATGACTGATAACAACACACACGTTTGGATCTTGATGTGCAACAATCTATAGAATGACAGATAACAACACACACGTTTGGATTTTGATGTGCAACAATCTCTAGAATGACAGATAACAACACACACGTTTGGATCTTGATGTGCAACAATCTATAGAATGACAGATAACAACACACACGTTTGGATCTTGATGTACAACAATCTATAGAATGACAGATAACAACACACACGTTTGGATCTTGATGTGCAACAATCTATAGAATGACAGATAACAACACACACGTTTGGATTTTGATGTGCAACAATCTATAGAATGACAGATAACAACACACACGTTTGGATCTTGATGTGCAACAATCTATAGAATGACAGATAACAACACACACGTTTGGATTTTGATGTGCAACAATCTATATAATGACAGATAACAACACACACGTTTGGATCTTGATGTGCAACAATCTATAGAATGACAGATAACAACACACACGTTTGGATTTTGATGTGCAACAATCTATAGAATGACAGATAACAACACACACGTTTGGATCTTGATGTGCAACAATCTATAGAATGACAGATAACAACACACACGTTTGGATCTTGATGTACAACAATCTATATAATGACAGATAACAACACACACGTTTGGATCTTGATGTGCAACAATCTATAGAATGACAGATAACAACACAAATGTTTGGATCTTGATATGCAACAATCTATAGAATGACAGATAACAACACACACGTTTGGATCTTGATGTGCAACAATCAATAGAATGACAGATAACAACACACACGTTTGGATCTTGATGTGCAACAATCTATAGAATGACAGATAACAACACACACTTTGGATCTTGATGTGCAACAATCTATAGAATGACAGATAACAACACACACGTTTGGATTTTGATGTGCAACAATCTCTAGAATGACAGATAACAACACACACGTTTGGATCTTGATGTGCAACAATCTATAGAATGACAGATAACAACACACAAGTTTGGATCTTGATGTACAACAATCTATAGAATGACAGATAACAACACACACGTTTGGATCTTGATGTGCAACAATCTATAGAATGACAGATAACAACACACACGTTTGGATTTTGATGTGCAACAATCTATAGAATGACAGATAACAACACACACGTTTGGATCTTGATGTGCAACAATCTATAGAATGACAGATAACAACACACACGTTTGGATTTTGATGTGCAACAATCTATATAATGACAGATAACAACACACACGTTTGGATCTTGATGTGCAACAATCTATAGAATGACAGATAACAACACACACGTTTGGATTTTGATGTGCAACAATCTATAGAATGACAGATAACAACACACACGTTTGGATCTTGATGTGCAACAATCTATAGAATGACAGATAACAACACACACGTTTGGATCTTGATGTACAACAATCTATATAATGACAGATAACAACACACACGTTTGGATCTTGATGTGCAACAATCTATAGAATGACAGATAACAACACAAATGTTTGGATCTTGATATGCAACAATCTATAGAATGACAGATAACAACACACACGTTTGGATCTTGATGTGCAACAATCAATAGAATGACAGATAACAACACACACGTTTGGATCTTGATGTGCAACAATCTATAGAATGACAGATAACAACACACACTTTGGATCTTGATGTGCAACAATCTATAGAATGACAGATAACAACACACACGTTTGGATCTTGATGTGCAACAATCTATAGAATGACAGATAACAACACACACGTTTGGATCTTGATGTGCAACAATCTATAGAATGACAGATAACAACACACACGTTTGGATCTTGATGTGCAACAATCTATAGAATGACAGATAACAACACACACGTTTGGATCTTGATGTGCAACAATCTATAGAATGACAGATAACAACACACACGTTTGGATCTTGATGTGCAACAATCTATAGAATGACAGATAACAACACACACGTTTGGATCTTGATGTGCAACAATCTATAGAATGACAGATAACAACACACACGTTTGGATTTTGATGTGCAACAATCTCTAGAATGACAGATAACAACACACACGTTAGGATCTTGATGTGCAACAATCTATAGAATGACAGATAACAACACACACGTTTGGATCTTGATGTACAACAATCTATAGAATGACAGATAACAACACACACGTTTGGATCTTGATGTGCAACAATCTATAGAATGACAGATAACAACACACACGTTTGGATTTTGATGTGCAACAATCTATAGAATGACAGATAACAACACACACGTTTGGATCTTGATGTGCAACAATCTATAGAATGACAGATAACAACACACACGTTTGGATTTTGATGTGCAACAATCTATATAATGACAGATAACAACACACACGTTTGGATCTTGATGTGCAACAATCTATAGAATGACAGATAACAACACACACGTTTGGATTTTGATGTGCAACAATCTATAGAATGACAGATAACAACACACACGTTTGGATCTTGATGTGCAACAATCTATAGAATGACAGATAACAACACACACGTTTGGATCTTGATGTACAACAATCTATATAATGACAGATAACAACACACACGTTTGGATCTTGATGTGCAACAATCTATAGAATGACAGATAACAACACAAATGTTTGGATCTTGATATGCAACAATCTATAGAATGACAGATAACAACACACACGTTTGGATCTTGATGTGCAACAATCAATAGAATGACAGATAACAACACACACGTTTGGATCTTGATGTGCAACAATCTATAGAATGACAGATAACAACACACACTTTGGATCTTGATGTGCAACAATCTATAGAATGACAGATAACAACACACACGTTTGGATCTTGATGTGCAACAATCTATAGAATGACAGATAACAACACACACGTTTGGATCTTGATGTGCAACAATCTATAGAATGACAGATAACAACACACACGTTTGGATCTTGATGTGCAACAATCTATAGAATGACAGATAACAACACACACGTTTGGATCTTGATGTGCAACAATCTATAGAATGACAGATAACAACACACACGTTTGGATCTTGATGTGCAACAATCTATAGAATGACAGATAACAACACACACGTTTGGATCTTGATGTGCAACAATCTATAGAATGACAGATAACAACACACACGTTTGGATCTTGATGTGCAACAATCTATAGAATGACAGATAACAACACACACGTTTGGATCTTGATGTGCAACAATCTATAGAATGACAGATAACAACACACAGGTTTGGATCTTGATATGCAACAATCTATAGAATGACAGATAACAACACACACGTTTGGATCTTGATGTGCAACAATCTATAGAATGACAGATAACAACACACACGTTTGGATCTTGATATGCAACAATCTATAGAATGACAGATAACAACACACACGTTTGGATCTTGATATGCAACAATCTATAGAATGACAGATAACAACACACACGTTTGGATCTTGATGTGCAACAATCTATAGAATGACAGATAACAACACACACTTTGGATCTTGATGTGCAACAATCTATAGAATGACAGATAACAACACACACGTTTGGATCTTGATGTGCAACAATCTATAGAATGACAGATAACAACACACACGTTTGGATCTTGATGTGCAACAATCTATCGAATGACATATAACAACACACACGTTTGGATCTTGATGTGCAACAATCTATAGAATGACAGATAACAACACACACGTTTGGATCTTGATGTGCAACAATCTATAGAATGACAGATAACAACACACACGTTTGGATCTAGATGTGCAACAATCTATAGAATGACAGATACCAACACACACATTTGGATCTTGATGTGCAACAATCTATAGAATGACAGATAACAACACACACGTTTGGATCTTGATGTGCAACAATCTATAGAATGACAGATAACAACACACACGTTTGGATCTATATGTGCAACAATCTATAAAATGACAGATAACAACACACACGTTTGGATCTTGACATGCAACAATCTATAGAATGACAGATAACAACACACACGTTTAGATCTTGACATGCAACAATCTATAGAATGACAGATAACAACACACACGTTTAGATCTTGACATGCAACAATCCATAGAATGACAGATAACAACACACACGTTTGGATCTTGATGTGCAACAATCTATAGAATGACAGATAACAACACACACGTTTGGATCTTGATGTGCAACAATCTATCGAATGACATATAACAACACACACGTTTGGATCTTGATGTGCAACAATCTATAGAATGACAGATAACAACACACACGTTTGGATTTTGATGTGCAACAATCTATAGAATGACAGATATCAACACACACGTTAGGTATCTTGATGTGCAACAATCTATAGAATGACAGATAACAACACACACGTTTGGATCTTGATGTGCAACAATCTATAGAATGACAGATAACAACACACACATTTGGATCTTGATGTGCAACAATCTATAGAATGACAGATAACAACACACACGTTTGGATCTTGATGTGCAACAATCTATAGAATGACAGATAACAACACACACGTTTGGATTTTGATGTGCAACAATCTATAGAATGAAAGATAACAACACACACGTTTGGATCTTGATGTGCAACAATCTATAGAATGACAGATAACAACACACACGTTTGGATCTTGATGTACAACAATCTATAGAATGACAGATAACAACACACACGTTTGGATCTTGATGTGCAACAATCTATAGAATGACAGATAACAATGCACACGTTTGGATCTTGATGTGCAACAATCTATAGAATGACAGATAACAACACAAATGTTTGGATCTTGATATGCAACAATCTATAGAATGACAGATAACAACACACACGTTTGGATCTTGATGTGCAACAATCAATAGAATGACAGATAACAACACACACGTTTGGATCTTGATCTGCAACAATCTATAGAATGACAGATAACAACACACACTTTGGATCTTGATGTGCAACAATCTATAGAATGACAGATAACAACACACACGTTTGGATCTTGATGTGCAACAATCTATAGAATGACAGATAACAACACACACGTTTGGATCTTGATGTGCAACAATCTATAGAATGACAGATAACAACACACACGTTTGGATCTTGATGTACAACAATCTATATAATGACAGATAACAACACACACGTTTGGATCTTGATGTGCAACAATCTATAGAATGACAGATAACAACACAAATGTTTGGATCTTGATATGCAACAATCTATAGAATGACAGATAACAACACACACGTTTGGATTTTGATGTGCAACAATCTATAGAATGAAAGATAACAACACACACGTTTGGATCTTGATGTGCAACAATCTATAGAATGACAGATAACAACACACACGTTTGGATCTTGATGTACAACAATCTATAGAATGACAGATAACAACACACACGTTTGGATCTTGATGTGCAACAATCTATAGAATGACAGATAACAATGCACACGTTTGGATCTTGATGTGCAACAATCTATAGAATGACAGATAACAACACAAATGTTTGGATCTTGATATGCAACAATCTATAGAATGACAGATAACAACACACACGTTTGGATCTTGATGTGCAACAATCAATAGAATGACAGATAACAACACACACGTTTGGATCTTGATGTGCAACAATCTATAGAATGACAGATAACAACACACACTTTGGATCTTGATGTGCAACAATCTATAGAATGACAGATAACAACACAGACGTTTGGATCTTGATGTGCAACAATCTATAGAATGACAGATAACAACACACACGTTTGGATCTTGATGTGCAACAATCTATAGAATGACAGATAACAACACACACGTTTGGATCTTGATGCGCAACAATCTATGGAATGACAGATAACAACACACACGTTTGGATCTTGATGTGCAACAATCTATAGAATGACAGATAACAACACACACGTTTGGATCTTGATGTGCAACAATCTATAGAATGACAGATAACAACACACACGTTTGGATCTTGATGTGCAACAATCTATAGAATGACAGATAACAACACACACGTTTGGATCTTGATGTACAACAATCTATAGAATGACAGATAACAACACACACGTTTGGATCTTGATGTGCAACAATCTATAGAATGACAGATAACAACACACACGTTTGGATTTTGATGTGCAACAATCTATAGAATGACAGATAACAACACACACGTTTGGATCTTGATGTGCAACAATCTATAGAATGACAGATAACAACACACACGTTTGGATTTTGATGTGCAACAATCTATATAATGACAGATAACAACACACACGTTTGGATCTTGATGTGCAACAATCTATAGAATGACAGATAACAACACACACGTTTGGATTTTGATGTGCAACAATCTATAGAATGACAGATAACAACACACACGTTTGGATCTTGATGTGCAACAATCTATAGAATGACAGATAACAACACACACGTTTGGATCTTGATGTACAACAATCTATATAATGACAGATAACAACACACACGTTTGGATCTTGATGTGCAACAATCTATAGAATGACAGATAACAACACAAATGTTTGGATCTTGATATGCAACAATCTATAGAATGACAGATAACAACACACACGTTTGGATCTTGATGTGCAACAATCAATAGAATGACAGATAACAACACACACGTTTGGATCTTGATGTGCAACAATCTATAGAATGACAGATAACAACACACACTTTGGATCTTGATGTGCAACAATCTATAGAATGACAGATAACAACACACACGTTTGGATCTTGATGTGCAACAATCTATAGAATGACAGATAACAACACACACGTTTGGATCTTGATGTGCAACAATCTATAGAATGACAGATAACAACACACACGTTTGGATCTTGATGTGCAACAATCTATAGAATGACAGATAACAACACACACGTTTGGATCTTGATGTGCAACAATCTATAGAATGACAGATAACAACACACACGTTTGGATCTTGATGTGCAACAATCTATAGAATGACAGATAACAACACACACGTTTGGATCTTGATGTGCAACAATCTATAGAATGACAGATAACAACACACACGTTTGGATCTTGATGTGCAACAATCTATAGAATGACAGATAACAACACACACGTTTGGATCTTGATGTGCAACAATCTATAGAATGACAGATAACAACACACAGGTTTGGATCTTGATATGCAACAATCTATAGAATGACAGATAACAACACACACGTTTGGATCTTGATGTGCAACAATCTATAGAATGACAGATAACAACACACACGTTTGGATCTTGATATGCAACAATCTATAGAATGACAGATAACAACACACACGTTTGGATCTTGATATGCAACAATCTATAGAATGACAGATAACAACACACACGTTTGGATCTTGATGTGCAACAATCTATAGAATGACAGATAACAACACACACTTTGGATCTTGATGTGCAACAATCTATAGAATGACAGATAACAACACACACGTTTGGATCTTGATGTGCAACAATCTATAGAATGACAGATAACAACACACACGTTTGGATCTTGACATGCAACAATCTATAGAATGACAGATAACAACACACACGTTTAGATCTTGACATGCAA
This sequence comes from Saccoglossus kowalevskii, assembly GCF_978046115.1. Classification (NCBI taxonomy): domain Eukaryota; kingdom Metazoa; phylum Hemichordata; class Enteropneusta; family Harrimaniidae; genus Saccoglossus; species Saccoglossus kowalevskii. Next base: position 1,893,561 of record NC_140646.1, on the reverse strand, counting down.
CAATCTATAGAATGACAGATAACAACACACACGTTTAGATCTTGACATGCAACAATCCATAGAATGACAGATAACAACACACACGTTTGGATCTTGATGTGCAACAATCTATAGAATGACAGATAACAACACACACGTTTGGATCTTGATGTGCAACAATCTATCGAATGACATATAACAACACACACGTTTGGATCTTGATGTGCAACAATCTATAGAATGACAGATAACAACACACACGTTTGGATTTTGATGTGCAACAATCTATAGAATGACAGATATCAACACACACGTTAGGTATCTTGATGTGCAACAATCTATAGAATGACAGATAACAACACACACGTTTGGATCTTGATGTGCAACAATCTATAGAATGACAGATAACAACACACACGTTAGGCATCTTGATGTGCAACAATCTATAGAATGACAGATAACAACACACACGTTAGGCATCTTGATGTGCAACAATATAGAATGACAGATAACACACACGTTTGGATCTTGATGTGCAACAATCTATAGAATGACAGATAACAACACACACGTTTGGATCTTGATGTGCAACAATCTATAGAATGACAGATAACAACACACACGTTTGGATCTTGATGTGCAACAATCTATAGAATGACAGATAACAACACACACGTTTGGATCTTGATGTGCAACAATCTATAGAATGACAGATAACAACACACACGTTTGGATCTAGATGTGCAACAATCTATAGAATGACAGATACCAACACACACATTTGGATCTTGATGTGCAACAATCTATAGAATGACAGATAACAACACACACGTTTGGATCTTGATGTGCAACAATCTATAGAATGACAGATAACAACACACACGTTTGGATTTTGATGTGCAACAATCTATAGAATGAAAGATAACAACACACACGTTTGGATCTTGATGTGCAACAATCTATAGAATGACAGATAACAACACACACGTTTGGATCTTGATGTACAACAATCTATAGAATGACAGATAACAACACACACGTTTGGATCTTGATGTGCAACAATCTATAGAATGACAGATAACAATGCACACGTTTGGATCTTGATGTGCAACAATCTATAGAATGACAGATAACAACACAAATGTTTGGATCTTGATATGCAACAATCTATAGAATGACAGATAACAACACACACGTTTGGATCTTGATGTGCAACAATCAATAGAATGACAGATAACAACACACACGTTTGGATCTTGATGTGCAACAATCTATAGAATGACAGATAACAACACACACTTTGGATCTTGATGTGCAACAATCTATAGAATGACAGATAACAACACAGACGTTTGGATCTTGATGTGCAACAATCTATAGAATGACAGATAACAACACACACGTTTGGATCTTGATGTGCAACAATCTATAGAATGACAGATAACAACACACACGTTTGGATCTTGATGCGCAACAATCTATGGAATGACAGATAACAACACACACGTTTGGATCTTGATGTGCAACAATCTATAGAATGACAGATAACAACACACACGTTTGGATCTTGATGTGCAACAATCTATAGAATGACAGATAACAACACACACGTTTGGATCTTGATGTGCAACAATCTATAGAATGACAGATAACAACACACACGTTTGGATCTTGATATGTAACAATCTATAGAATGACAGATAACAACACACACGTTTGGATCTTGATGTGCAACAATCTATAGAATGACAGATAACAACACACACGTTTGGATCTTGATGTGCAACAATCTATAGAATGACAGATAACAACACACATGTTTGGATCTTGATGTGCAACAATCTATAGAATGACAGATAACAACACACACGTTTGGATCTTGATGTGCAACAATCTATAGAATGACAGATAACAACACACACGTTTGGATCTTGATGTGCAACAATCTATAGAATGACAGATAACAACACACACGTTTGGATCTAGATGTGCAACAATCTATAGAATGACAGATAACAACACACACATTTGGATCTTGATGTGCAACAATCTATAGAATGACAGATAACAACACACACGTTTGGATCTTGATGTGCAACAATCTATAGAATGACAGATAACAACACACACGTTTGGATTTTGATGTGCAACAATATATAGAATGAAAGATAACAACACACACGTTTGGATCTTGATGTGCAACAATCTATAGAATGACAGATAACAACACACACGTTTGGATCTTGATGTACAACAATCTATAGAATGACAGATAACAACACACACGTTTGGATCTTGATGTGCAACAATCTATAGAATGACAGATAACAATGCACACGTTTGGATCTTGATGTGCAACAATCTATAGAATGACAGATAACAACACAAATGTTTGGATCTTGATATGCAACAATCTATAGAATGACAGATAACAACACACACGTTTGGATCTTGATGTGCAACAATCAATAGAATGACAGATAACAACACACACGTTTGGATCTTGATCTGCAACAATCTATAGAATGACAGATAACAACACACACTTTGGATCTTGATGTGCAACAATCTATAGAATGACAGATAACAACACACACGTTTGGATCTTGATGTGCAACAATCTATAGAATGACAGATAACAACACACACGTTTGGATCTTGATGTGCAACAATCTATAGAATGACAGATAACAACACACACGTTTGGATCTTGATGCGCAACAATCTATGGAATGACAGATAACAACACACACGTTTGGATCTTGATGTGCAACAATCTATAGAATGACAGATAACAACACACACGTTTGGATCTTGATGTGCAACAATCTATAGAATGACAGATAACAACACACACGTTTGGATCTTGATGTGCAACAATCTATAGAATGACAGATAACAACACACACGTTTGGATCTTGATATGTAACAATCTATAGAATGACAGATAACAACACACACGTTTGGATCTTGATGTGCAACAATCTATAGAATGACAGATAACAACACACACGTTTGGATCTTGATGTGCAACAATCTATAGAATGACAGATAACAACACACATGTTTGGATCTTGATGTGCAACAATCTATAGAATGACAGATAACAACACACACGTTTGGATCTTGATATGCAACAATCTATAGAATGACAGATAACAACACACACGTTTGGATCTTGATGTGCAACAATCTATAGAATGACAGATAACAACACACACGTTTGGATCTTGATGTGCAACAATCTATATAATGACAGATAACAACACACACGTTTGGATCTTGATGTGCAACAATCTATAGAATGACAGATAACAACACACACGTTTGGATCTTGATGTGCAACAATCTATAGAATGACAGATAACAACACACACGTTTGGATCTTGATATGCAACAATCTATAGAATGACAGATAACAACACACACGTTTGGATCTTGATGTGCAACAATCTATAGAATGACAGATAACAACACACACGTTTGGATCTTGATGTGCAACAATCTATAGAATGACAGATAACAACACACATGTTTGGATCTTGATGTGCAACAATCTATAGAATGACAGATAACAACACACACGTTTGGATCTTGATGTGCAACAATCTATAGAATGACAGATAACAACACACACGTTTGGATCTTGATGTGCAACAATCTATAGAATGACAGATAACAACACACACGTTTGGATCTTGATGCGCAACAATCTATAGAATGACAGATAACAACACACACGTTTGGATCTTGATGTGCAACAATCTATATAATGACAGATAACAACACACACGTTTGGATCTTGATGTGCAACAATCTATAGAATGACAGATAACAACACACACGTTTGGATCTTGATGTGCAACAATCTATAGAATGACAGATAACAACACACACGTTTGGATCTTGATATGCAACAATCTATTGAATGACAGATAACAACACACACGTTTGGATCTTGATGTGCAACAATCTATAGAATGACAGATAACAACACACACGTTTGGATCTTGATGTGCAACAATCTATAGAATGACAGATAACAACACACATGTTTGGATCTTGATGTGCAACAATCTATAGAATGACAGATAACAACACACACGTTTGGATCTTGATGTGCAACAATCTATAGAATGACAGATAACAACACACACGTTTGGATCTTGATGTGCAACAATCTATAGAATGACAGATAACAACACACACGTTTGGATCTTGATGTGCAACAATCTATAGAATGACAGATAACAACACACACGTTTGGATTTTGATGTGCAACAATCTATAGAATGACAGATAACAACACACACGTTTGGATCTTGATGTGCAACAATCTATAGAATGACAGATAACAACACACACGTTTGGATCTTGATGTGCAACAATCTACAGAATGACAGATAACAACACACACGTTTGGATCTTGATGTGCAACAATCTATAGAATGACAGATAACAACACACACGTTTGGATCTTGATGTGCAACAATCTATAGAATGACAGATAACAATACACACGTTTGGATCTAGATGTGCAACAATCTATAGAATGACAGATAACAACACACACGTTTGGATCTTGATGTGCAACAATCTATAGAATGACAGATAACAACACACACGTTTGGATCTAGATGTGCAACAATCTATAGAATGACAGATAACAACACACACGTTTGGATCTTGATGTGCAACAATCTATAGAATGACAGATAACAACACACACGTTTGGATCTAGATGTGCAACAATCTATAGAATGACAGATAACAACACACACGTTTGGATCTTGATGTGCAACAATCTATAGAATGACAGATAACAACACACACGTTTGGATCTTTATGTGCAACAATCTATAGAATGACAGATAACAACACACACGTTTGGATTTTGATGTGCAACAATCTATAGAATGACAGATAACAACACACACGTTTGGATCTTGATGTGCAACAATCTATAGAATGACAGATAACAACACACACGTTTGGATCTTGATGTACAACAATCTATAGAATGACAGATAACAACACACACGTTTGGATCTTGATGTGCAACAATCTATAGAATGACAGATAACAATGCACACGTTTGGATCTTGATGTGCAACAATCTATAGAATGACAGATAAGAACACAAATGTTTGGATCTTGATATGCAACAATCTATAGAATGACAGATAACAACACACACGTTTGGATCTTGATGTGCAACAATCAATAGAATGACAGATAACAACACACACGTTTGGATCTTGATGTGCAACAATCTATAGAATGACAGATAACAACACACACTTTGGATCTTCATGTGCAACAATCTATAGAATGACAGATAACAACACACACGTTTGGATCTTGATGTGCAACAATCTATAGAATGACAGATAACAACACACACGTTTGGATCTTGATGCGCAACAATCTATAGAATGACAGATAACAACACACACGTTTGGATCTTGATGTGCAACAATCTATATAATGACAGATAACAACACACACGTTTGGATCTTGATGTGCAACAATCTATAGAATGACAGATAACAACACACACGTTTGGATCTTGATGTGCAACAATCTATAGAATGACAGATAACAACACACACGTTTGGATCTTGATATGCAACAATCTATAGAATGACAGATAACAACACACACGTTTGGATCTTGATGTGCAACAATCTATAGAATGACAGATAACAACACACACGTTTGGATCTTGATGTGCAACAATCTATAGAATGACAGATAACAACACACATGTTTGGATCTTGATGTGCAACAATCTATAGAATGACAGATTACAACACACACGTTTGGATCTTGATGTGCAACAATCTATAGAATGACAGATAACAACACACACGTTTGGATCTTGATGTGCAACAATCTATAGAATGACAGATAACAACACACACGTTTGGATCTTGATGTGCAACAATCTATAGAATGACAGATAACAACACACACGTTTGGATTTTGATGTGCAACAATCTATAGAATGACAGATAACAACACACACGTTTGGATCTTGATGTGCAACAATCTATAGAATGACAGATAACAACACACACGTTTGGATCTTGATGTGCAACAATTTACAGAATGACAGATAACAACACACACGTTTGGATCTTGATGTGCAACAATCTATAGAATGACAGATAACAACACACACGTTTGGATCTTGATGTGCAACAATCTATAGAATGACAGATAACAATACACACGTTTGGATCTAGATGTGCAACAATCTATAGAATGACAGATAACAACACACACGTTTGGATCTTGATGTGCAACAATCTATAGAATGACAGATAACAACACACACGTTTGGATCTTGATGTGCAACAATCTATAGAATGACAGATAACAACACACACGTTTGGATCTTGATGTACAACAATCTATAGAATGACAGATAACAACACACACGTTTGGATCTTGATGTGCAACAATCTATAAAATGACAGATAACAATGCACACGTTTGGATCTTGATGTGCAACAATCTATAGAATGACAGATAACAACACAAATGTTTGGATCTTGATATGCAACAATCTATAGAATGACAGATAACAACACACACGTTTGGATCTTGATGTGCAACAATCAATAGAATGACAGATAACAACACACACTTTGGATCTTGATGTGCAACAATCTATAGAATGACAGATAACAACACACACGTTTGGATCTTGATGTGCAACAATCTATAGAATGACAGATAACAACACACACGTTTGGATCTTGATGTGCAACAATCTATAGAATGACAGATAACAACACACACGTTTGGATTTTGATGTGCAACAATCTATAGAATGACAGATAACAACACACACGTTTGGATCTTGATGTGCAACAATCTATAGAATGACAGATAACAACACACACGTTTGGATCTAGATGTGCAACAATCTATAGAATGACAGATAACAACACACACGTTTGGATCTTGATGTGCAACAATCTATAGAATGACAGATAACAACACACACGTTTGGATCTAGATGTGCAACAATCTATAGAATGACAGATAACAACACACACGTTTGGATCTTGATGTGCAACAATCTATAGAATGACAGATAACAACACACACGTTTGGATCTTTATGTGCAACAATCTATAGAATGACAGATAACAACACACACGTTTGGATTTTGATGTGCAACAATCTATAGAATGACAGATAACAACACACACGTTTGGATCTTGATGTGCAACAATCTATAGAATGACAGATAACAACACACACGTTTGGATCTTGATGTACAACAATCTATAGAATGACAGATAACAACACACACGTTTGGATCTTGATGTGCAACAATCTATAGAATGACAGATAACAATGCACACGTTTGGATCTTGATGTGCAACAATCTATAGAATGACAGATAAGAACACAAATGTTTGGATCTTGATATGCAACAATCTATAGAATGACAGATAACAACACACACGTTTGGATCTTGATGTGCAACAATCAATAGAATGACAGATAACAACACACACGTTTGGATCTTGATGTGCAACAATCTATAGAATGACAGATAACAACACACACTTTGGATCTTCATGTGCAACAATCTATAGAATGACAGATAACAACACACACGTTTGGATCTTGATGTGCAACAATCTATAGAATGACAGATAACAACACACACGTTTGGATCTTGATGCGCAACAATCTATAGAATGACAGATAACAACACACACGTTTGGATCTTGATGTGCAACAATCTATATAATGACAGATAACAACACACACGTTTGGATCTTGATGTGCAACAATCTATAGAATGACAGATAACAACACACACGTTTGGATCTTGATGTGCAACAATCTATAGAATGACAGATAACAACACACACGTTTGGATCTTGATATGCAACAATCTATAGAATGACAGATAACAACACACACGTTTGGATCTTGATGTGCAACAATCTATAGAATGACAGATAACAACACACACGTTTGGATCTTGATGTGCAACAATCTATAGAATGACAGATAACAACACACATGTTTGGATCTTGATGTGCAACAATCTATAGAATGACAGATTACAACACACACGTTTGGATCTTGATGTGCAACAATCTATAGAATGACAGATAACAACACACACGTTTGGATCTTGATGTGCAACAATCTATAGAATGACAGATAACAACACACACGTTTGGATCTTGATGTGCAACAATCTATAGAATGACAGATAACAACACACACGTTTGGATTTTGATGTGCAACAATCTATAGAATGACAGATAACAACACACACGTTTGGATCTTGATGTGCAACAATCTATAGAATGACAGATAACAACACACACGTTTGGATCTTGATGTGCAACAATTTACAGAATGACAGATAACAACACACACGTTTGGATCTTGATGTGCAACAATCTATAGAATGACAGATAACAACACACACGTTTGGATCTTGATGTGCAACAATCTATAGAATGACAGATAACAATACACACGTTTGGATCTAGATGTGCAACAATCTATAGAATGACAGATAACAACACACACGTTTGGATCTTGATGTGCAACAATCTATAGAATGACAGATAACAACACACACGTTTGGATCTTGATGTGCAACAATCTATAGAATGACAGATAACAACACACACGTTTGGATCTTGATGTACAACAATCTATAGAATGACAGATAACAACACACACGTTTGGATCTTGATGTGCAACAATCTATAAAATGACAGATAACAATGCACACGTTTGGATCTTGATGTGCAACAATCTATAGAATGACAGATAACAACACAAATGTTTGGATCTTGATATGCAACAATCTATAGAATGACAGATAACAACACACACGTTTGGATCTTGATGTGCAACAATCAATAGAATGACAGATAACAACACACACTTTGGATCTTGATGTGCAACAATCTATAGAATGACAGATAACAACACACACGTTTGGATCTTGATGTGCAACAATCTATAGAATGACAGATAACAACACACACGTTTGGATCTTGATGTGCAACAATCTATAGAATGACAGATAACAACACACACGTTTGGATCTTGATGCGCAACAATCTATGGAATGACAGATAACAACACACACGTTTGGATCTTGATGCGCAACAATCTATAGAATGACAGATAACAACACACACGTTTGAATCTTGATGTGCAACAATCTATAGAATGACAGATAACAACACACACGTTTGGATCTTGATGTGCAACAATCTATAGAATGACAGATAACAACACACACGTTTGGATCTTGATATGCAACAATCTATAGAATGACAGATAACAACACACACGTTTGGATCTTGATGTGCAACAATCTATAGAATGACAGATAACAACACACACGTTTGGATCTTGATGTGCAACAATCTATAGAATGACAGATAACAACACACACGTTTGGATCTTGATGTGCAACAATCTATAGAATGACAGATAACAACACACACGTTTGGATCTTGATGTGCAACAATCTATAGAATGACAGATAACAACACACACGTTTGGATCTTGATGTGCAACAATCTATAGAATGACAGATAACAACACGCACGTTTGGATCTTGATGTGCAACAATCTATAGAATGACAGATAACAACACACACGTTTGGATCTAGATGTGCAACAATCTATAGAATGACAGATAACAACACACACGTTTGGATCTTGATGTGCAACAATCTATAGAATGACAGATAACAACACACACGTTTGGATCTATATGTGCAACAATCTATAAAATGACAGATAACAACACACACGTTTGGATCTTGATGTGCAACAATCTATAGAATGACAGATAACAACACACACGTTTGGATTTTGATGTGCAACAATCTATAGAATGACAGATAACAACACACACGTTTGGATCTTGATGTGCAACAATCTTTAGAATGACAGATAACAACACACACGTTTGGATCTTGATGTACAACAATCTATAGAATGACAGATAACAACACACACGTTTGGATCTTGATGTGCAACAATCTATAGAATGACAGATAACAATGCATACGTTTGGATCTTGATGTGCAACAATCTATAGAATGACAGATAACAACACAAATGTTTGGATCTTGATATGCAACAATCTATAGAATGACAGATAACAACACACACGTTTGGATCTTGATGTGCAACAATCAATAGAATGACAGATAACAACACACACGTTTAGATCTTGATGTGCAACAATCTATAGAATGACAGATAACAACACACACTTTGGATCATGATGTGCAACAATCTATAGAATGACAGATAACAACACACACGTTTGGATCTTGATGTGCAACAATCTATAGAATGACAGATAACAACACACACGTTTGGATCTTGATGTGCAACAATCTATAGAATGACAGATAACAACACACACGTTTGGATCTTGATGCGCAACAATCTATAGAATGACAGATAACAACACACACGTTTGGATCTTGATGTGCAAAAATCTATAGAATGACAGATAACAACACACACGTTTGGATCTTGATATGCAACAATCTATAGAATGACAGATAACAACACACACGTTTGGATCTTGATGTGCAACAATCTATAGAATGACAGATAACAACACACACGTTTGGATCTTGATGTGCAACAATCTATAGAATGACAGATAGCAACACACATGTTTGGATCTTGATGTGCAACAATCTATAGAATGACAGATAACAACACACACGTTTGGATCTTGATGTGCAACAATCTATAGAATGACAGATAACAACACACACGTTTGGATCTTGATGTGCAAAAATCTATAGAATGACAGATAACAACACACACGTTTGGATCTTGATGTGCATCAATCTATAGAATGACAGATAACAACACACACGTTTGGATTTTGATGTGCAACAATCTATAGAATGACAGATAACAACACACACGTTTGGATCTTGATGTGCAACAATCTATAGAATGACAGATAACAACACACACGTTTGGATTTTGATGTGCAACAATCTATATAATGACAGATAACAACACACACGTTTGGATCTTGATGTGCAACAATCTATAGAATGACAGATAACAACACACACGTTTGGATTTTGATGTGCAACAATCTATAGAATGACAGATAACAACACACACGTTTGGATCTTGATGTGCAACAATCTATAGAATGACAGATAACAACACACACGTTTGGATCTTGATGTGCAACAATCTATAGAATGACAGATAACAACACACACGTTTGGATTTTGATGTGCAACAATCTATATAATGACAGATAACAACACACACGTTTGGATCTTGATGTGCAACAATCTATAGAATGACAGATAACAACACACACGTTTGGATTTTGATGTGCAACAATCTATAGAATGACAGATAACAACACACACGTTTGGATCTTGATGTGCAACAATCTATAGAATGACAGATAACAACACACACGTTTGGATCTTGATGTACAACAATCTATATAATGACAGATAACAACACACACGTTTGGATCTTGATGTGCAACAATCTATAGAATGACAGATAACAATGCACACGTTTGGATCTTGATGTGCAACAATCTATAGAATGACAGATAACAACACAAATGTTTGGATCTTGATATGCAACAATCTATAGAATGACAGATAACAACACACACGTTTGGATCTTGATGTGCAACAATCAATAGAATGACAGATAACAACACACACGTTTGGATCTTGATGTGCAACAATCTATAGAATGACAGATAACAACACACACGTTTGGATTTTGATGTGCAACAATCTATAGAATGACAGATAACAACACACACGTTTGGATCTTGATGTGCAACAATCTTTAGAATGACAGATAACAACACACACGTTTGGATCTTGATGTACAACAATCTATAGAATGACAGATAACAACACACACGTTTGGATCTTGATGTGCAACAATCTATAGAATGACAGATAACAATGCATACGTTTGGATCTTGATGTGCAACAATCTATAGAATGACAGATAACAACACAAATGTTTGGATCTTGATATGCAACAATCTATAGAATGACAGATAACAACACACACGTTTGGATCTTGATGTGCAACAATCAATAGAATGACAGATAACAACACACACGTTTAGATCTTGATGTGCAACAATCTATAGAATGACAGATAACAACACACTTTGGATCATGATGTGCAACAATCTATAGAATGACAGATAACAACACACACGTTTGGATCTTGATGTGCAACAATCTATAGAATGACAGATAACAACACACACGTTTGGATCTTGATGTGCAACAATCTATAGAATGACAGATAACAACACACACGTTTGGATCTTGATGCGCAACAATCTATAGAATGACAGATAACAACACACACGTTTGGATCTTGATGTGCAAAAATCTATAGAATGACAGATAACAACACACACGTTTGGATCTTGATGTGCAACAATCTATAGAATGACAGATAACAACACACACGTTTGGATCTTGATGTGCAACAATCTATAGAATGACAGATAACAACACACACGTTTGGATCTTGATATGCAACAATCTATAGAATGACAGATAACAACACACACGTTTGGATCTTGATGTGCAACAATCTATAGAATGACAGATAACAACACACACGTTTGGATCTTGATGTGCAACAATCTATAGAATGACAGATAGCAACACACATGTTTGGATCTTGATGTGCAACAATCTATAGAATGACAGATAACAACACACACGTTTGGATCTTGATGTGCAACAATCTATAGAATGACAGATAACAACACACACGTTTGGATCTTGATGTGCAACAATCTATAGAATGACAGATAACAACACACACGTTTGGATCTTGATGTGCAAAAATCTATAGAATGACAGATAACAACACACACGTTTGGATCTTGATGTGCAACAATCTATAGAATGACAGATAACAACACACACGTTTGGCTTTTGATGTGCAACAATCTATAGAATGACAGATAACAACACACACGTTGAGATCTTGATGTGCAACAATCTATAGAATGACAGATAACAACACACACGTTTGGATTTTGATGTGCAACAATCTATATAATGACAGATAACAACACACACGTTTGGATCTTGATGTGCAACAATCTATAGAATGACAGATAACAACACACACGTTTGGATTTTGATGTGCAACAATCTATAGAATGACAGATAACAACACACACGTTTGGATCTTGATGTGCAACAATCTATAGAATGACAGATAACAACACACACGTTTGGATCTTGATGTACAACAATCTATAGAATGACAGATAACAACACACACGTTTGGATCTTGATGTGCAACAATCTATAGAATGACAGATAACAACACACACGTTTGGATTTTGATGTGCAACAATCTATAGAATGACAGATAACAACACACACGTTTGGATCTTGATGTGCAACAATCTATAGAATGACAGATAACAACACACACGTTTGGATTTTGATGTGCAACAATCTATATAATGACAGATAACAACACACACGTTTGGATCTTGATGTGCAACAATCTATAGAATGACAGATAACAACACACACGTTTGGATTTTGATGTGCAACAATCTATAGAATGACAGATAACAACACACACGTTTGGATCTTGATGTGCAACAATCTATAGAATGACAGATAACAACACACACGTTTGGATCTTGATGTGCAACAATCTATAGAATGACAGATAACAACACACACGTTTGGATTTTGATGTGCAACAATCTATATAATGACAGATAACAACACACACGTTTGGATCTTGATGTGCAACAATCTATAGAATGACAGATAACAACACACACGTTTGGATTTTGATGTGCAACAATCTATAGAATGACAGATAACAACACACACGTTTGGATCTTGATGTGCAACAATCTATAGAATGACAGATAACAACACACACGTTTGGATCTTGATGTACAACAATCTATAGAATGACAGATAACAACACACACGTTTGGATCTTGATGTGCAACAATCTATAGAATGACAGATAACAACACACACGTTTGGATTTTGATGTGCAACAATCTATAGAATGACAGATAACAACACACACGTTTGGATCTTGATGTGCAACAATCTATAGAATGACAGATAACAACACACACGTTTGGATTTTGATGTGCAACAATCTATATAATGACAGATAACAACACACACGTTTGGATCTTGATGTGCAACAATCTATAGAATGACAGATAACAACACACACGTTTGGATTTTGATGTGCAACAATCTATAGAATGACAGATAACAACACACACGTTTGGATCTTGATGTGCAACAATCTATAGAATGACAGATAACAACACACACGTTTGGATCTTGATGTACAACAATCTATATAATGACAGATAACAACACACACGTTTGGATCTTGATGTGCAACAATCTATAGAATGACAGATAACAACACACACTTTGGATCTTGATGTGCAACAATCTATAGAATGACAGATAACAACACACACGTTTGGATCTTGATGTGCAACAATCTATAGAATGACAGATAACAACACACACGTTTGGATCTTGATGTGCAACAATCTATAGAATGACAGATAACAACACACACGTTTGGATCTTGATGCGCAACAATCTATAGAATGACAGATAACAACACACACGTTTGGATCTTGATGTGCAACAATCTATAGAATGACAGATAACAACACACACGTTTGGATCTTGATGTGCAACAATCTATAGAATGACAGATAACAACACACACGTTTGAATCTTGATGTGCAACAATCTATAGAATGACAGATAACAACACACACGTTTGGATCTTGATATGCAACAATCTATAGAATGACAGATAACAACACACACGTTTGGATCTTGATGTGCAACAATCTATAGAATGACAGATAACAACACACACGTTTGGATCTTGATGTGCAACAATCTATAGAATGACAGATAGCAACACACATGTTTGGATCTTGATGTGCAACAATCTATAGAATGACAGATAACAACACACACGTTTGGATCTTGATGTGCAACAATCTATAGAATGACAGATAACAACACACACGTTTGGATCTTGATGTGCAAAAATCTATAGAATGACAGATAACAACACACACGTTTGGATCTTGATGTGCAACAATCTATAGAATGACAGATAACAACACACACGTTTGGATTTTGATGTGCAACAATCTATAGAATGACAGATAACAACACACACGTTTGGATCTTGATGTGCAACAATCTATAGAATGACAGATAACAACACACACGTTTGGATCTTGATGTGCAACAATCTACAGAATGACAGATAACAACACACACGTTTGGATCTTGATGTGCAACAATCTATAGAATGACAGATAACAACACACACGTTTGGATCTTGATGTGCAACAATCTTTAGAATGACAGATAACAACACACACGTTTGGATCTTGATGTACAACAATCTATAGAATGACAGATAACAACACACACGTTTGGATCTTGATGTGCAACAATCTATAGAATGACAGATAACAACACACACGTTTGGATCTTGATGTGCAACAATCTATAGAATGACAGATAACAACACACACGTTTGGATCTTGATGCGCAACAATCTATGGAATGACAGATAACAACACACACGTTTGGATCTTGATGCGCAACAATCTATAGAATGACAGATAACAACACACACGTTTGGATCTTGATGTGCAACAATCTATAGAATGACAGATAACAACACACACGTTTGGATCTTGATGTGCAACAATCTTTAGAATGACAGATAACAACACACACGTTTGGATCTTGATGTACAACAATCTATAGAATGACAGATAACAACACACACGTTTGGATCTTGATGTGCAACAATCTATAGAATGACAGATAACAACACACACGTTTGGATCTTGATGTGCAACAATCTATAGAATGACAGATAACAACACACACGTTTGGATCTTGATGCGCAACAATCTATGGAATGACAGATAACAACACACACGTTTGGATCTTGATGCGCAACAATCTATAGAATGACAGATAACAACACACACGTTTGGATCTTGATGTGCAACAATCTATAGAATGACAGATAACAACGCACACGTTTGTACCAGGTGTGCCAAATGTTGTGGTGGGCGTTAACAGTTGTCGATCGCACGATGGCGGGGGAGTTATTTTCTAACACATTCTTTATGCACCTTATACACGGCTTTTTGTTTCGGGGGTTTCTGCATCCTTTCTAAAAAAGACGATGTTTTTTTAAACTCTTTATCTGATATACAAAACACATTAAATTATTTCTGATTGTATAGTCGTTCGTCATTTTGAATGGAGTAAAATTTTCAAAACTATTATGTTTTATTGGCGGACGATTTGAGATCAAAACAATAGCAAGCTGTGCATCATGGCAATTCTTTTACCTGATAGATTCACTTCGCCGCTAGAGGGCGAAAGTATTTAGTATGTGCCTATGATAACATATATACATGGGTTTCGGTATATACAATTATTTTATTTCAGTGAATGGAACCTATATGCCGCCATCTGCTCTGTTTGAATCACGTTGCTACACACAATGCAGTGAACACGGTAGATGCATGAACGGGGCATGCCATTGTAACGAAGGTAAGTTTTATTTAACTGAAGAACTGCGCCTGATCCGCGCTAATTAGTCTGTGGTATATGGGCGCCATGAACGACCTGTTTACGTCACGCAAAATCTTTATCGATAGAAGACGCGCCTCACAGAATCCGATCTAAAGTTTGACATTCTTTGTATGTTGATAATAGCTACATATAGTGGTCAATACTGTTTTATGTAATAAATGTTATCATCTCGTGTCTATTCACGGATCTACTACAGGATATGGCGGCGCTGATTGCTCTGTTGTTCTCTCACAACCGCCCAGTGTGCTATGGATAAAAGGCGACCGTCACCATGGAATGTGTGATGCACGCAACGAAGATTGTCAACTTGTTTCCTTAATCGGCGATAATTTACTCAACTCGAATGCTTTGTCATGCCATTACGCAATCACTGAGGTAAATATTGGTTTATCATCATGATCGTATACTATTCACGAGTTATTGTTTTTTCATGTAAAATCGTGACGAATCTTATCAGTGATTCAGCCATACGTTATCAATGTGTTCTGACGTCATTTCTTCCAATGATAATTGACGATAAATAAGTTCAACAACAAATTATAATGCCATAGAAATGCATCATTTACAATTAGCGAACATGTTCATGTTTCAACAGCAGATAGATAAGTATAAATATAGTTTACTAGTATATGAAGACTAATTTGTTTCTGTGTAAACAGTCTGCTAAACCTTGTTGATCGTATTACAGCTTGTCAATGGCAATTGGTCAGAAACTACAGTTGATAACTTACATCAAACAGAGACGATTTTCATGAGTTTCCGAGAAGTACATTGTCAATTATCAGAACCCATTGTAACCATTGCGCACTCGGAAGAAAAAGGTACAACGTTCGCTACTGTGATGGTATATGTGAGCAATGACATGGGAACTACATTGAGTAATGGAATGGTATTGACGACGTACGATTCCAGATGTATCCTTTGTAACGGCAATGGAATGTGTAGGATGAAGGTAAGTTAGATCATAAATCTTCGGGTCAAGTGTAAAAAGGAAGGTCGTGATCGTAATGTCCCTATTCGACCTTTACTCTAAGGCCTTGTCAAGTAATTAGTGCTTCCTATTGATTATTCAGTTCAACTTTTTATACTGACTTTGACTGTCAGAATGTATATAAAATCATCCAAACCTTACGCGAAATAAATTTGTCGATTCCTGCTCTAGACGAACGTCGCCATGTGTACCACTAACGACACCGAAATTGTCACTAGGCATGTAATAAGACGCGTTCGATCCGCCCATCAAATAATGTTTCACTTTCTGCTGCCATCGCGTCCGCTGTGCCAAATACCGTGCGTTCAAGGGTTAGGGAAAAAGAGGATGCTATGAATCGAGAAAACAGTATTTGATTGGCAAAACCAAGATAGTGGCTCCCTCGCTCTCAATCTCGATGTCGATTGCTGGATGCATCTAATATTTATTGAATTAAAACGTCATAAAAATGTCTGTATATACCATCTTTCTATTTTGCCAGAAAAATACGTGTCAAATTAATGGCCATTGTTACTCATCTGGTCAGTACCATCCCAGTGACTATACAATGCAGTGTGTTCCAGGCACATCCCAGGACAGCTGGACTGTTGAGGATGGTAAGTAGATTATCATAAAATTGTCTTTATCAACTTTGAATGTATTCGTCAGTTCTACTTATTTATAATATATATATATATTATACACGTGTATGCGACCCTGTATTTAGCAGTACATGTTCGGATTTGTTTTGTTTATTTAATACATTCACAGTATTAAATCGAGTATTATATATGGCAATATACATTAATAGACTTAATTTTTTGCTAAAATTATTTTTCTGTTTTCTTTGTTTTATCCAAAAGATACTCCGATTGATTTGGTGATCGGTTTGTCTGTAGGCGCCATGATTCTGGTGGTGGCACTGGTGATTGGTGTTGCATGGTTTTGTAAGAATCCTCGCAACATAAAATAATACGTCTCCCGTCACGATTATAGACGAGCATGTTGGCCGGGAAAATTTGTTACATACATATACTCAAGGAACTGTACTTGTTCTTTTGTACATGATTAAGCAGGGTCTGGAAAATGCGTGAATTTCGTATATAGAAAATAATAATATAGCAGAAAATAACAATAAATTAGTGTTTGTTCACATCTATTTTAGTGTCGCTTATGTTGTTAATCAAAAATTATACCCAGACTGAAAAAATATAATTTGTTTTGTGAGGACATACATAACATTGATTTCTGAAAATATGAAAATAAGATCTAATGCAACGATTTATCTCTTATCCAACGAAAACTTCTATAATTATCTATTACATAATAATTTTGATACGAGTAAATAGTTTGGAGTATAAATCTAAATTTACCGTAACCGAAGCGTAAAATGAGTGTCGCTGATTGTTTTTAAATTCATAGGTTTGTTTTAGTAGGTATTCATCAATGGAAACCCGTTGTATATGGCATAATGATGTTTGACGTCGTGTATATTTTGTATTTCAATTTAAATCAATTTCTGAAGTGACAAACGTTTAAAAATTGTCAATAATAATCTGTGTCGCAGATTTGAAAATGCAAAAACTATTCAAGACTTTTTTTCGTTTTATTTTCACACAGTAGATATAAGATTGTCTTTGTATAAGTATTTGTTGGTAACGCTATTCGTGGTAATGGCCACTAAACATATGGTCTATTTCATACGTACGTGAGCGGTTTATGAACGTCGGCTGTTTAATATGCAAATGACACGCGCTCACAAATTACGTTTTCGTCCTAGTGTTTGGTTTAAATGAAAAGGCTTCGAAAAGGATAAATAGGAAAACAGGAAATCAAAGTCGTAACCATGTAAGATCATATGTATTATATGTGTAGTAATTTTTATTTCAGAATCGAATCATAAATTTGATATTATGTCACTCACGAGATATTTTCTATAATTATGTACAACATAAACTAGTTAGAGAACATTACATTCATTATATAGTGGCGACGATAGATTGACATTTTCCGGACAACTGGTCTTGATATTTTGTTAAATGCGACACCATCAGATAATCAGATTAAACAATGTCAGTTGCGCAGTGAATAACTGACAGTAGTTGGTACTTGCATCACCAGTTATTCTTTATATTGTGTTCTTTATACTTGTATTTTATTATAGAATGTTTTCTTGTTATGTAATAATTGTCAGTATATGATGTCTTTCAGTAAAAAAATATTATGCATGTGAAGTTCTTGTTTCATTTATTCAGTAATCAGTAAGATTACATGTATGAAAAATTTCAATAACTTTTCAATTTAATGATTGTGTGACATGACCGGAAGTACAGGAATCAAGCTTTGCAAAAATATAGCGAGCCTTTGAAATAACCATATTTATCATATTTTCCTTTTTGTGTTGGAATGTTTAAGTCTTTAGTGAAACTGTTCCCATATTATATCAATATTGGTTGTTTAGCCCGTGCTAAAAAAGTGCGCAAACGCTTAGCACGGTCTAACAAACGATGGGTACGTGTTAATTCTCATACGCAAACGTCATTTGGAAGATTTACTATCATGTTCATAAATATACATTTCGTTATGCCATTTCCGACATGACAATCAACGCGAGCACATCTAGGATAAAATACTGCAATTACGACCGTGAGAAATGTTTACGTTGAATGTAATGCATATAGCTAAACATTTTATAATTGTTGTTTTTTTGTCATTTTCATCATTTTGTTGCGACAATTTATTACGCTTATTATTCCAAGATGGTGTAATTTTATTCCATAAACAATTAACATTTTTAATCACTTTACAAACAACGTGCTCTAATCCAATTTGTCATCTTCTAAAACGTTACCTAATTTTAAGGAAAATATCTTTTGTTAAAGGAAATGCAGTTTTAAGTGGTTGTAACACCTCCCAAGTGTATGCAACAATTTATATACATGTATATTTTATATCACTCGTCTTTCACAAAACATGCAGCATAAACACATCTAATGCAGCACAGGAAATCTCGCACCGTGCTGTTTGTCCCACTCAGTAAAAGCGGTATAAATAAGCTTCTTCAATGCAAAATACTGGTGTGTGTGTTTTTTCTATGACCTTTTTACAACTTTTTTCCCGTGCATTATTGGAAAGCCGCATGTTTATCTTGGGGTCGCAGTGCCCTCGTGGTAAACGACACCATTATTTCTACAATCATCATGACTGTACCAGAAGCGAAATATTTTGTTTGGTAAAGTCTATATGTATCTCTTGTTGGTAAATGGTTGTGTCACGGGTGGGGTGTTCTATGCCTTACAAAACAGAGAACAGGCCATCGTAAGCTACTGATTTATCTGTGGTGATAACAGGTGTCCGGAATGAGTTAGTATGTCTTGCTGACTAGTAACGCCCATCTCTGTGTAAAGCCGTACGGGACCTCGACTACTTCATTGTAAATACTATACAAAATGCAACTTAGATTACTGATGACAAAGTATTGCGATTAGTAAGTATCCCTTAAACCGTAATTCCATTAGTTTGCTTTATAGGCAGCATATTGACCGGGAATCCCCGCTTAAAGTTTACCATTTTGTCCTGTATAAACACTCAACGATTGTCTAACCAAGTAGATAAAACACACACAACATTTAAAGCTAAATTGTCCTTGTTCGTTGTAACTTCATAATTTCGTGCGTTTCCTGAGATATGTAATGGAAATCTTGAGCTTCAACCTGAGCTTACTCAGTGTAAACCTGGGCACCACCACGAACTTTAACTTGAGCTTGAAATATTGTTTAGAATTAGCCGTTGGTAGACTATTTGGGCGTTTTCGTTAGTTTTTTCTCAAACTCATGTAAACATGTCACGATGCGTCGTTAATTTTATTACCTTTCATGCAATGAGCTTTTATAAACTGGCTTGAGAATAATTAAAAATCGTCGCCATAACATCATCGAAGTTTTCCAGTTTTTGTTTTTCGCCGTGTATAGTATAAAACTTCTCTCCGAAACATGTTTAGAATATTCCTAATGTTCTACTTGTAGTGTATGTATGGGGAAACAGATTGTAGACATTTTATATTGAAATGAAATTGTAATAGCAGAAATAAAGCTTAGCATAAAAACAGGACAAATGTTTTATACGTGTGGAAGAACTGCGTTTTATAGTATAAAAATAAACAAATATGACATGGTATTTGATATGAATGATTTTCAAAAGGCTGTATCTTCTATGTCGCGCCCGACTCTCTTCAATATTCCAAGCGGCCTGCTTACAAAATATTCCTCTCTAATCAAATATTTTCAGTAAGAGACTTGTGCGTGATTTCGCTGGCGAGTATGTTTATGATTTGTTCTTAGACGCTCAGGTTGGAGCTCTTAACCGGCGCTCCAACTTAGTTTTCAGCTTCTGCTGTAAACAATATTCCAAGCTCAAGTTAATGCTTAGGATGGCGCTCAAGTTTACTGTGAGCAAGCTCAGGTTGAAGCTCAAGATTGTCATTTACATACCTGGTTTCCTCACATGTCCATCAAAAGACAAACTTCAAGTACCTATGCAGAATACGAAAGCTGATTTGGCTTTCGAACGCTACGTGTGGCGGTGGTAAATCGTAAGACATGCGAGCTCTCGGCTGCTGATCAGTTTTCATTGTCAATAAATGTTAGAAATTAGATTTTTTGCTAGGGGTATTACGTATGTTAAACTTGTTTATATTCTTATTTATTGCCACAGTGTTCTCTGTATGTAATCGTCGAATTCGATATATTCCATACACCTTGTTTAGGACATAAAGTCGGGTGATTCACTAAGCAGTAAACGCTTGATCGAATTGAAGTGGGCGTCAGCATACGCCTGAAAAGTGGCGTCTGCTTCTATTTTTGTTCTTTTCGCTATTTCCTCTGGGATTTCGAGGAGTTCCTTGCCAGTGGACATTGCTAGTATCTAGAAAGGAAGTGGAAATGTAATTATCCTTCAGTAAAATAATTGATTTATTCGGTTCTATTATCTGTAATATTTGCTATGTACTAGTATATTTGATATTATGAGTAAGACCTATACTAAACGGTAGTTATACACATACACAATATTATTATTAAATGGCGGTAGTCGTCGGGCCACGCATGCGCGGGATATATATGGGTCTCATATAAACAAAGATGGCAACTTTGACTGTTACGCAGATTAACGAGTACAAACTGTGACGTTACCCAGCTTTAATTGGGTATTTTAGATGAATGTATCGAAGGAGTCATCGGCGGTAATTAGTGCAAGTAGCGCCCAGGTCAAACCTCATACTTGTGATTTCCATTAGAAGAGCGCATTGGATTGTGGGAAAATCAATCTTTATCAACACAAATGTCGCACATGCGCAGCGCGACGATGACTGCACTTTAACTATTCCACTTCTGCCACTTTCCACAAATAAATATTCTTATGTTTTCAATAATTATTACGATGGTCAGTAGTCAACTAAGTCTGTTTGATCCAAAACCATCATGAAATATCCAAAATAATGTAGTGAGATAAATATTGTGCTACAAAGATTAAATACTTCCAACATCTGTTATATTTACCTGAAACATGGCAGCTCTCTCCATATAGTATGTTTCGTCAAATGCCATAGATACAGTCTGTGATACGACCATCAGTCCATGGCCACCCATCATTAGAATTCTTTTCTTACCCAACGCTCTGGCAAGTCGTGGTCCTTCTTCCCCACTTGTAGCATAACCATCATACTCACTGTCGTACGCGATGTTATCATAAAAACGAAGAGAGTGTTGTTGCGAACAGCTTAGATATGGTTCCTTCAACAAATCTGAAATAAACATTTTATTCATGGAATTTGACTGATTCCATGGGAGGGGTGATTCCCGAAAATCAAATTTTACACACTTCCGGCAGGTTATATAAAATACTCACTTAATGCTGTTGTATATGGTGGATGTGTGTGCAGAGCGCATCGTATATCGGGTCTTTCGTTATGAACAGCACGGTGGATTTCAGACGCTGATTTTTCTGGTCTACCCTCGCCCTCAAGCACTTCACCAGTGGCAAAATCAATACCCAGTAATTTACTCGCAGTAACCTATGGATGAAATACAAGTAATGTACGGCTTGGTGCAGGTATTTAAAACTACACAATAATCAAACATATATGACAACATATGTACATGTGAACATATTGCATTCATAATATTGCTACATAATAATACATTGACCGATTCTGATTTTCTCCCATTAGAAGACATTTTTACCACAATGTATATTTCATTGTTATGTATATTTAACTTTTTTCAGCATCCGTAAGTTATAATAATTTCTGAAATCATGGAAGAAACTACGCAATCCTCAATAGTAGCTAATCTCTAAGCGTCTGAGGGAATTATCAAAAATACGCACTATATAGGGCAGATATGTACTAAACATATCGAACCAGACCAGTCTGTGGGGATTGCAACCTATTGTACTTAACATATCGAACCAGACCAGTCTGTGGGGATTGCAACCTATTGTACTTAACATATCGAACCAGACCAGCCTGTGGGGATTGCAACCTATTGTACTTAACATATCGAACCAGACCAGTCTGTGGGGATTTCAATCTATTGTACTTAACATATCGAACCAGACCAGTCTGTGGGGATTGCAACCTATTGTACTTAACATATCGAACCAGACCAGTCTGTGGGGATTGCAATCTATTGTACTTAACATATCGAACCAGACCAGTCTGTGGGGATTGCAATCTATTGTACTTAACATATCGAACCAGACCAGTCTGTGGGGATTGCAACCTATTGTACTTAACATATCGAATCAGACCAGTCTGTGGGGATTGCAATCTATTGTACTTAACATATCGAACCAGACCAGTCTGTGGGGATTGCAACCTATTGTACTTAACATATCGAACCAGACCAGTCTGTGGGGATTGCAATCTATTGTACTTAACATATCGAATCAGACCAGTCTGTGGGGATTGCAACCTATTGTACTTAACATATCGAACCAGACCAGTCTGTGGGGATTGCAATCTATTGTACTTAACATATCGAACCAGACCAGTCTGTGGGAATTGCAACCTATTGTACTTAACATATCGAACCAGACCAGTCTGTGGGGATTGCAACCTATTGTACTTAACATATCGAACCAGACCAGTCTGTGGGGATTGCAACCTATTGTACTTAACATATCGAATCAGACCAGTCTGTGGGGATTGCAATCTATTGTACTTAACATATCGAACCAGACCAGTCTGTGGGGATTGCAACCTATTGTACTTAACATATCGAACCAGACCAGTCTGTGGGGATTGCAATCTATTGTACTTAACATATCGAATCAGACCAGTCTGTGGGGATTGCAACCTATTGTACTTAACATATCGAACCAGACCAGTCTGTGGGGATTGCAACCTATTGTACTTAACATATCGAACCAGACCAGTCTGTGGGGATTGCAACCTATTGTACTTAACATATCGAACCAGACCAGTCTGTGGGGATTGCAACCTATTGTACTTAACATATCGAATCAGACCAGTCTGTGGGGATTGCAATCTATTGTACTTAACATATCGAACCAGACCAGTCTGTGGGGATTGCAACCTATTGTACTTAACATATCGAATCAGACCAGTCTGTGGGGATTGCAATCTATTGTACTTAACATATCGAACCAGACCAGTCTGTGGGGATTGCAACCTATTGTACTTAACATATCGAACCAGACCAGTCTGTGGGGATTGCAACCTATTGTACTTAACATATCGAATCAGACCAGTCTGTGGGGATTGCAACCTATTGTACTTAACATATCGAACCAGACCAGTCTGTGGGGATTGCAACCTATTGTACTTAACATATCGAATCAGACCAGTCTGTGGGGATTGCAACCTATTGTACTTAACATATCGAACCAGACCAGTCTGTGGGGATTGCAACCTATTGTACTTAACATATCGAACCAGACCAGTCTGTGGGGATTGCAACCTATTGTACTTAACATATCGAATCAGACCAGTCTGTGGGGATTGCAATCTATTGTACTTAACATATCGAATCAGACCAGTCTGTGGGGATTGCAACCTATTGTACTTAACATATCGAACCAGACCAGTCTGTGGGGATTGCAACCTATTGTACTTAACATATCGAACCAGACCAGTCTGTGGGGATTGCAACCTATTGTACTTAACATATCGAACCAGACCAGTCTGTGGGGATTGCAACCTATTGTACTTAACATATCGAACCAGACCAGTCTGTGGGGATTGCAACCTATTGTACTTAACATATCGAACCAGACCAGTCTGTGGGGATTGCAACCTATTGTACTTAACATATCGAACCAGACCAGTCTGTGGGGATTGCAACCTATTGTACTTAACATATCGAACCAGACCAGTCTGTGGGGATTGCAACCTATTGTACTTAACATATCGAACCAGACCAGTCTGTGGGGATTGCAACCTATTGTACTTAACATATCGAACCAGACCAGTCTGTGGGGATTGCAACCTATTGTACTTAACATATCGAACCAGACCAGTCTGTGGGGATTGCAACCTATTGTACTTAACATATCGAACCAGACCAGTCTGTGGGGATTGCAACCTATTGTACTTAACATATCGAACCAGACCAGTCTGTGGGGATTGCAACCTATTGTACTTAACATATCGAACCAGACCAGTCTGTGGGGATTGCAACCTATTGTACTTAACATATCGAACCAGACCAGTCTGTGGGGATTGCAACCTATTGTACTTAACATATCGAACCAGACCAGTCTGTGGGGATTGCAACCTATTGTACTTAACATATCGAACCAGACCAGTCTGTGGGGATTGCAACCTATTGTACTGGATAATGACTTGATTACTTATAGTAAAGTGGTGGACTTGATAATGAGTAAAAACAACTGTATACATATTCAAAACAAACTCCAGCTCAACCTTAGTGTGTGGTATAATGTTATAAGATTACGCACTAATTTTTATAATAAAAAATACATGAGAAAATCTTACATTTGTTAATTAGTAATACTTTCTTTTGGCACGCAATGAACGAAATCATACACAATGACAGATCTTTCTTTCAACGTACGTTAAAACACAGTATACGTCGATACAGTCAAATGTTGAGCGTATCCACTAAATAAAAAAATCACCATATAATAGCATAACAAAATATAAGGAATGGTACTCGTGTTTTATTAGCCTGATGAGATCGCGTGAGTTGCGCCCTCCGCGGTGCTCCAAAAACCAACAAGTGAGGTGAGATGCCGTTCGACCGGCGAGGGCCTTCTCACGCCTACATGTCAGGCGAGTGTTTTATGCAAAATACACCTTTTATTCTTATTACGTAATACATACTATACAAACAAAAACCTGATGATGTCTATTCCGCTGTTATTTTACGCTACCGAGTAGAACGAAAACATTGCATAACAGTACAATCGTACAGTAGTCCCCGTTTCGTATTGACAATATATAAGCAATAATCACGTGACTGCAATTTGTTTGAATTAAAAAAAACAGCAGAAATGCTTAAACATCTTATTCTACAGAATAGTTGGTCCGATTGAATTGAAACCTCTTATATATTATTTATAAAAAGAAAACCAATATTACACGTTTCGGTAGCCATATTGAATTGAAAGTGAACTAGAAATGACTCTTCAGTATTTTACTATTTCTTAAGGGTCTAGGTGATCTGATGTGATATAGCATATACATATACTACATATATTACAATATATATACATATATATATATAATATATATATATAGTTTCTGGAGTAAATTAAACAGGAATTCAATATTTTACTAATCTTTGAAGAGGGATGTCTTGGCATCATAATCAATTACACTCAAAATGTTAACAAAAATGCTTAAAAACCGTTTAACAGAATGACTGGTTCCATTCCTCAAGGGAATATTAAGATATTTAAGTCCGCGTTACAAATATATAACGTGCTTGAGGAAGTATCAGGGGGAAATTCTCTCCTCTAGGGTTCTCTACACGTGTCAGGGGGGAATCTCGTCTCGTCTCTTTATCGCGTCCCCTTGAGGTGCGGGATCGGGAAAGTCACTTAAGCTTTACAGTCAATTAGACACACACAACGAAATACGTTTCAACTCTCGTCTTAGTTGGTCAATCGAGCACTCTATAAGACACAGCGCCCTGGGGAAAAGTCCCCAAGACTATCGTAAGGCTGACCCCCAAGACTCTGTTAGACTGCGCCAAGACTCGCCCCAAGACTCTCCAAGACTCGCCCCAAGACTCTCCAAGACTGCGTCAAGACTCGTCCCAAGACTCTCCAGGACTGGACTGCGTCTGTCGTGGTGTGCTCGCAAAGACCAACTAAAAACTCTTTATTCACTTTCAAAACCTTAACCAATTACAAAGAAGTATTAAGATTCTAAGGCGTGGCCTTTAATCATACAGCCAATCACACTAAGTACTGAACACGTCATATCTTTTGATTAATCGTTCACTACATTACCAAACTGTCAGAAATAGTAGTCCGAATAGCGACTGTTATCTCGTTATCTTAGTTCCAAATTACTGAGCCAATTTCCGTCCAGAACCTTACATGGGCCGAAACGATGACAGACATAACACAGTTATTCACTCGCAACAAGCTAAATAAGTCGATCAACAGATACGTGCAAACAATTTCATCATAGAAGTATGATTCACTGCATTACACGGCCCCGCCGACAAAGCTACTCTGCAGCTGTTACTTAAAATCGGGCAAATGTACAGAAAGGATGTCGTTATGAAATGATTGATAATTATAAAATAACGTGTACTTCCTTGCATGCCATACAAATCTAGCAAATACCCAGTTTGCTGATTTGGGTGCTAAAACCCATATGCCACACGTATCACATATCGCCCAATGAGGAGATGGGTAGACGACTAATTTGCAAAGCATGAACTTGAATAACCACAAACATATTAGAAAAGACAGAGATACTTATAGGCACAAATATACTAACATTCTATCTTTATTTTATCAAGGTAATCAATAGTAGAACTAAATGATTTCGCGTATTTTCACCCTACCATATAAGCGTAGGCGTCCACTAATAATAAAAACAAATATAGCTGCCATCAGGATTTGACCGGACTCCACACAAAAAAGTTCGCTGATTCTCAGGCTGTTCTAAACTTTTTGGATTTCGGCATTCCCATGATGTATCCTATCCTGCGCGTCGGTCGATACTCCAGCTGTACTGTCTTCGTGTATACTTTGAGGTATTCTTGTAATAAACTTATAGTAACATTATTTTTCCGAAGCCCACCAAATGCTAACAACAAGACAACGACAGACCTCCACAATGAAGGAAGCCATTTTGAACTGATTACCGAATATCAAGAATATATAGATGCACCCTTAGCAATGACAAAATATAGCCAAATAAAATCAAATTAAATGAATTACAATCAAGTCTACATCTAAATATTCAAACAACATCATCAATACCCTATAATGACTAACGTTTAGCAGATACCAGCACAAATTCCCACCAAAACCTCATCAGGTTTTGCATTATTCATATGCATCTTTAAACCAGATTAGAATTATCGAGATACCGTTATCCACACATGAATTTACATACATATGCATATAATTTGCATATTAAGAAACAAAGTGCTTCCAAAAATACGCAAAACCCAAAATAGCTGGTGGGTGGTTTATTTTGCATAAATTTACATATTGATGCATATCATTTGCATACAGCAATCTAACATTTATTTTTAATTTAAAACATGCCAACAAAGAAAAATCTTTTTGAAATACAAAAAACAAATATTTTAATTAGTCATGGAAACCAATATCAGAATTTTACGCAATGCTCGGTTCGAAGTCAGTGATTCATATGTTCTTTAAATACACATATGTAATCCGCGATCATATAATGCAATGAGTTCAATTTACAAAGAGAAAATATAAAAAAATAGTTGCGTTCTATTGTAAGAAAATATACGAAGTGATTCGTCAAAATAAAATAAACCATAACATTTTATTTCTGACATCAGTATGCACTTAGCCGTGCCAACCCGTTCAACCAATATCTAAGTCACCAAATCATCTTCCAAATGGCAACCTAAGCAAAAATTGACTATCGACAAATTATCTGTAACATAAAACACAAATTTGACCTCATTGACAATGATTGGAGACACGCCTCTTTTCAGTTGGCCACAAATAATTAAAAAAAAAATGGGGGTAGTGCACAGAGTTCAGAGGTTCAAAGTTGACCCGTCAACGTTGTTCTACTAAGGTTATCTACCCTACCTCTTTCCAGTGTAGCCCATGGGGTATTAATAACATCAAACGTCCAGAACCATTGCTGGCCGGTGCATTGACGGATAAGTGGTTACAGACCCCTTCGCTGAGACCGTAATTACATATTCCACGATACGCAGCGGCTAAATCCACTCTGGCTTCATAGTTTCGTTGAGCTGCGTCGGAAGTACCGTGCCGCTGTTCGCGAGTTGATGCGGATCCCGACGCTGGTCGTGTCTCATGTCGACCAAATTGACGACCAATACGTATTCCGCCAATGCTACTTAGCGCTTGTGATGATCGATACAGTGCTCTTCCTGTTGTGCAAGACAGCTTAGCTATTAACATCGTCATGTTAGCTCTCGAGTCGCAAACTGAATAACACGAGTAGGGGCAAATCAATCTATATTATGTATGACCTTGAATCGCAACCTTTCGTCTCTTGATAGACGTGACACCGATTAGTGTGACGTCAAATATAAAAGCGAGGCTGTAAGCAAACACATTAGCATAGCATTTTGAAGCAAGCAGGCATTAACATGCCTTGAATCAATGTTTTACATATCCTTTTTTGATCAAGTAATTATGTTTTAACCTCAATACATTAATATAAATGAATAAAGTGTAATAAAATGTGCGTGTATATAAACACTATTTCTAATATTTCATTAAAATATTGAGTGTGCACCTTTACCACTTATGTGATATGAAACATACATGTGCTCTCTGCAATTTGTGATAGGTGGCATTTAATAAATAGCAGACAATGGGAAATATGGCCGGGATGTTATTTTCACGAGTGATGCGGTGTATCCTGTAACCAGGAAAGTTGTAACCACGGCAGCTACAATCTTTATACAAGTGCGCACAGGGATTGTGGACTACTTTAAATTCTGTTCTGTTACTTAGTAGTTAACCAGGCGTTCTTTTCTATCCATATGCAAATATTTCCAAAAGCACGCTGACAGCGACGACAATACCGACGATAAATACAACAAAACAACATTTACAACAAATAATTTTCACCACAACATGTCTTGCATTTACAGGTACCAACTCGTAGGTCTATTGTTACATATTATATTATTGTTATTTCTCAGTTACTAGTAGTTACAACATTGTGTATTCGTTAAATTTGTTTAACATTATGTTGTTTGTGAATGATATTACGGTGTGGTGAACATCATTTAGACATACTGTAAAACATGTTGAAAAAACGACATACTATTTTAGCAAATTGTGGTAAAATTACGTAATAGCGAAATGATGATTTAGCGAATCTCTTTTGTCTTTGTTGATTCCCTGTTTTCACAATATAGTTCAGTCATTTTAGCAAAAAAGGGGGCCAATCCGTCACACATTGCAACAGAAATGATTTCTTCTCAGTGCTTTTCGGCAAGGTATCTATCTAGGAAAATCTAGGCATCCGAAATATACCTAAGTTGCATATATTCACATTTTTAACATGGAAATATAACTATTTGAACATATCTTTAATTCTAGATGAGGTATTTTAAAAATGCATGATGCTATGGTACTGTTTTGAGTCGGAGAATGTATGAGAGTGCCAAATGTGTTGATTGGTTAGATGAAAATTAGCATAAATCCAATATGGCCGCGATAATATCATTATTTAATGCAACTTCTCTTCCGTCTTCTCTTCTATGTGGCATAAGTAATAAGTTTAAGATGCTAAAATACAATTTTAAACAGAATCGTACAGTACAGAAAACTTGTAAACAAATGGTTTCCTGGGTAGACAAATGCTTCATCTGCATAAATCCAACATGGCCGTCACATCTAAAAGAAAAACTAGAGGAATGAAACACCTGGTTGGATCTACAAATCTGCTATACTATATACATAATAGACCATTTAAACGTAACTTTGTTTAACTCTATAAACTATATTTTTGATTTAACAAACTGTATTAAATAGTTATAATTCTGTTTGAAAAAGTTTATTGTTTGATTAAATGTAATTGCTAATCATCATCGCTATCTTCATCAGATATCTGAACTACATTTGTGCATCCAAATCCTCGACATTGACCACAAACTGTAGAACATTCAAGGTTGTGCTTTCGGCAGGTACATCTGAGACTGTGGAGCAGTTTAAATAATAGAAGTTTCCATTTTTTGACTAACGTTATGTAATTGAAACACAAGATAAAAATATTAGATGGATTACAAAAGAGGATATAGTTAACATGGGCAAATGATTTGCTTGAGCCATTGGTAAATTTATGGAATTGATTATGCTGTGACAATGTATACATGTTTGGAACAATTATATTAATATTGTGTTGTGTGTTATAGGAAGTAGGTCTTAAGTTATTTGGTTATGTCATTTGAATCAAGAGGAGGCGGTTAAAATACTTGATCGGAAAGAATGATTACATTTGTTCCTCGGCAGTGAATGACTTATTTGTACTTGACTGTGACTCACCCACCACTCGATTGTAATTTGGCCAGTTGCTATTAGACATCACTTTGCATGACTAGTTGGAAGACAACCATGTAAAAATAGTGTGAATAAAATAATCGTCTGTAATGAACAAGGAAATAATAAAGTTTTTATTTTTTATTTTAACCAACAAAAAACATTCGAGTAAGAATAAACTAAAAAAATTGTCAAGTTTAACCAGTAGGAGGTACAGGTGATGGTTAAATTATCTCGTCTGGAAGAAAATAAAAAACAATATGGAAATGATTGGACTTTCTATAATTAAATCTTGAGGCACATTGTAAATAACTGGCGAAAGGATGCTGAAAGCACTACCGTGCATTCAAGCATCCTCTCAATGAAAATAAACGCAGATTATGCACATTCACATTATAATGAGTGTTATGATTAAGTCTGGTATGATGTGCATCAAACGACTGATGGTGCAAAAGCACATGAGTGTTGACGGAAGACCCAAATGCTAGGTATCACCACCGACAACCAATTTGGTCGTAGTCATATTGCCGAAAATATTATATCCTGTTGTCTGTATATGTGCAGCAACAATAAACTGTACAAAAACAGTAGTTAACTGTTTACAAAATTGTACAAGACAGTATTATAGACCCATATCATGCAAAGTTACAGGGTGGCGTACACATATACCCCCTTACTTTTAGGCTATTGTATGTTCATCCAACTGTCCTTTTAGAATGACTAGGAAAATAATTGATGATATCAATCCAATCAGACTGATAGAACCCGTAAAAGTAATGAATTTATCGCATGGTAAGGGCAATGTGCCATCTGACATATAACCGGAGTGAATTGACCATGTGCAGATTCAGCATTGTTGGTTTGCATAAGACAGTAAGAGTAAAATCCTGGTATCACCAATGGCAGGGCTGTGAATGAGCCAACATCAAACCAGAAACATAGAATGTAAATGCATGGACCTGTTTGTGCAAAATACCAGTTCATCCATCATTATTTATGTGGACCATGTTGAAAAGATCTCAAACCATTATGAGGCCAATGAAAAACAAAATTTGGTGTTTCCAGTATTAGGGTAAACAATATTGGGTAGTTAGACAGGGATTTTATTATTTTAGATTTATTTTTTTCCCAACATGTTCAGTCTATATTAAATACAATCATTTTACATGATGGTATTAATATCAACTTTTGTTCATTTTAGAAAATGGTAACTCATTTCCAAAAAAATAAAATTTGGGCTTAACACATGTCATTGTTTAAGGTTGAGATTAGTGGCATGAACTGTTGATCGATGGCACCATTTCAAAAATGGCAGCTGGTAACAGCAAAATTTTCATTGATGTGCATGTATATGTAGACATCAGCACAAGGAATTGGCCCCTATCAGTTTCTGTCTAATAAATGACAGTTATGTACATTCCTGCTGTGGCCGTTTACCTACAATAGCAACATCACGACCATGATAAGAACATTTTTTACGTATACATTACAGCTCTTGCTGTTTCTTGCATGTGATAACAATCTGTCCCAAGAAAATTGTAGTGGGCCAAACAATGGTCATGAAAAAGTAAGAATGGGT
This sequence comes from Saccoglossus kowalevskii, assembly GCF_978046115.1. Taxonomy (NCBI): domain Eukaryota; kingdom Metazoa; phylum Hemichordata; class Enteropneusta; family Harrimaniidae; genus Saccoglossus; species Saccoglossus kowalevskii. The sequence goes on along the minus strand of NC_140646.1, from coordinate 1,859,576 downwards.
ACAACCAGCCATGCCAATGTGGTGAATGGAATGCAATTTCTTGCATGACATTTTGCTCAATATTATACAGTGTGTGGTAGCCTATATAATTAATGGCGTGGACACAAATGATCATGAAGATTAATCATGATCACATACCTCATAGACACTATAACATTACATTAATGGGCAAAGACTATAAATCATATCCAATGCTGTTCTTGCAATTTCATTATTGCTAGCTGCATAGACCAGACTATTTTGACTTATTTTGGTTTTAGATGCTATTTTATTGAGATGCATCGTGACAACTGAGGCCATGAAGGATCGGTAGGTTAGTTAATTGTTACTAGTCGCACCGTGCATGTGCACGTCACACAAATCATGACTTCACGGGCCATATGCCTAGTAAATCGGTGTCATCATTTATATACGATGCAATATTTGGTGATTTATTTTTAGTCATTAGATTCCCTGATTCATGACATCATGTGCCAATAAATCCTGAAAATTGGCTTTGCTAAGCGATGAGTCGTTTAGTTCAAAACACTGAATGATCATAGCATGGTGTGCAGAGTTTTAAAGGTGAAGTAATTGTTAAGAATATATTAAAATTTGTGGAAAAAGGCAAAGGCTCTTACCTTTAGTACAATGTACTTGCATGCGTAGAGTCGATGCGTCACGATTTTTGCGTATCAATTTTTCTCCGCTTTTTACAACAAATAATTCACTTTTTTCTCCTGGGAAAACGTCGTCAATTTTATTTTATTAACCTGAACTTTGTCTTGACAGCGCAAATTATACCGAAAAAAACGTCTTGATTGATTTCTGACCCCCAAAATTGATTCTTGTCTCAGTCCGCATGAAAATACTGCCGCCTACGGCGGGTCCCGGGTTCATTGCGTCAATCAAAATTCAGGTGCTGCCTCCTTGTCAGTCATTACAGGAATGACGATCGGTTGTGGATCGCGTCCTGGGATTTGCTTCCTGGCAAGAACCCCGATTCTTGTCTTTATCACTTGATTGTCCAAAAAGGCAACACACCCATTGTTCCTAGTTCAGCCCGACGCCTACCTGAGGCAAGGGTGAGTAGAAAGACTGTTTTCCACGTCAAAAGTTTGAGTAGTGCTGATCGGAGAGGCTCAACGGGCAGTCTGCTTAGAGCGGCCAACACAACTGATAAGTTCCAATTGGTTGGTTCCCTCATTCAGGGTCTAGGCCTCTGATTAAACAGTAAACAGTCTCCTAATGGTAGGACAACCGGCTAGCCTTGTCCCCAGAGAATCCCAATGGTGGGTGACAAGGCTGACCTGGCAGTGAGTCAACTGAGAGCCTTGATGTGTGTAAGTGGCACACAGCTGGGCTCAAAGGCAGTGCGCTGTCTGGCTGAGACAGCAGATCCGGAAGTCCAGAAGCCCTGGTGTTTCGACTAACATTTCAAACAGTATTGGAAACCAGACCTTGCCTTTGACCGTTGGGTGCCACCCACATCGAAGTACAGATGCGCTCCTGTCGAAGTTTTTCCAGTACCTGGTGAATAGCAGGAAGGGAAGAAAGGCATACATGTCCATATGGGTCCATGGGTGTCGACAAAATGTTCCTGGCCCAGGCTCCTGGAGTCGGTAGGAGTGTCATGTACATTGGGAGCTTGGCGTCCCAAGGTGTGGTGAATAGGTCTAACCTTGGACCCTCCCACCGTCAAAACAGTCTGGAGGTTACCCATTGAGGTTATTCGCCACTCCGTGTTCTGGAGATGGAGCCGCCACGAGAGGGTGTCTGCTTGACTGTTTCTCGCCCCTGGAAGGTGGTGTGGCTAGCTCCACATTGTATTCCCGGTGCAAAAAGAGAATTTGCTTCACTAGGACTGACGACGATGGGGGTCTGGTCCCCCCTCCTTGTAGCTATAGGAGTCCACCACTGTGTTGTCCATGCGAAGCAAGACTCTGTGGTCTCGAATTATGGGTAGAAAGTGAAGTAGTGTTTAGCGCACTTCTTTCAGTTCAAGCCAGTTGATATGGCAGTCCTGAATCTAATGCAGGGGCCATATTTTCCATTGGGCTTGTTTGTCCAATAGGTGCGCTCCCCAACATGTGAGGGAGGCATCAGTTTCCAGAGTCATATCCGTGGCAATTGCCGACCACCAGGGCAAGGCATCTCTTGCTTGTTCCGGGAGTGTTACTCGCCTCTCCAGTTCCCGTAAGAGGGCTCGGTGTTGTGTACAGGCACAGCAGTAGCACCACCTATTTCCACACTGGTGAATACGTATGGAGCCATGCAAAACCTGAAGGGAAGTGAATCTGGGCGAATCGTGGGAGTCACTGACTCACTGGGTGTATCGGAATATGCAGGTAAGTATTGCTCAAATCTAGTGAGGCTAACCTGTAGAAACAGAGCATGGAGAATAATATGGTGCTGGACGTTTCCAGGAAGCTCATACTGATTTAGTCTGCTTAAGTCCAGAACGGGACACAGCCACCTGTAGTCTCAGTTGTAGTCTTTGGAACCACCAATACTCGCAATAGAAGCCCGGACTTAACACAGAGTCGCCTATCCTGTGTATAGCATCCTTTGTAAGCAAACTATCTACCTGCTGTCGGATTGCTCCTGCTTTGTGGGGGTCCCCTGGTAGTGCCCCGAATGAGGCTTGTGCCACTGGGGTTGAGATTGACCTGGAGAGTCAAGCCTGCCGCCAAACATATGCCCATCCCCTTTGTCGCAAGAGGAAGCATCAAATCTGAGGGGGGCGTTTGCCTCCTGGCTACTTCTGGCCAGTGGGTGTTGACTTTGGGTCCTTACCGCTTGCTCTTGGCAGAAGCCAAACTGGCTCGCGGGTCTCACCTCTACCAACTGGTCAGTGGGATCCATCCTCAAAAAAGAAGAGGGTGGGAGAGGTCCAGCCTGTGTAACTGAGGCTTTGGTGCGCCCAGTAAAAATACCTAAAACCGCATTCCGCCCCTGCCACCCACGAGAGCCAGATGACACTGCAGGATATCCCACTTAGCCATGTGGTGTCCAACCAATGGATGTGTCTGCTAGTCTAGGAGGCTGGTGCATTCTGCCATTGAGACTTTAGAGTGCTGGCGGAAATTCGTTTCAGTGGGCTGGCCACAACTCGAAGGTTGAGGGTCGCCACTCTGCTTTCAGTGCATAGATTGTTTCCGACTAACCGGTCGAAATATTCCATGAATGCAGCCACCACCTTTGCCTGTCCCATCGAACAAAAAAAATGCGTGGTACCAGGGTCGGGGGAGCAACCGAAGGATGCGATCGAGGTGCAAGATTTGACTCCAGACTTTGCTGGCTCCGGTCTCAAACACTACTCGATCGGGTAGCGCTTGATCCAGTGGAAAAGTTTGAGCATAAAATTGACCTACCCTAAGGACTTAGGCTTCTATTCAGTGGGGGAATAAGGTCCGTCCATCAACACCGTCTGTGCCCCCCTACGTCCAGCACTTTGTGGAATCCAAAGCAATACCGAATGCAGGACTCTAGATCCCGAAAGTGACAGTCTTATTGAGAGTGACTGTCTCAGGATCGGGGGAGGGGCAGCATCAGGTCACTAGGATCGATGTTCCCCTCTCACCCCACGGCGTGGCTCACGGAGTCATTCCGAGGAACAGACTCAGAATAGTAGCCCGAGGTTGCACATTTAAATGATACTATTTTGACGGCCATATTGGATTTATGCAAATTCTTATTCAATCAAATGTTTCACAATCACATACATTCACACACACCAAACCATATCACAGCAACTTAAATATCCGAAATTGGTACATGAGCAGAAGGCAGTGAGTTGAGTAAGCGAATTTTACCTTTTCATTCGGTCTGGTCGTGGAGTAGATTTTCCCGCAAAATCATAATGTTTGGTAAAATTTACATTGTCATGCAATTACCAGTCTAATTTCATTACAAACTGGCTACAAGCATTAGCTTCAGCACATTACACAGACATTCATAAAGTCAATTATATAATTATGTAATTTAATGTTGCATTCCAACTTTGTAAGCTCAAAACATTAAACAAATATATTTTTTTCGAAAATATATATTAGATATTGAAAACAGATATCTTTCCCTCCAACATACCTACAATTTAACTGGTACCCAGGACGAATCAAAGTCCCCGAATCACCAAATGTCCATTGTTTACAAATGTAACTTAATTGAGGGGACTGCTTGTAATAGTAAAATTTCATGGTATATATGGGATTGAACCTCACAGATTTGTGTGGGAAGTTCAAAATTATTTCCATATATATTATATATTATTACAAAATTAATATATCAATTAATAAATGTATGTGACGTTGGTAGACTAGAAAATAGGGGATATATTGGAATGCTTAGGAAAATAACTCTCCACCGAAGTGGCAAATGTTTGATAGCTCACATAAGACACTGTGCACTGACTCACTTCATATTAGCATTGCGCAACACATCTATGTTTGCTGTTCGAATGTTTAATTAACCCACAAATTCTTAATCATATAAAATAGCTTAGTCTATGTCAAATGCATGTTAATGTATTATGGTGAGAAATAAAACGCAACTGTCAAATAAGTCTACTCAAAGACATAATAACTAAGTACATATAAAAGCTGGTGAATAAACAGAATAACATAACGTATCAACAAATGAACCGTATGTGAGAATATATTACGATGAAGTTCAAAAACACATGCTCGAATATGAACAGATTGTATAACGTACACATACTAGTATATAAAAGGAAGAAATTAACATATGTAATGAATAGTGAATATAATTATAATATTTTTAGTAATTGCAACTGTGCAAACAGTAGTTATTGATTAATAATCATTTTCTCGAAATCTATTTCATAATTTATGTTGGCCATTCCACCGTGATTTCCATTTTCTCGGTTTCTCTGGCCTCGTCCTGCATTTTTGCTGTCATGGCTACTCATCTGCACTGGACGTTTCTTAACATGTCCTTGGTGTGTGAACATAATGGCCCATTTTAACGTCATCCGCTGGTTGTTTGTAGTCATCCTCTATTTTTTTCCCCAGAAAGACCCCTTCCACCTGTGTAATTGCAAATATTCCTCTTTTAGTTTGCTATCTTGTATTTTCTCACTCCACTTGACACACGATCACGAGTCCCCCCCCCATCAATCGGTTTTGTCGAACTGTTTCTGTTGCAAGTAACAATTATACCCCCCCCCCAAAAAAAAAAACAACAACAACCACTGACATAAATATATATGCTGGTATATACATGTGCTCCCGTTATTTACGATGTGTGTGTGTGTGGCGGGGGAGAGAGAGGTGTACTAGCCAATCCCCGTCAGCAGGCGATGTAAACTGTTAATATACAGAATACAGAATGTACAAAGCTAAAATAAACTCATTACATAATTAAATTATGTTCATTTCATTCGACCGGCCACTTGCTTGTTTGCAATCGCACACAAACTTTCGCGGGCCCTAGACTATTGGGTTTAAAACAGGAAAATACCCATGCAAATGACGGAGTCCATGGACAAAATCGTTCGCTGCGACTGATAATTTCTCAAAACGTCTAGCGTTTTCTTTTTATAAAATATTATGTCTGAACAAATGTTAATGCTATAAATGGCAGCATATTGATAAAGAATCACGTACAAGAAGTCGTCAACAGAAATCATATTATTGGGGTCTCAAATGGTAAACACATATTATGTTTACAAATATACCACAGGGAGCCCAGGAACTATAATAAACTGTAGTACGCAGTCTCTATGAGCGCGGGGGGGGGGGTATCGGCTGGTACGTAGTGTAAGAAATAGACAAGGGATAAAGGCTCCGGCGAGCTCATAATTTTTAAACTGGAAAAAACATGTTACAAATAACCCCGCCATTATTGTCAGCGCCTTCGGGCTCCCTCGACGCGGGCAAAATCGACACACAACTTTTTTCAGTTGAGGAAGCCTAGTTTAAGGGATCATGCAGCCTAAACCTAAAAACAAGTCTCAAACACACGGACACATGAGTTTTGGTGAAAGACGCCAAGTACTGGGGATAAAGAACAATTGAAACTTGCTGGTTTAGAGAAGAAAACAAAAGCGGCAAGCACGAATATCTCATGAAAATATTATATTCTGAATTATCGAAGTTAAGACATGCTATGTTATTCACAATTTGGCGCACGTGTAGCCGAAATACCAAAACGCTTGTTGAACTCGATCCATCTATATGGATATTTGCTGAAGTTTGTTTTAGAAAGGTCTCTATTCTAGGATCTGCTGTTGCTATGTGAAGCCATTACGTAAAAAATCTATTGGAACCAGAACTTGAGAGTGGCGACAAGAACAAACTCCTATGTAAGTGTTCTTGTCTGCTTTGTATTTATTTATTTATTTATTTATGTATTTATGTATTTATTTATTTATTTATTTATTTATTTATTTTTGGTTTTTCTTAATTAAGATAGAAGTCTACTCAGAAATACCCAGATTATATAATAAATAAATTGTACTCCTTCAAGAATAATGATTTTAAAAAGTTGAGCGTGTCACAAATTATATTTTAGTGAATGGCTGACATTTTGTTAGTATTATAAAGCTTATATGTTCATGGATATTATGCCATATCTCAATTTATATGTATATGGTGTCTGATTAGCATAAATTTGCATATTATTTGTAAGCAAAATTCCATAATTTCTTTGTCGTTTTGACGCTTTAGTTAGTCATTAGGTCATAATAAATTTATCACCTGATATCACTTATTCATAAGAGTATTATATTATCAACTCACATTTGGTAGTAGCCGATTGGTGTACTGTTAAAAATATAAAGTATGCTATTGCAAAGTTTATTTACCTCTCTGTAGTGATATACAGTGATAAGCAGAAAGTTCACCTTAGTTTATAAACATATTTATAAAAAAATTTAAATACCTATTATCAACTTTAAATATTAAATACTGATTGGCTCAAGAGCTGACAATTGTCAATGTCCATAATGTGCGTACATGTCCATAATGTGCGTACATGTCCATAATGTGCGTACATGTCCATAATGTGCGTACATGTCCATAATGTGCGTACATGTCTTCACATGACATAGCAACTTAGTGGATGGCAGTGAATCAGCCAATCATAAATTACATGACAATGCTCAATATTTTATTTTGTAAACTCATGAAACTATTGTCCCAGGGCACGAGGCACCATAAAATAGCATTCTTTTGTGTGTTACAGTGACATATTTTGAGAAACTTGTCCTAGTATTTTTCAAAAATCGCTATTTTTAGAGCAATTCCATAGAGAATAATGTTTGCATTTGTTAACACTTTTTAAAACCCAGATTTTTTCAAGAAAACAAAAAATACCTCATCATTAACAATGTATTATTTTTTCAGCCTATGAAACCAGCGTACAATTTGAGATATGGCATAATATCTTTGCCATGGGAACCTATGGTAAAAGTAATATAATATTGCCAAAATCTACTGAAATACTACCATTTTCTCAAAAATTAAGCTGATGATCCCCAATTTTTTAAGTCAATATTCCTATATTGCCCGAAAATACAATTTATTAAATACTAGATTAATTCTGGGTATTTGAATTCATGAGTAGGTGTCTACTTCAAGTTATCGCAGTTATCAGAGTATAAAATTATTTTGTATACAGGTGACCAAGATGCAATTGATTTGATCTGGTTTGTAACAGGGACACCAGCAATTATGCAAAGCAGACCATCTGTAATGGAAATAACAATAACTAGTAATTCAAGTACAGAAACATCATCGATGTCACCTTACTTATGCCATTAACATACTTTAGATATGAAGACTTTAAGCATAACATGTTCAGCTAGGATTGGGACATTTTGGTATTACTTAATACGTCGTCTGCTGAAAGCCTCCATGGACAGCTGAAATGAATGATATGTAACAGTGTTTTTCACTAAACTTCAAATGTTGGAGTACAAATAAATATATCTGCTTAGAAGAGCTTCAGGCTTACTGAAACTGATTAATATTGATTGTCACAGTATGTAACAACATATTTTGTGGTCTGTGTGTGGTGCATGCAGTAAATTTATTCTGTACTCAAACAGTTTATACTGTGAAATAATGCTCATGGACACACAGATGAGCTTGTGGTGCTGATACAGTATAGCAACATTCTGAGGAGAGTTTGGAGCTTAAGAGTTTTGGAGCTTTATTTTCAAAGCTATGTGTCGCGTTAATTTTATTTATTTGTTTCGACAATGAGAATTTAAAGGGTCGTTGTCATTCTTTTTTTATAAAAACTGATACTCTTGTGAACCATAATTGGAAATCTCTCAACTGTGCTGTGTACTCTGATTTGTTGATGCTCAATGATGTAACACATTATTTCATTTTAGGCGGGTTGCTATGTACTATGTACTGTCAAATGAAAATAATCATTCAGTCCTACTGCCATGGTTGATCACCACACTTATCTTCATTTATGAATTACAACATATTTTGCATGAGAAATGTTTTCCACAATATGTGTATATTATTGATGCCTAATTTGAAAAGAATACTTTTGAGCGCACAACTGGGCGCATTCCAGATGCTTATAGGTTGGCTTATGTTAGTTGATTCGTCTGGCACATTTCCTCAGAGGTTTATAAACCAATTATTCAAAACTAATACGTACCTGTCTAAGATGTTTGACCAGCAGCCACTTTGTTTCAAGAAAATTTTCAGGGAAATGTAATTTCCATCTTTTTTTTGCTTATGTCTCAAACTCACCCAAACTTGGTACACAGACATTTGTGTTTTAGCACATCACCAAAGATTGATATAAGAATTTTGGCACCCGTTAAACTTGACACATCTTGGAATAGATGTTCAGGTCTCATGCCACTAATTAACCAATGGCTGCTCGTAGTCAATTTAAATGCCTAGCAAGAACCAATGACATTTTTTTAAATATTTTTTTTCTCAGGTGCTCCCTGTTTGAGGGCGTAATCACCTGGGTCAGAGGTGAGACCAACATGTGGTATTTTGTTTACTACGTCTTTACTAGACTCTTCACATCCGACAATGTACAACACACACTTACATAAGGTAAGGTTCATGCCAGGTTCGGCCACGTATGTGCAGTCGGTCCGGCGAACCATTTATTTAACAAAACATACTAATAAAGTCGACTAAAAAACGGCTGTCATTACATTGCATGTAGTGTTCAAATTGAAATAAACTAAATGAGAGAAAAAATAACTTACATGAACTGCAAAAAAGATTGACTATTGATGCTCGAAATCAACATTACTCGGTTAAAGAAACATTTAAAATAACTGACAAAAAACATCGACAAAATAGTAACCCCCGTTACTGGCACGCCGACCGCCCAGGAAAAACCAGGAATAAAAAACCCTTTGAGGAAAAAATACCTGGAAACCTGTACCCGTCGCACTGTCGATCGTGCCCAGGGGAAGGTGGCGGGTGTCGCCCTGTATTATACAACAAACTTACAAAACAACAAGTTGAAAACTGCACTGTAGCGAGACTGGCCTAGATTGACATTCAACCTTCTGTCCTCCACTTAAATACCCCTTGTCACATGACCCCACATACCATACCCGTCTGTTTGCCATCTCGAACAGACAATAGTTACCCGCTATACTGCGAAACGCGGTTAACAATATGTCTTTACTAGACGCTTCACATCCGACAATGTACAACACACACTTACATAAGGTAAGGTTCATGCCAGGTTCGGCCACGTAGATTAAAAAAAAGAACGGGCCCGTACGTACGCCTACAAAGTTTGCGAAATTGACAAATGACAAGCCAGCGAGTCAACAGCGTTGCCATCTTGGCGGTATCTGATTAGCCCTGGCCTTAAACGTGCATTAGATGCGGCAGTTGCACCTCCTGCCCGCAAAGAATGAATGCCAAATCTAAAGCATCATCACCATGCACTGCCCAAGACGTTTGACAATCGTCTCCTTCGCTCTGGTGTAACATAACGGCACACAAACTCAATCGAGTCTAGAAATAACGACTGTATTACCCTGTTTGCACTGCTCAGCTTAACTGAGAAAATAAAAAAAATGACTTGTGGTTTTCGTAAATAACATAGCAAAATAAAAACTTTTCATATTAACAAAACTGTACATAATGAGTATTTCATACAAAGCGACTTCAAAATATTTCTGCAGATACAGAGTCTTCTCTGAATTCAACAAAAAATATGCTGGGATAGACTATCAGTGAAAAGATGGATGGTTGGATAACCGTAACCAGCTGTAATAGGTAATAGTGTAAACGTGAATGTTGGAGACTAAGCAAACATTCAAACAAAAAAGAGAAAAAAAAAATACAAAAGTGACCCTTCCTTGCCGATAATAGTGTTTCCATTATTGATATACGCGAAGTTCTTGATTGTTACAGTAGTATTTTCGCTGCGCGATTCACAAAGTAATACTTCGTCAGCCCAATAGGACGTCGTCCAGGCTCAGACCTGAAACAAAAAACACTCTGTTGATAACTCTTACATCATGGCTTCTCATGCCAAAACGTTTGAACAAAACAAATGTGTAACGTCACCAGATAGAAATTGAAAGTTTCAATAAATACGCCATTGTGGCATACAAGTATTAATCTTACCATTCGTTCCACTTTAATTGCATATATATTGTCAGCCGGGCATATCACTGTCCGAAAGAGGCCGACTGCCACATGGGAATGAATAATGTGCAACGAGCTTGGTCTCATCTCAACATCGCACATACCTTGTTCATTAATTTTGTAAAGCCATTTTTGAGTGCTTGTTTCCCATCCCAACTTTGGGAAAGAACATCAATTGTCTCAGTATTGGGACATTTTCACCTGGGGTTGAACCTCGCATAATGTACTAATGCTGTCAAAAGCATTCTTATCCACTGAAATGTAGATCTCGGAGCATCCAGCTTCTGGGCAGCATCACTACTGATGCTCCAGTCGTAATTTACTGTTGCTGTCAAACGCGACCCCATTCACTGAAATGTAGATCTCACAGCTTTAAGCTTCTGGAAAAGCATAAATATTGATGATCTTGTCGTCGTTGACTGTTGCTGTCAAAAGCAACCCTATCCACTGAAATGTAGAACTCACAGAGGATCAAGCTCCTGGACAGCATCACGACTGTTGCTCCAGTCGCAATTTACTGTTGCTGTCAAAAGCAAACCTATCCACTAAAATGTGGATCCCACAGGGCATCAAAGCTCCTGGACAGCATCATTACTGATACTCCTTCCGTAATTTACTATTGCTGTCAAAAAGCAAACATATCCACTGAAATGTGGATCCCACAGGGCATCAAGCTCCTGGAAGGCATCAAAACTGAATACTACAATCGTTGTAAACAACATGTTTACTAAGCCCATTGGCTAGAACATTCTGCCCCAGGGGCGCACACCTTGGGCATAGCAGCGTATATGCTATCGAATAAATCAAATTGCATAACACTATATCCCGTAACTCAGGCACTCTACTTTTGACTCTCGCAATCTTCGCCAGGATCTAGTTATTTGTGCACAATTGCACGTTTAAGCCTTCAAAACTTTTACTGTTTCATAATAACATACGGTGAACTGCAACGAGTTCCTTCCAGGTTGAACTTCCAACGTGTCCTTATAGAGACCACTTACCTTCTTGGTCAATATACCTGCCATAGCCAATTGAGGACGTGTCAGTATAAAAAACACACACGGTGTATGACCTTCTAAGTATTTACTGTTACATGCAATCCTCACCACTTCCCGGTTATCCGCTCAAATCTTTCCTAATAACAAATAGCGAGCTTCAACGACTGCTCCCAGGTTGAACTTTCAACAATGCTATACAGAACACTTACCACATACACACTTACCTTCTTGTTTAACATTATAAACCACCATGGCCGTCATGTACGGAAGCATGGCGTAGTCCCATTCATGCGCATTGAATTCCTAACTCGCTTATCTAACATGATGAAAACAGGCACAAATATACCTATTGTGGAATTGCAGTGTTTTACTGATTCCTTCAAACATGCACGGTTTGAAAGAGCTCTAGATTTAAATAAATCGTTACCAGCTTTGATTTCATCGATACGTTGATGCAAGCTCACAAATACCCAAGTCACACACATGCAACTGACCAACAACTTACCTTCGCTTTGGTATTTTTGTGAATAAACATGGCGCGATGGAAATGCCAAATTCCAAAGTAAAACGCCTTGGATACACAACACCTACGGCCGTAACTAGAATCTTGGGAGAATCCAAAATAGCCATGATTTTTCCACACGAACGAATAATTGTCAAGCGAGAGACGCGTCTTAACAACGAACGTTGAATTTGAATAAGAAGAAAAAAAAATAACGTTCCTACAATCTAACACCAGGAAACGTTTACCTGTCTTATTATATCGACAATCAACTAATAACGTGGGAGAATACATAATTCTTCAGTACTCCAAGATCGAATTATCAATTTCGGTTGACGCAAATACATACCGTGGAGAAGTAGCCATAACCGGCATACACGTCCAACACTTTAGACCAAGTAGTTGTCACTTTACAAACAAATTACCAAACTCTAAACCTGCTCACAAGAAGCCCTGGCAAAGGGACGCAAATCTCAAAATAGTAAGTCAGCCAAATAGTGGAGTGACTGTAACACCACTCACATCGTACTGCACAATGCATACAGGAATTTTTGTTTGTTTGTTTGTTTGCCGCGACAATTGACACCCCATAAATTAGGGATGCTACCTCACAAAAAAACGAACAATCAAGATCGGCATAAGTGTTAAAATAGTTACATAAAGAGTTACTTAACTTAATGTTCGACATCTTTGGATTGGAGATGGAGAACACGTAACGAATACGGCACGTGAAAGATGCTCATGGCTTCTTTGAATTCTCCGCTCTCGAAACAGTACTCGATGCCATTTGTAAGCAATCTTGCTGTGGTGCCGGATATGATGCCAACGTGGCTGCATAGTAAATAAAATTAATATTGCAGTCTGTTTCTTCTCGGCTTCAGAATGTTTCTTGCCTGCTTTTTAGCCGCCCAAAACATAGGCCGAAATGTACGTCTTGTATGTTTTGACATCTCGTCCAAGGTCTTCCCAATCGGCTAACCGAAGTGAACCTTGTCGTGCATTCCCGACACTACGGGATCTGCTAGTTCTATCAACCGTCTTTTCTACTTGCACTTGAAAAAAACATAGTCGTGATGTTAAAGGTTTACTGCTGGGCTGATAGTGCCGCACTGCCTGATTCATGATGATTCACACGAGAAGCACAGGAATGAACAAAGTGTGACTAAAAAAGGAAACCGCCGAAAACTGCACTGTAGCGAGACTGGCCTAGATTGACATTTAACCTTCTGTCCTCCACTTAAATACCACTTGTCACATGACCCCACATACCATACCCGTCTGTTTGCCATCTCGAACAGACAATAGTTACCCGCTATACTGCGAAACGCAGTTAACAATATTTAGCGGCTGTGTACCTGTGGGTTTATTCTGTGTGTATTTGGATGTTCTAGTCTTGGTATTTTTCCAGTGATTTCTCTTGGTGCAATCCAAATACAGTAGGTGTGTCTTGTTTACCTGAGATTTGCAAGAGTTTGAGCTGGCCAACATGTTAGTTTTTTTTCATATGGTTGATTACTGGCATGTTGATTTCCCATTTTTGAGCCATATTTTCAACTTTCTTCGTCATTTTCATATAGCAATCTCGTCATATGTTAACATTGTCGTCTATGGAAATTCAATTAGTGGTATGAGCCCTTAACTTATGTGAGAGTGCTGTTTACCTTTCTTGAGTGTATGGGGGCGCTGTTCACCCTTCTTGAGTGTGTGAGGGCGCTGTTCACCCTAGAGTCTTATTTATATTTTCTTTAAATATTCATATTTCTACCTTTGAGATGTATTGTAAATTCTTTATTTTTATTATTAATTTCTGTGGAGGATATGTAATGTATTATTTCAATGTATTTTGTAATTTTGAGAAAACACTTCTTTTGCCGAGGTCATGTGACATGACAGACTCCATCTTGTGAACTTCTGTTTGCAAACGCTTTTCTTTTGCTGTCTGCAATTTCACCCAGTTTCAATATTTATCAGTCTCTAGAAGTTTGAAAACCATTTCATGTTTTTCTGGTAAGTTTAGTCTTTGTAATTGAGGTTACTGAAGTTGTTATTTAAAATTTTTTCGAAATTGTTATATTTTGTGTTGAACTTTATGCATATCGTCTATATTAAATGTCACATCCCCTTCGGATATCATTGCTAAAGTTCTTGATATATATTCTATGCCCATTTTTTATGAGTTTATTGTCAGTCAAGCACATTTTTCTTGATAATCTTTTAAAATGTGTACAATTGCATGTATTTGACATATAGAGCTCGAGCTGTGTGAATGGCGATCTGAAGCTGAGGAGAGCATTGTATTTCACTCAATTTAGAGTTGTTCTAGTCAGGGTGAGCTATTTTGTATATTTCTATATAATGTATTTCTGAGATTTATTGCCGTTATATTTCTTAGATGAATATATTTTTATTTATCATGTTTGCCAGCAGCATAAACTTTCTGTTTTTCTGACAAATATGTATTTATATCTCCCTGATATCAAAATGTACATGTAGTCCCTGAGCTAGACAGCCTATTGAAATTTATTGCAATAACTAATTGTATAATATTGACACTTCACTGAGTCAAATTTACCTATTAATGTGTTTACATATTTTGTCTACACAGGTTTTGTTTGTTTGTTTTATGTTATCTTAACCATAGTATGAACTTGGAATAAAAGAAGGCAGTGAATGACATACATGCGTGTCTGTGTGTGTGTCTATCTGCACGTTACACTTATATTCATTTTGTGATCTATTTTAAGATGGCTGAATAATGGACATTTTATTTTCAAAAAATTACAACAAAAGTTTCATCATTCTGGAATCTGTATTGTTGGCAAAATTTTGTTTGTAACCTTTGAAGTGTCAAATAGTATGTGTACTGTAATACATGCAGTAGCTAAAGTATCTTCAAGATAGATCAATAGATCAGATTTTTGGTCTAGTTTCAATGAAGTTTTGCAAACAATACAATTGTAAGTTGCCTTTCAGACTAATACATTTAGTTGTCAGTGTATAACTTGAACTTGCACTTGTTTAAAAAGTATAAGAAGAGAGCGGGTGATGACTTTCTTTAATTGGTCCTAATTATGTATCTTGTCCTTAATTTAATTGTTCTTAACTGCATTGCCCCTAACTGTTCTTAATTATTTGCTGCATTCACGTTAAGAGATCTCGGCACTTGGCATTTGTATTGCTTTGTGTTTGCAGAGGAATTAAGACAGTTGTGTTTATGTTAGTCAGTATCCACTTGGGACGGACTCGGCTCATGCCGAAATCACGCCCTCATCTTTGATCTCTTATTTGACCCAAACATAGAAAACGTTACACATATGATGCTAATAAAAAATGATATATTGAAATTATATAACAGGCTGAACAACCATTTCTATGAACTAATCTGACATGCAGATAACGACATGATTCTGTGTACCAAATTTTGAAAATTGATCAGGTGATCCTAAGAAACTTGTATGCTCACAATACATCTCTTGTGAAGTGCTTATAATAGAGCTATCACAATTCTGCTACTAAATAACAATCTATTTTTACTGAGAACAAATAAGCTCTAAAGAGCACATGAGTTAATGTGTGGATACACAATTTTACACAATGCATGATTTACTGTTCTGAAAGTGGTCCTAACATGAACTGAAATTCATGGTAGCTAAGTTGTTTAAACAATATATTAAAGTGCCTGAGAAATGCCTATTATCAACTTTTGTTTTTAAGCCCTGGCTTGCCCATAATGATGATTTATGCGAATGTATAATTTGTAACTATTATTCATTTTGTATCATAAGGTGTTGAAAATAAATACATGAGTTGTTACACACATGTTCAGTTTGAAAATTATTTAAATGGTAACACAACTAATGGTACTATGAGGTTATTACGAGGATACATCAAAGTATACATGAAGATAGTACAGCGGAAGAATCGATGCGACGATGTACTGTTTGAGTGCATACTTAAGGTATTCTCGTAATAACCTTATTATTATACATTTTCCCTTCCAAAGATGCATCATGGGAATGCCGAAATCCAAAAAGTTTAGAACAGAATCAGCAAACTTTTTTGTGTGGGGTCCGGCGAAACCCTGGTGCCAGCCATGTTTGTTTTTCCTTATTAGTGGACGCTTACACACATAATCATTCCATATTTGGAATTCGCATTGCCTAATATGGTAGGATGAAAATACCCTGTAAAATACCGCACAAATACTATGTTTAAATAACATAGTTTATCATCATTCACAATATTTATACCATTAAAAAAATATGTTGTCAAATCATAGTCTGGGCATTTAATATACCAATGAACAACAATAACGATTACTGAAAATTCATAACTGTACTCCAAGGCAATATAAGAATATTGACCTAAAAAAAGTTGGGGGTCACCAGCCTTTCCAGGTTCCTATGGCATAGATATTACGCAATATCTCAAAATCTAGCCTGGTGACATAGGCTGAAAAAACCATATATTGTTAATGATGGAGTACTTTTTGTTGTTCTGAATTATTTAAAAAATCTTGGTTTTAAAAAGTGTCAAAACATTTTTCTTTAACATTGTGTTCTATGGAATTGTTTTAAAATAGCAATCTTCAAGAAATATTAGAACACATTTCTCAAAAAGCTTAACTGTAACACACAAAATAATGCTATTTCATTGTACCATGGGATGGTACAATGCTTCATAATTGTACATAATAAACATTGTCATGCGATTTGTGACAAATTTTTTTTCAAAAATTATGACCTTGTTAATGGGATGTTAAAGGGCGGCAGTCGTCGTTCTGCGTCCTGTTCAATATGGGACTCATAGCGACGTGTACAACGCGTGTAAAATACATGAAATTCGAACACACGCTGCGTGACGACCACCGCGCTTTAATGTGTCGACAATATACTAGTACTTTATTCAGCTTGTGTGAGCTTTTTTTCAAAGTTAAACCATGGTACTTCTAATAACCGTTGTTAACTATGTCAATTCGGATATTCTTTAGCTATGATGACATCGGGGTTGAGGAATATTCTCCCTTCTCGCCATTCATGCTCTCACGAGGAGGATTCGCCATCAGTACTGTAACAAGTGTCGGTTGGGATATTTGAAACTGAATGACTCGGTTCATTACCACGACTTGTTTGGTCTTCGGACAATAACCACGTTATCAGCGGCTCGGTGATGTGATTCAGTCGCAGATACCAAACGAGATTGACGATGATCAGCACCTCCCTGTTGATGCTGAATTTTAACTTTTGGGTTAAAGGTTGGGGTCAAAGTTTTAGCTCCGTTGCGCCGCAACCCGGCGGTTTACTTTTTAGCTCCGTTGCGACGCAACGGCGGTTTACTTTTAAACAGCTATTTTAAAACACTTAATTATATAAGCTCATTCTATTTTTCTATTCTTTTATTTATTTATTTATTTATTTTCCTATTCTTTCTTTTATTCTTTTAATTATTGTTCTTTGTTTCTATTTATTCTTTTATGTTTTTATTTTTTGTTTTATTTATTTTTCTATTCTTTTATTTTTTGTTTTATTATTTTATTTATTCTTCTATTTTTTAATTTATCGTTCTATTCTTCAATTTATACTTTTATTTCTTGTTCTATTCTTTTATTTATTCTTTTATTTATTTATCTATTTTTTATTTATTTTTTTATTTATTGGTGTTTTTCAATTTTGGCCCCAATGACACACCATATTCCCAGCCCATTCGTCAATAATGTGTTTCCCACCCAAATGCAAAAAAATCTCCTCGCTCTGCAATACACCATTTTTTCTGCTCAAATAGCCAAATTTTATAAATATACTCGCGCCTCGAAAAAAACGCCCATTTGAAATCGGACATAAATATATCAGTATATTTATGCGGGTCACGGTAGCTATGGAAACTATCTAAAGCCACTCTGTATGCGACATGGAGAGGGTACACGCAAGCGACGTTGTACACGTTATTGTGAGCTTTGGGCGAGAGGCAAACGTAGCATATCCATGCAAATGACGATCACACAAGCCAAACAAACTGACCAAATGGAAGGAAGAGTTTCAGAACTCAGAGTCATGGTGTAACCATAATGATAGTGAATCATTTACATGACACTTTCACGTGATGTTTGTTAAGCCCCGTATTATTGTCACTAAGCGTATTATGGGCGTACAATATGAATTTTTATAAACAATTGAGTGTGAGTTTCTAACTATAAGCGTTTCATATGTCGTCCAAAACCATCTGTAAAATTAATTTCATTATCGGGGAGTCTTATACTAATTAATAAGGCACAGTCCTACATGAATTTCGCTTCTGAGAAAGGGCACTTACTCAAGGTAGGCGGGTTGTTGATATCCATATGTGATTATAGTGGTGTTCTCACTGGACTGTTTATTGACCTTTCCGTGATACGGTTCGTTGAGGGCGGAAAGCACCGGTGTTTTTACTAAGTGAGATCGCGACAAGACAATTCGGCAAATTATCAAATATTTGCACAACAAAAAAACAGTGTTAACACCGGCGTTCTTTAGACGTGTGGGAACATAGCTTATATCTCATCTTGATAACCTCGCTATCGTCACAATCCAGGGGATTGGTAGCTCACGCACATATCAGGAGAGATATTGCTCAAGTGAAATGCGTATTGGATTTTATTGCAAGCATCCAGTATCGCTAAGTTTAACCTCAGATATCCCATGCCAATATAAAAAAACAACATTTGGTTAAACTAAACGTTTTTCTTGAGTGGGATCATGTTTTGTTTTTGTATTTTTCTTGTTTGTTTGGTAAATTGTGGCAACGAGACAAAAAAACACATTTATCCGCGTGTACAACCGGAGTTTCGCTTATCAACATTTTACGATTTGTTTACTAATTGTAAAATTGTTAGAACAGTGTTCCGCCCATTCATAAGCTGATGGTGGGTTTCCTAACCTGATCCACACAAAAATACATTTGTCATCCAAGGCAAAATAATTTGTATGTAAGGTGTCTGCAACTGAATTTCTTATCCTAATATCTGAAGCAAGGTTTAATCATGAAATGTGAAGTCTAATATGCGTTAAGGAGCAACAGTTCTTGTGGGTGCGAGTTTAAACGAAAATAACGTTTGTAATAGGTCTGGACTTGGAGAAAAAACGTTGGCTTTTCTATTTATCACTCTTCTCTAGTTACGTCAATAATATTGATGTTATTTTCAATAATGATTGGAAACCACAATATGCGGTCAAATCGGAAAATATTGACAAAATTTGCAAACTATAATTGTCAAACCGTTTGGCATTCGTACTTCTATGAGTACTGATATTTTAAAATGAAATTACTGTTGTGATTTCAACATTTAATAATAACTTTTTAATAGTTGAAGGACATTGTGCTCAGGCGTATGTGTAGTGCGTCATAATGAATTTGACCGTTCGTGAGCTCTGAACAGATCGATACACGCGAATGGCCTATTTGCAGCGCCATCATACGACAGAATGGGACATTTAAGGAAACTCGGAATTTTGAGAGGCTTGTATTCCCTTTTGAAGTTAGGTTCAGCCAAACTGCTCCAGCGTTAATACATGATAATGGATATTTTTGGAGGCAAAGATCGTCATTGCTCTGGCGATCTAAATGTGCGGTTGACTGCCGAAGCCCTGCCCAGCAGGAATTATTTGGGGTGGCTGCTACGATTTACACAACAATACAACTACAAATTTTAAATTTCTTGGGCATAAAAATTTAATTGAATGCAACTATTGCGTACTTGATTTGTAGTAACATTTAGGTTGACTTCAGTATTATTACTGTCACTTGCACCTCAAATTGTTAAAATGTCAGAAGCACATACTTTTCGCAGTTTGGCAAGACTTAATTCTCATCGGTGTAAGTGATAGTTTGTTTCTTCCATGCATTTTTTTCACAAATTTTTGTTGACCCTTGATAATTCTCACAAATTGTCATTGAGAATTTGGATTCTCGTCATTAAACTGTTTTATTTGAAATTCCACACAACCACCACGTAGATGGGGTATGAGAAAGTGTCAGATTCTCGCTCTAGTATCAATTGTTTTGTAATTCACACTTTTCAGTGTAACAATACTGTACGGACAATCTTTTGCCCACCAATTTATGTACAACTCAATAAATTAACTTGTATAAACCATTAATAGAAAATTACTAGTATGTTTTTTTATTTGCAAAAGAGATTCCACAGCATTTTACATTTGCTGTCATTACATTGAATATCCTTTTCACTTCCAACAAATGTGTGCACTTCCTGATGCATCTTCGCCAGCCAAGGTGCGTTTACTAGTATTCAGTCATCACTTCAATTTTACACCAAAAACTGAGCAGAATTATCTAGAATGGAAAGAGTTACTGTATAATGTACAAAATGTTGATATATTTTGATGAATATTTACAGCTTCAATACCGTAGACGATTTTGGCCCGATCATCAACAAAACATCACCCGTCTCCAGGAAAAGCGACTGGAAAAAGATACCAGTGTTCGGTCGAACAACAGGGAGTCCAGGAACTATAATCAACTGTACGCAGTACATATGATCGGTGGCGGGGGGGGGGGCGTATCGGCTGATATCTAGTGTAAGAAATAGACAAGGGATGAAGGCTCCAGTGAGCCCATATTTTTTAAACTCGATAAAACAGACGAACAGAATAAAAAATAAAATCTATAAAAAATCCTAGCTTGAACAATATTAGTTGCACTTTCAAATTTCGCGAAAGCCATATCTATATTTTACCGATATCTGCAGAATAAATCAAGAAAACTACATACATTGACTACATTTATGAATAATTAACGATTGCCCCGAAAGCACGGCACAGTTGGAGGCGTGGCCTATTCAGAATGTGTCAACAACCAATCACAAGACTGGTTACGAATCAGTTGAGCGTGGCTAACCGAGTCATAAACTCGGTGTGGATAATACTAATTACTAATCTGCAGAAATAAATATGATTGTTTTTCTATTTTTTTATTTTTGAATTTGTATTCCTTCAATTTCAATATGTATTCTTTTTAGGCACCTATATCATTATTAGTAAATCATAGTTTGTGTTATCAAAGGAATCCATTTTGTTTTAATAATTACCGTGGTTTCTAAAACAATCCGCCTGCCCATAATTGCTCTCACAAATAATAATCATATATGCCCATAAATTGTCATTGATATTTGCCAAATATTCCAAGGGTGGTGGTAAGCGGATGTAGTCGAGTTGCAGAACTCGTGTGTATTGTTGCAACGTCGTCTTGCGTAAAAACAAACAACCAAAATTTGAAAATAAACACTAGAAGACGTATGAGCCATACAATATTCTTAAAAAAAAAAAAAACGATTCAGGCTTGTATATACGTTATGTTTGTGTTTTCTTCTTACCGTGCATACAATACTATTAATAACGTTAGTGTGTTGCGCACGAAGTCGTGATTTTAATGACGTGATAGTACCCCAGAGATTTTTCTGCTCTGCATACAATACCGCCCGTTTATCATTATACGGTTCATACCATCCCAGACGTGTGGGACACCGTTCATTGAATAATTTAAATTTATTCCACACATTAAGGCGATTTTATTAATAGAAGGACAGGGGGCGAATTGCAGTAAATTGTAACTGTTTGTAGTGGTTGTATGTTAGTCTAACAGGAAATGTTCAAAATATAGCGAAATGATAATTGACCCACGAGTCGCCCAAACGTATTAACGGTATACTCCACATGTTATGCTCGTGGCTATTGCCGCTATGTGTGGTGCAGTACATTGATGAAACAGCAAACTGTTGCTATGGATACGGGAGTGAATCATGCACGTTTATCATCTACGCACTTTTGATTCAATCAAATGATAATAGTTGTCTCGGTGGCGATTGGAAATAAAATCGTCGTCATTGCAGTAGATTATTAAGTCTTTCTGGTGGTACTTGATACTCGACAGACGCTCATCAGTAAGGTAGGTTGTGTATTCTTATGTATACCATATGTATTCAGTGGAAACCATCGACAATGACAATTTTGAGACTAGAGATCTGAAATGTTTGCAGTGAGCATTTTGATGTGTGTTTTTTTATTGCTTACATCATTCTAATTTCGTATGTTATAGCTCAATTGATCATTTTATCGTTTATTTGAAAGTATCAAAAAGCCTCAAATTCTACATGCATCATGTCGGTTTCAATTACTAACTACGCCGCCAATCATGTACCCCTCCCCATATAGCGCCGATATACATTTAAAAAATCAGGGTCTACCAACCATGGGTATCCTATAAAAAACGGTAAACATCGACTTCGAATATTATTTTACATCTAGAACAATCTATAAATGCGAGTACTTGGACTGTTTACTTGTATGTTTCAAGTTAATTTTATTTATAAAAATGCTTTCCAGAGATAATTTTTTTCGAAATTAAACAAGTCGATGATAAAAAATAAAAAAAAAGAGCCGTATTAAATATTCATAAGTAATCCCATTTTAGAGAATTAGGAGTATACTGAAATGTGTAATTTGCTATCTATATATAGTATACAATGCATATGATGAATTGTGTGAAATATTTAAACAAGTCGTAATAATTAAAATAATTACTTCTAAATGTAGAATTTTTAATAAATAATTCACTATTTTTATGTTTTTAACCTACTTGTTAAATTTTCCTATTTTTAATACTTTTCGCATATTAGTTTATTTGTGTTTAGAAAGACGAGATAAAGTGTACGAATTGTGGTAAATATACAAGGTTTTCCCTTCGGTAAACAATACCCTTATATAGTATACAACGCCACGGGTAATCAACCACTACATACGTTGACGGTATTTTTAAAAGAACAAATTGTACTGTGTCAATCAAAAAAGAGAATATGGTTATTGGGGGGGGGGGTAATGTGAATTGGGTAATCGGTAGTAAAAACAATAAGCGGCGAAAATCTTTCTTGGTAATATGTGTAGATACTATTTGTCTACACATCTGTTGTAATTTTTTGAGTGGGGGTGTTAATAAGTTTGTTTAAGGACTGTGGTTTTATTTCATGTGTAGATTTTATATTGTACTATGGCGTCATTACTGTAAAAAAATCAACAAAAATAAAAGTAAAAAATATTGATAACAAAATTGGCCGAAGTAAAAAGAATTATCTAGATGTCTTGACTAAAATGTGTCATAACGTAGGAGAACAATTGGGTTTCATTCTCCTGACTATTTAGACCGGCATAACATATATGATATGTTTGGGTATATTTTAGTTTTTTTATTCGGCCGTCATCTCACTGTTATACCTTTGCATAAATCCCTTTATAAACCTGTGATCACTCCAGACGTGTTATGAAGCATTTCGATAGGAAATCGAACGCCAAGTCACGTGTTTATTTATGTCACGTAAGGCCAGGAAAAAAATCTCTGTTTCTCGTTTCATGGTAATTTTAAAATGAGGCAGTGAGGCGATTTTTTTTGAATACTGAGCTACAATGGGGGAAGTTGAGACAACTGCGAGTACAGGCGCATTTTGGAATGCCTTAGACGAAAAAGAGAAACAGAGATATTTTTTTTTCTCAGCCTAAGAAGCTGAGACGAGATACAAATTTGAAATTATGCGAGTTGTTATTACAAGAACGCTGATTGATGGATCCAGGTTCTTGTCGCATCCAATCAAATAATTCAATGTAACTTAGGTCAAACACAGCATTTCACGCACGGGATCAAAAGTACCGTCATCACCGGTCGGCTTTGGAAACGTTGGACGACGACTCAGTTTACATATTATTTTGTTATTTCTGATTTGAAGCAAAATAATCATCACGACTTGTAATTTTGATAATTGTAATTGACGCATCAGTTCGATCATAGTTTAACTCTGATCCCTCTGAATGATGTGACATCAATACAGGGCTTCCGCTGCCTGTGTGGACACATTACAGAGTTTGGTTGCCATATAAACACAATTGGATGTTACGCAGTAGGTGTAGGTGCTAGAGATCATATACAAAAACAGTTAACGCTGCCACCAATCAAACAACGCGTATTCAATGCGACCTCCACTCAATACTTACTTAATATTTCATATAACGCGTCAACTTTCTTTTGAGAGAACCAGTAGTGGAATAGAATACATCTATGTATTTATTTGCATTAGCTAAAATATTAAAATTACTTGAAATTTTAATGAACATACTGCCAAGCACACAATTTGTCAAAAGTTACGTGAATACAACTTTTATGCCCTCAGACAATCTAGGAACATAAAATCTAAAGAAGGAATTATTAGGTAATAACAATAACTTTCAAATTACTGTATAAGACATTATTCACCTAAGTATTTAAAGTTTGCAGATCGAACAATTTGTGAAAAAAAAAATCACTCACAAATGTATGTTGTACCTCTGTACGATTGGCTAATAGTAATTCAAATAATTGATGAACAGTATAATAATTAAAAGACTTCCCAATTTTTAATATAAACAGTGTTTTATGATGAATCCTTCTAAAATACTTCTCATTGAAAAAAATCTCATGTTCCTCATTCTTTTTTTTTATAAATGATGAGCACTTAAAAGAAATAATAATAATTGGCATGTAGAATAGCTATCGGTCTATAGTAGATTTGTCGTTATGGTAACCAGCCAGTTTAATGTCTAGAGTTACATTTATACGCAATTGTTTACTGTGTCGGAAATGTAAATCGGACCTTGATAGTGTTAGCCAAAGCAAGAAATCGACAACATCAGTTAGAAATTCTAGAGATTGAGCTATTAGATTTCCGATGGAGGTTGCTGGGGAAAGTGGGTATTAGAAAGGTCATGTCAATTCCAAGTGGTCTGCATTGAAGTTACATCCTCCAATGACAACAATACTTGTTTTATATTTATAAATTATGCACTGAGAATTTAACGGACTCAGAATCTTTCAATTTTTTTTTTTTTTTTTTTTTTTTTTTTTTTTTTTTTTTTTTTTTTTTTTTTTTGGGTGTCCGAAACACTCACTCGAAAGTTTGAGTAGATATAAATCCACTGTTTTGGACCGGCACCCTCTTGCTATTTAGTCCACTTCGACCAAAACCACATTTTCACGCAGTGTTTCTAGCTGTAATACTGCCGAACAGTGGAAATATTTTGTATTTTGAATGTTTCGGGGTGGGGTAGTTATCGACAAACACACTACTATCATAATAGTAAAATGCTTAGAAACCACCCACGTTTCTAGATTCACAATGCGTTGGTGTTATTTCTAAAAATCACAACAAAATGCATATTTCAGTCGTTCACACAACTATTATCTCTTCCTAATAGTGAGAAAAATGTCGTCTGCTCAAAGAAGACTGTCAAACACACGAAGACCGCCTTTACCTGGATACTTTTCACAGTGTGATTTCAGCAGGAGAGTGTCCAGACTATCCATACAAGATGACCAGTCGGCTAGCGAGCCATCGATTCCTTCTTGTCGAACACAGCCAGAACGTAGAAAGTCTCACACCATAGAATTGATACGTAACGATTCACTACCAACAATGTTGGGACAACGCGATACATTCTTGGCACAACAGGATAGCAAAAATAAAAAAATCGCCGGTGTTAAAAGAAAAGAGTTCGCGAGAAGAAAAGGCATGTCGGAAAACGTGCTGAACTCGGCCTCTTACAGCACGAACATGCGCAAACGTGAGCTTGGCGTCGCCTTCACTACTTCCCGCCATACCGTGGATATAGTAGAAGAGGATAACGAATTTGTAAGAAGTGATGTACAAACAGTATCACCATGACATCGACTAATCGAGTTATCCGTGTCTATTGTGAGAAGCCATCATGACAGACCTCCGACAATTTGACTAGCATGAGACGGGGTAGAAACAAACACCACAAACGCTCAATGACGTCTCGAAAATAGATGACATAATAAACAAATATGATGTATTTTTTATTTTTGCCAGCTGTTTCTATCGTTTAGTATTCAGTTGTCCAATTTGGCGATCACTATTCGAGACAATGCTTTATTTATTCATTAGAAATTTGTAATGCAATATATGTCTTGCCTTTCTCTCGAATTGGCATAATAATTTGTACTTGCCTCTCGCTGTAGTCAATATGTTATCTCAATATTCACTGTTAAGCATTGACACGAGTCTGCGTGTTTTTGTTTTGTTTTTGTTTTGTTTTGTAACGTAAATTTATTTTGTTTCTTGTAATTAATATCAGAATCAAAAGGAAATGTTATGCAAATATTCAATAACGTTGAAAGTGAACTTATTCCCAGGTCGTTTTTACGAAAGATTACTAGTACACGTCAAAGCAAAGACAGTGTTTAATGGGCGTTGGTTGTCGCGCCACACGCGTGCGATAGTTGCATTGATATATATATATACATGAATTTTTGGCAAGCACAAATAAAAGTTTTAGATCTTTAAGATCTTGACGCAAAGTGCACTAACAACCGACTGTTAAAACTTCATTCATTAATAAATTACGTCGCTAAACAGCTGTAATCGTTGAACCCATATCTCGCATATGCGCAGCGCGACGACTAAAATAATTTCTTTTCGAAGAACATATACGTATGGAAATAGCGATTTTGGTGTAAATTATTTCGTTAGAAATTTATATTTTGCAGTTTGTATTGCACCCAGTATATATTGGAGTCCCAACGGGGATATATTATTCATGTTCTTCCCCTCGTGTTTATACACCAATCATTCGTACCCACTTAACTTTAATGAATGACGCCCTAAATTATGGAAACAATTGTCACAAAAGTAATTAATAAATAAACGCTGCTTAGACTGATAAATATGATATTTAGTAGATAATAGTTGGTAATTGTAGTCCTAAGTAACTATTAAAATAGCTAGATGTTTCGAGCGATGGCTCTTTGTATTTATTTATTTATTTATTTATTTATTTATTTATTTATTTATTTATTTATTTATTTGAAATATTCAGATGCGATTTAAGCAGTTGGTTCTGATAAGTTTGGTGGGAACTACATACAATTACATAACTAATTATAGCTACTTTATCCGTGAATATAAAGATCACACTAAACAATTGTAACAGCAAGGACCTTAGATCAACTCACCATTAAAGAGAAAACGAGTTGCAACTGAAAAGAGCCAAACAAGTTGGCTATACAACAATAAAGTTAGTGCGCTGACCATTACGAAACTTAAAATATTACCCGAATCACCATAGCAGGCCTTTCATCGTGCTATTTGTGAAAAGATTGCTTCTACTATGCGTTGCTGCTTGTGAAAAATAGAAAAATGCAGTTCAATACCTCTTTCAGTTCTTGCGTTTCATCATCATTAGGGTAATTTCGCCGTGGCATGTCACAAAAACATAGCACTGCAGCTGAAGCACATTACGTTTTGGTTTTGCTGCAGTTCATTTTTTGTGTTATCATTTTTGTGTTATATCACCGTGGCGTAAATACCACACATGGAAATTAGTTGGGACTGGTAAAAAGTCATAAAAGGCAGATCGAAAACACATTTTTACCTATCTTAAATAAAAGTATGCTCCGAAACTGGGCAATTACCTGTGGAAATGACGGAGACACCGGCAATTTGGATGATATGTTTGCCACATTCCGATTTATTTGGTGTCACGATACGCCTGTTAGGGGGTGTTGCTGAGCAATTATAAGTGGGGTCTAGCTACACGCACCATAAACCTGGAAAACTGCAAATTGGTTGAATTGTTTCGCCAGCAACGTTACTGAATGGCTAAGTATATGATTGTACAGATTAAGAAAACTAGTTATCCATTCAATGCATCTTCTGAATGTCTATCTAAAAGATATGATAGTTAGTGTCCCAAAAGTGCATCACTACTTGATGTAGGTGGATGACATCACTGTCATGTCTAACTTGAGTAAGTTCGGCACATGTTTTCCAATTGGGTATCAGTATAACCCCTTGCACAGGTCCATTACCAAAATGGGACCAGTGCGGCTCAAGACCATTGATATGTGATGTTATTAGGGAGATACAAGGGTCTAACTCAAGTTTTATCATTAGACCTTGCACCTCGGCAAAGACCGTTCAGTTTTAGTCAAATGAAAAACAACCGTTTCGTATCAGATGAGCTCTTTGTTTATTTAGTTTCAACTCCGTGAACTATAATGGATTAAGTTATTAGTAGTTTAACACACTCCACAACTTGCTTGACAGTTCTGTAGCATGTACGCTGGGTTCCTAGCACATTCTCCTATACTCTGCCAATACCCACAGTTAAAGTCATAGTCGTAACATGCCGTACCTGTGAACGCAAGTAACACGGTAGTTTAGATATGCAGTGACATGCGATTATGACAAATCGATTTAATTTTGTAAGAGGCTTTCTAATGAAATATTATGTATACAAGTGTAGAATACCAACAAATCTTACCTTCACTGTTTGGACTATTCCCATTACACTGCTGCCCGCAGCTTTTTTTGCAGTTCTTCTTCATATATGCCGAATGGGTTCCAGTACAGTAGCCCTGATTGGCCCACCATTCACAATTCACATTTGCATCTGTGCATACTATGAAGAGATAACGATACATTATTTGAGTTGTAGGACTTTTGCAAATATTATGGTGGATGAAAACTGATAAAAAGCATTTTATAATTTAGAATAAAGAAGCTGGATAGCGGGGTTTTATTTATTAATGTTATTGTTTAGGACAAATACTACATCTTCATCTGAATGTACGTCCTATATACAAAATATGTTCAAGTTGTTCCGGAATATACATCTCCGGAGATGTCTCTGACCCTATCTGGCCTATCTGATATTTCGTTGTGTTATTATACAAACTATTCATGTCGTGTCTTTTTTCATGAATTATTTGGTATGTAAGAATGTCTTACTCGATCCACCACCGCCACCGCTACACTCCTTACAGCTCTTTTGGCAGTTAGTCAGCATATACTCAGGGTTGGCAGTGCACTCTCCACGTCGAGCCCAACCGTCGCATCTGTTGTCGTTGTCTACACAATCTGGTGGAATAATGTATCGCTAAATAATTACTGACCAGCATTTTTTATTTAGCTCAATTAAATCAGGTTTGGGAGCCGAACTCGGCCCGTGCCGGCGCGTTTAAATAGTACCTTTGGGCTCTGATGACAAAATGCTGTGGTAAATGTAAACTAGGTCAATAAGTCCTTTGTCAAACAAATTTTAGCGATTTGATGATATCGGCGTAATAGAACAATTATAGCTCGAGCTGTACAATATATTAGTAATTGTGCGTGTCCCAGATTTAGGATGCAATAAATAATTTTCACATGGCGATATGAACTATAATGAACATCGCAGGGTACGCATTTTGTGCTATCGTTTCCCTGATTTCGATGCAAAGTCTCAAATGACCCAATAACATTCAAGATAATTTCTTTCTCGAGAAGACAAAGAATGTTACATTAACGAAATTATAAAAAAAGAATACCGCCATTAAATACAAATTAAATAGAAAGTGTCAAAACATGTTTAGTACTAAACGTTATGATATTACTCTTAAACGCAAATGGCCGAAAGATGAACGAGAAAGCCGCGAATTTCTGTTTTGCCTCATTCGTTGTTTCATCAACGCAACCCTGCTCCCCTGTTCAATGTAATCGTGGTATTTGTAACGGTTGATCGCGATGATGGGAACTAATAGAAAAACATTTGAGCCCAAAGTGGTTATTAACTTCTAAAAAAGATTTCGGTGGCCTTATGGTGAACAATCTGATTAAAATAAGATCCTGGTTGGCTTATTTTTTTTTAAATTTAATGTTAATTTTATTATTTAATGCGCTACGAATAGAGTTTGTCTATCGCCTGGTATTCACATGAAATACATCACTATACCCAAGAAAGTATACTAGTAAATCCATGAACACACTCATTGTTTGAGGCCACAACTTCGTCAGAACGCTTCAATAGTAACTCCAACCCATCTGAACATGCGTGAGAATGTATCTCGTGTTCACGAGGAGTCAATGCAGTCTCTCTACTTACCTTTGTCGTCGCAGATACCGCAGCTATCTTTGCAGTTCTCTGACATCCATTCCCCGTATGTGCCCCGGCAGTACCCTTGTTGAGCCCAACCGGAACATCCATTGTCTTTATCATTGCAGTCTGCGGGAATAGTAAAAATATTAATATAGGGCGAATGTAAATTCCGATGGGACGTGCATTTACCGTATTTATTCACTCGAATCGACGAAATTACACCAATATAAAGCTCCCTACATACATTACTCACTGCAGATAAAACTACGATAGAAATGAGTGACTACTATAGATGTTGTTGCAAAAGATGATATGACAACACATGTTCGTATACGCAAAGTTACAATATAATCCAACGTTCTTCTAAAGACAATTTACTTTCTAGTTTTCTGTGAATCAGAACTAGTACCCACCTCCACCCACTTCGCCTCCGCCGCCACCGCCATCACTACCATCACCTATAATAGAAACACATCGACGATTATTATAAATGAATATTAATATTATCATTGTTAGGTTCATCATCTGCGATTTCCACTTAAATTATTATTCAAATTATATAATTGCGCTGTGCTCGAGCTTTCTACGGATCGTGAGAGAATACGCTCCAATTTTGCGTTTGTGATTACAAGTTATATGACATTGAACTGTACCGACGATCGGCGTAACCGAACAAGTTATCAACCAAGCATCACCTGTAATGCCTATTGGTGAACGTCGCTAACTCCTTTGTAACATTTTCTGACATGTATTTTCTATACACGTAAGCATTGACTATCAATCATGGCGACAAATGCTAATGGTGATGACGTCAAGCCGATCTTCATGATCTTGAACGAGATCCATGACGGTAGGAAGGACGATTATATAACACAAAAAGAAGTGTACCGAGCCGCAGCCGAAATAGTACCTGCTAAGAACCTACGATGCATCCAATTTGCAAGAGGTATTTGTAGAATATACTTGAAAGGTTTAGCGGAAAGAATCAAACTTGTAAGTAGTGGCTTTACAATCAGGGGTCAGCATGTTCAATTACGGGAAAACAACCCCTTTGTTCAGCGTTACAATGGCATCCGACTTACTGTGAAAGGATTACCATTCTCAACTGACAATTCACTAATTGCGAGTGGTCTTTTAAAATACGGGTGTGAAATAGTCGGCATAGACAACGAGCGTCTACGTGTCAATGGTAAACTGACGGATTGCATGAAAGGCAATCGCTTTGTATATGTCAAGTCGGTAGGGAGACTCATTCCAACATATGGTGTACGTATGGGAAAATTTACCACCAACATATTTTATCGTGGTCAGAAGGAGAAATTAAATTTATTTAATCGAGCAACAAATGAAGCGATGCACGATAGAGCACTTGCAGATACTAGCAATAACGTGGACATCACACCAACCAGCCCAAACCTACTACTGGATGACGGTAAAAACAAGTGCGATACCGAGTGCCAGTCAAAAAATATGCAAGATGAGATCGCCCGATAAGAAACTTTTATTGATGAAAAATACAAAGAATCCCAAACACCGTTGAAAGAAAACTTCAACTCGCAACAAAATGCCGGTGATATTGATGACTCCAATAAAGAAAGCGATTCTACCCAAATCGATGGTGCTTCAAAAAAAAAAGATAAAAAGAAAGAGAAAACGCGGCAAAGTAGCAGTGGAAGATGCAGCTAACATGCGGGTAAACAACGTGGAACATAACTCACAACCAGCAGAGCATAGTGAAATGCGTAGGTGTCGCTCTCTAGAGGACGTTGGTCAACGTACAATCACCGCCGTACTGCAGGTTATTAGACATCAAACTCCCGTCGACACGACAAAGAAGAGAATGGTAACTCCACCAAGTCAACTGGACAGTAAGCGTCGGGATACTTGGGATGAACAGATAAGTGATACAGGCAGCTAGTTTTTCTTTTTATCTTTAAGAATAAAATTTCTGCGGTAATTTCTCACATTACTAATTAAATGAACGACAATTTAAAGATTATAACTCTTAATGTCAATGGACTTAGAGTTATTAACAAAATGCATGTTATCTTTAATTAGTTGGAAAAACAAAAAGCTGACGCCGTTCTGTTACAGGAAACGCATGCGAACAAAGCAATTGAATTGAAATTTAAGAATTTATGGGGTGGAAAGGCTTTTCATGCTTTTGGCATGGGGAAGGATAAAACTCCAGGCTGTGACGGGCTACCAGCCGAATTTTATTTTGAATTCTGGGATGTTATTGGGCAAACAGTATTTAACTCAATTAATGAAGGTCTAAAAACCGGAAAATTATCCGAATCACAAAACAGTGCAATTTTAAGGCTGTTGTATAAAAAGGGTGAGCACAGTAGTCTAGATAATTGGCGTCCAATTAGTTTACTAAATACAGACTATAAGATACTTGCATCTGTTATGGCTAGACGTTTACAGCCAATTCTCGGACGTATCATAAATACAGATCAAACGGCATATATTAAAAATAGATTTATTGGCGAAAATTTCAGATTAATATACGATATAATCGCTTATACTGATATGGAAAACATTCCCGGGGCAATTTTATTTCTAGACTTTTGCAAAGCGTTCGATTCTGTGGAATGGATTTTTTTATTGAAAGTTATGCGTAAATTTGATTTTGGTAATAATTTCATTTCTTGGGTTAAAACAATTTATTCAGATTGTAAAGCATGTATTATCAATAATGGTTGGTTGTCAGCCAAACTACACCTAACACGTGGTATCAGACAAGGCTGCCCTCTATCGGCTCTGTTATTTTTACTTGTTGTGGAAATTCTTGCTTGCAAAATTAGAGCGTCAACAGCGCTTTCGGGAATCACCGTACAACTTGAAACTTTATTTAATAGGGAAATCCGCAAACGAAGACTCAATTACTAAGGCCATTGACATTGTAGTTAATTTTAGCAATGTTGCGGGTCCTAAACTAAATAAGAGAAAAACAGAAGGTCTCTGGGTCGGAAAGTGGAAAAAACGTCGAAAAAAAATTGGTAATATTAGTTGGCCGATTGAACCAATTAAATCGTTAGGTGTGTATTTTAGCACAAGTGAATCAGATACAACCAAACTTAATTTAGAAGGAAAATTAAAATCAATTGAAAACGTCCTTAATCTTTGGATTACTAGGAATTTAACTATCTATGGGAAGGTGGTGATTATTAAAACCATGGCTGCTGCTAAACTTACATATGTCATGAATGTTTGCACAAACGACTTCCTTATTAACCTTGATAGACTGTTTGCTAAGTTTATCTGGGGATCCAAAATCGATCGCATTAAGCGTGGTACTATTATTGGTGAATACAACCAGGGGGGCTTGAATGCATTGGGCATTTTTTCACAATGCAAAGCTCTAAAAGCATTCTGGGTAAATCGTTTAACAGACGAGCCTGTTAATGTGAATGTACCGTCATGGAAACTAATCCCATTATATTATTTATATAAGGATGGTATTGCTAAAACAATCTTCAATATGAATTTCTCAAAACCAGGTGATTGTGGTTGCTTAAATTCGATACTTCCTTTCTACAAAGATGTGATCTTGTGTTGGCATGAATGTGAAGCAAGCACTATTACGAATGTATCAGACGCGCAAATTGCCCTTAATCAAATTATTTGGTGTAATCAAAATATTGTATGTGATGGGAAAACACTTTTCTTCCGTCACTGGCTGGAAGCTGGTTTGATCTATATAAAAGATGTGATCAGCCAATCAGGAAATATTAAAATTGAGAAAATCGTCACGAATTTGACAACCAACGTAGACTGGTTAAGGGAAGTTTTTATTGTTTATAACGCTATTCCACTTAAATGGAAAATGCTAATTAAACAAGAACCCCAGTTATTTCAAGCAGCTGATGACCAGCAACAAGAAACTGCTCATCTATTATAGAATTACAATACAATTAAAAAAATAACAGTAAAACAGTATTACAAGACACTAGTTAAAAAAAAGTTTATTGTACCTTGGGTAAACGAAATGTGGGAAAAAAAATACAAGCTAAATGTTTGTTGGGTCAAAGTATGGGTTGAAAGGACAATCAAAATTACCCAAGAGCGCAGATTATCAGCCTTTATGTACAAATTCCTGCATTGTATTTTACCAAACAATGATAAACTGTTTAAATGGCAGAAGACAGACTGCAAACTATGTCGTATCTGTAATTACACAGAAACGCAATACCATATGTTTTGGGAATGTACACGTCTATGCAATTATTGGGCATGTGTGGAAGAGTTTATTAATAGCAATACTAACTATGCGGTTTCTTTAACATTTGATGATCTTGTTGCTGGTGTATCAAACACAGACACATGTGTCAATCATATTATTGTAATTGCAATGTTCTCTATCTATAAATCCTGGTATGTTTGCCAGAGCAAGTCTATAAGCACATTCAATTTTTTTAATTGTTTTTCATTATTTAAATCAGAGCTCGTGTTTAGAATTAACATTGAACACGAAATTAATAAGCATAAAGCTAAATTAAAATGGGGAAGACTAGTTGAACTGGAATCCTCTCTCAATTAATAATAAAAAAAAGGTCTCAGTTGATTACAATGTAGCCACATTACTTAAGCGAATATTTTTTGTAATTATAATATATAATATTAACAGATACTATATGTATTATTTAAATAGATGATTATGATTGTAACTTTATGTAATATTAACAAATAAAAAAAATATATAATTGCAAATAAATCACTTGGCAGAACGATCGTAATCTCTCGACAGTCTATCGTCTTCAAGAAAAATCCAATGATATCTGAAAATGTGGACAATACCACCTAATCGCTTAGTTAGCGAGTTGGCGATTTAAAAATAGTGGCAATACCGGATGCATCTATGCAATGTACGTCACATAGATGGTCCTCATAAATCTTGAAGCAAATTATCAAAACAGATAATGTAGATGTTACACGGTTGTCATTGGTTACTTACATTCATATAGTTTATTCAACTCATAGATATCGAGTTGACTGAATGAGTTTCGATTTCCGATCTGTACACTCTGTCTAGGTACGATGGTGTCCTGACCATTGACAGAAAAAGCATTACGAGGATAGTGCATAATAGATGCGTAATCGTATTCAGTTCCAAGACTGTCTAAGTTGTATTTTTCAAAATTGTATTCCATTCCTAAAATTAAGAAAAACAAAAATTCGCACAATTGTTACTAGAACATGATTTTTCGCGTCGTAATAATATACTGCGTTTAAAGGGGTTAGAGGGAGTGTGGATATTTAATCTCGGTTGTGTAACGTTAATGACAGAAAAAAATCATGGTTTACCTCTTTGAATGTTCGCCCAGTATATTGTGACGTAGCTGTCCCTGTCGGTTCGAGTCTGTTCGTGGTGAAACCCTGCAGCGTGCATCATTTCGTGCATAATCGTACCCCGGGACCAAGTACAGCTGCCCCCAACGGAGAGTTCTTGCATACCGCCAGTACGACCGACAGCAGACCAGCATCTGTATGTGAATTAACATGTTTATGGACGTTAATCATTTTTAACATCCTGTTTCAACATTGTGACTTTGTTGCTCTACCATTCGATGGCTGATGTGTACTGCACATTATTTTCATGTATGATTCAACTCTGGTAGTATTCGTGTTACTATATCCAAGGTGCAATAATTTGTGAAAGGTATCCCAGTGCGTTTGAGCATGGCGAATTAGAATATAAATGCACATATTTTTAAAGAACAGCTTTGCATCTTGTATTAATTCGTACGTAAGTAACAATTTTTGTTTTAAAGGGCGGTGGTCGTCGCGCAGCGCGTATTCGAATTTCATGTAAATAAACAATGTATTTTACACGCGTTGTGTACGTTGCTATGAGTCCCATATCGAACAGGACGCGGCGCGACGACCACCGCCCTTTAAATATGTTGACTGTTTTACTTTTCAGAACAAGAATGTTGACACAACAGTTATTAGCTCGTTTTTACGACACCATTTTATCAGTGTCCAAAGGATCAAGTTGGCTTGAACCAGCAAACACGCCATGTAAACGCGTTCAGCTCCTAATAATCTTGGGGTTGAGTTCAGATAAGACTGGTCCAAGACATCGAAATCACGCCCTCCATCGCGGACTTCAAACGACGTTCTCAAGAATCGACATGTATGCTTCCACGCTGTCCGAACTACAGATAAACGAATTTCAGCACTAAGTATCGCGAAAAAAATGTTGTTCGTTGCGGCAACTGATACACATCGTTTTCTGCATTCTTACTGCATGAGCAAGACAGTAGATTTGTGATTGAGAGTGCTGTTGTGTTTGGCCATGAACGATCAGACTGAACTCTCCTTTCCTTAGAATTTAAACGTACAAGCAAAAGAGAAAATCCTGTTACTTGCTGGGA
The DNA here is from genome assembly GCF_978046115.1 of Saccoglossus kowalevskii. Taxonomy (NCBI): domain Eukaryota; kingdom Metazoa; phylum Hemichordata; class Enteropneusta; family Harrimaniidae; genus Saccoglossus; species Saccoglossus kowalevskii. The sequence goes on along the minus strand of NC_140646.1, from coordinate 1,823,147 downwards.
GGAGCAATAGTTCGGCTCCAATATAATGCTACCGTGTAAACCAATCAAGTCATTCTTGCGCAAAATCCCGTGCGCGTCGCGAGTGTGCAGGTAATTCGAAGCGCAGTGTACATTAAAATGTTCATAATTTTTAGGCGAATGCAACTAATTCTATCAAAAGAGAATTTTTATTTTGCAATCAATCAATCATACTACAAAAATTACATCAAGATTGAATATCAAACAAATGATAAACATTCTCGAAATTAAAGATATCTGACAAATCAATGTCACAATTTGAATACGATGAAACAGACAGGTGACAATATAACGCATTTGAACAACTCTCGTGAGAGGTATTTGTAATGATGACAACCATCTTTATTTCGCGTCAAACGTGATAAGTTGAATGTTTGGTCTTACCCAGATTTTGGAACGATTCTGACGTAATCCCGTTGATTTGTACGCGGCGTCCACTTAATACAAGTATATTGAGTGTACTGGCTTATAGCATCCATGATACGGGAACGTGCTCCGCTATCTATTAAAAACAATAAATATACAGATATTTAATCAATGAAGATTATTAACCAGATACAACGTTGAAACGGGCTGGTCTTTGTGTGAGAATATGATGGCTTCGATAAAGCCCGTAACAGGAGACCGTCAAGTAACCACAGAGTAAATATTTATTTGCACCGACGGGTGTACACCTGTCAAATCTAAACGCCCTCACCGTGACAACGAGAACGCTAAATTTCCAACCACGCTCGTATATGCATTTGTAACCTACCGAAGCCGTAGTCTATCTCGTACGGCACGATACCACCGGACCATCGTTGATTCATGTTTGTAATCGCATTACGTGGTAACTGGAATAAACAAATAATTGCGGCTTAATATAATTAAATTACAAATTGTTATTAAGGAAATCGACATTGCCATGCTGTACTTCAGTCTCTTGCATTACGTTTCAAAATGAATATTTCTCATACTACCAACTTTTAAATTGCAGCCTGATAAGAGTATTTACATGTAACGATCGACACGGAAATTAAATTAGCCTAACCGATATTAGCTCAGTTTTGCTGTAATCAGGTTATAATAATTCCTGTCGACGAGCGGAAATTGAAAGTGGTTGGCAATACATCACACGAATTTCTGGAAATATATGTATATCCAAATGCAAATTAAAACCATTAGAATAACTTGTATGGAAACCATACAATATAAATGATTCTCGTATATAAAAAAACATACACGTAGAGCCGGGAAACAGTATACTTAGTGACAGTGCCACATGTCAGGGTTAAATATTCTATAAAAAATACTTACATCCGGTCCGATGTAGATATCGCCCTCTAAGAACCCCGAGTCTGGGTCTGAAAACAAGGAACATTTTGTTGTGTTTACCAAGGTCGAATGATGATTGTGTACGTTTTATTTTACAACAGTTCAGAATTACTTAATTAGTATATTATCATGATATAATAGTAGTTTAGTTGAATTACGTCATACTAAAAATTCCAAACTCACCATTAATGAGAAGACGGTTTTCTGTCAAGATGTACGACATAGCGTCCTCCTCGTTCTGACCGTATGTCGTTTGTGCTAAAGCAAAATAAAATAGTACAATATTAGGTAAATCTACACGAAGAATCGAGATTAAGAAACAAGTTAATTAAAAGATCTAGCGTTCACACCAGCAATTCTTACAAGTGGCGTAAATATGGCGGCCTCTAGATAATACACAAACTGACGCTGACTCGAAGATAGACAATGTTTTTTTGGTTGACCATATATTTCTGTCTTTTGTGTATTTTTTCAACTAAATAACAATAATTGACAATTTTGGGCAATGTAAAATGCCATACAAATATAATACATATAAACTAAGCAAATGATTGCCGGTGTTGCCTCTGTTATGCCGGCGTAATATGTTCACATCGGTTTTTATGCCAGCGTAACTATTACATATTAATTACGCCGGCAATTATACCCCCTACAAGAGGTTTATATTCCGCCATTTTAAACCCCTCAACGTCAGTCGGTTTTACGTGTTCACATCTGTCTTCTCTTACGCCGACGTAAGTTATATCGGCACATCGGCGTAAAGGAACACAACAACAAATGTGAACAATGATTAGTATCGGCAGTAAACAAGTCTGTAGGTCTGCTGAATCTCTCATTATTATATTCATTATCAGGGACCGGGTTTATCAAATTATATATAGGTGATGGGTTGTTCAAATATATACTTACCATCAAACTGGGGCGTGATTACACCAGTTGGCTGTAATCAAGAACAAAAAAAATGAATATATTATATATGCCATTAATGAGTCAAAAAGTCGCGCTATCTGGCGACGGAGCGCTTTTGTGACGTTATTCTGAAGTGGGTGTAAGAAGTATCTGCCAACTCAGGTTTTGTAGACTTTGCAATATAGGATTTAGTATTTAGTATTCTCTTAAAAAACTATTTTTTTATTGACTGACTACCACAGAATGAAACAATAATGTCACCGTGAATGCCGTCCTTTACATTCTCATTCAACACGTCACAGGAGCGCTCTCTCGTTTCATTTGTAGAAATGCTGTATCGCTGTACTACAGTCACAGTGGTGTGAACAATGGGGTGAATCCAACGTAATTCAGAATAGCGTACAATGTCCAGTTATGTATCACGGTGATATCTTTGGCGTGATATCCAAAATCAGTGCTATTAACGACTTGTAGTCCATCGACCTCGGTTAAAGTCGTAGAGTTGAGGTTAAATGTACACGTAAGATAATCTCGACAAATACGCCTTTTGAAGAACGGCGGTCGTCGGGCAGCGAGTGTTCAAATTTCATGCGAACAAACACTGTATTTTACACGCGTTGTGTACGTCGCTAGGGTATAATAATATCAGTACTGAATATTATTCAATATGAAGCGACCATCAATTGTCGACTGGCTATACTCACTAAATCTGGCCATGTCGTTATCAACGGCTCGCCGTCCTCTGGTTCATCGTCAGATAGAGCACGTTTGTCCACATCCTACGTTGAGAAATGAGTAATATGAAAATAAATAAAAAATGATATAATCAGCATACGTTCACAAAGTTGCTTTAGATTAACTGCAACTCAAGATTACGAGTGTTGATAAATTTAAAATAGCGGTACGGTAGTTTGTATTCTCCGACGTCCCAGGCCAACGCTAGTCGTTGACCGCGAAAAACGACTCTAATACCTAATATTTATTCCGCGTTGTTCTACACTACCTGGCCAATGTGGCATACAAGGTTCTTAGTACAAATAAATAGGCTACTCACTCTGGTGTATCTTTCTACTGGATGACCATGCGAATACTCAGTTAGAAATAGGCAACACAACGCAATGTAACGAAACAACATTTTCCCATCTAGGTTCCAACCACAGCTCCCTGGTTCCAACGTACTGGTACATGAACCTATCGCGCTCCAATTTATATCTGTCTCATTTCCGCTATTCTGACTAAAGAAGTATCGCAGTACTACGGTAAGTCACGAACCAATAGACTCGCACTGATAACGAGATACACCCACGTGACGCCATCGGTTAAATAAACAAAACTTATCTGCAGTGTATACTAGTTTACATGTATTCACAGTACCTCTGTGATGTATTCAATCCTAAATCATAATTCAGTTACTAGCTTTGAAGAGTGAGGTCATTGTATAATGGTATTATTAATTAATTAACCACTGAATTTTAATTTCTCAATTTTGAGACTATTGCTAAATTACCATGACAAAGTGATGTTACATATCAGAGCCGGTAATTCACAACGAGCGGAAATAGCTTATCCAGCACGAGGACAAGCAATTGTGTTCTTATCCATTGTGCAAAAACCATTTCCATTTTTAATTTGAGACGTGCTTTTATGATCAGTAATTAAATACTAATGATCTCTGTACAAACAATTGAAATTACAGTATAATTAATATTCTGTTGGCAATCGTCACGCAAATTGTACACGGCTAATAGTATCGACATTATTCTACTTGTTGGGGCTAAATTGTGTGTTGTGTAGGGTTTCAAAACAAAATGCACAATACATGTAACACAATAACTATCTAACGTATGCGGAGAAATAAGCATAAGCATAAAAACATTTTTTTTCATTAACATCCTCTACATTATCAGAAAAGTATCTCTTTATTTCTGTGGCATTGGCAAGTAATTATTGATAAAATAATAGAACCAGCACGGACGGTAAAGGCGGGATTTGCTCTGACGAAGCGTCTGTTTGAATAGACTGCTCTGTTTAAAATTGTATATTGCAAAATAGACTAAGCTATGAAGTAATAAACGTCTGAACTGAAACAATACTAGTATTATTCTCGCTACACTATTTCCGGGTCCAACAATCCGCCCTTGTACAAGATATTTTTTCTAGCGCGCAGGCAACTGTGATAGGTATTTTTGATGGTTAAAAACCTTTCACTTAGGTAACCGGGATTCGGTCGTTTCCACGCTAGGCTGACAAAAGACACACACAAGCTTCGTTCATGTTCCCAAAACGATTCTCTGCCAAGTCCCTGGTTTTCACCCGAGACAGCATTAAATCCATCTTTATTTCTTGTCACCCCTTAACCAATTACAATCAGTATAAGAGACTCCAAGGCCTTGCCTTCAAACAAACAACCAATCACATGAAAGTTTTACACATCATAATCAATTAATTACTCGTCAAGCTGTCTAGAAAAAACATTTCTATATATTGTCAACGCCAACTAATATTGATGGGGTAATAGTCTCGCACTAACATTCCACAAAGATACCACCTTAGTTAAAATCGCAAACAACATTGGTTTAGAATTACAGCTACTGTCTTGTATCTTAAAAACTGCAGAGTCATAAGATGTTTTTGGTTGATTTCGACCAGCTCGCCATCTGGTCTTGTCATTAACCTTTATCAGTATATGTCATGGCAACCACTGTCAAACTGACTGAAATATAAACCATGATACAACTATCAGAAGCAAATCTCCCTCAGCCGGTGGAATAGCGGGGAATAGCGCCACATATTCAATGCAATAATGTCGATACTTATACACACATCGCAAGATTATAAGCGTTTTAAACAAAAACATGTTTTTAGGCTTCGTCGTCCTGTATTTCGTTTAGTGATTCGAACTTCCCAGATTGCGTAAAAACGGATAGTTTCGCGATTTTGACACGGGAAATGCCTTGGCTTAATTATTTTCTGAGGGACGGCCGCTTAGGTATGTGCTCGTAACTTGCAGCACACGTTAGGTAATCAAACAAAATGACCTTGTACTAAAGTACAAACAGTATGTTCAAGGTATTCACTTTTTCATAGCATAAAAACGATTTTATTGTGACACCCTCAAATCGACTGATTTCCATTCCCCTTACGCTACCACTTGAAATAGTATTTTTTGCTTCACTTGTTTATTTGTCTTCAATTACGTTTTGGTGGCTGTCACTGTCGTCTTCGCAGCCTTGCCGATGAAGTTGTGGTTCAAATTCAAGTAGCTATCGCCGCGGCTGAGAAAATTCGAAAAATCATTCAACTAATACACCGGAAGTCAAATTTGCTTAACAATGCTTTTGTCTTTGTCGCCATATTGATTTTTTCTTGACAACTACATCATTTAAACCTTAGTAGGGAAATTCACTCCATCAAATTGCGTTCGCCATGCTAGGCAACCAAAAAATGTATTTGCACTAAAGTACGTTCAAGATCTGGACTTTCTCATAGCATAAACACGATTTTACCCTCGCTTACTAAAGTCAAAATATAATTGGGGTCGCAATCACCGTAGCTATCGCCGAGATAAGTAGTATATCACTTCTTGGTTATTATTGTCGTCCACAGCCCTTCTATAGAGGGACTGTGTGTCGTCCAAGTAATCCACGTCCCAAATTTTGGTTCCTGGGCGCCACTAATAAATAAGCTATATCACCACTGGGCCATCTTCGCCAGCCAAGGATCGTTTATTAGGCCGAAGCCTCAACATTAACCCTTGGCAGATTTCACCACAATTTAAGGTATGTCACACGCCCTCAAGCGATTATAAGATTAACTCGGGCTCGTTTGCATTACCCAATCAGAACTCACGATAGAAACGACACATACTAGTACTTGGTAAATTAAAAATAGTTGAATATAGAAATCAACGAAAGATGAACTGTCTAGCTTACTGACCATCAAAAGAAAGCGCTTAGTGCTGTATCTGATGATGATGTGTGATGTGTTTGTTCACGCTTACTAAGACGGTTGCAACGGAGACCGGATCGGGCGAGACGATATGTTATCATGCAGTTTCGACAGTTTAATAAAAACGGTTTGCACAAATGTCTAGCCATTTTATCGTCTTCATTTACTTGGCCACAGGCAATTTTAAACGTTGTAATAAAACATTTTGGAAACATGTCAACGAATGTAGACCTTTCTGTTCTTGACTCGCAGTGAATTGGCGCAAAGAATGCACGTCTGTAATGACGTTCAAATTTATGATACCGCAACGCTGATTGGTGGCGCCAGCTTTTATGGCGCGCCCAATCAAACGACTCAATTTAACTTCAGTGAAATACAGCTTTTCCTATCGCGATCACGCACCGGTTCGTGAATGGCCGGCTTTAGCGAAACCTTGCGATTCGGACGATGCCACTGGGTCGAATCAATGATATGTCACCCAAAAATGAATGATTGGGTGAAAATCGTTTCTTTATTTTATTTTTGACCTCGGAAAGACATTCGCGCTAAATTTTGGATTTGGTGGATAGTCTCTCACCTGGGCCGTTGGTGTCTCTCACCCCGGATTGATTCACGTTCCAAATTTTGGTTCCCCTGGCGCCTCTAATAAATAACCTATCCTATTTTTGGCCTCGAACTTTTTCGCTCGGAAGGCAATAAGAATCTATTTTCAAGGACGCAGGTTATGGGGTGAGAATACCGCCAAAATTAGCTTGGTGTCATTATTTGAACATTGTTTAGTTGTTTGATCTTTATTTGGAAACTTGTTTGGTTATTATTTGGTCATTATTCGGTTATTTGGTCTTTATTTAAACATTATTTTGTGCTTATTCCATTAGTGTGTTATTACTGCAGTATCGTATTGCCATTGTTTCATTATTCCAACTTTATTTCTTAATTATATCATTATTGTGTAATTGTTGCAATATTATTTTGTCATTGTTTCATTCTATTACAATTGTGTCGTTATGTTGACATTATCTTGACATTCGATTGTCATAAGATTCGGTTATTTTCACCACAGTCAGCTGGCGCACACGTGATAATAAAATAAATACGATATTTACTATATGGGGGCCGCCATCTTGAATGCAGCTTTAGTTTTAGCTGCATTCAAGATGGCGGACCCCATATAGTAAATATCGTATTTATTTTATTATCACGTGTGCGCCAGCTGACTGTGATTTTCACGTCCAAATGTCTTTACATTCGGTTCGCTTGACTTGTGATTACCTCAACATTCGGTTCGCTTGACTTGCGATTACCTCAACATTCGATTACCTGACCTACATTAGCTGACCCCGCTATACATTCAATCCATAGTCCCGGGCAGCCTCCGATTAAGCGTTACTCATGATGGCAATGTAGCCTTTGTAAAAGTTAGCGGGAATTTCTGAGGGAACTGACTGAGGTCGTCAGAGCCTGTCGTGGCGAAATATCAAATGCCGCAAAACTTGTTGTTGACACGACGCGCTCCTAGCGAAATTCGCGAGAGACGATCGGACTTGATCATTATATGATGACCAGAATGTGCTAAGAACCGTTCACAAGACTCGTTACCGTGTCGTGAACTAGCGAAATTTGAAAGAGCTACTAATATTCTTCAAGCTGTTTTTTTTATAGATTTTATTTTTCATTTTTTTCGCCTATTTTTTCCAGTTTAAAAATGTGAGCTAGCTGGAGCCTTTATCCCTTGTCTATTTCTAATACACTAGATACCAGCCGATAACGCCTCCTCCCCTTGCCCATAGGTACCGCGTACAGTTTATTATAGTTCCTGGGCTCCCTGTGGTCTAAGCTGTGAACAGTGAAAATAACAATTCGTTTCTGATGACGAGGCAGCTTGTTGGAACTGGCGCCGGCATTACTAATGTATTACAATCATGCAGGACCGTGTTACAATCAGGTGCAGCCAGTGGAGCCGTTCATCGGAAAAGCTGGTCCAAGAGATTTTTGTTGAGGGCAGGGGATTTTTTCTATTTTTTGTAGGGGGCGGGAAATATCAGTACCCCCCCCCCCCCAGTGGGCAGGGCAGATTTCTTTAAAAAATGGACAGGGGAACTTTGTTTTAGTGGATAGGATACTTACAGCCAAAACAAGGTCAGCTTGGACGTTCAGTTGCGAGACATAACAAAAAAACGCAGCCAGTGATACATTTCAAAAATAAAAATACAAAATAAACTCAATCAGAGGCGTCGACCACGCGCGTTGGAAATAAATATTACACATTGTGACACAGTCTCACCAGCCTCTTTCACTCAGGCAATATAATTATGCCATTTCCCAACGCACTTATATTTAATACCTTGACAAAAACACAACAAGAAAAATGCAAATCAGGCTTGTAATTACTAGTAACTCAACTCGAACGCAATATTCATCACTGTAAAAGTGGATAAATTCGAACCAGCCAGCTCATGACCGGAGACGTCCAGTCGTCTTGGTTGAAAACTCGCCAATTCACCATAATCGTGGTGGTGAACTGTTTAGCTGATTTTTCAAAAGATCTTATGGATATTCAATTCATATTTATCCCAACTTATTTGAATATATCCTTTCGGGAATTTGAGACATTGTTCAGACGATCCTGTACAGGGTTATGTCTGATGTCAACTAATAATACGCAATTATCCAGGCAGTACTAGAAACTATTGCTCATACTAATCATGTTTTGTAAGCTGGGAAGTTGGATACTTGAACGTGTTGTCCCCGGTCGTGTAGTAGACGAGAATAATCGTACTGTCACTTGTTTTCGTCTTAGCCTTGTCTTTTCGTTTTAACCGTCACAGTCCGCTTCATTGAATGTTTAGTTTGATAATTGATGAACATATATTTATTGTGAGACCGTTGCTTTCAAGTTGTGTTAATACAAATATGATTTAAACTTGTCCCTTCCGTTGCCAACGTATTCAATATATAGAAATAGCATATGTGTGTGCGTTTGCGTGAGTGATTGGGGCGAACAGCGAACATTATTTCCAGCTAAAATATAGTATTTTACTGTATATCAATTAGCCTTTGCGATCCCGGAATAAGATACTAGTAGTTGACCCTAAAGTACTCCTAACCTTAAGTCATAACATCTCAGACTGCTATAGTAACATTGACATGCGTGCATCAGTGTGTTCTTTTTATTTCATTCAAAAGATTTAGGGACGCGGAAAAAAAAAACACGCAGAAATATTTTTTCCTTGTTTATACTCCACACACAAAGTAATTTGTCAGTCGTGGCGAGTATGTGTGACAGTTTATTACTTTTGTGTGAATATAATTAAATTATGTATTTTTTGGTACGGTGTCACTCTTTTGGGAAGATAATGGTGGCTCTGAAAAGGACCGTTTAGTTTAGTTTCGTTAGAAAACGATATGAATTAACTCCAATCTATGACCCGCGTGTGTGTGTGTGTGTGTGTATGTGGGGGGGGGGGTCGATCTTCTTAACAGTGAAACTGAAACGGACACGTGAAAATTACAACTCAACCTCGATTTATTCTTCAATAGCATACATACACACACAGTGGCAGCGGTCGCCCCACAAAGAAAATGATGGGGGTGTCGCCCCTCCAAAATCAAGCGGAAACCCTTTGTGTCAGCAAAATTTCCCCCTATGCAGGAAATAGCGTTTTAGATTGTCTAGATTTAAAATTTTTGCATGCCCCCGGACCCCCTAGATACTATAAAATAGCAATTTACTAGTCAACTACAGAATTGGGTTTTGTCAACCGTCGGAATAAGCTACTTTGGCCAGTAATATATGGGGGAATTTGACGGAGGAGACATTCACAGCAATTCAATCAAAACAAAATTGAAACTGTGAAACTGCTTTGCGAGCGGAAGTCGACATTTACGAAAACCTCGAATACAGCACAACTATGATTACTGCAGATGCGAGGCATGGCTGGCGAAAAACTGTCGTGACACTGACGTGATTGCTATTGGCAATGAAACCCAAAAATTCATTACCAATGCAGTTGTTACCAACGAAGACATCCGATTTCGTAGCGCCATGAAATGAATGGCGCGCTACAAATCAGCCGTACAAGTATATCGGCGTCTTGACAATAATGGAGTGAACGTAAAAAAAATCACGCCCATAACAAGAATATGTCTGTCAATAAGTACCCGAGATAAGAGCGGCCGGGGAATGAGAATCAGAATGATACATGGTTCAACTTTTACTAAAAAAAAAGAACCGTGATGGCACTACCAAGTCCGCTGAAAGGCCGGCTATTGACCATGTCAGCCGTGTTACGATTAACTGTGTAATAATTCCTCCTCACTTCAGTCATCGCATTTGGAGAAGTAATATTCTTTAACCAACAGGCTCTGACGACCTCAATTAGTTCCCTGGATGTTGGCGAAACGACCATTATTTAGAAATTTCCGCTAACTTTTTACAAAGGCCGCATTGCCATCTTGAGCAATGCTTTATCGGAGGTGGCCCGGGACTATGGATTGAATACTACATGTATAGCGGGGTCAGCTAATGTAGGTCAGGTAATTGAATGTTGAGGGAATCGCAAGTCAAGCGAACCGAATGTCAAGACATTTGGACGTGAAAATAACCGAATCTTATGACAATTGAATGTCAAGATAATGTCTAAATAACGACACAATTGTAACATTATGAAACAATGACAAAATAATATTGTAACAATTACACAATAATGAAATAATTAAGAAATAAAGTTGAAATAATGAAACAATAGCAGTACGATGCTGCAGTAATAACACCATAATGGAATAAGCGCAAAATAATGTTTAAATACAGACCAAATAACCGAATAATGACCAAATAATAACCAAACAAGTTTCCAAATAAAGACCAAACAACTAAACAATGTTCAAATAATGACACCAAGCTAATATTGGCGGTATTCTCACCCCATAGCAGGTCGATTGGATCGGACGATTTCTTTTGTTTCCAATTCGTTGTATGCCTAGAAACATGGCAACGTTGTTTTTGGTGAATATATAACATGTTCTGTTCCAATAAAGGATTTTGATATGCATAACAATTCCTTACTGAAACATTTCCTGTACTCTCTAAAATTTAACAATGCCACTAGCCCAAGATGGACTTTCTGTTCAACGCGTTGTTGGATGTTCACCTCAATGTACGCAAAAACACACTCTCGAACTCGACAATATTCACGTTGAGACCACTAAGCAAATAGATGGAAATTCCAGTTGCATAAAATTTATTTATTAAATCATGAAGATTGATGATTCGATTGCTGGCCGGGATAGCTGATATATAACTGTATATAACAGCCAGACACTGACAAGTAAGTAGGTTGGTACTAGTAAACAGTCCCGGACATAGTCAATATGGGAGTCTGAATCAGTTAGCCCCTGAAGATAGCGTCATCACACAGTATTCCAGTAATGATTGAATTTCACACAAGTCTTATGCTTACAAATAATCTCATAATTATTGACAAGTTGACAATCCCTAATATTGCTAAATCGCCAGTTGTGAACTTTATCAGGATTCCCGCATGAAGTTACACAGATAGAGAAAATGCATAATTCTAGTTAGATAGATAAAAACATACACTGTAGTACAGTCGTGTGTCAAGTATCGACGACAAAATTACACAGCACATTCCTAACAGATGTTAGCCAAGTTCTAAAGAATGTTTTCGCCGTACGTATTGCTAGTATCGCCCCTGATAATCTAAGACCTTAGAAAGTTAGCCATGTATGCTTGTTCGTTGTCTCCATAAATCACTATGGTATGATTATAGACGTTTTTATAAATCGCTCATAGCCACAGGATTTCAACAGGTCATTGAACAAATTAGGAAGGATACATTTTCAATATTCAACTACGTAAATTCGCGGGATACAGTTAGTGGTGGTGTTGTTCCAGTTACCAATGTGGTGGCTGCGTCTCGTCAATGAAATTCGTCGCCATTTTACATTCAACTATTGCTAGTTAGTTAACATGTGTAATGCAACAGGCGATGCAACATAATCACTAGCTTGGGTTTTATTGAATTTGATGTTGCAGAAAGAATAACCATGTTTTAAATCCACTGCTTTGTGAAGAAAATATTAGGCTCAATATTAGTTGTGTTCACGTTACACCATGGTTACACGAAGTACGGGCTAAGATTTAAGCTGATTTAGACTTATCTAGCATATTTGCATTTCGGCTAAACCCAATTGCGTCCACGCACAGGGAGGGCCAGTCGTTAGCACGGGCTAAGGGGTGCCATTAGTCGGTGACCTTTGGTAAGCCGCTATTTACGAACGAAAAACGGATGAAACGCGCAAGGTTCTATTTCTGCTGCTGGCATGTTTCGTTCCCGGGTTTCGTTCTAATTTTGAAGCGACGTGCACAGGAACACGAGAGGAGACGGACCCAACTTATTTGGATGCACATAAACAGTATATAACGGGCGTAACAGAATACAGAGTTTTATTAATGCATGTCGTAGACAGTGAACCAAATTTATGTTGTCTACGATTGGAGCTGCTGTACGCTCTACTACAGCGACCCGATTAGTGTGGAAGCGAGCGCGGAGTAATGACTGGTGGAATAGTGTCGTTATACGAACATGGGACAATTTTTATACCCAAAGGTCGCCGCCGAGGGCGCTTAGCCCTAGGCTAAGCGTTCGCGCATACTTGGTTAGCCCGTGCTAAGGTCTACACCGCGTCTTAAATTCGGATCAGATTTAACCCGTACTTAGCATTCCTTAGCCCGTGCTAAGCGTTCACGCACGTTTTCTTAGCACGGGCTAAGGAATTTAACCTCTTAGCCCGTGCTAAGGAGCTGTGCGTGAACGCAACTATTGAATAGCAGTTACTTTATCTATTAGCTATACAGGCTAAAATAAAACTAGCCTAAAAATGAAGCCTTGGCAGTACAGTGATTTTTTGAAATTACGTCAAATTGCGTAGAAAACTAAATACACCGAACAGAATACTAGTATATTAACACACATCACAAACCAGACAAAAAATAAAGTAACTACGGGCAGAAAAACTTTGTTTTACTCTCGCTACATATAATGCAGCTCGAACTTCTTGTCGATAACCTTATAAAACACGACTCGTGTCAAGATTGACTACAATTTTCCCACTGAGTGTTAACCGATCAGTAATGCACATCGACAATCGACGAGTACTTAAAGAGCCTGTGAAATGCCCACCATCACATTTCAGTTTTGGATTTGTGTTCCAATGAAAGACAGTTATTGATTATTGTTGTTGAAAATGATTCCTCGTATGCGAGTTAATTTGAGATATTACTCGTGTTTGTAGCGACGCCGACCTATTCTGAAACAGTAGACTTTTTCTGGCTTTCCGACTCTTGCTAAAGTAAGAGTGCGCCACCAAATTATGAAATAAGCCGGTCGAACTTTATTCATCCAAAGGGTCAGCTGAGACAACCCTTGGCTGCCCATTTCTCACCTTTATCTTACAAACTCCAAGTTGTGGCGACAAGCGACCAGCCAATCAGTCGCAGTCGTTAGCACGATCACGTGATTACCATGGTTGTGTCCCACGGTTAAAGACTTGCAATGTCGCAACTACTAAAAACAATGACATTGTAGTAAACAATCTAGCCTGACATGCAGGCGCGAGTAGCGCCATCGCCGGCCGATGGGCATCAGACGTCACTAACACCTGACAGAATAGTGTCTCGCAAAGTTCACGCCCACTTTCAATGAATATTCATTTTGGTTTGCCAGCACTTTATCACACATGTCCACAAAAAAACTCTGCCGTGAATGGTTACTCTTTGATGGCTGTCACTATCTCACGTTCCTGCAATTTAATTGGTACCGACCAAAAAACTCGTCAGGGCAAGTGAAAAACTACATCTTTCTGTCAGGCCACAGTCCCTCTATGATAGAGCATGGATTCTCATTTCCTCCATGGATAGAGGGACTGTGGTCAAGCGAGTGTTGGGGTTTGGATCACCGTTGAGGGCGCAACTCACGCGACCTAGACATGCTATAAACCATTTATTTATCAAATTCCTATAATATGTTCATAATGTCTACTCTAAAGTTGTTGATTTCAAACAATACTGCCAAGGCATGTGAACCAAATGTGCGTACATGTTATGGTAACAATACCTCATTTATGAAAGTACAACTTGGATTTAAAGACAAGTGCCGAAAAATAAAACCTAGATCAGTACCAACGCTTTTAAAAGAATCAGATTCCGAACCCGCCTATATCCATGGCGTCGGCTTTCGGGCAAGTGTTTCGGGGATCTGAATAACGTCTCTAGAGACCATATAGTTTGAGCTATGAAAGCGGTAACAATGACTAAACACAAAGCTCAGGTCAAACAGGAAATTACGCAGCACTCATTGGCTAGTAATTGTTTTCAATTTCGTCGTCTAAAAGTTGGTGAATAGACTGATGATCGGTGTTGAATGACGACTTCACATTTCTGTTATCTTTTCTTGCAATTCGAACTGCGTAATAAGTGGGCTGTCATTATGTTGCGACAAAGTAATTTTTAATGTGAAGTCGAAATTAGGACAATCACGCTTACACGAATAACACTGAATTGTTGCTCTCAATTATTTTAGTTATCCAATCAAAACTCCGCCATTCACGCACTTGCTCTTGTTGTGACCCAACGCGTACACCAGTTTTCAGAGGATGTTAATTTGGTCTCGCATTTAGTAACTGATTTACGAATTGATTCGCATCATTTTTTATTTCTCCATTTAATTGATCGTTATAGTTCACTGTTTAGAATGTTAAAAGAGTACCTCAATTTTAATTTGGAATCTTTTTTTACTTAGATGGAATACATCAGTTTATGGACATGCCCAGTAAACTGACAAAGAACGAGAAGACTGGCCATACGTCAAACTAGGAAAGCGTAGACAGATATCATGGAGAGTTCAGTGACGGCGACAATAGATGTTGGCACTTCAACCGACTACAATACAAGCGACTTCCGTTGGAGGCGACCAGCTAAAACAGAAGAGACGCATTTCGTATCTAACTCGACCCTATACGATAAACTAGATACAAGTTTATTATAATCCACTCGGGTGTACATGCTGACCAGCAAGTTCCCTGCATAAGTTACATTGGGTACGTCAAGTTTTAAAATACATAAAATTAAAAATTAGTAGAATACATTTTTTCCATTTTAAAAATGTACATTATACTGGGCAAACCTGGCGAACGTAGAGACTGCAGATGGATCAAATTTCCTAGTGTCATCTTGCCTTGTAGTAGAATTGTGAAAGCAGTGCAACTCTTGCAGATATTCAAATCGAACCAGTTAGACCGTTTCCCAGGAAAGTGTTTTGGGAGACGCATGGGATCTCATGCGAGTAACCCATCTCCTCGGGTGAAAACATTAGCTCAAATAACATTTAACAATTGGAGGTTATGTTAAATTTAAATAGACCGAGGCAAAGCTAAGTAGGAACAATTGCTATTTTTTGTTATCTTGACATTTTACACAGAACCGTTGGATTAGATGATGCTCTCCGAGAGGAATATACTTCAGTTACATTTAGATTCCGTTAGGTATTGCTAATCATGTAGCATGCACCAATCAACATGCATGTAAGGAGATAACATCTCGACATGCATCTTTGGGCAATAAACTGATCTAATCGACCCTCTAAGCAGGCGGAATTACCAGTACACAATACCCTGGGCGTAGTAGTACCAATAAACGTGTACATACATATACAGTGACAACGTAGCGAGTAGGTACGTCACGGTGGAAGTCTTTAGCGCGATGATAAATCCACCATGCGTTTGGAAAATGTGATGGATGTTATTAATTGTTGTCTATCAGAGAAAACTGTCCACCTTCACATTATTATATTGAAGGACAGTCCAGGAACACGTGGCCAGCTGATTGAAATTACATACCAATATATGGATGATTTGCGCCGAGTCTAATCACCCGAGAGTTCTTATTAGGAGGATCACAACAAATGCGTGCGTAAGTTTAATGGTTGAACATTACGAGAGTCAACACATTTTGACGTAAAGACATATTAAAGACATGGTTAATTCGGCCGTTGGACTTCTTTGAAACCAGATTTTATTCCATCTTATAATATGACCAGTGTGAATCTAGCCATCTGATTGGCTGAAGCCAGGGTTTATATCTGGCAATATATGACTCGGGCCCTGTTTGATGAATAATTAATAAAACAAAAAATGGAATAAACTGATTGAAATATGATAAATATTGTCGTCTGCAAGTCACTAGCGGCATTTTCAGAACATAGTAATTATGTCAGACTACGAGCCTCGGTTCAATTTTGATCTCAATTTCAAATGGGACTAGCTGGATCAAATTGACGCTACTGATGAAGAACTTCTTCAAGCTACAATTGAATGGGAGCAACAGAACGCCGGTGGTAATAACGAGCCAGATCAACAGATGCCGGTGTCTGCCAAAGGGCAAAGATTCCCAGAATTTTCTGAAGAAATGGTCGACAACTTGGCACCAAAGAAAAATGAAGTGAATACTAACGCCTCCACAAAATGGGGTGTGAAATTACTCAAACGTAAGTGTGATAAGTCAAAAAAAAAAAAAAATGACATATCGTAACTATAGTTTGTACCGGCGAACGGCGCAATTTTCATTGTTTGTAAACAATGCATTGAATGTTTGACTCCATGATGACTCAATTTACGTACTAAAATTACGTTTTTTTTGTATAGTGTGGTGTTCTGAACGGAAAATCGATCCAGCCTTCGAAATGATGGAGGTGGAAGTGCACATCTACACAATCGTATTCACGTAAATTGTTTTGCCTACTTCGAAATAGTGAACAATAAAAAGCGAAAGAGAACAATATCCATGGACAGACTATCGTATCAGATCAGCTCTTTAATTTAGTGAACATAGATGCATAACACTGACAATATCATAGAATCCCATGAACTATGATGGAATAGTCGTAGGTTGTTTAACACACTTCACAACTTGCTTGACAGTTCTGTAGCATGTACGCTGGGTTTCGAATACATTTTCCAATACTCTGCCAGAAACTGCAGCGAGTGTCATAGTCGTAACATGCACTACCTGAGAACACAATTAACATTGTAGTTAGACCATTGAGTGTTAGGTTTTGTGATAAATAGTTGTATACATTTTCTGGTGGTTTTCCTTTAAAAAACATCAACAAATAATAGTTTACCTTTAGGGTGCGGACTATTCCCATTACACTGTTCACAGCATTCATATATGCCGAGTGTGTCCCAATACAGTAGCCCTGACTGGCCCACCATTCGCAATTCACATTTGCATCTGTACAGGCTATTAACAATTGATATATTAAAAGTTGTTAGAGTGAATGCAGCAACCTAATACTGCGTGTAATTTGTATAATACTAGTCCAACCATTATGTCGAATGTATGAAAGGACAGGTTATAGTTATGAAGGCAGTCGCATAGCATGTCCAACAGTAAATTGTATTTGAATTACTATGGAAACGGGCACTCATAGTCTTGGACACAGTGCTCTCTGAATACGATTTCATAATGTACTAAGTGCAGTAAAACATAATCTATAATAGTGAGGAAGTTACAAGTATTCCATTACACACAATATAACATGTATAAAAACTATGTTATAACAATGGTCAAACATTTGCTCATAGTCCTAAGCTAATCATTGTCCGCGTGATAATATATTCTCTGCTCTGCTGCATAAGGCTTATTCTATTCCAGAAGCTTGCTGCCAGCACATGATCAATGGTGATTCAATTGTGGCACATCGAGAAGTTCCCAGAAGTATGTAGCTTGAACACGAGGGTCGGTTTCTCTTGGATGAACTGTGTAGAGAGATGACTGGTTCAATTTACTTGCCCTGAAGAACTAATTCAGCTTGACAGTAAATGATTATTTTAGGCAGTGCTGCGACCCACACTGACCTTTAACATTTGCAACTGTGGAAAGTGCTTGTCGGTGCTAGCTTCATATTTGAGGAAATCTATTTCTGTTGAAAATGTAGCAAGTATATTCGAAATTGATCAAGTCAGAGTCTAGTTTTGCTAATGCAGATACGTCTTCTGTGGGATTGTCACCAAATGTAAATAACATGCCCAACTGCAGATCCATTATTGCAAGTCCGATGACTGACAAGAGTTGACAAAAAATCAACTGAAAAGTACATGGGCCACAATGTATACAACAAGTAATGACACGTTTTGAATTTAATGAGCAAATATGTCATATCCTGCATACATCATTCTGAGTTTCTGTATGAAACCCAACGTTTTCATCAGAAAAATTACTTTGACGTCACTTTTGTAACAGTATTACAGCATTTAACATTTAACTCGTATCTGCAAAAAAGCTTTTGAATACTTCGACTAGTCATTCTTTATAAAACCCTAGTTAAATAGAAGACAGTCCCAATGAAATCTGTGTATGCACTTCAGGCCCGGACATGGTTAATACGCTCGGAAATGTACACCCCTAAATAAGTAGAGAGTGGAATATTACTGTAAAATTCACAGTAAAATTAAAACCATAATTTTAGTCTAGTATAAAGATGACGCGTAGTATTATATTCGAGACAACACTGTAGAAGAAGATGTTGTAGTATAATTTCAATTTCGGCTGGATCTATTATTGGAAGATAATTACTAAATTCAGTATTATTGATTACATCAGTATGTGAAATTCAAGGATTTGTTTTTTTGTCTGTTGCTTTTAACTTTCCTGTACACATTTAGCTCGATATAAAAGAAATACATCATCCCCAATCGGAAACTAGTCCATCATTTCTGGATGTGTTTAAACAGTCCTGTTAACCATAAACTGATGTTAACAATTATTCCCAAAAGTCTGTTCTTTCTTACTAGAATTATTTGTATTTGATGTCAAGTGAATGGTGGGGAAGTTTTTTTTTTTACTCTAACAAGCGCCACCGTGTAGCTATAGATATTTTACTATAAAAAGAAACGCCAAAATAAGGCATGGAATGTAAAACGTGCGATGCTGTACACATAAGTAGTTTAACATGGACTATAGGGACGACCATGAGGGCGCTGTTCATAATCGGATGCGATGACATCATACGAACAGCGCCCTCATGGTCGTCCCTATAGTCCATCTTTAGCATAAATAATGACGTCACAATGGGAATTCGTGCATAAATTAGCATAAATGAGGACCAATGCCGTAAAGGGATCATTTGAATGAGGATGACGTCACAATGGGATATTGTGAATACATTTGCATACATAAAATAGATGTGAATACGAGGTCGTGTCGAGGTCATCGTGACATTTGCATAAATTACTATCAATTTTTTTAATTATTTTTTTTTTGTGAATACGAGGTCGTGTCGAGGTCATCGTGAATACATTTGCATAAATTACCATCAATTTTTTTTAATTATTTTTAATTATTTTTTTAATTGGACAGGCGTGGACGAAAGATTTTCAGAATATATCGTAGAGGGCGCTCACACATACACACACACACACACACACACACACACGTTAATAAATACACGTCATTTTGAAAACTAATGGAGTTTATTGCACAAAAGAAGTAAACAAGAATGAAATATTGACATGGAGTATATATTTATGACATGGTTGAGTATTTTTTTAACGTCACAAAAAAACATACGATGTGAGTAAGGAAAATAGTTGCGTAGTGTATAAATGTTTAGCGTGATTAAATATTTCTTTGTTAACACCTCGAAAAATACGTAGATACATGTAAATGTGCGGCGTGGTTAAATTTATTTTTAATGCCACAAAAAATACGAGTACATAAACGATTCGATTAAAACACAGAAACGAGAAAAGCCAATAATAGTAAACATTGATCAATAAAAAATAATTCATTCTATATATACATATGTTGTTTATTTTTACATTTCTTACTTCCTTTCAATGAGTCAAGCAGTCTGTACACTTTTTTTTTTATTCCATCACTATAATCAGAATCGCTCATCTGTCGTACAAGAAAGAGAGAGAGAGAGAGGATAATATTAAAACCCGATAGTTATATAAAGAAAGTATAAGTTATGTGTTGAAAATTTAATAGTATGAATTATCCCGTAAAACTGCGGTCATCAATCCGCTAAAATGCAAAGTATGCAAAATCGGTTGATCGACGTACAGTTTGTTTTTCAAAAAATGGCGGACTACGCTACTATGAGTTAAAATGTATAATTACCTGATCGTTTCACAGAATAACTTTTGACATACATAATCATCACACGGAATGAGTTTACGGTGTAACGTAGCGATTTTCGTTTTTCCCCCCGACGAAGAAAATATGTCCTCGCTTCTTGCCAAAGATTCAAAGGCGGTAGACCAAGTTTGACCTTCCGTGAAAAGTTCATCTCATGGACACTACGAGTCATACAGGACGTATTGGCAACACATGGCTTGAAAGTATTTGATGATTGTAGATCCACGTACGAGAAATCTTATAAATTCCATGACATGACTACCGTACGAGTCATAATAGTCTTCGTGGTAAGGGTATTTCAGACAGAAAGTGGCCCAACGCGTTCCACTCGCGAATATCAACGGTGTTTGATATAAGCGATGTGTATCATTCCGAAGCACACTTGTGAATGCCAGTCTGAACTCAATCACAAGATTAAATGTAAGGCGTGTCTAGTCCTAAGTGTTCCCAACGTGAAATAGACCTCCCACGTAGATGATAAACAACAGATGTTGGTATATTTATGTTATCTAAAACATGAACACTCACAAACAGCCTGAGGGATATCGAGTTTCAAGTTGAAAGCGTGAATTTCGACCTGCGTGTATGGGATACTGATAACATGACTCGACATTCTGTTGACCCCGGCACTATCAGTCAATTCACTGACTTAAACCACAGTCACTCTACTAGGACGGTTAGGAAGCGCCGCGTCATTCTATTGTACCCACCCTTGTCTCCATAAACATTGAAACAAGAGAGGTGTTAACGAGTTAAGAAGTCATTAGCATTAAACAGGCGACGGAAAACACGCGATAAATCATGAGACAGTGCGAGAGTTGCGTCATTTTCCCCCACAAAGCATTGCAATACATGGCACTTTGACCTTTCAACGAAGAGCAGTCTCAAATGCGGAAATGAACATGCTTTGTATATACACGTTTTTCGCGAGAAAATCTTGCTGTCTTGTATGGCATTCTGAAATTATAAATAGTTAATAGAATACTATATTAGTGAATTTCCCCCAAAAGTCGCCCCTGTCTCGACTGAATCAAAACATGTTGAACGGGATTTGTATCAGTCGTCAAATAAAGCGAATGGAGGGATATGAAAGCACGACAATCAAAAATCTCTTTTGTCCAATTACCTCCTATGAAAACTATGCAATAAAGCAACACGGCGACCACCTCCATAGACGAAAACATGCAAAACTTCGCCATAAAGTGACTCTAAAAACACACAAAAAATACGAGAATGGACAAAGGAATATTGTAAAGGTTTGCAGACATCAATATTTTTAGCGATAAAATTGTTTCTAAACTGAGTGAGGGGTTTATTTTACGGACCGAAAGACTGTTAGAGATCAAGACAAAGAGACTGTCAACAAAACACCGTTTTTCTCGAGTAAAGCATCTTCAAGATTGCAAAAGAATGCTCATCTGAAAAATACAATATCACTCCTAGTCACAGTTCAGTTGAGATTGTAGTTTGATGTAAAAATAAAGCACAATTTAAAAAAGTTCACGGTCTTCTCGAGGGTCTTCTCGAGCAACATCGAACGCAATAAATAATGGTGAAAAATAGTGCATTCCAATGACAAATACGTCATAGTTTTGAGACCAGCATAGGTTCTCAGAAGCTGCTCGTTCACACCTTTAACCAATAGAGCTTCCTAACCGTCCTAGTAGAGTGACTCCTAGTAGAGTGACTGTGCTTAAATTATTTTTATCAATTAGCCTTTGCTAAAATACTACCGTCATTTTCCACGTCATTAAAAAAAACATGGCCCGCAGCGGAGGGATTTGAAATAAAACACGTTCAATCTCGTAATGACGCGTTCTCCGTGTCAATGTTACGATTATACTCGAAATTGACTATTTGGGGGATAAAAACTGGGTCAACTTGATTCAGTCAACATGAATCTGACCCAGGCAGTATGATGATTCCAGTCCGTCACCAATTCACTTGTCTGAAAAGGCACACCCCAAGGGTGTATGACGCCTTGTCTCAATTCAGGCCGAATCAAAGACTGTGCACGCCGTCGATCTATATCTGTGATCGATGTAGACGAGAAACATTCCACCACTCTGATCGTTTTTATATCATCGGTAATTCAGTGTACCGCTCGAATGTAATGCATCAATCAATAGTTTAGTTTTGAAGGTTTATTTTACAATAACTGGAAAACCGACCGAAATCGCGAAATTTTAGGATTCAATCTTTACTCAGTCAAACATCAAAACTAAGTATTCAGTTCATTCTCTCTTCACTAATAAAATGGCAGTACTCAGCAAACTATCATTCATCGTTTTTTTAAACATCATTTCGAGTATCCACGATTTCGAAATACTAGAAGAGGCAAGAACGAACGTTACATTTGAATGGTCAAATGACAAGGGGCTGACCCCGCTCGAACGTGCAACAGAATGTATTAAATACATTGACCCATTTGAAAAACAGAGTCAACCTCAAAACATTGAGAGCCATAGCCGATGCTTCAAACAACGAGTTTCTCTTCAAATGGTTCAAAACCAAATTAAATGAAGCACTATGATTCGTCACAAATTACGCTGACATCCTTAGCAGCCTGGCAAAAGAAATCACTCAACTAACCACACCACCAGATTCAAATTTCCACGATCAACGACAAAAAAGAAACATTATAGGCGATCTCCTGTTCGAGGTAACGGCCTTGGCTTGGCTACAAAGAGACAATTGTAGTTACTAGCTCGAGAAATTGACCCATATTTCTAAGACAAAATTAACCAAATTTTGAAATTATACATATTTTAATACCAAACTTGTTATTTTTACCAACAAACTACTGAATCACAGTACGTATAATAACGTATACCATTGACAAATTCAGACTCCGCTTATAAATTATACTTGATTATGTCTTTACCACTAATTTAAAATAAACAGTTATATTGGAAAGAATGAGATGAAATTTTATTATTATCATTGTAGATTCAATAAGCAAACTGGAAGCGGGTCAAGAAATCGTAAATGTTTCATATTATAGAGATGGTGCGTAGTTTGTTCTTTGACGGTAAACACGTACGCATTTTCAATGGCGAACATCGACCAGTAATAATGGCATACACTTTGTATGCTAATTCATGTTTAATAAAATGCGCTAAGTTTTGATTATTCCCAAGATGTACAGAGAGCACTCGCTTATCCATTAGACAGATTCCACTATACAATTATAATATCCTGACCGCATTGTTTAAACTCTCGTAAATCGACTGTTTGACGTGACTGGGGCACCGGTGGACGAGAAATGCGTGCACATTACATTTCGTTAACACTTTCATTCATAATAGTATCACTTGCAATATGGCGTAATATCAATCGACGATCCTCAAAATACTGTATGTATGTATGCACGTTGTAGTTCGAATGATTAGATATTTCTTTTATTTTGCCATTTTTGTCGATTCTTTCATTATGAACAGTGTTGACTTGCTCTCGAAATAAATACTTTACACCGATGTTACCGTTTGTAATGTTTATAGTGTATACGTGAAAGATATTCGCCTTTGAAATAATAATTGAAGACACAACTATATAGTCTTCAAATCAGCTGGGTGTTATTATTGAAGTAACGCACGACGCGTGATATTGTTTTAATGGGGTCTGATCGCGTTTCATAACTCCTGTATTGAATAATGCCATGAATCAAATTGTCCTAACAACATGGTAAACACGGGTCAGCAATAAGTAGCTATTTTATCGGTGAGGAAAGATCTGCTTCTTGATTGCGATTATGATTATGTCTAATATAATTTATAATAATCTATTACTCTACGTACACAACTTGAAGCGGGCTTTTCAATTCAACTCACTGCGGCCGTACACAACATGGCTAGTTCCCCCTTCGAAAGAGTGCGTGCGTGTGCTGCGTTAGCAACACTATCTGTGACCACTGAGCTTTTCAAATATTTACAAAGCACGATGTGATAACTGAGGTGGTAAACTGACCATGATGTCAATATCCAACCATCTAATTTGCACAATAATAATTAAAATTGAAACCGTATTCATGCGTGGGATCTTGGTTGGAAATACAACGAAGTAACAAAAAACCAGCAAAGTGTAACAATAATAAAATCACAAACATGTGAATGTAAAGCAAAAAAAAAAAAAAAAAAAAAAAAAATATTTGGTGGTTGGTTTAGGCATTTGGCATTTTAGGATTTTTTTTTCTTATCGTGCCCTGAATCAGATGTGGATGAATGTTCCTAGCTCAATGATTGTTTTGTCATTTTAACTTTTTTAGTATACCTGTTAGGTGTTCATCATCTGTCCTAAAGTTGATTTTATTGTATTTAATATTTTAATCATGATTTTTTTTTGTTTCTTATTGTATAGATTACAAATGAGAAGATATTGTTTTTCGTTCACTGTTTTGTCATTTTAACTTTTTTAGTATACCTGTTAGGTGTTCATCATCTGTCCTAAAGTTGATTTTATTGTATTTAATATTTTAATCATGATTTTTTTTTGTTTCTTATTGTATAGATTACAAATGAGAAGATATTGTTTTTCGTTCACAATTTTCTAGTTGTCACAAACTGAGCAAATTCAGTCTTCAGCTATAAGATTATATACAATAAAGTAACAAAAATAAGCAATGTGTAACAATAATAAAATCACAAACATTTGAATGTAAAGAAAAACAAATTATTTTGTGATTGGTTTAGACATCTGGTATTTTAGTTTTTTTTTCTTGTCGTAACCTGAAACAGATGTGGACGAATTTTCCTAGCTCAATGATTATTTTGTCATTTTAACTTCTTAGTATATCTGTTAGGTGTTCATCGTCCGTCCTAAAGTTGATTTTATTGTATTTAATATTTTAATCATGATTATTTCGTTCCTCCATGTATAGATTACAATTGAGAAGTTGTTTTTCGTTCTCAATTTTCTAGTTGTCACAAACTGGGCAAATTTAGTCTTCAGCTATAAAGTTATTATATCTACCCCTTTCCATTTTAAGGGTATGAGCCTTTATTCCGAGTTTCGCCTTAGCGCAGCACTATGTTTTAGATTTTTGATTGTGGTGATATATTTTTTTATATGCAAATTCTGTTTTAATTTTTCTGTAAGTTCGTAACTTGTTTTTATGATGTGTACTTTTATTTGCATCGTGTAATGTTTCTGTGCTATGAATTTCTAAAGGATTTTTCGAATTACCTGTCAATGTTTCAATGATTTTCTTTTTTGTCATCCTGAGATTTATGTGTATTCCAAAATACATATTGACGAAAAGGGAAAAGACAACTGGGTAAAAGACATGAATCAAAGTAAATAGCAAACCAAGAAATTTGGCAAGCCTGCTAGAGTTGAGAAAATATCCTTGTAAAAGACATGAATCAGATTTTAGACAATTTGACTATGGAAAAAAATATTTTGGAATATTTTGGGTTGTGTAGCCAACAGTCAGACCAATCAGAGAGCAGCCAGTTTGTTGACAGGTTTTTTGAAGTACAAAATAAAATCCTGCCTTATATATATTTTTTAATATTCACTTCACAAGTTTTGGCGATTTTATTTTCCTATTGGTTACTCCGTTCGTATGTTATGTAACTCTTTTGTGAGAAGTACAATGGGCCAAGGATCAGCTCAAAAAAGGCGACCCGGATGTACACGACGATGCACCTGAAACATGGTGGCCACTCTTAGCATTCAATTCGCCGATCACCTCCACGGCTTGGCTGATCGAAAGAAACGTGGTTCGAATTCTTGAATTGGAAAAATATTTTTTTTAAAAAGAAAGGAACAAATGGATAAACCTGGGAATCCATTAGATCAGCCAAGACAGACATTGGTCGCTCTGCTGACCGAGCTAAGCCGGTGATTGGCGAGGGAACGGTACGTGTGGCACATGTGCTTCTCATTTCAGGAGTGTCTATTGTGTTGTGTACGTTTGTGCATATACCATGAAGAATTATGATAATAAACTGCCAGAGTTTTGAAAACAATGCAATTTTCGTACACCGTTTTTAAAATAGTTTAGAAATAACCATCTTAAATTGCCAATTATTTGACTCAACACTACATCTTCGGTGTTATATTCATGTACTGTAAAAGGGTTAATTATTCACTGGGTTTTAATTTCGCTTATTTCGCTGACTGGAAAATGCGCTAAATTAAAACCCAGGGAATATGTAAAATTTGGCATAGAACACATTATCTAAATGGTAAAACCGTGAATTTAAAACCCACTGACTATGCCTGAAATGTTAAATCTGTGAAATTTAAACCCAGTGAAAATTAGTCATTTTACAGTAGTTTATAAAATAATCGTGTGGCAAAGTGATTTTCAAACCTGTATGTTTATTTTTTTTCTGTTTTACTTTTGCATTCTTTTTTTTTATATGCACACGACCAAGTCTGTTGATCGTTCGACCTGTTCTTACTATGTCCGGACAACACCACCCTCACCCCTCCCACACGTGTCGATCAAAGCCCCTAAACACACATCAATGAATTTACGGTTGTTGCCAGTGTGAAGCATAAACTTATTATTTTTCAGCATTTGATTGGTTGAAGCTACCCATCAGTATTGCGGAGCTAAGCAAAGATATGGTGATCATTATTCGCCCGGGTAGCCCCTTCGCATATGCGCCGATTATCGAATAGTTTCTGTGAAGAAGCACCCATTGTATTCGTTTTAGATAGATATTATATAAGTTAGAGTGACTAGATTTGTGTTCGAATTCGGCAATTGATAACGATAATATAATATATATTTATATAATTCTATTATAGTATAAACTCGGCATTTGCACATGTAAGGTATAATTCTTTTTTAGCTCCGCTGTCGACTTTGTCGAGCGGAGCTTATCATATGAGTGATTGTCCGTCGTCGTCCGTCGTCCATGTCAATGTTTTACTTTTTCGACTTCTTCTTGAAAACTACAAGCCTGAATGCTTTGATACTTGGTGTATATGTACCTTGGGTAGACCTCTCTTTCATGTTGATATCTTCAATTCTCTAATTTTGGTGAATATTTTTGTCATTTTTGGTAAAAAGTGATATTTTCGACTTCTTGTTAAAAACCGCAAGTCCAATTGATTTGATACTACATATATAGGTACTACATGTGGACCTCTCTCAGATTTGTTCATTTCGTGATGATATCTTCAATTCTCTAATTTTGGTGAATATTTTTGTCATTTTTGGTAAAAAGTGATATTTTCGACTTCTTGTTAAAAACCGCAAGTCCGATTGCTTTGATATTACATATATAGGTACTACATGTGGACCTCTCTCAGATTTGTTCATTTTATGATGATATTTTCAATTCTCTAATTTTGGTAAATATTTTTGTAATTTTTGGTAAAAAGTGATATTTTCGACTTCTTGTTAAAAACCAATAGTTCAATTGCTTTGATATTACATATATAGATACTACATGTAGACCTTTCTCAGATTTGTTCATTTTGTAATGATATCTTCAGTTCTCTAATTTTGGTGAATATTTTTGTCATATTTGGTAAAAAGTGATATTTTCGGCTTCTTGTTGAAAACTGTAAGTCCGATTGCTTTGATATTACATATATAGGTACTACATGTGGACCTCTCTCAGATTTGTTTGTTTTGTGATGATATCTTCAATTCTCTATTTATTTTGGTGAATATTTTTGTAATGTTTGGTAAAAAGTGATATTTTCGACTTCTTGTTAAAAACTGTAAGTCCGATTGCTTTGATACTATTCATATTGTTCATTTTCTAATGATGTCTTTAATTGAAATGTGCATTGCTAACAGCGGAGCTATCTCAGCCGATAGGCTGCTTGTTTTTATATTATAATTCGACTTTTGTATGCGAAGTTAATGTTTTATCTCTAAAATAACAATTTCATTAATAGTAATCACATGTTTTATATCTTAGCCCCCTGTGTATATTTTCTCCTCATGGTGCAAACAATATAATGATGTAATGTTTAGGTGAAAATTGCTAATTTGACCTGTTTTGCTCGGAGTGTTTTGTCCGAAGTCATTTTGTTTTGTCCTACAATCTCTTCCTATATGCGTATGTGGGATGAAATCATTGCACTGTCAGATTGTGGCACTTACCATGTGAAAAGTCCCAGCCTATTTTTTCTCATGATTGTTGAATTTCTCTGTTGAGATGCTCTTCAATTTTAAGCGCTTCAAAAATATATTTCACGCGATAGGATTGATTTGTTGCGGAAATTATTCAACGAGAACCTAGTATTATCTCACACCCGGTTTTCTACACATTTTCTTATTGCCTTACTTGAATATATGTTCAGAATATCCTAATTGCAATGCATTTTTCATTCTGTCTCTCATTTTTTTAAAAACTGTTTCATTAAAACAATATAATTTAAATATTGTTATCATCGCAATGTATATCTGTAACAACATGCACCAAATCCATTTGTGGAAGATTTGGTACAACTGTGGGTACTAATCATGTGTGGTATCAGTGGATAGGTATTTGTTTTTTTCAGAAATCAGTAGCTTGATCAAAAATTGGAGGGAAGAAATTCACCTGGTAATGTGAATCGTAATTTTAGCGGTAATGCCAACACAAGTTTTGATATTTATGTTGATAACTTATAGAAATAAACCAGTACACATTTTAGAATAATTGTTTGTTTTTTCATTTGAAGTTCAGACCACTTACATATTTTGATTTATTTTAATGAGTTGTCTATATGTCGCAGGGCGCATGGATTAAAAGTACATTTATTAAGGTACACGTGTACAGTCAACAAACGGTGACTCGGCACCAATCGAATTCAATGAAGCTACATACATATCGCCCAGTTAATTATTGTAATAGTATTATCTATAAATAAAATCATTCCGCGAACTTTTCATGAATATTCAGTTAGAAATCTTCTGAATCACGTGACTTACTATTATCAGTTAAAGGTTGCAATTGCAAATAATAATTATCTAAATTAAAATTTAAATATCCTAAAATTTAAAAAAAGCACCTGCAGGTGATTGCCATTTTGTCATTGATTTTAATTAGTGTTGAAGTATTAGAGATTCAGGCGGTCCTGGAAGACGTAACCTTAAATTCTTTTTGAAAGTTCGCTACAAAAACTGATAAGATGTGTTTTAGACTGCGTCCTTCCAAGGACACGTGAATGACAGACACTTCAACATTGAGTATTATGAGACAAGGAAAATGACTACTATATTCGTCTCAAATGAATCTGTGATATCTCTGTGTATTCCTTTTGGTTGAACTCGATATCTCCACAGTGTAAGTGTTACTTGTTAAGTGAGTTGAAGTTCGCTCACTCTATGTTCTTTTCGTAACACATACGTACTCTGTAAGATGCTTTCGTAACAATGCTACATGTGGAAAACTCTGGAATTACGCGTGAACAACAATGTTGGTTAATACCCCTGCACTACACCAGTACGTACTAAAGGTATTTTACAAAGTGGGTAGTACCAAATAAATTATTACATGGTCCGTGTGCAAATTGAACTGCCTCCAGTAAATACTGCCGCTGAATACACGTAGCACTTATGAGCATACAGTGACCCGTGGACGCATGCTGGTTATATGTTTGTTACATTATCCAGTACTGTGACTACATGAAGATGATATGAAACTATTTATTCATTATTCCTTTGCGAAAAATCTTACGTGTATCCCAAGCCATCTATATTCAAGACGAATTTAGAGGTGACTGTATGAGTGAAGCGGGGAACATAAAATTAAAAGTATTGTAAGTAATGATTTTTATAAATCATAGTTTCTCCATGTGAACATCGGTGCGGCAAGTTCATCTTCAATTTGTTCCCGATTACGGCTGTCCGGCAATCTCAAAGTGTTTGAGTCCTGAAACAATAACGTAACAATATTAATTAAGTAAAACTCGGTAATTGTATCTTCCTGTCTATGTTAAATTTGTACATGAATGAGAATATAAAACACCAGGTGAACTGAGTAATCGACTTGGTAAAGTTTTTCAGTATTTGCCAGTACCAGTGTATTTGAATCGGCTTCGTTTTTGGATGTTCCACTCCTGTGATGCTGCTGTTGGATTGTAACATTTTAAGGTAGAAGCCTACTCATAATTTTTGACAAATTGGTGATAAATCACATGACAATGTTTATTAGTTTATTATGTACAATCATGAAACTAATGTCCCATGGTACAATGAAATAGCATTATTTTGTGTGTTACAGTTAAGCTTTTTGAGAAACGTGTTCTAATACTTCTTGAAAATCGCTATTTTTAGAACAATTCCATAGAACACAATTTTAAAGAAAATTGCATTTTTGGACACTTTTTAAAACCCAGATTTTTAAAATAATTCAGAACAACAAAAAGTGCTTCTTCATTAACAGTATAGCCTATGTCACAAGGCTAGATTTTGAGATAATGCATAATATCTCTGCCATAGGAACCTATGGTAAAAGCATTATGATTGTGCCAGAATTGCGACTTTCCACTAAAATAAAACCATCAATATCTCGAAAATAAGGCTGGTGACCCCCAACTTTTTTTAAGTCAACATCCCTATATTGCCTTGGAGTACAGTTTGTTGCAAAATGAATACATTCTGGTTTTTTTAATTTATGAGTAGGCTTATACCTTGTTATAAGTTGTTCTTTATCAAATTATGATACCTGATTCACCGATTTTATGTTCAAAACTAATTTGGTTTTCAAATGTTGACATTGTCTTTCGTATAAGAACATTAAATATAGTATGGTGACCTTTAGGTCACTTTAAATATTCACCTCAGTACCCCCA
This sequence comes from Saccoglossus kowalevskii, assembly GCF_978046115.1. Lineage (NCBI taxonomy): Eukaryota > Metazoa > Hemichordata > Enteropneusta > Harrimaniidae > Saccoglossus > Saccoglossus kowalevskii. Next base: position 1,791,991 of record NC_140646.1, on the reverse strand, counting down.
ATATATAAATCTAAATTTCCCCAGTGTGACAATCCTTTTACATACCAGCAATAGCGGACTGGAATGCAGCGTTGTAGTCACACGCAACCTCGTTCGCTCTGTAATCGGCTCTGTCATCTTCCCAATAATCATTAATATCAGGTCCGCCAACAATACCGCCGTACAATGTTTGATGATTCGGACCATCGTAACCGAAATCTGACCAGTTACATTCGATTGGATAGTCTTCACAAGAACTAAAAAAAATAATGAAAGAAAAATATTAAAGGAAATGTCAAGGCAAACAACATTATTCTCCCAGATAAAAATGCTCCACAAATGCAGAAGTGTACAATTTACTTGTTTTTATAACACTTTTCATTCTCCGGATATTCAAATTTCCATCAGTATTATGTAGTCCGCCATCTTGATTCTTCATTTACAAACTCAATTTCTCACAGCGAGCGGATATGATGTCAATATTTTACCCATAATCTTTTGTTGAAGAATCAAAATGGTGGACTACATAAACTTTATGCATAAGCATTATGTTGTGAGTCTTTACTCTTCCTTTAAGATGTGATCTGTCATTCTTGTATGGCATAGACAAATTCACGCTCGTGTTATCACTGTTTACCACACAGAATTGTTAGGGTGTCTTTTAGGACAATGAATGTGTGTCTAGGCTGTTATAGTAATATACTGTTAAAAGGAGTTTATCAAGAATAAAAAAGAAATAAACAAAGTATTCTGTCATCCCAAGTAAGTAAATAAATGAAAAGATAGTTTGACTGAAGGGCTACAATATGCACGATGTTGAAATTGGGTAAAAATCACAATATAAGTCTCTTATTGAAGGTAAGATATAGTTCAGTTATGTAGAAACTGAAATGAGGTCTCAGTCAAGGCTGTATTTCGACGCTAATAAGAATGAAGAAAGACAAGGGTTTATTTTCTGCTGTTAGGAAATCGAATTTCAACCATGACAAAATATCAATATATAATTCACTTTGATAGCTTTGAAATGAAGCAGTTCATATTCACAGATATTTTGAACAAGGATAATAATGTATATTGCTACCATATAAAAGTTTAAACTAATTAACAATAACATTGACAAATTTGTAAAAATATTTCTAGCCAGTGGAATGGAAGTCAGAATATAATTTTAAATAATGCTTTGTAAAATCACCCAATCTTGCCTTGATCGATGGTGGGCTCGCCGTGGGGGGTCAACGCCATATCCAACGACGTAGCTGTGTCCATAGTCTCCCAAAATATAATGAATCTGCGATTTGCCGAAATCAAAGTATTTTTGAGTCCAATTTCCCAAGTCTGCTGCCACCAACGCCACGAAAGCAGTGTTTGCTGCAACAGAACACAATGATTCACTTACCAATGGATAATAACGCTGCGATAAAGACTTTCCGTTTCCGACATTGTGAATTTTTTTTTCAAAAACTGATTTTGACAAGATAATTCAGAAATGTATATTAAAAAATAATTCATAACGAAATGTATTCCCTATGCACCCATAAATAATTTTCATAATACCGATTATACAAAAAGATAATTTGCTATATTCTATATATGTTCTATATTCTCTTTTGTTTGTCTTGAATTATGACTGAAAGAAGTTGAATGAAATTACAAACTATGTATTGTGTTCAACAACTCATGTAAGAACAATAACTTAAATAGGCATAAAAACGACAGAATTTCAGAATGTAGAACACGGAGAGTCTTTATCGCAATGTTTAATAATTAATGCATTCTTGCTTACAAAGGTGTATTAGACAAATATTCTAGCGACAAAGCACTGTGTCATAAATGGATGAAATAAACGCCATTTTATTTTCTGATACGTAGCTGTCCATCAAAAAATATTTAATATATTCTAGATTACGAACGACTACACAATGAAAAACACTGTTGTTGACGGGTGTTAACTAGGGACGACATTTCATACATTCAACAATGTTATTTTTACGTCAAAAAAAAGCATTTTGTCGCCATAGCGCACTGTTTTAACACAACGACACACAATGCTTTCTCGTTTGTATCGGCAAACCGTATAGATAATCACATTCTGCACGAAAGTTAAAAGAAAATAGAAAAAAGTTTATATTCTATTATATTATATTTTTTTATATTTTTACCAGCATATCGGAGTGATCCCCATTCGTCTCGGTAAGCAAGACCCCCAGGTGTATATGGTAAACCCCCACCTGGTAACCAAACGTCTAGGTAATTAACAAGGTCATTGGCGTACTCGTCGTCTTGGGTAAGCTGATACATTAACGCCTGTAATACCAAAAATGCATTTATACATGTCAACAACATATGATGGATACATTTAATTCTCATTCTCAACAGCATCTATCACATAATATCGGCGATGTTACGACGAACACATAATAGTTGAAGAGCGGTGTCGTCACTCCTCGCATGTGCGATATTTGTATTGATAAACATTTATTTGCCCACAATCCAATGCGTCCTTCTAATAGAAATCTGGAGTGCAAGTTCCTTGGCGCGACGTGCACTAATTACTGATGGTTAATCTTTTTATTCCAAACACCAAAGGAATTACCTAATTAAAGCTTGGTAACTTCTCAGTTTGTACTGTGGTGGATAAGTTTATATCGCAAAACTAGGCGTTGGGGTGTTCTTTTCGTCACATAAAACGAACTGACTAATCATGCGGAATTGTTATTGAAACGGACATCGATTGCGTTGTGTTTTCTTGAGTTGAACAGGCGTGAGGTATAATTCAAACTGGTTTATTTGTACTCAACATGAACATCAATACGTTGTACAGCAAATACTTCTTGGTATAAAATATAGATCGCTAAATAATAGCTTCATGAGGAGTTGGCACCGTAGAGAGCATAGAAAGGAGGGTGTGCATAACGAGCATCAAGTTGCGAAGCTACCATAGAAGGAATTACAGCGACGGCCTGAATCGGACTTCTCACGACAGCGCTTTGCCTGGTTAATGTAATTGTCAACGTTAGAGCGGCATTTGTCTCGGTGACAGCTAATCGGAGAAGTGCCAAACACGTGTTTGTACTCTAGAATATATCATGCCAAAACGTTCCGAAAATAAAACAACGCTAATGATTGGCGCATACAAACGAAACATAGCGCTGTCATTCCATATTAGGAGTGACACGCGACTAACACGAGGCAGAACTTTGGTGGGAATTTTGGGCGGTAAACAGACAAGTACCACGAGAACGCAATGGGAAACAATGTAGCGAACGTTTGGATATAGCGTCACGGTTGCTACAGAAACCGATCTAGTCTCTCAGGACTCAACTCGTGGTTATCAAAACAATGTCTGAAATTACAAACTAGCTTAGAGAACATCATACAGAAAGTAAATTTTTTTCATGTTAGATAACTGCGCGCGACATGTACTTGTCAGCTCTGTTTATATGAGATCCATGTCCCGCGCATGTGTGACGCAACGACCACCGCCCTTTAACTCGTATAAGTAGTATGAGACTTAATACAATGTGTGAATCGTTAGTAAAAAATAGTATACGGCATCCGGGGTGGTATACGTGCATAAACATTTGCCAGGCACGCAAAACACATCATACCATATACTACGTGGCAAGAAATAATTGGTCGTCATGGGTACGCAGAATGGTGAGATGGCATGCCATGAGATGAGACAACGTATATTTTACAGAATATGTAGCCGATGAACTGATATGAACTGTAAAGAAACATTTTAACACGATTTACCTGCACAGCTGGGTTCTTTTCTCTCCAAGAATACCCCCAGGATCGTTTAAATAGACCATACCTTACATACAAATCTTCGGCGGTTTCCAAATAAAATGAATCTTCGGTGGCGTAGTACAACCAACTTGCGGCCAGCCCCAACTCATCACCAAATTGGTCTGATCTGTGCGAGGAAACGACGGGACCATCATGACCTTTAAATATGCAAATCTACCACGTGAATAGCAACAGTCAGTTGATATTATTTTATATATTCATACTATATACCTGCAACTGCGCACACGTTGTTTTTCACACACTGAGGTGATTTTGTTCTCACTGTTAATTACCCCCACCCTCTGGCATATGACATTGCAGTGCATTTGCTATAATGTTAAATCATATGTACAAATGGAAATTTGAAACATCGTCCCACGTTGCGAATTACTGCATTAGTAGTTTCAGTATCGGCGATGAAAAGTGTGTTTTTACTGTAAGTTTCACCACCACGTGAACCATCATTGGATACCAGCTAAATGACCGCCGAGATCTCGTTGAGAGTTAGAGAGTCACACGACTTGTTTTTGTCCCTGTAATAGAGTTCCACTATATATAATCATGGTGAGCAGTGTACGCGATGACGTCACGCGACTCAATTATTTTCAATGAAAGTTTCATTGGCGGCCATTTTCGGCTAAGGCGTATTACTAGAATGACAATTATAACGGATGTGTGTGATATTGGTGAAATTTAGAGTGATTTATCACATGTATGGTGAACATACCCACAATTTTTGTTTACAGATCCAGATGTTGGGTTCCTAGAGGGCGATATCTACATCGGACCGGATGCAAGTATTTTACAAAATGTCATTAATCTGTCTGGTAGAAAAACGTTTAAAACAGGCGCCTGTGGTTATCGTTGTGTGTGAATGATTTATTTACCCAGGTTGCACTTTCGTTTTGTAAATATTCTAATATTTTTAAATTACCGTAATGATCTCTGCAGATAATTATTTTCCAGAAAATGAAAAAAAAAATTGTACCTGGGGTATAATGCAATACAAACCACTTCTAATTACTGGATATTGACAGGAAATATTTTTGAATATAACTGACCTTGGCTAATATCGGTTAAGATTATTAGTATGTAATTTGCCCGTCAGCCGTTATATATTGGCGATCCGCTCCGCTAGGATTGCCCTTATAATCACTTTTGTCGTTTTGTGTGTGTGTGTGTACATTTCCAGTGTTTTCGCGTATGATTTCTTCTGTGATTTATTTTGGCTTGGCCGATTTCTTTCAAACTTGGCAGGTAGGTCACACCTTTACCCTAGTTATAAGGAAAAATCTGAAAAAAATGTTTGGCCCACCGTTGCCATAGCAACAGCCAAAAAACTGGTTTTTGCATAGCTTCGCGCCAAATGTATCTCCTCCCACAAATTTGGGATAAAACACTTCAGACATAGCTCATTCTACTCAGCTTGAGTGTGGGCACAAAGTTACTATTTGAATTTTTGATATCTGTTTTCATTACCGAGAAATTTGACCCCAAAGTTGGGGTAACTTTTCACCAGCAACGGCTCGACTGGTTTTGTTCATACTTCACAGGTATGTCGTGCCGTCACTAATTGGAAAAAAAAATCCTGGCCCACCACTGCAATTGCAACATCCAAAAACTGATTTTTGAATACTTTCGCCCCAAATGTATTACCTCCTACCACCAGTTTTGTACACAGTCAGCTGGCATCGGTGTCGCTGGGTGTATATGATAAAGGGAAGTTGTGCAACCAAATTTGCCGAGTTCGCAGTTTTTCGCCAATAAAAAAATAACTAAGGCAACAACTCACGGTTTTTCAGCATTTTTGTAATAAAGACATTATTCTCTATCAATAATCCGCCCAAAACAGGAACATTTCTACTAATTCTTGTGTTTTTCGACGTTTTTCGAAAAACGTGCGATTAGGCTGCGAAAGTAGAACATTCCGGAGGGAGCTAAACGGAAGAGCCAAATTTAACGCGTAAAAATAGAACGCATGGATACACACCAAGGTAAGTGATTTATCACATGTAACTTACATGTAAAAGTCATACGATGGATACACACCAAGGTAAGTGATTTATCACATGTAACTCACATGTAAAAGTCGTACGATGGATACACACCAAGGTAAGTGATTTATCACATGTAACTTACATGTAAAAGTCGTACGATGGATACACACCAATGTAAGTGATTTAGAGTGATTTATCACATATAACTTACATGTAAAAGTCGTACGATGGATACACACCAAGGTAAGTGATTTATCACATGTAACTCACATGTAAAAGTCATACGATGGATACACACCAAGGTAAGTGATTTATCACATGAAAGTCACATGTAAAAGTCGTACGATGGATACACACCAAGGTAAGTGATTTATCACATGTAACTTACATGTAAAAGTCATACGATGGATACACACCAATGTAAGTGATTTAGAGTGATTTATCACATGTAACTTACATGTAAAAGTCGTACGATGGATACACACCAAGGTAAGTGATTTATCACATGTAACTCACATGTAAAAGTCGTACGATGGATACACACCAAGGTAAGTGATTTATCACATGTAACTTACATGTAAAAGTCGTACGATGGATACACACCAAGGTAAGTGATTTATCACATGTAACTTACATGTAAAAGTCGTACGATGGATACACACCAAGGTAAGTGATTTATCACATGTAACTTACATGTAAAAGTCATACGATGGATACACACCAATGTAAGTGATTTAGAGTGATTTATCACATGTAACTTACATGTAAAAGTCGTAAGATGGATACACACCAAGGTAAGTGATTTATCACATGTAACTCACATGTAAAAGTCATACGATGGATACACACCAAGGTAAGTGATTTATCACATGAAAGTCACATGTAAAAGTCGTACGATGGATACACACCAAGGTAAGTGATTTATCACATGTAACTCACATGTAAAAGTCGTACGATGGATACACACCAAGGTAAGTGATTTATCACATGTAACTCACATGTAAAAGTCGTACGATGGATACACACCAAGGTTAGTGATTTATCACATGTAACTCACATGTAAAAGTCGTACGATGGATACACACCAAGGTAAGTGATTTATCACATGTAACTTACATGTAAAAGTCGTACGATGGATACACACCAAGGTAAGTGATTTATCACATGTAACTTACATGTAAAAGTCGTACGATGGATACACACCAAGGTAAGTGATTTATCACATGTAACTTACATGTAAAAGTCATACGATGGATACACACCAATGTAAGTGATTTAGAGTGATTTATCACATGTAACTTACATGTAAAAGTCGTAAGATGGATACACACCAAGGTAAGTGATTTATCACATGTAACTCACATGTAAAAGTCATACGATGGATACACACTAAGGTAAGTGATTTAGAGTGATTTATCACATGTAACTTACATGTAAAAGTCATACGATGGATACACACCAATGTAAGTGATTTAGAGTGATTTATCACATGTAACTTACATGTAAAAGTCGTAAGATGGATACACACCAAGGTAAGTGATTTATCACATGTAACTCACATGTAAAAGTCATACGATGGATACACACCAAGGTAAGTGATTTAGAGTGATTTATCACATGTAACTCACATGTAAAAGTCATACGATGGATACACACCAAGGTAAGTGATTTAGAGTGATTTATCACATGTAACTCACATGTAAAAGTCATACGATGGATACACACCAAGGTAAGTGATTTAGAGTGATTCATCACATGTAACTTACATGTAAAAGTCTTACGATGGATACACACCAATGTAAGTGATTTAGAGTGATTTATCACATGTAACTCACATGTAAAAGTCATACGATGGATACACACCAAGGTAAGTGATTTAGAGTGATTTATCACATGTAACTTACATGTAAAAGTCGTACGATGGATACACACCAAGGTAAGTGATTTAGAGTGATTTATCACATGTAACTCACATGTAAAAGTCGTACGATGGATACACACCAAGGTAAGTGATTTAGAGTGATTTATCACATGTAACTTACATGTAAAAGTCGTACGATGGATACACACCAAGGTAAGTGATTTAGAGTGATTTATCACATGTAACTCACATGTAAAAGTCGTACGATGGATACACACCAAGGTAAGTGGCGGAAAAATTAAACAACGTCTTGGAATGATTCAGCAGCAAAGCAGCGTAAACCGGATCTATAAAAAATAGGTAAACGTACGTTATGCAATACTTCCAGAGCGCCGATGCAAAACGTCGTCTTTATTGAGTACATGCTCAAAGCATTGGACAAATCTCGGAGATGCAATGCCATCAAATACCAAAGTTTTCGTGTAAATGCAGAATGTATGTAATCATTGTTGATCCAAATTTTTCTTACACAGGCTATTAGGTGACAAAATGCAATTTAGATACTTAATATGCACCCTATACTACTAATCCTGCCAGCACTTTACCTCAAAGTACTTATATACCAAATTAGATTAATATGCGAATTAGATATTTATTATGCATGGACAATCTAAGCGTGTCTGAACACTACCCCAAGGTACCTATGTATTAAATTTGATTAAAAATGTATGATAGATGAAGTTAACTTTCTTCGCTATAAGTCATCCATTCTTGGCTATATATATAGTAAATGGAATACTGAGCATACAAAGGTACCTGTCTCCTTGAAGAGAATTGAAGATGCAGCCAGCGCAGCAGCCGTTTCCCCGGCAACATCAGAGCCTGGTAAAGATGCATTCACCAAGTATGATGGTCTGTAATCTGTCATCTCCTCCGGTCGACCCCAGTAAGCATGATCAACTCCTGGATCTGCGACCTCATTAGATATAGAGTGCGTGAGTTTTGTTAAGGAATACATAAATGTTCGTGGCCACTCTAAACAAACAACACATGCTGTTTTTTTATCAGTATTTGAGAGCTGTTGTCCAGGCCGAATATACTCAAACACGTTAATTGCGGGAATAGATAATACTCCCATACTCTTCAAGGTTGCAAATCTACAGGGTCTCCATATGATTAGTTTAATTGGTTAGTTTATATGTGTTTTATATCAAATTTGATTTTTAATTTTATTATTCATTCAGACTCATTGCATATTATAGAAATATATAAAGTATAATACAAAGGGTCCACTACCTGATAGTAGAATGTATTGTCTTCCACGTGACACTTGACGAAATAGTCGGCCGCCCATCGAATACCATCCAGGCCGTAGTTCCACGCATTGGCAGCCCTGTACGCATCCTCAAACTGAATCATACCCCATGCTAGGTTAGTCAAACTAGCCGCCATTGGCAATCCAAATTTAACATGATCCCCGGCTGTTTAATGGAAAAAAACAATGGGTTGTTTTCTTTGGTACCACGTGATCATGAAATATACCACTTTTGTTTTGTTTATCTGTGATTCACTCATCGAGAGCGTCCTGAACACACACTGTAATATACACTATAATTACAGAAACGTACATGTGCTTTACTCACCATCATACCAGCCACCTGTCAAATTCTCCCCATGGTGACCCTGGTCACCTAAGGCCGAATGGCTTCTATATGATATTCGGTTTGTCTTCTCTGGGAGAACCCCGGACCGCTGGGCTTCATAGAATAGGATGGACTGGTGCAAAACTTCGATGTAGTCATAACCACCTGTGAATTGAAGCCTTTGCTTCATCAATCATAACTCTAATGAATGCAAGATGTGTGGAGACCGGGGAAAACAATTATTTGTCAATGGAAATCTACTTTTTATATAAATAATAGTTATCCCGCATAGTGCAATAGAGCAAATAACCAGTTTAGATTCGATGTGTCTGAAACAACCGAGGCGGTGAACCAATTTCCCGCCTTATTTGCAGAAATACAGCAGCCTGGCTGCTCTATCGGATCCACACATTGTACAATTTACGGTACACTCTTACCTGTTAGCTCCAAATATTTGAGACCTAAAATCAAACATATATGCATGTAAATTAACTGTTACGCCGTCAACGGTAAAACAAAGCTAGTTCTGTTTCAAATCTTCCTTGGTGCCTTGATACTTAGATGTTAGATTAATACTATTCAGTCGCAAAGAGACTACAATTGTCTATGTACAATCACACGTTGAGAGAGGATCAGTGTGTACTCATCGTAACATCTGTAACATTCCTGTGGTTGTAAGAAATTTCCAAATCATTTAATCCTGATAATGGAAAATCTACGAGGTCTGTCTTGTAAGCACCGATTCAATTAACCGCTTGTATTTAGATTTATTAGCACAATATTCAGTTATCAAAAAAAGAAATAACAACTTCCTACTTAATATAGACTCTTTAAGCTATAACAAGGAGCGCCTGGCACGTATTGAGGTCTATACCACATACCGGCAACTGCAGACTGAAATCCGGCGTTGTAATCGCACGCGACTTTATTGGTCTTAGAATTAGTTCTGTCATCTATCCAGTTGTCGTTGATATCAGGTCCACCGACAAGAGCACCATACAGTATTTGAGGGCTGGGATCTGGACTCTGGTAGTCGGTAAAATCACATATTGACGGCATGTCATCACAAGAACTGAAACCAACAAATAAATAGACGATAATGAAGATACCAGTAAAATCACATTAAGATATGTTCCGCATATTCAAGAAACGTGGACTCACCTGGCTTCATGCTTCGGACGTTCAGGAGGATTGACTCCGTATCCAACTACGTAGCTGTGCCCGGAGTCTCCAAGCATATATCGGATCTGGGTTTTAGCAAAATCTCTGTACGTCACAGGGTTGGCTCCTAAGTCTGCTGCCACCAACGCTAAGAAAGCAGTATTCGCTGTGAAATGAATATTCATAATGTAAATAATTGGTCCCTAAAATTATTTGTTTAGTTTTCTGATCAGTAGTGTGTTCATCCTTAAACGCTTGTTCACAGTGATTGTAAATTATAATAAAAAATGACAGTCTGATTGGCGTTTGTGTTAATTAGGTGAATATATTACGTCCTTTACAGTACATGTCAAGACATGTCACAGTGCACTTTATCAAGTTGAACATGTACACAATACATTTCATGATATGTACATACAAACTGTGCATGCTATCAATACAGTCATGTAGCAAATAAAACTTCGGACAATTTCAGTCGAAATGAAATGTAATGTATACACGCTTTGCATTATGTAGTATTTGTGTAAATGTAAACCTTAATCACACTAGGTATGTATGTAGGCACCGTACACTATTTTTTTGAAAAAGATAGCTCCGTACTAGCTTCTGTCACAACTATAACTGTTATAATTTTTATGAAACAAGTGTATTTGCATATTTACGTGATGAAATAAATCGAGAAAATCACGCTCTGAACCACCCGAAATTGTGATAGGAGGGATTATACATAATCGGATTTTCACTGAAAATGTTATTCAAATCAAAACACATCAGAGTTGTTCCAACGGTTTTCACACTTAACGCGCATTAATATTAATTGAAATAAACATTTATACTCTGAAATAATAAATCATAATAACAGTGTTGAATTTATGTCATAAAATCAAATACGGTCACACACGACACGACAAGACATGACAAGTGTCACGTCATCAAGTCATTAAACTGACATCCAATTTTACTGTCAGTCATCTTGTTTTGGTCATTTATTTTACTATGAATACAATTTTTGACATGTTGATGTCAAAATTATCGTTATACTGAGTGGCTACATGTGAATATACTTCATTATTCCGATGCGATCGATCGAACACACGTCATTTCGATTCCGAGGAACACAACTGCTTAACAAAACTGTATTGGGTAAGTACAAACATCTTATTTGAAAACGAAAATGTTGCGTGTATAAATAAAGATCGTTGAACGCACGTCTTTGACAACATTGGTAGTATAATTTGTTTGAAGGCACGTTTTAGTAATACTTCGACTGAGACATCCATGAGATACAGCCATACCGCAATTTTTAAATATGACTCATTTTACATACTACACAGCTGCACTATTGCCGTTTTATTTCTTTAACACTGTGAATGCGGAAAGTACGTACACAACATTCTTGGTGTGAATATCTCCATACTCAAATAGTGTACATATGTTCAGTGTAGTCATAGTCGGGCTGTTTCATAAATTGTCACGTGACAGACTGAAATTATAGTTTCAATATGTTATTCCAGTATTTAATGCCGAGATATGCATTTTCTGAAGAATGTGATCTGTCATAAGTTTTCATCCACTCATTGTCACTGAGATACGAGATTGTACATCCCGGGGAAACCCGGGAATGTCTCATTATTTAAATGAGAAATGTTAGTTTACGTTGTTTTTCATGTGCTTACTCCCATGTCCAGTCATTCATTCATCATTCGAAATATTAATAAAACTTTATGCAGTAGCATACATGACAAATAACACCACGAATTAGTGATCAATATATATTAGAGATATACAAAAGCTCGATATAGTGACTCGTGGCGTGAACATTCTAGAAATTTTACAGAGAATCGCCAGTGCGATTATCGTGATTCAGGTGAATACACTGCTCAAATAGTCATTTGTCATTTGTGCGCCACAAAACTGCATTATCGAATATTCTATTGTTTTCAGTTTTGACGTTTCTCTGATCGTGTGCTATAGGTACAACTCTTCAATTTAAGTTGTATTTGGAAAGGAGGCACTTGTATTGCATCTTCGCCAGCCAAGGATCATTTATTCGGCCGAAGCCTCAACATTAACCCTTGGCAGATTTCACCACAATTTACCTGACTGTAAAAGCAATTATAAGATTAACTCGGGCTCGTTTGGATTACCCAATCAGAACTCACGATAGAAACGACACATACTTGGTAAATTTAAAATAGTGGAATATAGAAAACAACGAACGATGAACTAGCTTACCGACCATCAAAAGAAAGCGCTTAGTGCTGTATCTGAGGGAAATGATGTGTTTGTTCACGCTTACTAGAACGGTTGCAAAGAAGACCGGATCGGGTTTCGACAGTTTAATAAAAACGGTTTGCACAAATGTTTAGACATTTCATCGTCTTCATTCAATTGCCCACAAGAAATGTTCAACGTTGTAATAATACATTTTGGAAACATGTCAACGAATGTAAACCTTTCTGTTCTTGACTCGCAGTGAATTAGCGCAAAGAATGCACGCCGCCATTGTTTTAATCTGTAATGACCCCAGACGTTCAAATTTATGATACAGTAGCACTGTTTGGTGGCGCCAGCTTCTTGGCGCACCCAATCAAATGACTCATTTTAACTGCAGTGAAATACAGATTTTCCTATCGCAATCACGCACGGGTTCGTGGGCCGGTTATGAATGGTCGGCTTTAGCGAAACTGTGCGATTCGGACGATGCTTGTATTGGGAATTGTTTTTTTAACGACGTTTTGAAACCGCGGACTATGTTACACTTTTCAATATATTTGCCAGTAGCAGCTTATGTTTTGGACATTAACTACTGCGATAGAAAACAGTGTTTATTAATATTTGACTTTCGGATGTTGCTATGGTACTTGACTTAATTGTAATAGAAGCGGTACTAAGGGTTTGGTTGCAGCTTTGGTGTCAAACGTAGTCAACGCACTACTAGAAACGAGTTCCTGGTATTTCAAACAAGTGTGACGTCATCTTGGACGAGTGACTCCCCATATATCGGCTGTATCCCTCCCAGCCGCAAGGTGTAGAAAGTTTCTAGCAAAAAAAAAATCGTTTTTTTTATGGAATGAGATGAGACTTGTTTGTTTGCAACTTGAAGTTCCCATTATTTCTCTGGGTAAAATCCCAGGAGAGTTGCACGAACGATCATTCGAATCACACCAACGAACCAGCTGTCGAACCGGCGGCATACGTTAGGGTAGAGGATGAGAAATTCTCGGCATACAGAAATGTATAAAATGACATAACATTGTAAATATGTCAATAATTTTACCCGGTACATGTATTTTTTGTTCTATACCCTACATTTTGTGCACGTTACAAAACAATTTCAACTTGTTTACAGTAGCGGCAACGCTGACCGCGTGAAGTAGTCACACCTAGATGATGACGAGTCCACGTATATGAAATTAGAAATTAACTGAGTCGTGTGGATAGAAATAAATAATGTGGAAATAATATATTTTGGCACCTAGTGTAATGCAAATAAATTTGACATCTATTTAGTTATTAGACTAGCGATTATAAGAGAGAGGCTAGTTTAATGTCTGTGTGCACAATCACCATTCACTCAAACCGTCAACGCATGCGCATTTATACCACCAATAGTATGAACATTTGATTCACTGATTTCGACAGTACATGTTAGTGGGAATAATTTGTTTTCATATTTATTTACTTACCCGCATAACGCAGAGCTCCCCATGTACTTAAATAGGCCAGACCTTTTGGTGTGTACGGCACAGAGCCATTACGTAGCCACTTGTCCAAATACTCGGTAAACGATTCATAGTATTTTGCATTCTGGGTATACTGATATAACAGAATCTGAAGCAAGATGATAACAGATATTTATTGATCAGTGTTTAATTGATTGATTGATTGAGCATGGGTCAACAACTTATGGAAATGTTGGATACCATATAGCTCAACGAAATAACTATATAATATGATATTATATGAATGTACATGTACATGTACACCAGTGAGCTGAAAACATGGATTTCTCATTAAAATCAGCCAAAAAACAACAACAATAATTTTCAGTTAGCGAGTCCTTATAGTCATTATAAACGCATCAATTACGCAAAACAAAATGACAAAATTTTGTTTATTCTAATAAATTATGTAATATAACTCTGATTACGTTCAAAATACGTATGGAATGAATGACGTCTTATTAGCTTAGACTATCATATTTTTAGTTCTGGTATTAAATCACTAGGTTGTAATGCATGTGCAGTCGCGGTTGTATAGAAATATTGACCCGGGCCAAGGTCTATGTAGGTCGACAATTGGTCACCTCGGTCAACAATGATCTCTTCAGGTAGACAAATTTGTATATCGACCGAGGTTGGGTCAATATTTGTGTTATTATAACAAAACAATCATTTTGTAAAAGACTGCATTGTAAGACCCAAGTTTTCGATGACAACATCCAGACTTATTTCCATTCACAAGTATTTATATAATGAGATATCAATGAAAAGTAAGTAAAACCAATTCACGTTCGATAAACAAAAACACCAAAAAACAACATATTAACACATATTAAAATTGGAGGAAGACTAGTTATCTGTCCTTGTTAACTTGCCAAATTATAATTTAATCACTTACAATAGAGAAAGTTCCCAGGGTGGGGGGTGTAGCTTTATACATTCACGGCTCTCTGTCATTCAATCACATTAATAATAGTTAAATTCAACATTGTGAATCGATCTTTGTGGAATCCATTGTCAATAACAATAGACTCGGCTATGTCAACTACCGAAAACCTAACACCTCTTATTATGATTACATTGACAGTTTAGAAGCATGCATATCCCAGTTGTCAGCTAGTGGTAAAAAGTGTATCATCCTTGGTGACGTCAACATTGACACTGCACATAATACCACACCTGTTTCTAACTATCTCACCCTACTCAATGCTTATAATTTCTCCCAGATAATCGACAATGCTACTCGGGTTTTCAACAATCCAGAACAGCAATCGACCATTTAGTAACAAATATCACTGATCACTTTATTGAAAGTGAAACGATCCTAACGGACATTAGCGATCATTATCCAATTTTTGGTATCCTTAACAATTTGAAATATGTTTTTAAACAAAAAACCAATATTTACAAATTCAGAGGCCTTCTTGGCCGATTTAAGCACTATTTCATGACGATCTGTTTATGATTGCTCTGATAGGAATACTGCGTACGCAGAACGTTATGTAAAATTCAGTAATGTTTATATGAAACATCTTAAAAGGAAACAATCTCTAAAAAAACCTGGCTAACTAGAAGACTATTTAAGTCAATCAGCAAAAAAACACAAATTATTCATTAATAAAAATTAAATAACCCGAAAATGCACGCGAATATAAACAATATAGAAACGTCTTGACCAAGTTGCTAAAGTCGGCTAAAAAGTGTTATTACTCAAATAAATTTGTTGTTACCCGCGGGAACACAAATAAAACATGGCAGGTTATAAATGAGGTCCTATTTCTAGTTTATATATATATATCAATGATATTATAAATTCCAGCAATGTTTTCGATTTTCGTCTTTTTCAGACGACACAACTCTGTTTAAATCTGTCAAAGACAACACAATCTATTTCTCTGACATTAATGACGAATTCCAGAAAGTCTGTGAATGGTGTAATGCTAACCAACTAACTATTAACACACAGAAAGTCTGTGAATGGTGTAATGCTAACCAACTAACTATTAACACACAGAAAGTCTGTGAATGGTGTAATGCTAACCAACTAACTATTAACACACAGAAAGTCTGTGAATGGTGTAATGCTAACCAACTAACTATTAACACACAGAAAGTCTGTGAATGGTGTAATGCTAACCAACTAACTATTAACACACAGAAAGTCTGTGAATGGTGTAATGCTAACCAACTTACTATTAACACACAGAAAGTCTGTGAATGGTGTAATGCTAACCAACTTACTATTAACACACAGAAAGTCTGTGAATGGTGTAATGCTAACCAACTTACTATTAACACACAGAAAGTCTGTGAATGGTGTAATGCTAACCAACTAACTATTAACACACAGAAAGTCTGTGAATGGTGTAATGCTAACCAACTAACTATTAACACACAGAAAGTCTGTGAATGGTGTAATGCTAACCAACTTACTATTAACACACAGAAAGTCTGTGAATGGTGTAATGCTAACCAACTAACTATTAACACACAGAAAGTCTGTGAATGGTGTAATGCTAACCAACTAACTATTAACACACAGAAAGTCTGTGAATGGTGTAATGCTAACCAACTAACTATTAACACACAGAAAGTCTGTGAATGGTGTAATGCTAACCAACTAACTATTAACACACAGAAAGTCTGTGAATGGTGTAATGCTAACCAACTAACTATTAACACACAGAAAGTCTGTGAATGGTGTAATGCTAACCAACTTACTATTAACACACAGAAAGTCTGTGAATGGTGTAATGCTAACCAACTTACTATTAACACACAGAAAGTCTGTGAATGATGTAATGCTAACCAACTTACTATTAACACACAGAAAGTCTGTGAATGGTGTAATGCTAACCAACTAACTATTAACACACAGAAAGTCTGTGAATGGTGTAATGCTAACCAACTTACTATTAACACACAGAAAGTCTGTGAATGGTGTAATGCTAACCAACTTACTATTAACACACAGAAAGTCTGTGAATGGTGTAATGCTAACCAACTTACTATTAACACACAGAAAGTCTGTGAATGGTGTAATGCTAACCAACTAACTATTAACACACAGAAAGTCTGTGAATGGTGTAATGCTAACCAACTTACTATTAACACACAGAAAGTCTGTGAATGGTGTAATGCTAACCAACTTACTATTAACACACAGAAAGTCTGTGAATGGTGTAATGCTAACCAACTTACTATTAACACACAGAAAGTCTGTGAATGGTGTAATGCTAACCAACTTACTATTAACACACAGAAAGTCTGTGAATGGTGTAATGCTAACCAACTTACTATTAACACACAGAAAGTCTGTGAATGGTGTAATGCTAACCAACTTACTATTAACACACAGAAAGTCTGTGAATGGTGTAATGCTAACCAACTTACTATTAACACACAGAAAGTCTGTGAATGGTGTAATGCTAACCAACTTACTATTAACACACAGAAAGTCTGTGAATGGTGTAATGCTAACCAACTTACTATTAACACACAGAAAGTCTGTGAATGGTGTAATGCTAACCAACTTACTATTAACACACAGAAAGTCTGTGAATGGTGTAATGCTAACCAACTTACTATTAACACACAGAAAGTCTGTGAATGGTGTAATGCTAACCAACTTACTATTAACACACAGAAAGTCAGTGAATGGTGTAATGCTAACCAACTAACTATTAACACACAGAAAGTCAGTGAATGGTGTAATGCTAACCAACTTACTATTAACACACAGAAAGTCAGTGAATGGTGTAATGCTAACCAACCAACTATTAACACACAGAAAGTCTGTGAATGGTGTAATGCTAACCAACTAACTATTAACACACAGAAAGTCAGTGAATGGTGTAATGCTAACCAACTTACTATTAACACACAGAAAGTCAGTGAATGGTGTAATGCTAACCAACCAACTATTAACACACAGAAAGTCTGTGAATGGTGTAATGCTAACCAACTAACTATTAACACACAGAAAGTCTGTGAATGGTGTAATGCTAACCAACTAACTATTAACACACAGAAAGTCTGTGAATGGTGTAATGCTAACCAACTAACTATTAACACACACAAAACAAACTACATGATTAGAAAGTCACCACAAAGAATAGTTACTACAGAGGGCAGTTTGGTCATTAATGGGTCACCAATAGAGGGCGTTTGTTCCACACAGTATTTAGGCGTGACAATTGACTGTAATTTAACGTGGAAGCCTCATATAGATTTACTAACTAAATTAATCTCCAGGAAAGTGGGTATCATCTCACAGATTTGGCATTATGTTCCAAGATCAATTTCTTACTGTTTAGAGATTTGGGGAAACACGTACTCGTCTTTTCTTGAACCAATCTTGCGCCTCCAGAAAAAAGTCGTACGTCTCATCACATTCTCCGACATTAATGCTCAAACTTGGAATATTAGATGTTAACAAGTTATGTAAGCTTCAAACATGTCGTTTTGAACATAAAATAAATCATTATCTGAACCCAATACCCCACAATTATGCAACACGTTTAGCAATGGCTGATAGTTTTTATATCCCCAAAATAAATCTAACTTTATGCCTAAAAACAATTAAATTTACTGCAACACACTAGTGGAACACCCTTCCTAGCACAATCAAAAATGAAATGAACAGACACACATTTAAATCCAAATTAAAAAAAATGCTCTCAGTGAAACGACGAAATGTCTACTATAATTACATTTTATATATTCATTACGATGATACTGTAAATTATACACGAAGACAGTACAGCTGTCAGTATCGACCGACGCGCAGTGGAGGTCGATGCGACCGCGTACCGTCTGAATACATACATTGCAATATCCTCGTAATAACCTTATTATTATAAACCTTTTCCTCTAGGAATACATCAAGGGAACGCCGAAATCCAAATTTTTTAGAACAGATTTAGCAAACCTTTTTGTGTAGGGTCCGGTCAAACCCTGGGGGCAGCCATGTTTGTTTTTTATTATTGGAGGACGCTTACGCGCGTACTCATTCCATATTTGGAATTAGCATTTCCTTGTATGGTAGGATGAAAATACCCCGTATAATACAGCAAAAATACGGCACGCTATAACTTATGGCGTTACGGTGACAGACGTATAATACTAATGCGTATTTCTAGATTGTATTCAGTACTCGCACATGTTGCAATTTCCTCACCTGAACAGCTGGTTTGAAGTCATTATAATAATACGCCCATGTCGACTTATGTAGTTGGAATTCGTTGTACATGTTTTCTGCCTCTTCTATGTATATTTCATCATTGGTTGCATAGTACAGCCAACACGCTGCCAAACACAAATCATCGCCATAATCACTAGAACTGTCGCAAGCAAGAATAAAAGAATGCATGTCATCAATACGCGACTGTACATGTTCCATTGAGTACATCGTACTAGTCGTTTTAAAGTAAAGTGTTTTTTTTTTCTAAAGATTTAGTGTCTATTTGTTCATTTACATTATGTTGATACTATCTCATGCGCCAACATCGTGGTAAATCTAGATGTGCTTGTGACAAGCCCGGACCAATTTTAATTTTAAAAATTACTCAAAGCATATGCATGTTTTAATTTTTCATCCCAACAGAAAATTATGTTTATTTAGACCAAAAAGGGCATTGTGGATAATTAACAATTTTAATTATATAATGGTTTAATTAAGAAACACTAATTCGAAAGTGTGGGTTATTAGCTATAACGCCACACTTTTGGTCAGAGTCTGTAAATCGCACTAGCGCAAATCGTCCCCGTGTTGGTTCAATTAATAAATACGGCAAGTATTAACTAATTACAAAGTCGACGAGATGATTGGTCATCGCAGCCTACATATGTTTGCAACAATACTGGTGTGCTTAGAAGATTTGAGTTGTTTTGTTTCACTCGGATAAACTCAGATTTTCTATGTATGGCAAATTTCTGTATACATCTGTCCCGCACACCGATTGGCTATTGACAATAATCCAATCAGCGGAATTAGTTTCGAATGTTTGTTGTTCCACTTTTCATGGTAAATATTGTTTTACAGAAACGAGGAGTCGCAATGGGTCGCTGATTTATGCATGTTTATTCATGTCTTATCAGAAAGATTTAAATTGTTTGTCGTTTCAGAGTACGAAACCAGAATTTTATGTTAATTACATTGATGATGTCATAGTGTTAGGTCGAGCAGTCGTGATAGATTATAGCAGTTCATCGAGTTTGTGAACAACTTTAATCCTGCTATACAATGCACGCATGAAATAAGCTGTAACTCTACCATTTCTTGATATTTCCAGTAGGGTTGACGGCAATTGTCGATATCTCTATCTCTATCTACACTAAACTCATTGATTGTCATTCTATTTGTCATTTACAGTATGAATCACCCCATTCAACTAAATACAATGATTCTAAACCCATTCTCACAATTACTGTACACCGTATTTATAGCAATGATGTAGTTTTTAGAACTAGGCTGATAATGTATGTAATTCTGTCGTGGACATAGCTATACCCGTACAAGCATTGGCCAAAGTTATGTTAATTTAAAAAAAACGGTTATATTAGTTCTAGGAGTTTCCATGGTAACAAAGATCGTACTATACTAGCACATCATGCATATTGAAAGTTAAGATTAAAGCATTTTCAAGCATGTACAAGTATTTTCACATTTTACAGAACAGTTTTGGTGCCGTGACACTAATTTGAGAAAACTATTGGTTCATACTGGCGAAAGACCCCCAGGAGTGTGGAGGCCTACCACGTTATCGACCCAGGTTGGGTGCAATACTTGTTTATTTTTTACAGAAACTAATCTTATATTTGGTCCCAGAAAAAAATGGTGTTGTCAAAAATCAGCTGTATTTCCAGGAATATTGTTTGTTGCATTTCATGTAACAAATTTGAGAAACTCACTACATTAGTTCCGCATCGAGGAGAATACTATATTCCGCCCTCGAACTAAAGAACCACAAGAAATTAAAAAAACTGCTTAACCCGTTCTCTGTGCCTACGGTCCTATGAGCGTATATATGTTCTATAAGTGTGTAATCCTTCAGCGATTTTTGTTTTGCTTGTTTTGTTTTTCTAATAGAGAATATCTCAATACTTGAAAATGATTGTTAAAAACTACTAATAAACACGGTTACCTGTAATCGGTACCCGGATACAGACCTCGGTATGTATTGGCAAAAGTAAATAACTGTTTTGAATGCTCTAGCAAAGTGGTAGAGTACGCTGGATCTGCAGAATAAACACACGTCATAAGTCTCGCGAATTAAACATTAAGGACACTGTGTCATTCTGTTCTTGTAAACAAATCGTGTTCTAAATAATAATATTATTATTGTGGTGGTCAATTTAATTATTAAATAATTGGTGAATTGTTTCTGCTAAAATCAACGACTCAGTTGTAAAAGGAAAAAAAGTGCAGAATGATACCTTCTGTTTGAAACGCAATTGAAGAGGCAGCCAATGCGGCGGCGGTCTGTCCGGCGACATCTGACCCAGGAACGGTAGTATTTACCATCTCTGGAGGTCGAGGCATGTCCATTTCTTCAGGGCGCCCCCAGTGGGTGCTATCGAGCTGTTTAGTGCCAACCTGTTGCCAGCAAATGTGTAAATGTGACTTCTGCGGGTCCACAAATTATATAATTGGGCCAGGTAAATCATATGAACAACCATATGCTAAAGCATTCCTACCAAAAGCAGTGGTCACTCAGTAATGTATAAAACTGTGCGGGCAACACGTACCTCAACAGAAAATTTAGTGAACATTTTTACTTCCGTATATTCTTTTGGTTAATTGTACAAGTTACCTGATAATAGAATTCATCTGGAGCAGTATGACACTTAATAAAGTAGTCCGTCGCCCATTTGATGCTTTCTAAACCATACTCCCATGCACCGGCATCGACATAGGCGTCTTTGTATTGAATCATTCCCCAAGCCAGATTTATCACACTCGATGCCATTGGTAGTCCGTGCTTAACATGGTTAATACCTACAATTACAAGTATAGTAAGTATTAAATAGGCCATTGTATATTCATGTATTTTTATACCACAGACGATAATTGCGGCCGAGATTTTGACTGCGTCCACTGTGAACGCGATAGCAGGAGAGAATGTAATTTGAGGGATAAAAAAGTCACGTGGTCCTCTCGCTCTCAATGAGACCACGGCGTCAATTTCTAACTAGGTATCATTGCATTTACTATATATATCGTCTTTTGTGTGAAGCATTTGCTTTCAATGTTTCAATGTTTTTTGGTGTACACCAAACACTCACCGTCATACCAGCCTCCTGTGAGGTCTTCTCCATAGAATCCCTGGTCATCTAAAGCTGAATCACCTCTGTACGGTATACGATTAGTAGCTTCCGGGATATCCCCAGAACGTAGAGCCTCGTAGAACAGTATCGACTTGTGAAGAACATCACCATAGTCGTAGATACCTGTATAAATAAAATATTTTACACAAAGAAATTGTATTTGTTGTTTGCCTCTGAATAGACATGACCACAATGACAATCACAGGTAGAAATATATGTTTTTATCCAGTATTTATCAATGGTGAATACCCTATTTGATGGTGATCTAGCTAGGCTAAGTGTAAGCTTGTGTTTTCTTTTTGAAATAATTTATGTATGTAACTGGATATTGTGATGCGTCATTTCTAATCTCATAACCCCTACATTCTTCATGTAAATAGTCAAGTAGCCATTTCTCACGAATGCGTAGGGTCATCGGAATGCATTTATGTAGGAAATTGATGTTAAATGACGTGTATTTACGCAATCGTTACAGGACATTTTTTTTTAGCTACAGTTCTGTAGCTCTTGGTTTTTTATCAATTGCCGGCAGGGTTATGTTATTCGTCGTGAGGTGATCGCGAAACCAGGGAGCTATATTACGTGCACGTACGAATCTAATACCCAGCTGCCAATACTGGAGAGAACTGATCATGAAACAGTTTTGCATGAAAAATTACCATTTCTTTCCACATCTGTAAAACTGCCTACAGAGATGGATTCAACAATTAATCTGCAATCTACGTTGGCAACCGGTCAAATCTTACTTTAGACTGAACATCAATAGGGTGTGTGAGTGTGTCATTGAGTCGAAGGGAAGGCCAATTCCACTGGCCGAGATTCCTTCACCAATGCTTCAAACATTTTCGAATTTTAGTAGAAACTCTTGGAAGTGATAATACGTAACTTGTGAAATGCTCGACAATTTCGAAACTGTTTCTGGTCACCCAGCTATAGCGATTCCTATGGTCTTCTTTACTGTAGTTTTACGAACCCACAACGACTTTAAAAAAGACGGAATACAGCGAAATCTAGAGCTACAGGACTGCAGATAGGAACGGATCAGGTACACGTATCCACAGTATTTAATTGCAAATGTATGTTTACTAAGAAGACGTCCATTTCGGAAATTATTCTTCTTTTACTTGTACGTGACTTTGTATGGTACAGTTTATATTAAATTTAATACAATACCTACTCCCTGACTAATTCTTAACTTTGCAAACATTACTTTGTTACGTCACATGATGTATGTTGTTATTTCTACTTTGTTACACTTTTAGGTAATTAAACTTCAATTAAAATTGAATCGCAACCCTATATAGTGTGTGTTTGTCTGTTCCACTGACATGTCAGGACGCAATTATCATATTTCAATTAAACTATGTGCATAGATGCTGTGGGACAATGCACAGACGAGATTAGTTTCTGGTTGAATCTGTGTATAGTAATTTGCATATTAATTAGCCAATCTTTAGTTTTTTACCAATATCTCAACTACCCACCAGATTTCAATGGCACTTGGTACATATTTGCTTTGGAATAATGCGCAGACCTGTTGGTAGAAATCTGTGCATATCAATGACCTAAATTGCATAATAATTTCCCAATTTGAAGAACTACCAAACTATATCAATGAAACTTGATACATATATGGTCCGGGGTAACGCGCACACTGGAATATTTTCTAGGTGCAATATGTGCATACTAATTACGTTATTTACATATTAATAACCCAATGTTTAGCTTTTCCACCATTATATTATCTACTCATTAGATTTCAATGAAAATTAGTACATAAGAGCTGTGGGATAAGCTATATACATTCATAATTTATGGGTAAATTTTGTGTTCACTTAATTACCTTTTTACTAATTACCTACATAAATTGAATTGAATTGAATTGAAGTTTATTTCACCAGTAACATTATTAAATAAATTAAATAAATACTAATGTACAGAAATGCATATATTTGTGTGATAAATAAAATATTGTTTTGTAGGAATGCAACTGGTGAGGGACACGGAAATAGTTCTGTATTGAACTAGTCTAGTCCATGTCCCCGCCGAGCGTTATACACAGAAAGTGTCTGCATGACTAAGAAATATAATGAAATATAATTAAATAAGTGAAATAATGTAAAGTAAAATAACCAACTGTTGATGAAATATTTTATCAATCATTTTATCAATTAGTAAATAACTGAATGAATAGTTAAATAACTGGATAACTGAACAAATAAATAGATAAATAACTAAGTTGATGAATGAATGAATGAGTGAATGAATGTTACTCATTTAGTAGGAGGGATTTTAATGTACTTTTAAACATGTGTCTATGTGTAATAATTTTAATGTGATTGGGAAGTGCATTCCAGTGCTTTGTAACTGCGTATTTCATATTATGTTTACTTTGAGTTAAATGCACTTGTGGAATGTAAAAATTGTTTTCAAGGGCGAGACGGGTTGGGTAGTTGTGTGGAAGGGGATCTAACTAGTGATTCACATCATGTGCAAAGCGATTTTTAAAAAGGTCAAAGGTGAACAGGCAAGTATTGAATTTAGAGAGTTTGTGAATGTCAAGAATACCAAGTCGTTTAAATAAAGGGGCAGTATGGGCGCGGTAGTTTGAAAAAGTTATAAGACGGGCAATTTTCTTTTGAAGCAAATGTAATGGCTGCAGGAAGGTAGTATAAGTGTTTCCCCAAAATGTCAATACAATATGAAAGGTGTGGAAGAATTAAAGAGTTGTACAATAAAATAAGAGTTGATTTAGGTAAATAATGTCTGAGCCGAGATATAATTCCCACCTTAGGGGCAATGGATTTTAAAAATTTTCGAATGTGAGACTTCCAATTGAAATGCTGATCAATGGATATTCCAAGGTAAATGGCCGATGGGACACTCTCTATTTGGTTACCGTTAATACCCAAGCTGCCCTCTACGTTCACTATTTTTTGGGATGTTTTAATAATCATGTAATTGGTCTTTTCAGCACTTAGTGAGCTTGTTAGCATGACACCATTCACAAACATGCTTAAGGTCAGAGTTTATATGGGAAAGATTAATATTATTTTCTTTGATAAATTTGAATAAATTGGTGTCATCAGCAAACAGTCGAAATTGAAAGGAGTTGGTGGAATTTGCAATATCATTAATGTAGACTAGAAATAGAACGGGGCCTAGAATCGATCCCTGTGGGACACCACATTGTATGTTCATGTATGGCGATGTAATGTTGTTAATGAAAACTGACTGTTGGCGGTGGGAGAGGTAGTTTTGAAACCAGTTTAATGGAAGGCCTCTGATACCATGTTTTAATTTATTCAATAAGATATCATGATTAATAGTATCAAAGGCCTTTTTGAGGTCAATAAATACCCCAAAAGTAAGAAACCCATTATCGAGCTGCTCACCTATATCAGAGACCAGGTCTGCCAGGGCTAGTTTAGTACTACAATTTTTCCGAAATCCAAATTGTGTATCTAAAAATATATGTTTTGTTTCTAGGTAATTTATAAATTGCTTGTTAACAATTGATTCGATAATTTTACTGAAAATGGGGAGAATTGAAATTGGTCTGTAGTTGCTGGGTTCAGTGGTGGCCCCCTTTTTATAAATTGGGATTATTTTGGCTATTTTAAGTGCATCTGGAAATATTCCTTGGCTCAGTGAACAATTGATAATGTGGGTTAACGGGCGAGAGATAACATTTGCAGCGGGTATGACTAATTTGGGATGGATTTTGTCAACACCAACAAATTTACGCAGGTCTAAACGTTTAATTTCATTCGACACATCTTGCTCACAGACTGGATGGAAAAAGAAAGAATTAGGGTAATTACCATCTAGGTACTTTGCATAATTGTTGCCAGATGTTATTTTCGAGGCAAGATTGGAGCCAATGTTAGTAAAGAACTTGTTAAATTCTTCCGCAATATCAGAATTATTTGTTAAAGGGGGCTTGTTAGGATTACTTGAATGTAAGATACGGGGTATTTATTTGCTTGGTGTTTTGTTAAGTATATCATTGATCACTTGCCATGTTTTGTTTGAGTTACCTTGGGCCAATCGTACTCTATTTGAATAATGACGTTTTTTTGCTGACTTCGTGAGTTTTAACAGAATATTTTATAGGTTTTGTATTTAGTTTTATAATACTCACTGCGTGGATTATTTTTCATTTTTGAAAACAACTAATGTTTTGTGCGGACTGACTTGGTAAGTCCATAAGACATCCATTATATTTTTTGAAATCATAGCTTTCAACTGTATTTTTTAAATTTAGCTTATGTTTGAGGTGATTAATAACAGAAAAGATTGGATAATGATCAGTGATATCAGATTGAATTGTACCACAAATACTCGGTAATATTTGTAAGACAGTGATCAATGATTGTAGCCGAAATGTCCGAAACTCTAGTGGGAGTGTTAATAATCTGACTGAAATTATAGGAATTTAGAGTAATTTTGTACTAAAGGGCGGGGGTCTACGGAAGCCCTAAGAAATGAAAACGATGCTCTACAGTGTTGAGGAATGATATAAACTCGTCATAATGTTTAAATAGCGATCTGGCGTTTAAGTGTAAAAATGAAAACGAATTTTGACAGAAAATAGTACTTAAATTGAACTGGTCAACAGAGTTGGAGTCATAAGTAGTCTATATCCATTATATGTACAGGTGAGATTCACGAGATACGCATGGTAATATCATCGAGTTTATCTATGCGTATGGCTGGGTCTCCGGCTTCTTTCCTTGTGTAGATCTTGCCGTTGGTGGTCCAAATGAATTTTCATCTTTTTTCGTTTCGACGTTGGTTTGCCTCATAACAAATCTGTTTATTTGTTGGTGTTAAATTTTCATTGATGTAGATTCGGTTGTTGCTTGCAAATCCAATATTGCAGGCAGATATGTTCTTCAGATGTTTTCTTTACTTATATAACTCAGTGCGGATGGTCCATCTTACAAATTTGACAATAATTGGTGTCCGCTGGTGATTACAGCTGTTGGATCGACGGGGTAAGCGATGGGATATGTCAATATCGTTAGGTGATATAGTGACACTAATTTATAAGTGTTCTGCAGATATATTGAGTACCACAAGGTGCTTTTGAATAATCTACAGATTTGTTTACTTCAGAGTTGAAATCGATGCAATTGTTTACCTAGTTTGTCACAATGGTTCATGTAACCTCAGTAATATGTATAACTGTAATAACCGTAGGGACATGCAACTAGTGTTATAAAAGTGTATGGCTCAAATATCAGTAGTATTATATATGGTCAACCACTTGAAACCACCCTGATCACTGCTTGCCGTCATATATTTATTAAATGCTGTATTTGCTCTATTAGAAGCACAGTAGCACAAATGTAAATGACAAAAGCATGTCTTTGGTCTAATTATAACATATATCAAAGACGTTGCATGCAATAAACACAATTTTGCTTCATATGTATTGAAGATGTGCTTCTAATTAAATAAATACAGTATTCATTATTCGTACTTCATGCCTCAAATATCTTAGAATAGCACATGGTGGTTCTTTCTAAATTTTCTTTGATTTTATGTTGTCTCCAACACCGTAAGCTAGATTAGTATTCTGCTTTTCATGCATAAACCTTGCCAGCAATGTCTAGTTTTAGTAAATAATTTGGTAATTGTTGGTTTCAACTTCATCCTGAAATAGTTGAGTTTTTTAGAAATGCACTTTTCAAGAAGTTCCGCGTTGGTTCTGTTGAATATTTGGCATATTTAGCAAGAATACAATCAAATGTATATCATTTCGTTCTAATAATTTGGGTTGTTCTGTTATTTGACATGATCGATTCTGTAGATCAAAATTCTTTCAGATTATGGATATATGAACCGACAGGGTTTTTATACTTATTTATATCAGCTATCAGTTCGAATTTTTGAAAAATATAAGTTTTCAAAATTTTTATTAATTTATTACTTGATAAAGTCCGTTGGTAAGCCTGATTTTTGTTGTTAGTATCATGTAAAGACGTTAGAAATATTTAAATAATTCTTAAAATATCATTTAAACCAATATTCTATTGTAATTTCTGTATAGTATCTGTGCTCAAACGCAAACACAAATGTTGATGCCGAATTATATCCCACCAAAGTAAATAAAAATCAAATAAAGGTCCTGTATGACTAATATATACTGATATCAACTCTTAGATTAATAAACCTGTTTTCAAATCATACATTGATAATATCTCTTTTATTATCTTGTTGTAACTGCACAACACGTCGGCACAGAAGTTCATACAAAGCATTTATCGGACTGACCCTGAGGCACACTATTGCGTGTTTGTACTGCGGTTACTTTGAAGTACCGTGGGTATACAATGCGTGCTGTGTAAAGGTGAGACGACAGGAGAAATAAGCAGGTGTCGCAACCTATGGCCACAATATCATGCACAAATCTATTACAATATCTTTACAAGTGTTAGATACTGGGTTTCCTCTGCACATCGCTGATCATATAATTTCGATTATCATTGTCTTATATGCTTATTTTTCTAAGAACTAATTGATAAGTTAATACAAAGTTTTCGTAATAGGGGTTGCCTATGTTCTATGTGTATGTTCTATATATTTCAATGACCGCTTGAAACAGATTGAGCCCCCCCACCCAAATAGTCCATAGACTAGGTTTTTTGGTGTTTAATTCTAAGGCGTACTCATTGAACAAAAATCAATTAAAACAGTTTGCCGTTGAGTTATATATCACAAGTATATATTCCTGAGTCATATCAGCGAAACAAATAAGTTGCAGTTACGTTTGCATTATAAGTGTCTACGTGTTTCTAGCACATCGTGATTTCATTAGAATGCAGGCCCAGTAAACTATTGAATTCGAAAACCAGATATACTTTATAATTGTAGTTTTAAATAAACGATTCAGACTAAATGGACGCAGAACATTTTAAAATAACTGAAAACAGTCAGTTACAGTTATGCGGATGGGCAAAACAGTTGCGGCGCTGAGAGAACTCGAGGTGAGACAGTTACAATAGTACCTTCACAAGGTCGTCCTTGCCCGACGTATGCCTTCTGTTATAATGTAAATATGCGTAATTCGTATCTTACCTTTTGATGGGGTTGCCTTAACCTCAGCCAAATAAAAAGCTAGGCCCAAGATGAAAAGAAAATTTTTCAACGGAA
This sequence comes from Saccoglossus kowalevskii, assembly GCF_978046115.1. Taxonomy (NCBI): domain Eukaryota; kingdom Metazoa; phylum Hemichordata; class Enteropneusta; family Harrimaniidae; genus Saccoglossus; species Saccoglossus kowalevskii. Next base: position 1,762,344 of record NC_140646.1, on the reverse strand, counting down.
GATGAGTTTTACAAACGTTCATGTTCGCGATTGAATAGCATATGGTAATCAGAGTTTTAAACGCTCAAGAGAAAAAATATTAACAAATAATTAATCCAGCAAGTTGTTCATATACTCGACCATTTAATGATGCAACCGATATTTAGTTGGTTCAAAATCCTTTGACTGGGTTACTTACGTGGTACTATATTTTGACAGTGAAAATGGCAGTTGATTATGCCCATGTTTCACTCTTTAGTAAGCTCTATTTTAAATTTCATGAAACTTTTTTTCCACGCAAATAGTTACAAATTTAAGGTCTATTATTGCCAACAGTTTAGTTAATTTGGAAAGCAGTTGTGTCTGGGTTCTGTATAGTTTAGTTTTCTTACAATTAGTTTTCAAAATTGTTGAAAGAATTTAACCAATCGGTTTCTATGGGAATCTCAGAACACGTTTTGCCTTGTCCAGGATCTACAATCACATTTGAATTTTCTACAGTAGTGGTAAAAATAAACCTGACGCAATAGTTATTTTGCAAACAAACAGGCAACCAGCCTAAAACACGGAGGCCAATATTAGTCCAGTAAACATCGTTGGACAACTTTTTTTTTATTGTCTAGTAGTTTTAGTGACCTTACTGCTATTCTTTTGAAAGTCGGTGTTGTGTTAATAAATAGGTAAATAAATAAATATGTAAGCATTTGAGCTGTTAAATTGAGCGTCTAAAGGAATGTGCTTAACATAACCATAGATTACAATGCAACAGTTAAATATACAACACCACTGAAACTTATTAATAATGTTTAGGTCAAATTGGTCAAAAACCCCCGGGTCATGGACATTCGACATATTAGTTGAACGATCGAATCTATTGGTTTTACAATTGTTACATTATTTGCATAGACATCAATCATAAACATTTGTGATTTTACCAGTACAAAATATTAAAAACTGTCTAAAAAATAACAATTTTGAAACAATCTCTAAGGAAATCTAATGCTGAAGCATTATTTTATAAACGTAAATATTAAATGCCAAAATACTTCATTACAACTACAAGTATAATTCATTATGTTTCCACTATATCTAGTCTAAACCATTTCGCCAAACATTCAATACCAATGCTCTGAATGTTTGAAAAAAATGTCTGTGCAAAAGATGTTGATCATCTAATAATATACAATCACATTGTAAATCTCAAGGCAGTCTTGATATCTGTTTCGTCAAAATATCCATTGCAACATATGACCATTCATTATATTGAAAATCAGGAAATTAAAACTACCACATAATGTGGTACAGATTAAGGAAATAATTATAGACTAGTAGGGTAACTATTCAAATTGCATATATGATTGATATAATAAATATGATTGAAATTATGATTGTCATCAGGCCAAGTCCAACATTGGACTCCCATTAACTTAGCGGGAAGGTTGATTTTTGAATAATTAATTATTTGTATGTTATCTCATTCCACACCATTTACCATGAATTGTTTGAAACCCTACAGGAACATATTAGATAGTTATTTGTTACCATAAGCGTCACGTGACAGACTAGTTGTCAGCTAATGTCGAATAGATTAAACCCGCGATTTGCAGAGAGCGGTATTTTGGGCTTAAAGTTTTGGTTACACTCATTGTTCTATATCATATATATACGCATCGACTGTTTTAAAAACCTGTTTTCAAACGTATACAGAGAAGCTTAATTCGCCACTAGTTAACACATTTTTAGGCCATTATTCTGGTGACAAAACCCAGTCATATTCACACCGCTCACTGTCTTGCTATTCATCGTCACTAATGTAGTAAATTGACGTTGGTTCTAGTGAGATAGTTTCATTAATTATTCAAAGTTGAAAGAAAAAGGAAAAAGTGTAACAACTACTTAACATGAATGATTGTTTTCTATATTACAACAAAATACTTATAAATGTTAAAATTATTGGCGAGTTTTACAATTACTGAGCAACATATTAAATTATGTTGTTAGGAGGGTAATTTCAGACCGAGTAGTGCAAATTTGGAAAAACTTTTGTGTGTGTTTCCAGTGATATGTTAGTCTCCAAAAGGATTTAATGTCAAATATTACTGTTCAAAGGATATCACTGATTGTTTACAGATAAGTAATAGTTCAAGTGCATTTGATAAGACACAATAAACAATCAAATATACACTTTAAATGCAAACATCGTCAAAGACAGGCATTAGGCAAAAACCTAGCAGTGCTTGTTTGTTTAATTGAGTAGGATTCCAACGAAATTTTTATTTTAAAATATAAGCATTCATAAATCCATAATGAAAATGTCATTGTATACAGAGGGGTGGGAAGATGTTCACCCACCTAAACAAAGAACATGACTATATGGAATTAAATTTGTTGATTGATTGTTGGAGGCAATTATTATGACATTCAATGACGATGGCCATGCAATATTTAAAATAACTTGCAGATTTGTATATCTATCATGAGTTTAAAGAAAAGTATTAAAAATAAAAATTATTTTCCTTTCTATCACATTAAAAACTGAAACTTTAGACACGATGTTGTTATATCTCATATTGATTTAACCTGTGACAAGTCACGTGACGACGTTGTTGAATTGTATGTATTGATAAGATAAGCCGTGGGAAAAGCAGGGATGTGTGATACGCTGAATGGCATGACTTATCGATAAATAAAGGGACACATCGACCTTCAAGCACGCACGTTTCAACATACACTACTAGATTGTTGTTTTCTTCATAGTACGCCATTCCATGAAGATTCAACCAAGCTGTAGACAACGAGCACTATTAGGAAGCGTGTCTTTACTACATATTTATGACTTTTGCAACTCCCCATCGACATGCGGCATTGTTGGTTTGGTTTATGTGAAAATGTATAGATATCCTGTATAATTAGATTTCATACAATCTCCATTAATGTAAATGTAAGAATTTAAAAACAGGTATATTTTCCTTTTATGGCCAATGAATTCATTACCGAGAATTTTGAAAAAAATGTGTGAGTTGTATGTTTGTTTGAATCAAATTGTAAACAGCATCATCACATATGATGAAAGTCCATAAAATAAACCAGATTCAACTACTATAACAATCCTATTAGCAATATGGGAATAGTTAACCTAGTTGACTACTCACTCAAAATGTATCAGTCCGCCATTACAAAAGCAGTCGCTTTTTGCCAACATTCCGCTCAAAAATATTATTCTGACATCATGTTAAATAAAACAGTTTAAAATGCGACCATTTGCAAAACGGTGTTTCAAGACAGAGAATTACATTTACAGGTTTCTATGTGACCGGGTAGTCGTGATTAAGTTATTTCCAGCAATGTTTGCAATATCGATTCGCATGAACAATTTGGAATAAAGATGTAATTTAATGTGACGACAAATTGTACTGAATTGCATTCTGATTGGATATACATGTATGGTGATGTTCTATTAAGACGAGAAAAAAAACATTTTATTTTAAATTATGTATTATTGTTTGTTCCTAATAAAATTTAAATTTATATTTTCTTCCATCGCAGGATATTTTAATCTTTTAGCAGTTAGTGAATGCACTGACTGCCTCCTAATTCATTCTGTCCCACTTTCACTCACCATCCAGCACTATACATGCAACGACTTTTTTGTTACACAAAATTTAATCTTTTAAAATTTAGCCACCTAATTGAATAGGATTTCAACGAAATTTTTATTTTTAAATATAAGCATTTATAAATCCATCATGAATATTACATTGTATACAGAGGGGTGGGAAGATGTTCACCCTCCTAAATAAAGAACTGTATGGAATTTATTTTGTTTTATAACAGTAAGATTAAATGTAGCCCTGAGTACAGTCCTGTAGGTTGGCCTCCTTCCGCTGATCAGTCGGCCCCCACAGTCCTGAAAAGTCGCAGAGGCCGAGGATTCGACACCCGCCTACACATTTATGGCGGAGAACCGTTCTGCAGTTTTCATGATTGTAACCAGCTAAAATATCTATCGACTAATCTAGCGATTACAAATACCTTTGTTGTGGCCGAAAAATGAACCTACAACAATGGAACATTGGCGAAAGCAAGTTACGCAACGAAGCAGCGTTTTGTTTATAAATATGTCAAGAACAAGATGGCGGCGTATATTTTCGGTTGACGTTGGAAAATGTCGATTTGATCGACTCTAGTGGGAAATCTTATGTAATTTCGCTTCCAGTTAAGCTACTTAGAAGCTACTTAATTAGACATATCGACCTGCTTATTTTTTAACCGCAAAGCTGAATACCTCTTAAATCGACCGATACACTCTTTCACAATAGTGTCGAATCCCCGGTCTATGCGACTTCTCAGGACTGTGGGGGCCGAATGATCAGCGGAAGGAGGCCGACCTACAGGACTGTACTCAGGGCTACATTAAATGACGATGGCCATGCACTATTTTGTTCCATAAAAATAACTTGCAGATTTGTATTACTAACACCCCCGCTAATTCTAATAGAATTCTCCATGGCATATTTCGCAGTATGTTTGTAATTTATAACAGTGCAAGAGTAGAACAAACACATGTTTTGAATAAAAAATATAAATATTGCGACTTAAATATTCAAGTTTTATTTATTATTCGTTCTAATTATAAATAATGTATTTTGTTTACATTACTTGTGATGGGTATAAATAAAAATTATAAATAGTTTAACATCACGTGGTATTAACGGAACGACGTGTTGGTGATAACTATGCGATAACAGGGCAAGAATGGGATGCTGCGTGATATTGTGCAAGACCTTTTTATCACGTAAATGATAAAGACCTGTCAAAAAAAAGTTAAGCGATACATTATAAAAGAATAATTATGAGGAATACTGAAAACTATTATTATTTATCATTAGTGACTGTGACTCTCTGTGATGATCGTTCCTGCGAATTCATTGCATATATATGCCAGAAAACAGGAAACAATGAGATATGTGGCAGTTCAAAAATGTTATGTTATCGCGGTTGGAACTTACACACGCGCTTTGATTTGTTTACACAGAGATGCTTACCCCTCGAGTTTACACGGGTCTCTTTGCGTTTGTACTTGAGTTGGCTTCTCAATTACCCGTTGACAAATTTACGGATTCCTGCAGTGTCGATAGAGGGCCATGCGGAATAAACCAGTCGGGGTGATTTCGCAGTTACAGGGGAGTTCTCACTAAAACCTCCATTTCGCGATTTTTTTTAATTTTATTTAAACTACAAAAACAAATTAATCGCCCCGACAGCGCCAGCCTAAGTACTAAGGTGTAACACGTACTTGTCTACAGTCTGTGTATCGCTTGTTTGTCGACTCCACAGTATATGTAACTTAGGGTGGTCTACTCCTGTGTCGCATAAGCCCAACGGTGCTATTAAATCAGAGCTTGAATTATCTTCATAAATGGGAACATTAGTTTTGTTTTTGGTAAAATTTAAGCAGTTATTGGTCATGACAGAATGAGATGGGTAGGTTTGACAAAATATAAAACATGTGTTTTTTTTATTTCAAATCACAGGAAACCGCAGTCTTGAACATGTCATTGACTTTTACTCGTTTGAAATGGCTCATGCCGGCTGCTTTTTCGACACTCTTGATTATGTGTTTGCACGGTATTCAAGCCACGCCGTCAAAAGGTGAGTTATTGCAATGCAACAAAAGTAAAACCGAATTATATTCGTTAAATAATTAATATACTCGTAGGTGGGGGGGGGGGGTTTCCAGGTATCATACAATATGAATGAGAACACGTAATGTTAACCTTTCTGTGTTCGTATAAAACGGCAATATTAAAAACACAGTACGCAGTACGTGTTTACTGTAATTTGACGTAGTATTTACCTTGCCGTTTATTCGGTGTTATTTGCTTAATATTAAAAACATATTGTATGCTGCTATAATATGCGAAAAAGATTAAAGGTCCTGGACCAACGTTTTGGGAAAAACTGTGTATTTATTTTACTATGAGTATGAATATCTGACTGTATGGGGAAGAGGTAAAACGCGACGCGTTGAAATATCTTAAACTTGAACTCAAGATAATGAATCCATGGAGGGGGGGGGGGGTTCTCAAATAGGGTCTCGTCCACAATTAATTTGTTTGACGTGATAATAGAGCAAATCGCGCAGCTCGATGAATGACGTAACTGAAGAAATTGTGTCATTGCTATTATAAAAACATAATCAATGCTGATGACCGAGGCTCACGAATACTTAATCGTCAAATTACCCTTCAACCTTTTGCTCAAGCACAACACATAACTATGACCATTGCCTGGATTTACTAGCTGTATATGACTGCGCAACAGAAGATCTCTGGATATTTTATAAACATAATGACGAGTAATAGTGTTATATTATGATTGTGTTTTATGTCTAGGGATCTACGACTATGGTGATGTTCTCCACAAGTCGATACTGTTCTACGAGGCCCAGCGTTCTGGGGATATCCCGGAAGCGACTAACCGTATACCGTACAGAGGTGATTCAGCTTTAGATGACCAGGGATTCTATGGAGAAGACCTCACAGGAGGCTGGTATGATGGTGAGCGTAAGGCGTGTTTGTCAATAAATCTTACATATGACGTCATTCTCATGATAACATCTTGAGGTAGAATTTATAACGAAATTTCGATTTTTTGGCAGGTTTCGGTAATTTCTTATTCTGAATTGTTTGCCAATCGATCCAATTTTCAAATTTAAAATATTCTGCAATGATTCCATCAGTAATGATAAAAACTCAATTAAATCGGCATGGAAGGAACTGGATTTTGAATGAAAGAAACTTTCAAAACATTCGCCCATTGACTTTCACGTAATGGTTTTACAAAATCATAACATATGCTTTTAACTTATTGCCGATTATACCGGGTTAATTCTAGTTTGGGTGTAATTAACAAATTAAAAAGTCGTTATTGACATTATAGAAGATACATACCTGATACATACAAACTTCTTTGTATATTATTATTAGGTATCAATCACGTCAAACACGGACTACCAATGGCAGCGAGTGTTACAAATCTAGCTTGGGGAATGATTCACTACAAAGACGCCTATGTAGATGCCGGTGCATGGGAGTATGCTTTGGAAAGCATCAAATGGGCGACGGACTACTTTATTAAGTGTCATACTGCTCCAGATGAATTCTATTATCAGGTAATACACTATAGTTATAAACACAACTTTGTCTGTCAGTCTGAACTGATTGGATGCGAGACTCGTGTCACATGCAGTATAAATTTCTATTTTTCTCTGTGCGAGTCATTTTTCAACATTCGCAAAGAGTTGATAGTGCGACAACTATTCTTTTATGTTTCCATAAAAAAATAATATATGGAAAATTAATGCATTGAAGAGATAAGTAAATAAGCTTCGTGAACTACACATTATTATTAGGTAATTGCTATATCTTGGAGGACGGTGACGTAACTACTGATATATTGCGTATACGTGTTTTATTTTCATTTGAGTAATTCATTATGTCTTTCTGTCGCATACGACTTGTTTACCACTTCCGTGTGACTGAGAATGTTCTAGAACCGTACTGTGTCTGGGTGAAATTTTTAGAAGCTGGTTGAATAGGTAATAGAACACTGTAGAAGGCAATAGAAGGTAATGGAACATTCTAGAAATTTGTAGTAAATTCAAGACTCATTATGTATGCTGATGTAATGGTCTATTTATAGACAGTGTGGGTATATATAGGGGAGTTGTTCAGCACTGAGATGAGATCGGAGATCTCGTTGAATTTTATTGGAGTTTAAATGTCTAGTTATTGGAGTAGTGGAGTTTTACCGCGTTATTGTATTTGATGTTTGCAGAGTATAATGATACCAGTACCAGTTGAAACCTCATCTGTTGGCTCCGTGTTCGTATTTTATCATCGCCGCCAGGGAAGTCTTTCTGTTACTGTTGCCATTTTGGTATTTGAACCATCACACCTGTACTATACCAATTACGGTAATATTACGTTGCGTGTGACATCTGGGGGCTCGTCCGAGAGCAGTGAAGACATATAGAAGACAACATGGCCAGCGAGATAAAATATATGTCGAAACAAGAGTTGATGGAATGGGCGGATGAACTGGGAATGACTGGAGAAGACAAAAGGAAATTTATTTTGGAGCAACTGAGTTCTCAGCGAGCTGACAGACAAGCGGCGAGGGAAGAGAGAAAGGCAAAAATGGAAATAGAAGTAGAGATGAGGAAAATGGAGAGAAAAGAAAAATTACGACTGGAAGCGGAAGCAGGTGAAAGAGAGAAATTGCGAATGGAAGCAGAACAGCGGGAAAAGGAAAGGGAAGCAGAGGTAAGGGAAATGTAGATTGAGGAAAAAAAGGAAAAGTTACGACTGGAAGCGGAAGAAAAGGAAAGAGAATTTGAGTTGATTTGAGAAATTGAGAATTTGATTGCTGCAAGCAGCAATGCCTGGGTTTCAATAGGCTGATTTTGGCGGTCAACGAAATGTGGTCAGTGATGCACAGTCACCAAAGTTGCCTGCATTTGTTGATGGTAAGGACGAACTTGATAGTTATTTATTGCGGTTTGAGAGGTTTGCAACGAATGCGAGTTGGCATAGAAATTGATGGGCCACAAAATTGAGTGCACTGTTGACTGGTAGAGCACTGGAAGTATATTCCAGGATGTCTGACACTGATGCAGTTGACTATGATCGTGTGAAGGTGGCGCTGTTGACAAGATACGATTTCACAGAGGATGGGTACAGGAAGCGATTCCGTGAAATTAAACCTGAAAGTTCCGAGAGTCCTGACCAGTTAATTGTGCGGCTTAAGAATTATTTTGCTAAATGGGTTGAGTTGTCAGGCACTGCAGCAACATATGATGGTGTTACCGACTTGATGGTGAAGGAGCAGTTTATTGGTGCCTGTACAAAAGATCTTGCAGTTTATCTTAAAGAAAGAGCACCCAAAGATTTAGATGAGTTGGCATTAATAGCAAAGCAGTACCTAGTGGCACATGGTGGACAGTTATCCACAAAGGACCAGGTGAGGCGTAACGATAATAAGACTGCCATTAGAAATACTGATGTGGGACAGGGTAGTAGTATCCGGTGTTATGTATGTCAGGGTGTTGGTCATCGAGCAGAACAATGTCCATCCCGCGTTACTGATGTCAACCATGACAAAGGTAAACAGTGCCCTCAGTGTGGTGACATAGGACATGTGGCTAAGTTCTGCAGTAGTGGACAACACAAGGGTCAAGAAGAAAGAGTGTCAAACCCAGCACTACTACTGGTGCAGCTGCAGTGGTTAAAGAGGAGTCTAATATCAGTGCTAGCTGTGCTGTTCAAATTGACAGTGATGTGCCTAAAACGATTGAGAAGGACCATTTGTTGTTAGCATCGGGGGAGCAGTTAAAGGTAGTGAATGGTGCATGTATGGAACAGAGTGGCGTTGTGGAGGACAGGACTTTGCCTGTGGGTCAAGGGAAGGTTGGTGACACAGTTGTGACCATGTTGAGAGACACTGGGTGTAATGGCATTATAGTCAAGAAGAGCTTGGTACCAGATGACCAGTATACAAAAAAGATGGGTCATATATTGATGGTTGATCGTACTGTAAGAAGGGTTCCAGTCGCCATGGTGGAAATTGATACGCCATATTTGAGAGGCACGGTTGAAGCATTATGTGTGCAGGACCCAATCTACGAGTTAATTGTTGGGAATGTGCCCGGAGCAAGACCACCAGATGACCCGGATCCAGTGTGGAATGTGAGTGGAGCAGTAACAACCAGAGCGCAAGCAAAGAATTCTGGTAAGGTGAAGCCGCTCAAAGTGTGTGATGTAAAGACTGGAGCACATGTAACAAAAGACAAATTAATCGAGATGCAGCAAGCTGACACATCGTTGAAGAAATATTATAATAAGAGAGACCAGAAGTGAGAGGGCACCATACAACCGAGTTCCAGGTATATGGAGGTTTGCTGTATCATGTGTATCAGGATCGTTCAGTTCCAGGAGGCAAGACGGTATGTCAAGTGGTTGTGCCGAAACTGTTGAGGACTCTTGTTATGGAGATTGCCCATGATTCAATATTTGGTGGACACATGGGGATAAAGAAGACAGAAGACCGGATTGTGACTAGCTTTTATTGGCCTGGGCTACATGAAGATGTTACCAGTTTTTGTAGGTCGTGTGATGTGTGCCAGAAGACTGTTTCAAATGGATCAGTTGTGAAGGCCCCATTAGGTAAGATGCCTTTAATTGATATGCCATTCAAGTGTGTGGCTATAGATTTGGTTGGACCAATTACACCAGCCAGTGACGGGGGTCATCGATACATCTTAACTATGGTGGACTATGCTACACGGTATCCAGAGGCCGTTCCACTTAAAAATATAGATACGGAGACTGTAGCCGAGGCGTTGATTGACTTTTATAGCCGATTGGGGGTTCCAGAAGAAATACTAAGTGACATGGGGTCTCAGTTTGTGTCAGTATGCATGCAAGAAGTATCAAGATTGCTCAGCATTAAGAGACTGACGTCTACGCCCTATCACCCCATCTGTAATGGACTGGTGGAAAAGTTTAATGGTACTTTGAAGAAGTTGTTAAAGCAGTTGTGCCATGAACAACCAAGGCAATGGCATCGGTATATTAGTGCTTTACTCTTTGCGTATAGAGAGGTACCACAGGAGTCAACTGGTTTTTCCCCATTTGAGCTGTTATATGGTCGAACGGTTAGAGGCCCAATGAAGATTCTTAAAGAGTTATGGACCGAAGAGAGTGATACTCCTGAGATAGTTAATAGTTACCAGTATGTGTTTGAGTTGGGAGATCGGTTAGAACAGACTTTAGAGAATGCTCGAGCGGAGTTACAAAAGGCACAGAACCGATACAAGTGTTACTATGATCGTAAAACGAAGAAGCGAGTACTAAAGGAAGGAGATAAGGTGTTAATTTTGCTGCCAACTGACAACAACAAGCTATTGATGCAGTGGAAGGGTCCTTATGTGGTGGAGCAGGTAATAGGCGAAAACGATTATCGAGTGAGGGTAGGTGACAAAGTGAAGACGTATCATGTAAATATGTTAAAGTTGTATGTTGAGCGGGAGACGTCACCTCAACCAGATGGAAGTGAGACAAGTTACTCACCAAATACGGCCATAGACTTGATGAATGCGCAGCTACAGCGGGGTGCAACGAGTCAGATGAAGAGAATGCTGTAGACGAAGATGATCTTCTAGAGTTAGGAACTTGTAAACCCAAGGAGTCAGGTAAAGATGTTCAAATTGGTACAGACCTGACAGAACACCAGAGAAAAGAACTGGTGGATTTAGTCAATACTTATGATAAGGTGTTTACTGACTTGCCAGGAAGGACCAAGATAATTAGTCATAAGATTGACCTGACAAATGATACACCAATACGATCTAAGCCATACTCACTACCATATGCAATAAGGGAGAACCTTATGCAAGATATTGAAGATATGTTAAAAATGGGAGTAATCAGGAAGACCACATCACCCTATGCGTCACCGGTGGTGATTGTAAAGAAGAAGGATGGATCGAATCGCATATGTGTAGATTATAGGAAATTAAATAAGGTCACTGTAACCGACCCTGAGCCAATGGTAACAACAGGGGACATATTTCAGAGGCTACATAATAGTAAGTTCCTGTGAAAAATTGATTTAAGTAAGGGTTATTGGCAGATACCAGTAGCTGAAGAAGATATACCAAAGACAGCATTTGTTACTCCTGATGGAACTTATGAATTTTTAAGGATGCCATTTGGAATGAAGAATTCGGGAGCTACTCTGGTGCGGGGAATCAGGAAATTATTGTCAGGTATGGAGGGGGTTGGAAGCTATATAGATGACCTGATAGTTTATTCAAGCTGCTGGGATGAGCATGTGCAAGTATTATCTGAGTTGTTACGAAGACTGAGGGCAGCGGACATAACAGCTAGACCATCCAAGTGTGTTCTGGGTGCAACATCAGTAGAATTCCTGGGTCATTAAAATTGGACACAATTGGGTGAGTCCGAGTCACGACAACATGGAAAAAATTCGAGAAGCGCAAAGACCAGCGACCAAGAAAGGTGTCCGATCATTCTTTGGGCTGGTTAATTACTACAGAGACCACATCCCCTTATTCGTAACTATTGCAGCACCCCTGAGTGATCTACTAAGGAAAGGACAACCCAACAAAGTTGTATGGGGAGAGGCCCAGGAGAAAGCATATAACACTTTGCGGGAATACTTAGTGGGCAAACCAATTTTGAAGTTGCCAGACCCACAGAAACCATTTGTGTTGCGGACGGACGCGTCTCAGGTAGGAATTGGAGCAGTACTTATGCAGAATCATGGTGAGAAGCTTCATCCAGTTGCGTATGCAAGTAAGAAGTTATCCGATGCAGAAAAGAAATATTCAACTGTAGAAAGGGAATGTTTAGCCATTGTATGGGGCGTGAATAAATTTCGCCTATATTTAGCCGGTGTGGAGTTCATTTTGCAGACGGATCAAAACCATTGTCATACCTGGATAAAGCCAAGTTTGCAAATGACCGAGTGATGAGATGGGCGATGACTCTGCAAGGATATAATTATCGTGTTGAGGATATTCCTGGACGGGACAATGTGGTAGCGGACCACCTGAGTAGATTGATGGACTGAGAAGCTTTTGAACAGTATAGTAGAATGTTATTCGTTTATGATTATATTTCATATTTTATTATATTCTACTGTATGTGATTTTCGAATTTATGTACTCAGAGCTTTATTCAGTTCGATTTGATATATTGTATTGTTGTTTTATTTGAAATTGTTATCATATTCGTATCATTGACGTCGTTGCTAGTCATGTAATAGTATATGTTATAATATTCTTGAGAGGGGAGGCATGTCGCATACGACTTGTTTACCACTTCCGTGTGACTGAGAATGTTCTAGAACCGTACTGTGTCTGGGTGGAATTTTTAGAAGCTGGTTGAATAGGTAATAGAACACTGTAGAAGGCAATAGAAGGTAATGGAACATTCTAGAAATTTGTAGTAAATTCAAGACTCATTATGTATGCTGATGTAATGGTATATTTATAGACAGTGTGGGTATATATAGGGGAGTTGTTCAGCACTGAGATGAGATCGGAGATCTCGTTGAATTTTATTGGAGTTTAAGTGTCTAGTTATTGGAGTAGTGGAGTTTTACCGCGTTATTGTACTTGATGTTTGCAGAGTATAATAATACCAGTACCAGTTGAAACCTCATCTGTTGGCTCCGTGTTCGTATTTTATCATCGTCGCCAGGGACGTCTTTCTGTTACTGTTGCCATTTTGGTATTTGAACCATCACATCTGTACTATACCAATTACGGTAATATTACGTTGCGTGTGACACTTTCTTTTGATAATATGGATGGAGTTCCAGTTGAGTTCGTCCTGGATCAAAGTTCACTTGAAAATATTTCAGAAATTTGCACATTTGATCAACAATCACTGTTATTTTACCGGATGGCCGAAAGAAATACTACCATTGTGTTCAATTTAGTTTCTGCTCTTTTTCCCGGTTACGGAATACACTGTAAATCTAGGAGTTTTAAAATATGACACATTTTTGTCCCACTTTAAAATCACTTTAACTGATTTATAATTAAACACATTATTTTGTTATTCTTAAAATCGCAAATGAGTTATTTTACAAAACTATTTTTTGTGATAAAACATTTAAAGTGTTTATAAACTTGTCCCACTTTGAAAACACATAAAGTGTTTATAATCTGCATAATTGCGAGAAGTGTATAATATGAAAACACTTTCATTGGCACATTTCAGGAATGTTTTGCACATAACACATTATGTGAAGTGGTGCCATTAGAAACACGTTTTGAAAAGTGTTTCCACCAGACACATGTATAAAAAGTGCTTATTATCACAAAACATTTAAAAGTGTTTTTACTAGTCACACATTTAGTAAAGTGTTTCCACCAGGAACATGTATAAAAAGTGCTTATTATCACAACCTAGGCCACGGGGTACTTAATTCACCACGTGTCTCGATTTCTAGTTGTACTTAGGTTGGTAAGACCATATAGGTTGGTGATTGACATAACATTATTTTCTGAAGTTTCGGTGATTGGCTAGTTGGCATATACACCACAATGTTTACTCACGAGTCCCGGACTTTTCACTCAATAGTGTTAAAACTGCTTGCATTACGTTTGATGCATTAGTCCATAAATGTTCTATTAATAAACACTTTAATGACACATTATGGTCCCGTAAAACACGTAGTGTTTTATTTTGAAAAAGTGTATTTTGGTGCTTAATTTTCATCAAAATTTGTTTTAATAACTCTTTAAACACTTTTCTAAAAATACTAAAACAATACTGTTTTGATAGAAAATACAAGTGTTTTATTATATAATACACATGTTTTTAATTACAAGAGTGGGTTTTTAATTAAAACGGTGTGTTTTAATGAAAAACCTGAAAGTGCTTGCAGTTATATGTTTATATGCACCTGACCATGCTGGTGATGTGTGAGAGGCACATAAAAGACGATGGATTTCGTAACTCAATCTTGATTTACATATTTTATATATTACCACATTATATATTATGATGTTCTCGTTCCTTGACGTTATATGTTTTTTTTTTAAAAGGTTGGTACCAAATTACTGGATAGCGGCCACTGGGGACGGCCCGAAGACATGACTATGGCCAGACCACCAGACATGGTGGATGCTACCTCACCAGGATCAGATGTAGCCGGGGAAACGGCGGCCGCATTGGCTGCGTCGTCACTCCTATTCCAAGAATCCGGTAATGACAAAGCGTCTCGACGTTACTCACTTTAACTATTAGTAAGAATAAAGGTGTGACAAAAGTAACCACATAATAATAGTAATTTGACAGAATGCCAAACAATTATATATAAGACCACTCTGGGTAAAATTAGCATAATAACGGGAGATAATAACCAAGCATTCCGCTTATACTAGCTATTAACATCTCGCTCAAGAAATACACTACAAAATCACTGTTCATATCACGTTACTATGTGTAAATTCCCAATTCCCTGAACGTCTTTTCTTGGATTATACTACTATTGTAAAGGCTGACGTACACTCATTTGTTCTAAAAACTCCTAATAGTGTGATAATTCTGAAAACATAAAATCCCAATTTTCACTGTTATTGCGTTATATAATGATTTCCACGTTGATTTTTGGTTTTATTTGTGTAAACTTGAATTCTAATTCATTTTTAAGGATTACATATCCATTTAGTGCGCATTCTAGATTTATATTCAAATTCTAGGGCTAAACGCACTCACTAGATACACATAGATGGGCGCATGACAACATCGACAACAGTTCTAGTATTGTTCAACGAACTTGCGATAATAGCGATCATACACTATTTTCGTACATAAACGAAGCCAAAAATGTGACAGATACAATAATTTAGTTGTGATTCTTTACATTTACGTTGATTTACGAAACCTATGGCAAACCCGGTGAGACTTGTTCAATTCAAACGCTACGCTATGCACAGAAAATGTTACATGGTTTCCGTGTTTTGATCAGTTGCTAATACACCCGCAATCACCACAGGGACTTGGACAAATTTATGTATTTTAATAAATTATTAAATAATGTTATATAAATTTTCTTTTACCACCCCCTGGTCTTTTACCCCCCCCCCACACACACACACCTTTGTTTATACCACTCTTTCCTTTATCACAACTTTGTTACGCGCTAGAGGTCAAAGTTCGCAACAACCGGTTTCCGGTTTTACGGTTGTGCTCCTGCCATGTCGCTCGATCGCAATGAGTTTTAATTTGACAAATATTCAAGTGCAAATGCAATTGTGTCACTTTCTAATGCCATCCATGTCATTACAGATGCCATATATGTAAAGAAAACGAACTTTGAAAGGTTCGAATGCGTGATTTTATGCCACAGTCCTGGCGCGTTTCAACCCTTGGGATATTTTACTATATAGGGCGTGTCTACATCGCGCGTTAAAATTTGCATATAACATTAGCGCGTAACAAAGTTGTGATAAAGGAAAGAGTGGTATAAACAAGAATCAGTGATTACTTGAAATCGATACCAGGAAGGGGGGTAAAAGAAAAGTTATATAACATTTTATTATTTAATAATTTATTAAAATACATATGTTTGTCCAACTCCCTGTGCAATCACTAAGAACATTGCTCGCAGTCATCCAATCTCGATTTAGTTGGATATTCAAGCCAGTTTATTCAGTTTTGGGCGGGATCGCATGTTTTCTAGTGCCAGATATATGACTTTTTTTCAGCCAATCAGATTGCTATATTCGATATAACCATGTTATAATAGTACACATCAAGCGTTTACAAAATAGAGGGTATGGAAGTCACGTGATATACGTAAAGTCACACAAAGTGGGAAATTATCAAACATTAGCAGGACATTTATCAATTTAAACCGTTACAGTCGTCGCGAAGCGCGTGTTTTATATTCGTGTAAATAAACAATAATTTGTACACGCTGTACGTCGCTATGAGTCCCATATCAAACAGTTTCTGAATGCAGATTAGTTTTCATGACATTCCTCGGTTACCGTCCACGACGTTCTGTGATGACATTCGTCGATTGAAACTGTTTGTACACGCCTAAACGTTCCTTTACTCGTCTTTGTTTCTTCAGATCCCGCGTATTCTGCTACTTTGTTGCAGCATGCCGCCGAGTTGTTCAATTTTGCCAATACATACCGCGGCATATATCCTGGTCAAGATTACAGGTAAAGATTTTAATTATTATCTTCATGCAACATATTGCAAAACCATTGAAAAATAAGAAGTGTGTACGAGCTTCGAATTATCTGTAAGCGTTTAGTCTCAGCAAATATTGTTACGCCAGATCAGAAAGATTGTATATATTACATGAAAATTATTATATATGATATTTTTGTTGCAAAGAATATTGATGTACATAGATTCATAAATTTGTACTCGAAAATGTGAATAGAACGTGTGGTGTTAAACTATGTTCTAACACGCTTGTTCGTGATTTATTTCTACGAACAAAATGTAATTCTTATGTTCACCAAACTGAATCTAGTTCAACTAGTTATGGCGACGAATTGGCATTGGCTGCGTGTTGGTTATACTACGCCACCAACGACATATCATATATTCAGACAGCAGAAGCGTTGTATGACGAGTTTACGCTTGGAACGCCATCGTGGGCGTACTCGCACCAACAGAAGAACCCCGCTGTGCAGGTAAGATATATTATAGATGAGAAATAACAAACAAACAAACAAATAAAGACAGAGGCAGACTTACATGCAGGGAGACAGACAGACACAACAACATTATTAAATAAGCTTCAAGTTATTTCAACCTTCAATAAGTCAATTTTATGCAGCATAATCATTTAGACGATATAATGACATGTTTGTCCGTATCTTGAGATTAATAATTACTACTTCGTTTCACAGACGAGGTTATAGTTTTGTCGATACAAGCATTGGTAACCGCGAAATCACTTACTATAGAGCATTCGTAAAGGTTGTGCTGGTTCATAGTGTAGTATGTTTTAGTATATGCACGGTTGTGCTCGTTTAGTATATGCAAGGTTGTGCTGGTTCATACTGTAATATATTTTAGTATATGCAAGGTTGTGCTGGTTCATACTGTAGTATATTTTAGTATATGCAAGGTTGTGCTGGTTCAAACTGTAGTATATTTTAGTATATGCAAGGTTGTGCTGGTTCACACTGTAGTATATTTTAGTATAAGCAATGTTGTGCTGGTTCATACTGTAGTATATTTTAGTATATGCAAGGTTGTGCTGGTTCATACCGTAGTATATTTTAGTATATGCAAGGTTGTGCTGGTTCATACTGTAGTATATTTTAGTATATGCAAGGTTGTGCTGGTTCATACTGTAGTATATTTTAGTACATGCAAGGTTGTGCTGGTTCATAGTGTAATATTTAGTATATGCAAAGGTGCTGGTTCATACTGTAGTATATTTTAGTATATGCAAGGTTGTGCTGGTTCATAGTGTAGTATATGTTAGTATATGCAAGGTTGTGCTGGTCCATACTGTAGTATATTTTAGTATATGCAAGGTTGTGCTGGCTCATACTGTAGTATATTTTAGTATATGCAAGGTTGTGCTGGCTCATACTGTAGTATATTTTAGTATATGCAAGGTTGTGCTGGCTCATACTGTAGTATATTTTAGTATATGCAAGGTTGTGCTGGCTCATACTGTAGTATATTTTAGTATATGCAAGGTTGGGCTGGTCCATACTGTAGTATATTTTAGTATATGCAAGGTTGGGCTGGTTCATACTGTAGTTTAGGTTGGTATATGTGCAGCTGTTCTAGTTCTTAGGTCGTGCTGAACTTCATATATGCAAAATCGAAAATACAGCCAACATCGGAAATAGTACTCTCATACAAAAACATGCTACTTATCAATCGCTTAGTTTGACAAACATGTCTCTCATTATTATTATTAGGGATTCAAGCGAAATTTGATCGAAACCGTCTTGCTTTTTGTCAATATTGTTGGACCAATCAATTTGAAATTTAGGATATGAACATGCAACCAGTGCTATAATAAATGCATTGTTATACAAGTGATACAACTAACATATTATACGACCATATACATGTACGGTAAAGTGACCTCATTAATATGTATACATGTAATATCTAAAACACTGTTATCGATTGTGCGATGGTACAAGTGTATTATTGAAGGCAGTGTACAAGAGTTGTGGCTTATTTATTACGTGACGATGTCATTAATATAATCACATTACTCATGTTAATTTCAGTGTATTGCTGTAAGCCACGCTGGGCTTGAAACTCGCAACTCATCTATATTTATTATTATTTTTTGCTGCAGATTCTGCTGTACCAGTACAACCAAGACCAGCGTTATCGCGATGCAATCACCACGTACATGGATATGTGGTTACCGGGTGGTAGTATACCACGTACACCAAAAGGTCTGGTGTACAGAAATCAATGGGGACCTCTACGTTATGCAGGCAAGTGTACGAATATCGTCAAATTAGATAAAACTATTAAAATGTTTGATGATTCCGGGTGACAGTGACTAATTAGTGCCGTGTGCAAGGTATGAGGGCGCTTCTACAGCAGACATGGACGAGGTTTTCTGATTTACTAAAATAATGGCAATTTTTTAAAGGCTTAAGTTTTATTTGAAATAAGATGTACTCATTACAATCATGGTTATTCCACTTTTGACAGTATATTTGTACTGCAATCATTAGTGCAAAAATATCTTACAAAAAAGCGTGGCAAATTCTACTGTGCATTCGTCGATTTTTCCAAGGCCTTCGATACTGTCGAAAAACAGAGGCTTTGGTATACTTTACATAAAAGAGGTGTGAGGGGCAAAATCTTTAACATCTTATTTAGTATGTATTCTAACGTAGAATCGTGTGTCAGAACTGGGAGTGGGTTAACTGAGTATTTTGAGTGTAAAACTGGGGTTCGCCAGGTTTGTATGCTGAGCCCGTTTTTATTTTCTTTTTTTTATTAATGAGCTTGTAAGGGAACTTGAACAAACTGAACAGCATGGCGTTTAACTGTACCCAGATTCGGTGGAACTATTTTGACATTTGCAGACGATGTTGCCATCTTTTCAGACACTGTTGTGGGGCTCCAGCAACTATTAAACACCTTAAGAGCATATTGTGACAAATGGTAAATGACCGTAAACCTAGAAAAGACAAAAATAATTGCATTTAAAAGCGGCGGCCTTTTGTCAAAGCATGAAAAGTGGTTTTACGACGGTAAACACGTAGAAGTAGTTTCTTACTACAAATATCTAGGTGTATTGCTTTCATGTAGATTGCAATGGTCGTCTGCCACTAAACTTTTAGCCCAACAAGCACAAAAAAACAAAACAATTTTCATAATATTTAGAAATACCAACAAAGTCTGGCCTTTAACATATGAAGTATTTTTTAAAATATTTGATTCCGTGGTATTGAAATCTGGGGGTTCAAGAAATATGACTGTCTTGAAAGAGTTCAGTGTTTATGTTTATGCACACTGTCTTCGCATTGAAGTAGACAGAGGAGCAATCGAAAGAAACCAAATGATATTTTAACTTTGTGAAACAAACCAAATAGAAGATGCGTACCATTTCCTGTTAGTCTGTCCTTTTTATAATGAATTTCGTGATATATATCTACCCCGTTACTTCTATGATCCACCGTCTTTCAACAAATTTATTCTTTTAATGAAATCACATGACGATGTCATTTTGAAACGCCTTGGTGAATATGTATTTCATACATTAAATGTTAGGTCCGAAATTTCAGATTTATTGTAATATTTACTGTACAAATGCACACATGTTCTTTGTTTTGTAATCACTTTATGGCCGAAGGCCTTTAATATTTGTGAATACATACCATATATAGAAATAAAAACAATCAAGGTTACGCAAATTGCAGAGCTAACATATTTCTGAGAAACATTGTTCACATGTAAAAGCGACGTTTTGTGCTGAGTGTTTTATAGATGGTATGGAAACATATACCAAATCGTCGAGAAGCTTAGACAATAATTTATTCATTTTGTCACAGCATTGTTACATTGATTTACAATGTTTACAAAAGACATATTGTCCCCACAGCAAATACTGCCTATCTAGCGCTGGTGGCAGCGGACCTTGGAATCAATCCAGTTGCACACAGAGACTTTGCAAAAACTCAGATCCGTTACATACTAGGAGACTCCGGTCGCAGTTACGTGGTTGGATACGGGGTCAACCCCCCTGAACGGCCCAAGCACGAATCAAGGTAAGTCGAGCCGTCGATTTCACAGCTTTTCAGAGGCACCCCATCAAACGACAAAATAATGTAAATACCTCTAGTTTATCTGTCGTTAATTTGAAATATGATTGCACTGATAAATTCACACAAATGCCTTCAATATATGTATCCATTTCTAATCACGTCGAGACCGTGTTTCCATGATTGAAATTGGCAATCTGAGTATACTGTATAATGTATACTGCGTTGTTATGTACATTACTCAACATAGTTATCAATTATTTTCTTTCAGTTCCTGTCCTGATATACCCGAAGAATGTGATTTTACCGACTACCAGAGTCCAGATCCCAACCCTCAAATACTGTATGGTGCTCTTGTCGGTGGACCTGATATCAACGACAACTGGATAGATGACAGAACTAATTCTAAAACCAATAAAGTCTCTTGCGATTTCAACGCCGGATTTCAATCTGCAATTGCCGGTATGACATTCAATCGTTGTAAATAGTCCGATTTCATTGTATTTACAGCTAATTATAGTGTATTTAAAGCATAATTTATAATTAGCAAATTGAGAATAATTCGCCGATTAATACATTAATGATTGGAGCATACGTCGCTGATTTGGACATGATAAAATTGGATTTGTACAGTGAGTTGTTTAGTGATTTTTGTACCATGAATAAATTAGATACATATCGTGAATTTAAAACAAATCTAATATTAGAGAAATATATCACTTCCATAACTATTATTTCACATAAAAATGCCATATCACGATTTTGCTGCTCGGCACACTGTCTTCGCATTGAAGTAAGTAGAGGAGCAATCGAAAGAAACCAAAGGATATGTCAACTTTGTGAAACAAACCAAATAGAAGATGCGTACCATTTCCTGTTAGTCTGTCCTTTTTATAAGGAATATCGTGATATATATCTACCCCGTTACTTCTATGATCCACCGTCTTTCAACAAATTTATTCTTTTAATGAAATCACATGACGATGTCATTTTGAAACGCCTTGGTGAATATGTATTTCATACATTAAATGTTAGGTACGAAATTTTAGATTTATTGTAATATTTACTATACAAACGCACAAATATTCTTTGTTTTGTAATCACTTTATGGCCGAAGGCCTTTAATATTTGTGAATAAATACCATATATAGAAATAAAAACAATCAAGGTTACGCAAATTGAAGAGCTAACATATTTCTGAGAAACATTGTTCACATGTAAAAGCGACGATTTGCGCTGAGTGTTTTATAGATGGTATGGAAACATATACCAAATCGTCGAGAAGCTTAGACAATAATTTATTCATTTTGTCACAGCATCGTTACATTGATTTACAATGTTTACAAAGGACATATTGTCCCCACAGCAAATACTGCCTATCTAGCGCTGGTGGCAGCGGACCTTGGAATCAATCCAGTTGCACACACAGACTTTGCAAAAACTCAGATCAGATACATTAATGATTAAAGCATTCGTCGCTGATTGGATTTGCAAAAAAAAAAATCGATGATTTAAAATTATTTCAGCCTCATGAAAAATATTCCCACTTGTCAACAACTTAATATGGACAATATATATGTGAACACTTTTAGTCATATGATTATACCAGTGGCTTGCCATTAATCCTAGTTGTGCTGAGATGACATCATGTCATTCCCGACAATTGCTGATTAAATATATGCATTTCATTGTTTGTAGGCCTCAAGTATTTGGAAATAACAGGTAAATATATGCACAATTTAGAATGTTACTGCGGTTGAATTATTGCAGGCTATATTCACATTGTTATATGAAAGAAGAAGAATATACGAGTCGGCTCTTAGATTTAACGCATGCGGATAGCCTGCCGTTTAGAGGTTTACATTATTAGGCACAACTTTCGATAGAACCATGACGTAAATGGCCGCCAAGATCTCATTGAAAGGGCGAGAACCACGAGACTTGATTCTTCAAGTAGTCTTCCATTTTCTTCTGGCGTCATCGCCTCCAACGGTCCTAATACCTTGAGTGAGAGAGATTTAAATACAATTCTCGCTCACAATGAGATCTCGGCGTTCATGTGGGTATACTTTGTACACATCGCTATATGGAGAATAATATATAAAACTCAAAATAATTCACAAACAAACTGTTAAACAGCGCAAATAACGCCATGTGATCACAGTTGCGAGCATTCGTAGCTAAAACTTCCTTGGGTTTTAATTGAGCAGGGGGATACGACTATACCGAGGTTATTCATCAATCTATTCTGTTCTACGAGGCCCAGCGTTCTGGGGATATCCCGGAAGAGACAAATCGTATACCGTACAGAGGTGATTCGGCTTTAGACGACCAGGGATTCTATGGAGAAGACCTCACAGGAGGCTGGTATGACGGTGAGTGATACAATAAAATGTGCTTGTTATCATGTTGAATTTTGCAAAACAGTGACCCATTTAGTCGTTTCGGCATCTAGTTGTGTTTATTCGCCAATCGGAGAATAAAATTGCAAATGGAACGATGGAATCAATACTATTATTGGCGATGGATTCAAGTATTTTGGGTAAATATTGAATGTAGATGGATACTGGGCGGGTATCTTAAACGGTATTTATGATTTTATAACTATGTCCTACAGCTGGTGACCATGTTAAATTTGGTCAGCCAATGGCGGTAAGCATGACTAATCTAGCATGGGGTATGATCCAATTTGAGGATGCGTACAGGGCTGCCAATGCGTGGAACTACGGCCTGGATGGTATTCGATGGGCGGCCAACTATTTCGTCAAGTGTCACGTGGAAGACAATAAGTTTTACTATCAGGTAAGCGACCCAATGCTTCTTTAAAGTACAACAACACTGAACGTTACTCACTGTCAGTTAAAAATATAAAATTGTTTTATTAACACTTTCTCACTCTCAGTGTTTTATTTTACAAGGAAATAACAGAATATAATCAGTATGTTTATCCATTTTTCATATGAACAGATAAATAAACATACATATTTCATTTATAATGTAAATTTACATGAATCAGGTTGGAAACCCAGGACTTGATCATTCCTACTGGGGTCGACCAGAAGAGATGACCGCTGAGCGACCAGCTTTAATGATCAATTCATCTGTACCTGGCTCAGATATCGCCGGTGACACGGCGGCAGCATTGGCTGTGGCATCAATAATCTTTTCTACATCTGGTAAGTAAATGTGCATCTATAATTATTGCCGCGATGCTTCCAGGGTGTGCGGGTTCGCTCATTGGGTTAGTTGACGCCTCCATCATATATGATACTGCGAACATCGCTTCTTCTGTTCCTGTGGCGGGTAATATTCGCCAGATACCAATATATACAAATTATTGCTAAATTTGTTTATTACCATAACGTTTTGAATTGAGTCGCCAAACTCGCCCTTTGAATCGTGTTTTGATATTATGCGATATATTGTGATATGTTCTCGTGTGATATGATATGATTTGATTCAGTGTAAATAACGCCTATTAAACTATGCAATTGTTTTCTTTAGATCCTGCCTACGCTGCCATACTACTTAACCACGCTGAGATACTGTTCGAATTTGCTATCAATTATCCCGGAAATCATCCAGCTAATGGCTACTACCAGTAAGTTGAACATTGAAAAACCTGTCGATATTCGCAAAACTAGACCGCATCATATATACATGTATAGTATATATTTAAAAAGAGCACTTAGCCAGGAAGAGAGCCGATGGAAAATTCAATTAAATAATCTCAATAATTCGTGACATCTCAATCACCGTCACGACCTAAAAATGATTGTACTATAATAAAAGAATCTTCACTTTTTTAATTAAAATTTTCAGCAAATTTATTTAGTACTTGTTTTTTTTTTAACTATTGATAATTTAAGTCTATTTGTCTGGACAACATATTTTCATAAAATACACTTCTACTACCCCTATTCTTGCAGACCTACTGAATATGGCGACGAGTTGGGACTCGCTGCATGCTGGCTGTATTTGGCCACAGGAAATGAGCTCTATTTACAGAATGCTGAAGATTTGTATGTAGCTCATCGTCTGTTCCGCAAAAGCTGGGCATATGGATGGTCAGCAAAGAACCCAGCTGTCCAGGTAATGATGCTCGTGTAAATTTACCTGTGAAATTTGGTAGACCTTACGTGCAAGTTTGTGAATACATCGCCAGACAATAAGCAACATCTGTGATATATTATATTGTATCCTATGGTAAATGATAATGTTTCCTTTATATGTACCGGTGATCTCAAACAAGTCGCAAACGAGGACTTCCTAATTTCCTGAACGTTAGCTTGGCAGCGCACGGCATTGTACCGGTCGCCGAATTAGCACATAGTGTGTGAAAATCCGAATAGAATTACCAATATGGCCATAAAACCGGAAATATATTTATTCCTCCTTCAATCAGCAACATTGTTTAGTGGTTGCTATAGATTGTATTCAAGGAACAACGCCCAAATATGCAAATGTACTGAACGCCTTCATAATCCCCAGAGAGGTTAGGATTCCTATGTATTTAGGACGAAAAAAAAGCTGCGAAACGAATAGATGGGATCTCCAATTCGTGGCCATGTGGTATCGGATTTATTAAACTTGTAGAGGAATATAGTTTCTCGCCAAAGGCTCGTTTAATTTAATTACTACACTTTATTTTCGATATCACATGTCACTCTACATATTAGGTCATTTATATTTTTATGCTATGATGCTAATTGCTTCACCGTTTGCTGGAAAACATTTGTGACCAAAGACAATATTATAAAAAATATTACACGTTGAGTTCTGTCATTCATATTTTAGCCATGGTAACATTTGGCTTGAATGACCTTCTCAAATTTCTTTTCCACTGTTTAAATGTAAAGCAAGTAGTATATTCTATTGAAGTGTAAACGTCCCTAAGGTCTCTCACATATTTGGTCGTACTTTATTTTTTTCCTTCCTCGACTCATATGATGCTGCTTGCAGCTTTAATTTTAAATTTATTCTTTGAACTTTGTTATCACTGTATTAATTTATTTATTACAGGTATTATTATACCAGATTACAGGAAAGATAAAATACTATAATAGCCTAACAAACTATGTCGATAGTTGGTTACCAAATGCAACTCTCCCATATACACCAGGCGGTTTGGTTCATCGACATGATTGGGGCTCGCTGCGTTATTCTGGTTAGTAAAATTGCATTCTATGGTGATTGTTATGTTTAGTAATTGACAAAAGACACTGTCTCTAGCTAATACTACAAATGTACTAAGAACTGATTTATTCAACTCCAAACAAGTATAAGTAAACAAGGTTACATAATTTGCATAATCAGGACTTCCTGTGTGTACAGGGTCAATTGCCATATGTTAGTAGTTACTAGTAACATGCTTTGTTGATTACATATCATGACAGTGATTATTATGCGTAACGTGTTCATATGTCGAGTATTTTGAAACCGTGTAATTTGTAAGCAGAACAAAGTGTATTCAAGGTTGCAAGCTTGGGATCAAATTTTTATATTTTATCAGATTTTCTTCATGCATTGTTTTTTTATATATTTTTTTGTCAGTTTGAGCAGAGTAGAATTTTATCTAAATGTTTATAAGGTTAATACGAACTGATGACTTTTATAACTTTTAAAATGTTGATTGGTCACATGGTTGGTGGCCATTTTTTTATTTGTACAACTGTCGCATACGACTTATTTACCACTTCCGTGTCACTGAGAATGTCCTAGAACCGTACTGTGTCTATTCTATATTTTTTAGAAAATGGTTGAATAGGTAATAGAACACTGTAGGAGGATCGGAGATCTCGTTGAATTGTATTGGAGTTTAAGTATCTAGTTATTGGAGTAGTGGAGTTTTACCGCGTTATTGTACTTGATGTTTGCAGAGTATAATAATACCAGTACCAGTTGAAACCTCATCTGTTGGCTCCGTGTTCGTATGTTATCATCGCCGCCAGGGAAGTCTTTCTGTTACTGTTGCGATTTTGGTATTTGAACCATCACGCCTGTACTATACTAATTACGGTAATATTACGTTGCGTGTGACAACAACCCCGAACGGCCATTAAAGTTTGTGGGTCGTTTGACGCTTGGTCACTTCCCATTGCTTTAGAAACATGACATTGTTAGTTCAGCGGATGAAGTTCAATGATAACAATTAACATTATACGTGTTGAATGTCAGTCATCCGGGATTTACAGCAGGCATTGACGTCAACATTTCTAACTCTCGAATTGTCATGAAGTGTGGCACGTGAATATGGAGACGTCTTTTCTTGAACGAAAAATATTGCAATCGATCACATGCTTTTTCCCGCTATAGTGACTAATACACGACTAATGCGAATTGTTTTGTATATATCTATACAAGTATGTCACATAACTTCGACTCGACTAGTCAATTGGTGACTTTGTTTTTATTTCTTTTTCTCTGCACTTAGGGGGTATTATAGGTAATTCAACCTCACTGTCATATGGGCTACCATTTTGTGAATAACACAATTAACGGTCACGTGACGTAAAATCGTTCTTCAGAACCCCACAACTTCAATATGAAATTTGGTTTGTAACATATATGTTGCAAATGAATTACAATACCTCATGTTTATTAGGATTGGTTTGAGTAGGTCGTCATAATGGATTGGGTTGAGTCTAAATTTACCTTCCCTCAAACCTTTAAAAAAATACTTTGACCGTGCGAAGTTAGTCGACCAGGTTGAAATCGGCCCGAATATTTTACTACGCAACGGCTATTTGCAGTTTTTACTACTCAATCACCCAAACGCCGGTGAAACAAATTCGAAATGAAGTCACATTGGAAGGGGAAGTATTGTAAATCTAGGCATGTTTCATTCAACCACAGACGATTAAGACAGGTGGATCGATGCAAATTAAACGAACCCTGACCTCTGGAAATACCTCATTCATAGAGTTCCTTAGTACCAGAGGTCGCCGATCACGGCCATACAGCGTAGACATCGCTACCGGTGCATGCTAGCTGACAAGGGGGTTTCCGATTAAGGTAACCAAGATGGCATCAAAGAGTGCATGATTTTTCCGCGGTGTGTAAAACAGCATTTCATTGCCGATTTTTTGGTAATTTCCTGGGTATTTTTTTTATTTTTAATTAACCGAGCATTTTATGTTTGTGTATTTTGGCACTGAAAAGTTAGTTATCGATGACAGCAACAGCAGTGTTGTTTGTCAATTGCATCACAATTCTATCAGCACGATAATCATTACATCAAAACGAAAAATGTCTACTGCAGTGTTAAAATGCCGTTGGAGTAAAAATGTGTGAAAACATTTTTTAGTTTCGCACACAATGCGAAAAAGCTTGAAATCTATGCACCAAGAAAACAAAAGAAATTGTGGCCTTGTTTTGCGCGAAAATTAAATCGCCCTATCGACGCTACCTCCTACATGAAAATAAATGAAAAATCAATTTATTTAAGGGTCAAAAAGTTTACTTATCAGTTACAAGTGTATGTTTTGTTTCATTCCGCTTGCATGCTGGAAGCGTTTACGTCTTGTCTGTTTTTGTAGTTTGCTAGTTGATCGCGCTTGAGGTAAGTAAACAGAGAGCCAGGACAGGAAGTCGCACACCGGCTGCTCCGTAACTAAGGCCAGCAATCATTTACATATAACATCAACAGTGACTTGTCAATCAAAGAGCAACGCAAACAAACTGTCGGGACTTTTAATCACATACGCGTGCCTCAGTTTCCTATATTTTAAAATTGTTTTTTTGAGTATGTTTCAACAATGACAATGCTCCGAAATGTTAACACTATCTAGCCAAGACTATCTGGGTAAGAAAAAGCAAAAACAAAAAAAAAAAAAAATTCACTCTGAGTGCCCACGAACCTGCATCTCTACCTTAACATGTTCAGCAATGTATATTTTTCATAGAAAGATTTATTTGAAACGTAGTTTTAATTATATATGGTCAAGTGCATTGTCATTTAACAGGCTTGTCACGACTGGCTGGTTAACTGGTGAGATCTACATTTTGGATTGAATGCAAACAGCTAGTGCACTAACTTCCCATCGGTTTTCATTATCTCATAAGAGTGTACGGTATGGGTTTATTGCGACAGAAAAACTTAGCCTCATTAAGCATGAGCATATCCATCATAGCCAATTGTAAACGGTACATTCTGTATGCGATATGGCCGTAATAATGTGTAGCTACTTATACAACTTGATTATAATTTATATGCATAATTACAATGTTTCATTACAGCTAACACTGCCTTCATAGCACTGATAGCAGCTGAAAATGGCGTTAAAACTGCAGAATATCAGGACTTCGCCAAAGCTCAGATCCACTATATGTTGGGAGATAGTGGACGCAGTTATGTAATCGGATATGGTGTCAATCCACCGGATAGACCTCACCATCGATCAAGGTATGTGGAATCTACGGACGTTTGCAATGTTCTGAATCGTTATCTATTTTGAATAAACATATATTTATTTCGTTGCTTATTTCTAAATTGTATATAACATTCATACACATGTGTCATGTGGTTCAAAGGGGAATTTCGGGGATTACTCGCTTCTGCGGTGTAGGGATACCATAAGACCTTATAACGGAACACTAAAGCCATTCATACACCCATGTAGTCAGACACACTCAGTTTCTGGAGTTGAGCTTCGATGTTCTTTAATATTAAGACACGTGAGACACCCCTTGCTAGGTTATCGAAACACTCCGTCAAGACCTGCACCTGGTATGACGTCCCAACGTCCCCCCGATTCCCTTTCACACTTCCCCATTTAAGCGTTGGCGAGAAGTCAGTTCACACCTGCTGGCACATGAATTCACACTACGTGGACAAATTGTAATGCAGGAACAAAGAAATTTGAGTCGGCGTGGGTTTGGTATTTATTCAACTACTTCGGAGGACGAAGCGACCGTGACGACAACATCTCCTGCAGACGACGCGTTCTTGACAATACTACGACGCCGAACTCAACCGCTAATGTTCCTGCATTACAATTTGTCCACGTAGTGTGAATTCATATACCAGAAGGTGTGAACTGACTACTCGCCAACGCTTAAATGGGGAGGGGGGAAAGGGAATCGGGGGGGGGGGGGGGTTGGGACGTCATACCAGGTGCAGGTCTTGACGGAGTGTTACGATAACCTAGCAAGGGGTGTCTCACGTGTCTTAATATTAAAGAACATCGAAGCTCAACTCCAGAAACTGACTGTGTCTGACTACATGGGTGTGTGAATGACTTTAGTGTTCCGTTATAAAGTCTTATGGTATCCCTACACTGCAGAAGCGAGTAATCCCCAAAATTCCCCTTGAGCCACATCACACATGCGTACAACCACACTCACATCTTCCACCACCAACACCACTACCAGACTGAATGTAAAATAAAACTCAATCAATCTCACCGCGATATTTTGGTTATTAGTTCGTGCCCAGACCAACCGTCTGCTTGCAATTGGAGTAGCTACGGTTATGATGGCCCAAATCCCCAGGTTTTATACGGTGGACTAGTTGGTGGACCAGATATTAACGACTACTGGACACAAAGCCGATTCGATTACATAACCAACGAAGTCGCATGTGACTATAACGCTGGATTCCAGTCAGCAGTAGCAGGTAAATTAGTAATTCAATAAGCTTGGGACATCGTTTACCTACTATAATTCAATAAGCTTGGGACATCGTTTACCTACTATAATTCAATAAGCTTGGGACATCGTTTACCTACTATAATTCAATAAGCTTGGGACATCGTTTACCTACTATAATTCAATAAGCTTGGGACATCGTTTACCTACTATAATTCAATAAGCTTGGGACATCGTTTACCTACTATAATTCAATAAGCTTGGGACATCGTTTACCTACTATAATTCAATAAGCTTGGGACATCGTTTACCTACTATAATTCAATAAGCTTGGGACATCGTTTACCTACTATAATTCAATAAGCTTGGGACATCGTTTACCTACTATAATTCAATAAGCTTGGGACATCGTTTACCTACTATAATTCAATAAGCTTGGGACATCGTTTACCTACTATAATTCAATAAGCTTGGGACATCGTTTACCTACTATAATTCAATAAGCTTGGGACATCGTTTACCTACTATAATTCAATAAGCTTGGGACATCGTTTACCTACTATAATTCAATAAGCTTGGGACATCGTTTACCTACTATAATTCAATAAGCTTGGGACATCGTTTACCTACTATAATTCAATAAGCTTGGGACATCGTTTACCTACACTAATTCAACAACGTACACATTGGCTGTTGGGTCATGCATGGCGCTTTGGGATATTACTATACACTTCTCATGACCTTTGAAAATGATAATGCGCCACAGTCCGGTTGCTGAGCGTTAGTTCGAGTCAGCACGCAGTACATTTTAACTGTGATTTGACATTATATTTACCATGTATTTGGTAATATTTCTTTTCTTCAAGTTTCATTGCTTTGAACTCTTACTGAACACGATGAGGGGAAAAATCTGGTACTTCAACACATGCTTATAATTATGCATATCCATGGTTCCGATTAGCTTTTTATTTTCACCAAATATTTATTTATTTTGCAGGACTCAAACACCTTGAAATAACTGGTCAGATATAGGAACACCCACTTCATGCATTGGTCCGTATATGCGTATACCATGAACTTCAGGGCTTCTAATGCTAACTGGAACTCGTTTAAGTAATCTCTAATACTATCATATCGCCAGCATGGCAGCTATATCGTTAAATAGATAAATTTGCCTAAAGTTAATTATACATGCTCCTTTGATGTGTTCACTTAGTTGGACGTCAACACAAGCACGTGGCTATTCAGTCCTAGAGATATGTACTACTCCTGGCGACATAGCGATGCCGTCAATTGCAACTGAGACACATCTTTTTGCTGTATTTTTAATGACATTCTTATCATACTGTCTGGAAAAACAAAACAAGCGACTAATGATTGAATTACTAAAATTGCCGATACCATAACTAATAAAATATACCAAATGCATAATACTTGTAATCTGTCGTGTGTGTGTGTGTATGTTTCGGATAGTAATATACGATTTGTTGTGGGTCCATAGCTCTTCTTGTGTCGGTCTTTAGTCTTTGTGATGGTTTTTTATTCATTTCTGAAAACATTTGGTGTCATTAAATTTGCTATTTCGGATATTAGGATTTTTATCCACACAGAAGGGCTATGGTTTCTCTCATAGACCTTCCTAACACAAACGTGCGACGCCAAATGACATCGCAAATATACCATCTGTTCATCTCACACCCTTATCAACAGGGTCGGTAAATAAGGATTCAGTGCCACTGTGTGAGGTTCTCGTCTGCTGAGAGTAGAAAGAAGAATTGCCTTGCGAGTGTGTGTCAATGTTTGTGTTTTTTTCTTCAACCTATAGTGTTGATGTACAGGGGAAGTGAAGGGAATGCATCAACGTGTTCTGTAAAGATAGTTTGCTATTGATAAATAAGAAAATAAGGTAGTCAGGAATTTCGCTGTCATAAATAATCACCTTTTTCGGTGTTAGCGACTATATGGATTGTCGCATGGTACGTTGCAATACCTTGTGAATAAATACAGTTGATTCGTATTTGCGTCGAAATGTGTTAAATATTAAATTAAATCTCTGTCAAATACTTTTTCGCCCCGAGTTTGTGAAATAAAAATTAAACAATTGCAACTAAACGCTATATGAGAAATATATCACTGCCACTATATGATGTCATCTTAAACGCGAGAATGTTTTTTTAATTTACATCCGAGTTCGAGAGAATACGACCGCCATACGATGACAACACGTTTATTCGGAATATCGAGGGATTACATACAAACAGCGGATATGTTCATATTATATATAGATGTGGGTCCATAGCTATTCTTGTGTCGGTCTTTAGTTTTTGTGGTGGTATATATTCATTTCTGATACATTTTGTGTCATTGCACCATATATCTAAAATTATTTCTTGTTTTCATCAACCATGCAAATCATAAGTGAATTTACGACGACGAAGTTCCTAACTGCCAAATTTCGGATTTATCTCTAACATCAATCAAACTATTTACTCAGCAAGTTTGACATATAACCCCCTTACTCAGATAACGTATTCATTACACGCACTTTTGCATAGTAATACGATGGCTACTAAAATGTACTTCACGCGGTCAATAATCATTCTTTCGTTTGTGTGCTGTTGCCACCTCCTTAGCGGACGAGGTAGGTTGTATTATACAATTGCGTAACGTCACTACATTTTACCTGTTCATACCATATGGGCCATGTATATATCATTTCAGTAGACGAGGCCTACTAATTATTCATTGTGAGTAATCTCATTGCTACACTCACGGGACTAATTTTCTGTCACTTATTAATAAACCAAATTTAATAGCGGTCAAATATTCTAAAACTCGGCAGGTTTGCCGATTTTTATAGGACTAGCTGTTATTATTGATTTAGAAATTATACTGTGATAAGACAGGTTTTCTGAACGGATATTGATGTGTTTTTAAAGTTGCATCCAGCACCACACCCAACAAGTAATCTGTAGAATGCTGTGTGGGTAATATTTTTATATTGATTTTTGCTGCATTTGCAGCAAATAGTTACCAAACAATGAGAAATCTATTGGATTGAATATACCTCTCAGGTGGCTTCACATGCATAGTTCTAGCCTGCCTAACTGGTGCTTATACCAGGATTTAGTTACAGCTTCATGTTCCCAGTAATCGCAAGAAATTGACATGACAATAGAAATTCATGAAAGACTGGCACTCCCATGCAATTAACAGCGAGTGAAATTCTTGGGATTGAAACATATATTTTGAAGTCACTGATGTAGGCAATGAATAACTTAAAGTTGACATAAAGACGAGGTAGTTTATTTAATCAGTGCTCAACTAGAGGCTGAAATTATAATTAATTTGTTTATTTCAATTTCTCCTGAAGTCAAATAGAATACACTGGTGAAACACGATAATACCCATGGGTGAAAGGATGTTTTGGGGTGTAGTTTACATTGTGTATGGAGTGGTAGGGTCGGGTGTAATTTGTTCATTTCTAACTCTTATGAAGTCACGAAGAATTTCACTTAATTTATTTTTGCTGACATGTTTTCAAGCATCACATGTGAATCCAATTTTCACTGTGCTGTGTCTCAATAGAGTATGAGGGAAATGACATTTTCACTGGAATTTATTTCAGGGGAAAAATGTTTTCAGTGATAATGAAGTATTATGACAGAACCCCATACCCTCCCTGTGGCTTTCATTGCGTATGGAAGTTATTTTCACGAGTGATGCGGTGTATCCTGCTGCCGTACTTTCACGAGCGAAACCACTGGGAGGGTATGGGGTTCTGTTATTATTACATATGTCCCGTATTTGATTATTTCACATTAAAGAAAGAACGTGCAACAAATCGGGATAGAAATTTAGGTCGGGGAACCCAATTGCCCATTATATGCTCCAAGACAGTGCTGCGACCTAGCAACGCGTGTCAGTGTAGAACGCGTGTCACTGTACGTGTGAAAATAAAATAATCAGACGTCTAACTTGAGTCATTGTCCGAATAAATACTGCTGAAATTGACTAAGTGTTCAAAAACCTCATAAAAAAAGACGCCGCCGACGGTCCAGGCTGCGGGTGGATGTTCAGAGAGCCCTTCAAGATTGATAAAACTCAGTTTCCAGGTGGTCAACATACATTAAGTTCTCCCAATCCTAGTATTTTATGTGATGTACATCTAACATGCCAAAAATGCTGATGAACGATTTGAACCTGACAAAAATAGCAGACGGAAATGTGTTTACAAAATAAAAATAGTGATTACTTGATTTAGATACCAGGAAGGAGAGGGGGTAAAAGAAAAGTTATATAACATTTTATTATTCAATAATTTATTAAAATACATAAGTTTGTCCAATTCCCTGTGATACAATACCTCAGACATAGCTCATTGTACTCGGTTTGAGTGTGGGCACAAAGTTACTATTTGAATTTTTGATATCTTTTTTCATTAATGAGAAATTTGACCCCAAAGTTAGAGTAACTGTTCACCATGAATGGCTTTTTAACTCTTCTGTGATTTTTTTTAGCTTGGCTGATTTTGTTCATACTTGACAGGCAGGTCGTACCATCACTAATTGGAAAAACAATCCTGACCCACCGCTACCATGGCAACAGCCAAAATCTGTTTTTTGAATACTTTCGCCCCAAATTTATTACCTCCTACCAGTCTTGTAATAGCAGTGCCCAAATGATCATGCCTTTTATTTTGGCTACGTTGCGCACTGGTAAGAGATCACCGGCGCCGACATTGTTACCACTGTCAACGTAATCCCAATTGAACTAAAATGTGAATGCTGCCTCCAATCTAGAAAATACTATCGCAAAACGGTTGGAAATAATACATTTAACGGCTGAATACGTCCTAGCAATAAAATAAATTGACTTCTAAAGACTGAATGTTAGTTTGCAAACCTCGTATAAGGTGCCTGGTTTTAGTTATAAACCGACGTTAGCTTCACGTTCATGTCCTACCATACCATGGTAACAGCCGAAAACATATTGCTTGTTTTTTACCGGCTTGTTTTCATTGGCAACCGAAGTATTTTTATTTTGTAAATAAATGTTCGTCTGCTATTTTTATCCAGTTTAGCAACATTTTTTGCATATTAGGTGTACATCACATGGAATACTACGATTGAGAGAACTTGATGTATGTTGACTGAGTTTTATCATAGTACGAAGTACCAGGAGGTTTCTGCTGGCGACGTTGCGGCGTTACCCAGTTCCAAATACAGATTACCAACACCAAATGAGCAACATTTTAACCGGTAATCAAGATTCATTCAATCCACGGCTAGCAAGCAACATCAGAAGCGAAGTTGTAGCATGCAGTACGAGTAAGTCATCCCGTCAGTGGAGTACCACAGTAACACGGCATGCTTGCCTTCAGCATTGTATTCAAATGAATCACGTGGTGTGCCGTTCTCGTTCAAACCCGGAATTCGATCAATAGGGGAGTTTCAGTAAAAAAAACACATTGCAAATCATTTCAACATTTTCAAACCAATATACTAAAACAGGAATGCTCAGAGTGCAAAAGTAGGATAGATAATACTTTTCACTATACACATCTCTGTTGATACTATCCCTCACATATTCTACTCCCAATTACTCCTGCGTATAATGGACTAGCCTCTTTTCATGTTGACATTCAGAGTAAAATCATGTGACAGGCTGTTAAAATTGGCTATTGCATACTCTTTCCCTGGTCTGGGAAATGTGTTTAATTAGCTCTCATTCAAGCAACAATGCAGATTTCCCAGTGGGAGTGAAACTATTGGACTCTGCCATTAAAAAATAGGGGTGTTTTCAGCAAAAAACGAATAACCCTGGAATGCACACAAAATACTGAATTTCGGAACAAATCGTGCATTACTTACAGCAGCAGAATACCACAGAAATATCAGACGAAACATGAAAACACTATATATTGTATTTCGGCATGAACCCTCTATATTGAAATTCAAGGAATTAACCCCTTATGTGCATCCATTTCCCACCTTGGTATCACCCACCCCTGAAAATAAACTCTTAATACTACGCTGAAGCGTTTGGTAATAATAGAGGTCATTAACTTACTGTTAAATTGATATGATATGCGGCGTGATGACAAATCAACCCATCAGCGACCATGATCACCTTAAGTTGTATGTGTTGTTCGATTGAAATTTATTTAGAAAGGTATAAAACAATGTTATCATAGATAAATCATATTTATGATTAAAAACGTGTGCACTTATTCAACTCCATGTCGTGAATTTTATATATCTTCGAAAGTGCAGGATGAATTCAACAAATTTCACCATTTTTATAATTTTTTTTTAAATAAAGTGATTATCCTTCACCAAACAAGTATTTGAACAGCATTTCATATGTAAGGCTATATGTTTCTAGTAGATGAGAAAAAGTATTTTGGCGTAATAGAAACCAATTGAGAAATATTTGGTATTTTCAGTGAGTGCAGACGACAGCATTAGCTGTAGTCATGGATACTTATATTTAGGGAGAGTCTTCTAATAATTTATGGGTATAAAGTCTGAATTTGTTCGCATGATTTTGCGTATTCATTATTTCTACTGGACAAGTGCCGGTCGGGGTCCAAACATTACATCTATTCACAAAACTCTCATATTGAGTGTAAACACACATACATGAAATTTCGAACCTGGCGGAGAATATTACAACTACTTAATCGATCATGTACCATACACAACTTCGCATCTCAACCTTTACAGCGGCTCTGTATGATTATGGCGAAGCTCTCCACAAATCGATCTTGTTTTATGAAGTACAACGGTCAGGGTATCTCGAGAAGAACCGCATACCATATCGGTCCCATTCAGCAATGGACGACATGGGTCGAGCAGGTGAAGATTTAACTGGTGGATGGTATGATGGTAAGTACAATAAAACGTTGCTGGAAAAAACACCGACGTTTCTGGCGTTCATCAGTTCTAGTGACTAGATTACCAAGTGGCCAAGTACATTGTCAAATGTCTGTCTCTAAAAATAATCTATTCATAGTTTACACGCATATCTCCTCACTAAGGTGCCCGGATGTACTGTACTAAAAATAATAAGCTCGTATACGTCATATACATATATTATAATTTATGTACTTTATTATTCCCTCTGGTAATCATTATAGATAAGGTACTACTGACGTAATGTAAATGTAACTTACACTGTAGTAGCATGTAACTTACACTGTAGTAGCATGTAACTTACACTGTAGTAGCATGTAACTTACACTGTAGTAACATGTAACTTACACTGTAGTAACATGTAACTTACACTGTAGCAACATGTAACTTACACTGTGGTAGCATGGAACTTACACTGCAGTAGCATGTAACTTACACTGTAGTAGCATGTAACTTACACTGTAGTAGCATGTAACTTACACTGCAGTAGCATGTAACTTACACTGCAGTAGCATGTAACTTACACTGCAGTAGCATGTGACTTACACTGCAGTAGCATGTGACTTACACTGTAGTAACATGTGACTTACACTGTAGTAGCATGTGACTTACACTGTAGTAGCATGTAACTTACACTGTAGTAACATGTAACTTACACTGTAGTAGCATGTAACGTACACTGTAGTAGCATGTAACATGTAGCATGTACACTGTAGTAACATGTAACTTACACTGTAGTAGCATGT
The DNA here is from genome assembly GCF_978046115.1 of Saccoglossus kowalevskii. NCBI lineage: Eukaryota > Metazoa > Hemichordata > Enteropneusta > Harrimaniidae > Saccoglossus > Saccoglossus kowalevskii. Next base: position 1,724,287 of record NC_140646.1, on the reverse strand, counting down.
AACTTACACTGTAGTAGCATGTAATTTACACTGTAGTAGCATGTAACTTACACTGTAGTAGCATGCAACTTACACTGTAATAGCATGTAACTTACACTGTAGTAACATGTAACTTACACTGTAGTAACATGTAACTTACACTGTAATAGCATGTAACTTACACTGTAGTAACATGTAACTTACACTGTAGTAACATGTAACTTACACTGTAGTAACATGTATTTTACACTGTAGTAGCATGTAACTTACACTGTAGTAGAATGTAACTTACAGTGTAGTAACATGTAACTTACACTGTAGTAACATGTAACTTACACTGTAGTCACATGTAACTCACACTGTAGTAACATGTAACTTACACTGTGGTAACATGTAACTTACACTGTAGTAGCATGTAACTTTCACTGTAGTAGCATGTAACTTACACTGTAGTAACATGTAACTTACACTGTAGTAGCATGTAACTTACACTGTAATAACATGTAACTTACACTGTAGTAGCATGTAGCTTACATGTTTGTCGAGCTTATTTTTCCTGGTGGTTATACATTATTCCACTTTCTGGGTTTGTTGTACAAGAGAATCGAATTTAACAGGTTAAAATTATATAACATTACATCTAGAAGAGTATGGATAACTCTTCCCAATTAAGATAAAACAATGACTAGTTCTGGCAAATTAGAATTTCTAGCGTAATTGGCTCTCATGATAGGTCTGTAAAATTATTATCGAAACAATTACCACATGTGCTACCAAGTGTTATCCGGGACATACTAGTAATTCAAAAACATTTTGCGCAGAATGAATATCGCTAAGGACACAATTCAAGCTTATCAAAAACCTTAATAACGTCTATTGGTATGAGCATACATGGGTTAATATGTTTAACTAACCATCGTCACCAATATATCTATTTTAAACAAAGCTTTCAGATATCTTCTACATAGCAATTAGCTCAGTAGTTGGATTCGTTGGACTCAGTAGTTAACAAGTAGTTTCTCCATCCTATTAATTTACTCTCTCTGCATTCCAACACTACCCCTTATTATATTGTACACTTACGTCTTTAATACAAAATTTAATCCAGTCATACCCACCCAATGCTACAGTAAAAGCTAAACTTTCTTGTATTCACTTAGACGGGGTGTTGTGACTTAATTCACAAAATCTGCATCCGTTAACAAGCAGACTCAAATTTTCAATATGAAAGTCCTTCACAAAAACACTTAAGAGGAATGGCTGAATGATCAGAGAGAGGGCGCGAGAGATAATATTTGCTAGCTTAACAGTGGTGATCGGAGAAACGATGATTAAAAATATTAAAATCGGGTTACATCTGCTTCAAGTAAATTCCGAATGATCAGGATTGAGGACCCGCGAAACATCCACTAGTTCCAAGGATATTATACAATCGTTCATAATCATTTTGATTGGTCCTAGACACATGTGTTGCCCACACTCAGGTTGCTACCGGTCCACATAGCATTCTTTTCAGGATCTGGCGTATATCCATACAATATTTCGAAAGTTTGTTAACCAGCACCTCAACTGGAAACCTCACATTGAAAAAGTAAAAAAAATAATTGCCCCCAAAGTTGGTATTATCTCCCAGATCAGACATTATGTGCCCAAATCAGTTTTACTTTTGTTATACAATTCCCTGATTCTCCCGCATATTAGTTATTGTTTAGAAGTATGGGGAAACGCCTATCATACACTATTAGAGCCTATCCTTCTTTTGCAAAAGAAAGTTGTACGGCTTATCTCATTTGCTGTTTACAATGCACATACTGCCCCTCTATTTAAAAAACTGGGCATACTTGATATTCACAAGTTGTGTAAATTTAAGATATGTCTGTTCATTTATGATCTGAAAAGCAACCGCTATGCCCATACTATCAATGACTATCTCTCCCCTCTACCTCATTTATATCCAACACGACTTGCGTCAGGTAATAACTACTATGTCCCCAGGATGAATCTTTCACTTTCCCAACATACTTTAAAATATACAGCCGTAAAACATTGGAATTCTCTACCTGAGCCAATCAAACAAATTACTAATAGAATAACTTTCAAAAGTTCCCTAAAACAACATATACTGAACACCGTACTTTAATATTTAAATACTAGCTTTATCATATGTATGATACAAATATTATTTGCAGCTAAACTTTATTTGTACTTGCCCACAATTGTTCCACTAATAATATGATGTGCAGAGTAGCGCATTAACAGATCCATTTTTTTTTCTTTCTTTTTTTCTCTCATTTTTTTTTATTATTATTATTTTATTTATTTATTTCTGGAGATTTTGTTTTTTGTTTGTATGTGTATATATGTATGTGTGTGCACGTATATATACATATAGATATATATATATATAGCCTGCATAGAAATGTATATTGGTTAGGATTGGGCCACAGACTAGATTAGTTCGGATGAACTACCTCTGTGGTCCACACCAAGAAATTATTATTATTATTATTATTATTATTATTATTATAAGATTACTAGAATTGTTATTATTATTGGTGAAATAAATCATAAATCAAATCATTAAATCATATATATTCCCCTCCTCTATTGGAGCATACGAATTGACCAATATAATTCACTGCCACTAAGGTCAGAATTAACTTTACAATATTTTAGTCAGTATTCTGAATAGTGGTTAATGCTCCAAAACTATTAGTTGCACGGTACCATGGGAGAATAAAACCTGACCCTTGAACCGATTACAAAGAAATGTCACCGCAGTAATCAAAGTGTGTAACATCACAATATTTGGTTTTAGATTTGCAATTTGATAATGGCCTTAACCCTGTTACGAATACTAATTTGCATAATAATAATATTAATAATAAACATTAAATTGACCCACAAAACAAAGATATATATACATATATATATGTATTGATCTTTCGAATTCCACCTTTAATATATGTAAATTATCGTAAATTTGCATAATTATAGTTTTACTTCAAACCTTGTACTTCACTCCAATGGTGACCTATTTACCAAAGTTAGTGTTCACTGCCTTATAAATGCATTAGTGTGTATTGACTAATCGTGAGTATACGTTTTCTTCATAGCCGGTGATCATATGAAATTTGGGTTACCGATGGCAGCATCGACAACTAACATAGCGTGGGGTATGCTGATGTACAGACAAGCGTATGAACATCTTCACATATGGAATGAATCACTGGCTCAGTTGAAATGGCCTTTAGACTACTTTATTAAATGTCATGTGGCACCCGAAGAATTTTATTATCAGGTAAATATCGTGGTGTTAATGTGTAGACTAAGAACTACCTACCCGAGACGGTAAACAGAAAGCACACTATTAAAAACAAAATTCAAGATATGGGTGTGTATATGTTCAAATTGGAATAAAGTGCTTTCCAAAAATGTCGTATAGTCGACATACCACAGTGGAGTAATATTCGTATCACATGTTTTACACAGTCTATATTCAGTGTAAAGTCTTAGAGCTCTGCCACCCTTTATAAAATGACCCGAATATTTGAAATTTAGAAGTATTTTTCTCAATTGAACATTACAAATAAATAATTTAAATATGTATTTAGTTGTTTTTCATACAAATCTGCGCTCTGCAATTTTGCCTAAAAATATCATTTTTTCTACATATATAATTAATATAATAAGAAAGTTTTCAGAATCACTAGCATCCTGCCAAAGCCACACTTCATGAAAGCCAAACTTAAGGGTTAAAAACTATCCCGGTGTAAAACGATTCAGTGTGGTGTGAATCGATAGCCCTGATATATTACCATAGTGAAAAACAATAGGGTTAACTGCGAATATCACAGCAATTTGCTCATTATGATAATTGCTGTTATTTGATCCGAAATTATAGGTAACTCTTTTGGATAATTTATAATTTGGAATTTGTCGTGGTTGCAAAATATACAGAAAAGCATTAGATAGCGTTACGTAACATTGCATAGTAATTATGTATCTCGTTAAATGTGTACAATTGTTTTATATGAGATCGAATTATATAAACACCTGCTGAAACGACTATACCCACTTTCTAAATCACTGAATGACAATTTTATGGATTAATTAGTTGCAATGAATTATAAATATAGACATGTAATTGTTTATTAGGGTATATATATTGTTATCGATACACATATTCTTAAGAAATGTGTGTGGTGTGCAAACTATATCAACATACCACGTATCGATTCTGTGGTGTGATTGGTTAACCCGTTGTCACGTGGGGACAGTTTGACGCTGTTACACCAAAATTATGAAAACCAGTAAACAATATTCAATCTATCTCCAAAGTTTCTTAAAGACCTTAACTAGAGTAACGTTTGTCAACAAGATGTTCGCGTTCAGTTTGGTAGCAGACCATGTAATTATACTTTTTCCGAGGAAAAGTTGTCACATTTTCTTTCTAGACTTCACAACAAGCCATAAACATGACCAAAGGCGCAACACAGAATTGAAAAATAAAATGCTGCGTTGATTGCTAGTTACCAAACATCGTAGAATAGTTACAGGTGACCAAAATCACCAGAATAAAAAACAGACGCATGTTGCAACTGAACTATTCTATGATTACACAGGAGTCTGATATGGCGTGATATAAAACTTATATTCATATTATGGAAAACAGACGAATAATCCGGGCCCATGACCTGTTGTATTTAGTCGTTCTACAGATTACGTATTTGTCAAATTGAATAACGTTATGATGTCTTGGTTATCATACATAATTCGAAAAAAAAAATATTTTTCTCTTTTAGGTTGGCGATGGTGGTCTGGATCACCAATATTGGGGGCGTCCCGAAGAAATGGACATGGAAAGGCCATCGTATAAATTAGACAAAGATACACCGGGTTCTGACATTACAGGCGAGACTGCAGCCGCAATGGCTGCTGGGTCTGTGATATTCCAAGAATCTGGTAACTGTTTGTTATAATTGCCTTGATTACTGATGGGATTAATACGCCTTAGGACGTGTTAATGATGGACACATTATGCCGGTACATATCCGTGAAAATACACATTGGTATTCACAAGGATAACGTTTTACGGAATACTGGCCTGACATAACATACTCTGTCTCTCTTTTTACAGATCTAGAGTACGCTTATACACTGTTAGAACATGCTAAAGAGCTGTTTAATTTTGCAATGAACTACAGAGGATTGTATCCCAGTTTGGGGTATTATGAGTAAGAGACATTCACGTGCATTATATATACTAACTTTGTGTAGTATCTATAGAAGTAATTGTTCATGTAGTAAAAGTATATGCACATATAAATGACCAAAGAGTCTATCAAATAACCAACCAATCCCACTCACATCTCAAAGCTGCCAATCAAACTAACATCCACCGACTGAATACACCACTCAACCGCCATACCTTCAGTCATATAGATTAGTATATTATCTGTATGCAAATTATCAAAGCATTTTACATTTCAATACAAAATATATAATAAAACCTGATATGTTATTTAGGTCGTCTAGGTATGGAGATGAGCTTGCGCTAGCAGCGTGTTGGCTTTACATTGCCACCAATAATTCAGCTTATTTAACTGAAGCTGAACATTTGTACAAGGAATACAATCTCCACGAAAGTGCCTGGTCATATGCGTGGAATGACAAGAAACCTGCTGTTCAGGTAATGAATCACATATAGTGTTCCACATGTTTTGTCTTCAAAAATGTTAATTTCATGATGCATTTCGTCACGAAACAGCTACAAAATATAATACTCATTTCCAGCAATACAGTCATATAGCACAGGTTGCTGAAACGCAAATACAACATTACTTCTTACACGCAGTTGTCCAGAAAATGACACGTCTATACCATATATTTCAACAACGACGCCTTTGGGGGTAAACTGTTTAACACCCCTAAAGTATCACCGTGTTGTAAATTGAGTGTGTGCTTGCCTCCGCAGTTATTATTAGCAGAACTGACAGGAAATTCGGGGTATGACTATGAGACTGACTTCAAGTCATTCTTGAATGAATGGTTGCCAGGTGGTAGTATTCCATATACACCTCTGGGGTTGGTTTATCGCAGTGAATGGGGACCTCTAAGATATGCAGGTAATAATATAAACATGAGTGAAATTCTATCGAGGACATTAAGTCTTTCTATGCAAATGTATAATCAACATGATAATTTGGTTTTAATTCGCTATTCTAATTTTTCCTTGTAGCTAATGTGGCAATGCTTGGTCTGATAGCGGCAGATTTCGGAATACGTCAATCAGCCTACCGTGACTTCGCGTACAGTCAAATTGATTACATACTTGGGGACACTGGAAGAAGCTACGTCGTCGGGTTCGGAAACTCCCCTCCAGAAAGACCTCACCACAGGTCCAGGTAACTTTAAGGGATATGGTAGTACATGTACACACAATTTATTGAGCAATCAATTAGACTCTATAAATATTGAAGAACTGAAATATTGTATTGTATATTATTTCTTCAAATATAATTTTCTTTCTAGCTCCTGTCCTGATTATCCTGAAAAATGCGGATGGCAGGAACACTCCAGTCCTGATCCCAATCCCCAAATAGCCTATGGTGCGTTGATTGGAGGCCCTGACGAAAATGATAATTTCGTGGACGATAGAACAGACTATCGATCGAATGAAGTGGCGTGTGACTACAACGCGGGATTCCAATCAGCACTTGCTGGTACGGTGTATTATTTACTCCGATGATCAATAATGCCGCGTTAACTATTATATCACACACAGCATCCAGATTCGATGCTGTGATTGGCCAATCGGCGTCACATGGGGTTACAAAATTTAACGCTGCTACAGCGTACTTTAGAACACTTAATAGCCTACTGCGCATGCAGTTCAGAATATTTGGCGTCCGAAACGACATCATACGATATTAACGAGAAATCTAAAAGTCGCTTTTTCCAGCAAACGTTAAAGAGAAAGATGCATGCTGCAGTATTAACTGACGAGCTGAAATGTAAACAATAATTTTTCACAATATATTCATTTTACACCACGTTATATGAATGTATCGACATCTTTTTTTCGACTCGGCATGAATATTTGTCGTACCATATTTGTGTATGTATATTATGCAATGTTGTTTGTGCATTTCTTATGTACCGATAGTTGTAAAAGTTTGTGTGTGTTTTCTATATCAGAATATAAAATGCAGTTAAGTATTGCAGAACGTAGTCATACATGATAACTGGTATTGTTTTTCCCCAAATTGGAACCACGCTAATTTATGCAAACATAATCTATTGATTTTCAAGTGCCATTATGTCATCATGTTCAGTCATTTGTTTCAATGTATATTCTATTTAAGGTATGGTTGTCCGGGACATCAATGGTAAACTTCCTTAGACACTTACTGAAGTATGCTACACGCGAATCAATCATGTTTTGCAGTAATTGATACTAGTAGTGTTTATTTGAATAAAATTATGTAATTTTGAAATGACCTCATATTTCCAGTAACTACATTATACATTCTTATTATACAAATTAATTGGTCAATATCATAGTTGTTGTCAGGTGAAACAGTTCCCTGTGGAATTAGCTGATTGTACCATACTTAATCACTCACCCATGGTATAGCAGCATTACGTTAGGTGGCACTTACGATTGTGAGGATAGAAACCCATCCCAAAAACAAATGGCTCCTCGATGTGTGCCCAATAGTGACTATACTTAGACTCACTGTTTTAGTTGCCAAATGAAATTAGATGATTTGCGTAACCGAATTCAGTGTTATGACATGAAATAGACACGCAAACTCAAAACAATAATTTAGTTATATACTACCACAGTAACCCAATTATTCCGGGCTTGTGGCATTCTCTTTATCATACACGGTTTCGTCAATTCATATACAATGGTTATTATACTGTTGTCGTTTCTCGTCAGCGACTTCAATATTAGTTGTACACGCATCAATTATCAGTGAAGTAAGGATTGAAATAAAACAATAGAGATTGTGTATTTTAGATTTGGTGGAATTTAGACGATCGATCGGGTGTCCAACGAAGTCAGTTCATTCATGTCAAAGATCCAGTTCCAAAATGGATGAATATGTGTTAGAACATACTATCTTTTTTAAAAAAAATAATAGTGTTTTATTTTTCGTAAGTATATTTTTACTACTTTAATTTATATGTAAAGTTGTAGCCATTATACTGCTGAACTAATTTGTTAAATTTAAATATAAAATTCACATTTTAATGAAATGGGGCTGCTTTTTAATTCATCAGTAAATGTCGCTACTTGGGGTAGGATGGACATGCATTGCAAGTAGGTCTTCATAACACAAACAAATGACCGGCAAACATGAATAACACGTGACTTGCAGACCAGGAAGTGATATCAGGTATATGCTTCACGATACTCGGGTCAGACAAATATGCGAAATAGACCCCTGATTGAACGAACTTCCCCTTTACAGGGACAGCGGTGAAACAAAAATAACGTTGTTTCAAAACTTGCTTGCCCAATAAACACAATTTTCAGAGCACAATTTTATATACAAATTTTAAAAAATTGTATGTATTGTTTATTGAAGTGTCAGGTAAAGAACGTGCTTTCAAAAAACATCTTTCATAGACACCAATACGTTGATCTATCTTCAGAATAATTTACAGCAATGGACAATCATTGAATTCTTCGGTGTTCAGAGAATACACAATATTATCCTCCCAAATCGTCTATTTATTTCAGTATTATGAAATATACACATCCGGGTCACATTAAAATTACCCAAACATTTCCAGCAATGTGTAGTTGAGATAAAGAAATTGTCGTGAATCAAGTAGTTTTCATCACATCAAATAGAGATCAATGCCTCGTACACAGTTCAAACATTGAAATATTCCGGATGGAAATACTGGAAGATGTACAGTATCGAATACATGGTGGAATTAATTCCAATGTTAAATGTTGTGATCATGTCGCCAAGTCTTGTTGCAAACGATATCCAACCCAGAGTATTTACTTTTCATGCGGAGGTGTCATTTCCCCGTCTTCGAAGACTATAATATGTTACATTCTAAACTGGGTGACGGTTGCCGTGCCTCATTATAAGTATACATTTTTAGCTTCTTCAGAGCGAATAGACGAATCAGTGTGATTTATGGTGCATATGTAATGTCCAATTTTGCATAGGACATCTCATGTGCATTCTCTGTGTGCATCGATGTTTATCGTTAAGGGGTTAGCATACGTTTAATGTGTGTTTTTTTCAATATTTTTTTTTTATTTTAAATTATAGATGGTTATGACAGAATCTATGACTGTGCTTTTATTCTAAACAAAAACTCCACTTAATAAGGCTTATTTCGCCGTATTTTCTATTTCAAAACATTGCCACGTGTGATTGTTTATAAACACCACCAACACAAGCACAACACTCGCATGAAAGTGATCCTAATTGACACTTGATGATAGATCCGATTTGCATATCAATACTACAAAGTTTACGTAATTACGGTACTCATTTCACACAGCCTTCCGCTTTTACACCCACATCTTATTGCTTGAATTCCGAACGCGCGGCCTTGTCCGACCGGAAACCGACAGCATTGTAATCGCTCATTTTCTCCCTCGCGGCTCATTGAACTGCTCGCCAAAACACTGATGACACATGAGTAGTCGAAATGGTGGTTTTTCAAATCCAATAGTTGCATGACACCGTCAAAGCAACTTAACTGGGACCTCTTGTTACGTGTTTTGGGTGCTTGTTCTAAATGTAATATTTTATTTTAATGAGACAGTTACATGAAAAGGACATAGGTAACTTCTTTCGACAGAGCAGAGAAACGAGGAAAATGTTAATGATTAATTCCAAAAATAACGATACCAAAACCACGTCGGTCCACAGGCGGTCGGTCTGGTATAATTTGACATTCAATGTTCCAAATTAAGTCACGATCAGTGGAAGAGCTCGATCTATACGACCGTAAAAGTGTTCCCACAAAAAATATTTTGACTAAAACGGCCACATGCTCTGACAAAATAGAACAGAGCTTTACATAAATGAATAATTCAGAAAAAGTCAGTTATAGTCATAAATATTTTGTGGCCACACGATGAACAATTCGAAAATCAGGATTCACGCGGAAGTCAGGGCTGAAAATCATCGACCCTACTCTGGGTTACCTTATTTCACAACTAACAAAGAAAACTGATTCGCCGTGGACTAAGTTTAGTTTTTCTTCTTTCTGAACTGAGGTCAAATTCCCTCCGTTAGTCAAAATATACCGATGTCACAGAACAAAAAAAAACTACGTCAATCGAAGCCGGAGATTGGACGGTACGACGACCCTTCAATAAGGGTCAAATATGCTTTGTTACAACATCATTGATTTGCTGAAAGTCACCTGATCGGAGCACGACCTGGGTCACAGAACCATATTTGTCCGTATTATCAACAGGATTTTGCGAGAGAACCACACCCACATTTTCAACCATTTTCAGCGCGGAAGTTGCCAATAAATGTCGAAAATCTCGTGCATTTCATGTATTCGGATAAAATAAATCTAGCGATTGCTAAATATTTTGCTCTTGGAATTTTTATTTTATTGATTTCAAGGTAAGAAATGGCTAGTTGAAGTTGTATCGACTTCAAGGCAGCTGTTTCACCGCGAACAACCAAGCTCTGTTGTAGTTTCGCGATGAAAAATGAAATATATATAATAATAATACTTGTTTAATTATTTGGGTTTTCAGCCCACAAATTACGGGACATGATCCACGTGAATTACGGTCAATGTTTTGTCTCGGCTGATTGTGATGAATACCGGACGTCGGGACCGACGCCCGTCCAAAACTCACTATGGAGAAACCAACGGGGATCGATTTCCCGAACAAATTAATGGGGCACGGTCGACAGACATTCCAAACAATGGAAATTATCAACGAAAGAGGAGAGTTTTCTAGATATACTGTCATGACAAACATGTAAAATTAACAAATACACAAAGAGGTGTAATATTAGGTTTGATTTTAGGCTTAGATTAAATATTTTCACTCAGCCCATGCATGGAACTGCCATTTAGCTTCATGGTCCTTCAGCTTGTCTTCGCCTTGAGGAAAACAACAATAATTATACAAACCGTAAACATATTGCGAAGACTCAACAATCGGGAAAAAAAACAGACAACCATGTCGTACTTGTGTTGAAATACATTTTGTATTTCACGTCAGAATATTGTTGAAAATAAAATATTCAATCCAAGCCAAATCGAAGTCAAAGAGTCAGATTGCGTGCATATACTTCAAGTTATAGATAGTTAAAACGAAAAGTATTTGAACTTTTGTCGGCTGTTCAATATTTATAAAAAACAGTAAGACAATTATAAGACAATGACAAGCGGTCATAAAAGCGAGCGGAAAAAGGCGAAGTCATTGCTCTTGTTACTAAAATGGAAACCATGTTCACACGCTTGCTACGACGTACCACACTATCAGTTTTACAGTGAACAGTGATCAAAACAAACTTGAAAATATCTTGTGCACACGGCTTAAACTCCGCCTCCACACCATATTAGTAATATGCAAATCACTACGTCACTTTCGCGGGAAGTCATCACGTTGTCGGTTGACACACGGTAGGGCCGTTCTGAGATTTCAAAACATATTTCATCCTGTCTTTAACGCGTATAACATTTAGCCCCGACATTAGAAGGCATTATTTAGTAGCTGGTCGCTAGGCAGACATGTTTCAATAATTATAACTCCATATTTTTCAAATTTGTTAGGCCTAGTTTGAGATTCATTGACCTTGGACGTTTTTTGCGTTTATCTTGAAATTGATTTCTACGTAGTTCTACAGATTCAGTACGCAATTTCTTACAAACGAAAGGTCAGATCATCGCCATTTTTGGTCAACTTTACCGCTATATAGAATACTGGTGGAATGTATCTGTATTCAAAAAAAATATATTCAGTCGTGCTGCAAATTAATTATTAATTGCGTCATTAACCGTTTTACTCCATTTTCGCGTATTCTTGTGATCACGTGACTTGCTATTTGCATAATTTTAAAAAAATGCCATATTTCCAAAGTTTGAAACAAGATCTTTATTATAGTATATAACATGTATGGGTAAAATGTATTTTTCAGTCTGTAAATTGAGGCCAAAAAATTGAACCAGCGAACGTATGCTTACCCCTTAAGATTGCTCAATGGTAACCTAAACTTTGACGTGTAACTGCCCCACTCTCCTATTGTATTTGGCGCCTTTCAACACTGATTGGGAACGCGCAAGAAAAAAATGTGACCGTCACCAATAATTGGACAAATGTAAACACCCCTGTACTTCAAAATGGGATGTTCCATTTCACTAGAGGTGTGATCACCAGGATTATCCATGATAAGTTGTGTTATTTTAATTTTCGACCCTTAATTAAATCAGTACACAATTATCACATTACTTAAGGCATATGCGTTGTTTGCTTATGACTGAAATTTGCCATTCGCTTCTAATAAAATATGGAGACTGATTAATATACATATATCATAGGCAGTAATGATACAAGGATTCGCTCCATGCCTTGAATATTTTAAATTGACGTTTGTTATAACATTTTTGTTGGAAAGGCTTCAGTGTGTTGTATTTGTCGTTCAAGCCGGTTTCTTCTACACAAAGCTCGTCCCAATTTATGGGCTTAGATGGTCTGTGTTCCACGAACACAAGCAATATATCATGACACGTCAAGATATATTAGAGAAGAAAGTTTTTTTGTAAGAACTAAAAAGTTGTTTTGCGTAACTTTTTATATGCTCTTCAAGTAACAAATCTTTGAAAACAAATTTTCGAATTTCAACTTATTTTACAGGTCATGTGTAGATATATGTCAGTATTACACGTGTCAAATTACACGCCCTTGCAAACACGTTGAGGCATAACAACATAGGGTGTGTAAAAAGTGTTAAATTCTGGATATTCCTGCAATGATGTCTTCGCTTTGTGTCGGGTATTTGTCGTCTGGCGTCTTCAGTAGTTTCAACCCGGGTGTGTCGACTCGTCAGTTCTATTGGGGAACCTCGCCAATAATCCACTAACACGAATAATAACAACTTAAATTTTCACATACATAGTGTTTTATTCATCAAATGTTAGTGGCCATATCGTCCACATTGATGACATATAAATTTGAAGTCGAACATACCATACTTAAAGGCCAAATATCAATATCATTTTGTCATATTCGCTTGGTGTACTATAATGATGCATAAATAAATAGGTCAGTTAAAAAAGGCAAAATACTGCTACCGCGTATTTCCACGAAATTGTCAATAATATCAATAAATAGCCGACAAACACGTGAAACCCCGTGGTCTGCGAGGGACACGGCAACTATACGGCTATTCTACTTAATTGAATATATAATACTTCGATGTTGATTATGTCTTTATTAGTGGTCAACAGTAGTTACGACGCCATAAAATTATCGACAAAAGATCTCCCAAAAGCTGCTACAAACAGCGCTCTCTTGTGACGCACATAAAAGTAGGTTTCAACGGAAGTTGAAATATTGCAGAATGTAACAAGTGAACTTCACGTACTGGTACCGAACCGATAACACCTGATAATGTATGTGACACACGTGGGATACGGCCATATGTGATACATTTACAATATACCATTCATTCCTAAAACTTCACATGTATTATAATTCTTATTATAAGTTAGAATTTATTAATTCACAACAAAATCAATACACTATACATGTTGTTTGAGGAATATGTGGCCAACCAACTGCATAATATAAGTTCACACCGCATTGCGGTGTCTGTTTCGAACACACAAACTATTAGTATCATCAGTTATATCTTAAATATATCCCCGTTATCGTATCCTATCAATAAAAACAAAGTAACATATTCAGCCTATATTTCAACGTCAGCCCCATCTGCCTTTGCACGTACATGTTTCTGTTTATGATAACATGGCCACCGAAATGAACACAGCACTGTTATTTTGCACTCTCTTGTTTACGTTTTGTTGTCACCTTGACACTGGCAAAGGTTGGTCATTTAGTAGATAATCGCAGTCATCACTTTGTACGTATACCATATGATCATTGAGAATCATCAATCAAATGAGTGTTCACCTTGTATTTAAACATTGTATATTTACAACTTGTAAACCAATCATGGATTGCCACTAGATTACAATGCATGCATCGCATTTTAATTTTTAAAAAAAAGGTGTATTAATTACTTAGGATAATCGTTCATGTACCAACAACAAACGTTCTAATATTTAACACCCACAGCGGCTCTGTATAACTATGGCGAAGCTCTCCACAAATCGATCTTGTTTTATGAAGTACAACGGTCAGGGTATCTCGAGAAGAACCGTGTACCATATCGGTCCCATTCAGCAATGGACGATAAGGGTCGGGCAGGTGAAGATTTAACTGGTGGATGGTATGACGGTGAGTGTATCACGATCGTTCTCAAAAAAAAGTCAAGCCTTTCAATAAAATTTTTTCGAACATAATATTTTTAAATATTATTACACCAAACTACATCGAAGAAGTCGAATAATCAATTGGATGAAACTGTTATACTACTGTTATCAATGGAATTTTTGTGAAGATCAGCCCGAATGCTAAGCAAATCACTTTTTGCAGTTGAAAGATATATTGTAAAACAAATTCGAGCGCGAATATTGTTACATTTCTGTTAGTAACGTATGTGTGTTTTTTTCTTTTCGTGCCTGTTCCCGGTCATTTTTCTATTTTAGTAAAATTAAAAACCGTCAACTAAAAGATATATAAACGCGTCGGTCGATATGCTTGCCATTCTGCCTTTGCTTATACGGTACTCCCGTGATAATCTCAAATTTCAGGACACGAGATTCAAAAATAAGAAAACAAATATAAATATAAAAATATTTAATTCATTAATTTTATGCAAATATCATGTTATATATCGAGTCTAATAACAAATACTCTTACACATACGTGTAAGTATATTATTTTCTCCACAGCCGGTGATCATATGAAATTTGGGTTACCGATGGCAGCATCGACAACTAACATAGCGTGGGGTATGCTGATGTACAGACAAGCGTATGAACATCTTCACATATGGAATGAAACTCTGGCTCAGTTGAAATGGCCTTTAGACTACTTTATTAAATGTCATGTGGCACCCGAAGAATTTTATTTTCAGGTTAGTGTCATGATGGTTTTTCTGAAATTCATTATTTAGCAGCCTGTCGCTCCGTCAAGTTCATTAACTGTAAGAGTACCACTGGATTAATTGAGTAGAAAAAGTATCAATCAATCTCTGGCAATGGTTCACTACGAATCTATGATTTATACATGGCAGGATTTTTACCGTGTTCCATTCTTTTTCTTGTTTTCTAAAATACAAAAAAAATATGGACGGGCAATATATTATGAAGGCATTTTGAATCCGTGACCAATTGCGGCCATCGCATAATGATCGAGAATAATCGATATTGCATTTCACTTAATGTAAACACGAGTACACTTTATTTGTTCATTTTCAATGTTAAAAATAGCCGTGTTGCATGAACCAGTAGAAGGTGCGACGAAGAGCAGCCACCAAGTATGAACGACGAATACTAGTAATCGACATAGCACTATTACCCCCTTCAACGTATTGATACTGGTTTGATATGTTGATATTCGCAATCGCGTACGATTCGCGCAGCGATAATAATTCTAATAGGGATTGTCTATTAAAAACCTCGGGATGATTTTTTTCAAAGATAGTAAATTTCATAAAACATATTTAAAAAACACACATATTTAATAGAAAGAAATACTATATCATCTTAAAAAAATCCAGCTCAAAATTGTCGAACACAGTAATTTGCATATTTGTTTTCCTTCTTGCCTTTCAACCTTTCTACTGCTCAAACCCATTTTTTCTGTAAGGTCAGCGTCTTTCAACCTTTCTACTGCTCAAACCCATTTTTTCTGTAAGGTCAGCGTCTTTCAACCTTTCTACTGCTCAAACCCATTTTTTCTGTAAGGTCAGCGTCTTTCAACCTTTCCACTGCTCAAACCCATTTTTTCTGTAAGGTCAGCGTCTTTCAACCTTTCTACTGCTCAAACCCATTTTTTCTGTAAGGTCAGCGTCTTTCAACCTTTCTACTGCTCAAACCCATTTTTTCTGTAAGGTCAGCGTCTTTCAACCTTTCCACTGCTCAAACCCATTTTTTCTGTAAGGTCAGCGTCTTTCAACCTTTCTACTGCTCAAACCCATTTTTTCTGTAAGGTCAGCGTCTTTCAACCTCTCTACTGCTCAAACCCATTTTTTCTGTAAGGTCAGCGTCTTTCAACCTTTCTACTGCTCAAACCCAATTTTTCTGTAAGGTCAGCGTCTTTCACATTGACTCCGTCGGACAATCAAATAAATTCGGATGATGAGTCCAAAACACGCATATTGCATAATTCATTTTGTTGCGGTCATTTCCATGGTTAAATTTTAACATTGATTGGTTCCTATTTCCACGCCACGTCATATCAATCATTTGTTACTGTGATCAACCTGCATTTTCTTCAAGATTAGTCTTTCAACCACATTTTGAGCTATTTCGATTGAAACCACTGACTCCTATGCCATTTAAACCAACCACCATAGCCATAAACAGTTTGATAGCGAGTTTTAATTACATTTTTTAGTTTTAAAGTTTTTGAGAAAATACAATATGAATTTATAAAACAATCGCCCGAAATGTTGTTGTGTCAAATTGTTGCCATCCCTGTAATATCTACTAATTGCCCATCACAAGTTACTCGTAAACTTTTACAACGCGGGCGCAGTTTTTTCGTGAAAAAGAAACTGTCCAACTTGAATTCCGCACTCGGCGCGCAGGCCAGATATGCGTTCAAAAAAGCTCCGGGGCTAAGGCAAGATAAATTCTGAGACATGGAATATGTCATGATTTTGGATAATGTATTTGCAAGAGAATATAAAGAATGCTGTACTCCCGGGTTGCGTCTGAGTCTGTTCCATGCCTGGAGAGACTCAAAGGGGGAAGGGTGTATGCTGCGATTATGTAATATCAAATATTTTAATAACTAAAACATGGCCATGATCTCCTATATGCCACCTTAGAGCACATGGTTTATATATAGACGATGGATTTCGGGTTCATATAACAGCTCAAAGCTGATAATTTTACAGAAGGAGTAAATGGGCGCGTATTAATATATTTTTACTGATGTTCAAAACAAATGAAAGGATAAAGAGTGAGCATGACAATAAAAATCTTTGGGTCTATTGGGTGTATTTGATGTTGACATCTAAACATATTTCTTTGTGAGATGGGCTGATTATGTCGTATACTGTATTTAAAATGATTGGGATACGATTTAATCATTATATTGAAAATTAATTTCTTTTGCAACTATGATCCTCACATGAGTTCAGTATATCCAAATCCGTAAATTATACAGTGTCAAAAATTGCGTTTATTGAGTACATTGTTTCTTATCATAAGTCATTCAAAACTACTGTAAAATACTTTATTTTTGCTTGGAATTAATTTTCGCTATTTTTGCTGAAAAAAATGATTCCGTGCAAATAAAATCCAGCAAATATAACTTTTTCTCTATATTTTACATTCAACTCGCCAAAAATCATTGAAAATAATTTCTATATAAAACACCCAAAAAGTCTTTTCAGCGAAAATTAATTTCAGCGAAAATAAAGTATTTTACAGTAATTGATTGGTTGTTTGATTCGCATTCGATATATTCGAACTGTTGGTTTGTGTTCATAGGTTGGAGACGGGCCTTCGGACCACGCTTACTGGGGGCGCCCTGAGGAAATGACTATGGATAGACCACCCTATAAATTAGACATAAATACAACTGGCTCTGATGTTGCTGGCGAGACGGCGGCGGCAATGGCTGCTGGATCTGTAATATATCAAGAACATGGTAAGATTGTAACTGATTTATTAAATTGTATAGGATGCATTCTACGTATTTGACACGGCGACAATATTCACAATGCATGCCAGTATGAAAACGAGATATGAAGCTAAATTCATACATATAATGCAATGCAGTGTTTAAACACCGTAACGTACGTACCAGACGTAATCTGCCTTTCTCTATACAGATGCAGAGTACTCTGCGACACTATTGGAACATGCTAGAGAGCTGTTTACTTTTGCAATGACCTACAGAGGGATATATCCATTTCTGGGTTATTATGAGTAAGAATCGTTTAATTTTGAACATCAGTGATTGTTTTGTGTACGTCCGATACAAAGACTACTATTTCTAAATATAGATACTCTAAACCGAATATACAATTGACATAATATCTGTGTTTTCACAGGTCGACTGGATTTGGTGATGAGCTAGCACTAGCTGCTTGTTGGCTGTACATTGCCACTCGTGAACCTCAATACTTAACCGAAGCCGAAAGTTTGTACATTGAATATAATCTGAAAAAAAAAGCCTGGGCTTATGCGTGGAATGACAAAAGTCCTGCAGTTCAGGTATAGTTCATGATATAGACATCCTCAATATGACATATTAAATATATGAAGGACACAGTTGACAATACAAAATCAAATGACTATAGCTTTTACAGGGAGCAATTCATCGGTTCTGAGAGTGGCGTGGCTGCCCGTGACTGGACCATACTTGCTGCGAGTCCGATCAGACATGTTAAAACATTATTTAAATATACAATGTGGACAACTCTGAATGATGTTCCAATTGTTTCGTCTTGATTTAATCCGAAAAATGCAATCAAAACATTGGTTTCTCTTTTACAATATATCACTTCCAAATTAGTCAATTAGTTCGATTTTTATGAAATTTTCGGCCATGTGTTGGGTCCACAGTTGTTACATATCGCAACATTCCGAACCCAACTACATTGCAGATATTAGACTTCATGGTATTTCCAAATAATATTGCGTCAGAATCTAATAACAAACCATTGCCACTTGCGGTTTGACTGCAATTATTTGACGAGAAGACAAAATGTGTCAAAAAACATACTTCATTCACAATTATACGGAACGTAATATGCGTCAGAAATTTATTTGTATCACGTCTTTGACGCTAGAGAAAGCAGTGCATATTCAACTAACATGTTAAATTTAAATCAGATAAAAATCGTTTTATATGACACTATAATATATTTTAATTCCAATCTTTCTTTGATAAAAATGTAAGTCAGTGTGGTTAACACAGCATGAATGATTAACATAAATTGACATGACACGCATGCGCAGACAATGGTGTGAACCAGAGATTAATTTTCTTGTCTTGACTGAGTTTAGTTGCTGCTATCGAATCTGACTGAAAAGATAGACCATACCTATACCAGTGACTTCAAAACATACCTTAACACCTGGTTGCCTGGTGGCGGTATTCCATATACACCTCTGGGACTGGTTTATCGCAGTAGCTGGGGACCTCTAAGATATGCAGGTAATGATCAGTCTCAGTTCTTCCACTGTCCCCCTCACGTGACATGTCGCAATAAAACACGTGACATTTGTCAACTAATTTTTGACATGTGTACGTGTTTTAACTAGTGATAATACTTTCAATTGGCGAAAATTATACTTAACTGATCACTAACTACGTAAATCAATAATTAACACGCACACGCCGTTGTTGGCGCTATATAATCATTAAATCTACTCCTTGTAGCTAATGGGGCAATGCTTGGGCTGATAGCGGCAGATTTTGGAATCCGTGAGTCAGTCTACCGTGATTTTGCGTACAGTCAAATTAATTACATTCTCGGAGATGCTGTTAGAAGCTACGTAGTCGGGTTTGGAAATAATCCACCGGAAAGACCTCATCACCGATCAAGGTATTTTCAAGCAGGTTGAGCTGGTCCTTTAATATCGGAAACCATCAAATATATTTGTGACCTTCGGAAACCATAAAATATATTATCAAAATGTGTGTTTTCAATTTCACTCACTCATTATGAAGTTTGTAGTTGGGTATCAAGAAAGAAAACAGTTCAAATGCTCAGAAGGAATTTTGCCATTCAAAACAAAGTTACAATGTTCACATTGTATTCAACAATATTAAATTTTCTTTGGGACATGAAATGTGTTCCTAGTTCATGTCCTGATTATCCTGAGCCATGTGACTGGGCACAACACAAAGACCCGGATCCAAATCCTCAAATCGCCTATGGTGCATTGGTGGGCGGCCCAGATATAAACGACAACTTTGTGGACGACAGAACAGACTTTCGATCGAACGAAGTGGCATGTGATTTTAATGCTGGTTTCCAGTCAGCTTTAGCCGGTACATTTAATTCTATATTACGTCATCACATATATTACGTCATCACATATATTACGTCATCACATATATTAAGTATACGCTAGCACGTTGTATTGAGAATATAGAGCATACCTAGACAGAGACAAACTGATCTCAATGTCGATATAATAATATTCTCATCACGATTTGAAAAAAATTAAGACGTCCCAGGAAGAATCTATCTGCGCATGTTATATTAATTAATGTTGTTCATTTCAGGTATTGTATATCACGAAATTCCCAGCGAGACTCCGTAAGCATCCACTATCACAACGTGCGATATGCAATCTATTATTAATTGGTTTCAGCTTCTCTCAATAAACTAACTGTAATTGTAAATTTCAATTGTTGTTTGATCTTTGGTGGTGGACTATTGAATTTGTAGTAGAAAGTGCACCTTTGTGTAGAATGACTAGTAATGCTGCCCTCTCACGGCGGGTTTCATTATACGCGCAGATTCACACGGGTGCGCTGATCAAATTATAATTATAATTAAAACATACATTCGCGTCTTGGATACTCAGAGCAAATCATACTTTGCCTTCGCTGGTTTACTGAGCATATTTAGCGCTACCACCTGTGGACTATCAAAACAAAAGTAAATGTGAGTGATGATATTTTCAACTTATTCAACTCATTATTTCACTATGGTTCGATTCTGTAGTTGATCAGACATTATATGAGCTCATTTATTTTGAAATACTCACATTATATAGTAATCGTGAATCAATTGAAAAATAAACAGATCACCACGTCATAGTGAGAATAAGGTATAGCAGTAACCATACCAAAACAGTAGAAGCTATTCAAGTTTGCTCCACCTTGTCAAATTTGCACAATCAACCACTCTCTGTATACTTTGTGCAAATCCTTATGATTAAAGTTGACACTAGAAAAGCGTCATGTATGACAAAACACTGATTTTGGGGAACCAAACTCTATCAATTAATTGAACTTATCGACCACGTCGATTGACCGTTATTCGTTGGATTCCTTGGTAGGTCATCGATTGGCTGCATAATGCCATTATGTCTCATCAGTATTCAAGTATGTATCTGCTAACTGTCTAGTTTATGGCTTATGCGCAGTCGCGGCTGCAGCGTAGTCCTTGCGCAATTTACCACCAATGTGGATTGCACTTTATCCGATATTATCTGAGAATAATTATCCGATATTATCTGAGAATAATTACCCTAGGCAACTTACAACATGGCTCTAATAATATTCTCCACTGGATCTAATAGCAATGTATATTCAACCTAATATATTATATCTAACAGAAACCGTAACATATCAGTATTTTAGATATATTCAACGGGTTCATTAGACTATATTATCGATATAATAGTAAGTGTTTTATAACACATTACACGTTCATACTAAGAACGTGGATAGATCGTCTGCCGTCTTCTTCTCGACGTCTGCTAGCGGTGTCCGATTTCTTCACAACACGATGTAAAGACGCTTCTAGAAAACCTGATTGCGTCCTTCGTCTTCGGTGCGTCTTTATTTTCTACTAGTGTGCCAAGTTTTCTTCTGAACTGAAGCTAAATCGTCCAGTCTTTCGAGGCGTACCATCGATATCAGCGACCGAACTAGCAGACGACATATTGGAAATCACACGATCAGGTGACGAGTGACGTTATCCCCGGGCACTAGTTGGTGTACTACCCTAGGGAACTATTAATTTCCCTGGTGCTACTGTGGTAATTTAGCCGATAACACGTGATACTGTTTTGAACAATTACAATACAGTATTGACAAGTGATGTGTTATGTGTTACTATAATCTGATAGATGAACTTGATAACATTTGGTGTGTTGGTGACAAATGTATTCAGCATTATCTAGCACGGGTTACAAATTGCATACTGCTTCGTATTTGTTACAGTCCCCAATCAGCGCGGCAATTCATAAACTCATTTCGAGGCGAGTTCAAGTTCGATGCAGCGAGTCCATGGAGAAATGAGTACCTGCCAACTGCGTACCCATGGACACCTAAAATATATATAATGGATACCCATGTTTACGTTTCCTAGTAACGGCATTATATCTATAAGTCACTGCGTAATTTCGTAACCTTTTGTCGCCGCCTCGTATTCTTCCAAACAATAGGGTGGCCCATAGCAACATATACGCCGAACCGCTGCAGAAACTAGACCCCTATTGATCACGGGTGCGGGTAATCATAATCATAGCAACACGATTTCACATTCATCATTATCATCGCAATTAATATAGTGCTACACTAATAATATATTTACTAAAAATGACAAAACTATTTACTTTAGTTAGAGAACTGAAAGTATCGCCACAAAATTAACAAATCTCCGTCGACAGCGAAGCTATTAAACAAATGGAATGGATAATAAGTAGTAACTCGACATACAAATAAAAAGTCGAGTTTTCCAAGGACGCGAAAATACTAACAATATCACATTTTTACGTCAGTATATCACGTGTTTATTCTACCCGAGTTTGTCGAACAATTGAACGCTCTATTGTATTTGAATACCACATTTATGGCCAACTTCATATGGCTTGAACCTTGGAGCGTTTTCTGACAAGTAATACATATACAGTGTTTGTAATATTATCGTATTTCTGGTATTTGAAAGAAAGCGTTCCATAGTCCACGTGACATAATTTTAAGTAGTGTGTATATTTCACCTGAAGGTGTTTCAGTTTACAGCGAATTTTGATTGGTTATTACTAGGCGACTTAAATGCCAGAACTGGAGTTTTACTTGATTTTATAGAAGAATGTAGCAATTTGAATGAAATGTATCAGCTTGATTATGAACTTGATGATTTCAATATGTCTAGAAGTTTTTTCGGACGTTAATTAATTGAAATTTGGTATAAAAATGACGTGCATATTGTTAATTAGCCTGACAAGTTGGCGTAGGTGGCGCCCTGGACTGCTGCGAACCCACCCTGGGTTTCCCTGGTTAGGGTTAGTGTTGTTGATTACATAATCTTGAATAGCTCCTTGTTTCATTTTATTCGTGACTTCTCTGTTGATACTATTGATGTGTCAGATCACTGTCCTATACAATGTACGTTACAGTTTTCTGCGGTCAACACTGAAATAGGTAGAAAAAACATTATTGCAGACTATATGTACTTAAAAGTTTGGAAGGAATGCAAATGGAACGAGATTTGTGTTTGATGTTTATATATAAATTACACGATGAAATCGGACAACACACACAGAAAGCCGTCGACATTCTAACGGGCATATTTTTTAAAGGGCGGCAGTCGTCGTGCCATGTCCTGTTCGACATGGAACTCATATCGACGTATAAAACGCGCGTAAATTACATATTTTATTTACATGAAATTTGAACACGCGCTGCGCGACGACCACCGCGCTTTAAGAATTAAGATCTCGAAAAAAACAATTAAATGTAATAAAACGGACAATGCAAGGAGTGCACTGTAGTGGGACAAAGAATGTTTTGAGAACAAAGTAATTTGAGCTATTCATACCGTAAATCACAAAAAGAGGATGCACTTAGTAATTATATTCAAATTAAATAACCATTTCAAAAGTATGTGTAAAACCAAAGCAAGAGAGTATGACAACGTAATACGTTGTTACTTTGCACGCAGGGTACATTTTGGAGGTGATTAAAGAAATTAAGGGTGGGCAAGGGGCTGTTCTCCCAGAGGGTAATGTTAGTACATTAGATTGGTTTAACTATTTTGAAGAATTGCTTAATGTATCAGCAGAAAACTTTTCAAAGCAACATTACTGACACAGTTATGTAAATAAAATGTGCTTTTAGCAGTCAACAGTGACATTACATTGAAAGAGGTCACAAAGTATCAAAAGCACAAGAAAAGCATCTGATTCAAACGGAATTGTAAATAAAATGCTTAAGCATTGTGGTGACAACATGCATCAAGGTCTGTGCCATTTATTTAATTTAATACACAATCAGCTCATGGGGAAAGGAAATTATTTTCCCATTACACAATGTCACGAGATGTTTGAATCATATCAGGAACTGTATTATAAAAAGGACACGCTTGTTATTATGTAATTTTGTATTTATTAATTCATTGTTATAGTATAAATTGATAACAGCCCAGAGGTAGGTTTTATAGCCCAGAAGGTAGCCGCACTTGTCACTACACGTACAGAAAGTACCTGTTATGTGACCTCGAGGTCGCACTTGGACAGTGCTGGACGAGTATCTGTGTGATAATGAACAGGTGTCGCGGACCAATTAGTGATTGACACAATTAGTTTTTAAATACCCTGCCATCACATGGCTGAGACAGCGTGGTGCTCGGTTGTTGCTACTAGAGATCTTGACCAACGACGGATCAACGCTTTGTACGACCCTGGAAGCGGCAAGCAGTACCACCACATACTACAATAGTCGAACCCGGCGTTGAACATCAGTCTGAAGTCTAACTGGGAAGGAAGCCGCTAACTACCGTCGCTGGCTTCTTATAATTCACCGGGCGAATGCCGCTGACTGACACTGTTCGACGCACGTCGGGAAACGTCAGGTACCGAACATTCCCACACACACACACACACTAGTTAGTTTTGGGCTTTGAGTTATATTACCTTGTTAATTTCTAGAATTGTTATTTTCCTGGCCAGTTTATTTATGTAATATTTTAGGAGTGCATGGCACGTGATATACGTGGCTAGTAGGGTACGTCGTTCCTCCCCTGGTCGCAGGGTCGTTACCGACTTTGCTGTGGTGTCTACAGTGCGAAATTTCGTAACCCCCACCTCTTACCAATAACAGAGTTGTGTTGGTGCGTGGTGAGGGCCGCGTGTAGTGCTGAACCTCTGCAAGGGCGGCGATACCGACGGAGAGAACTGTAGCAAGCATATGTTTTGTGTACCCAATAAACTATGGTTTCACGTAATTCATGTGTAGTGTCGTATGTGTAAGATTATCCGGTGTGCATTATTGCTGCTTATATGTGCATATAGTTATATTGAACTCTACTGGAGCCCATCAGTCTAAATTATGTTTGTGTTACACGAATTGTGTAATTTTATATTGCTAAAGAACCCGCACACGAGGTAAACGTATTGCATACTATTTGGTATTGTTGGTTAATGTTTGACCCTGTGACCTCGTGACACACAATAATGGGGGATATTAACGTCTCTAATTATTGTGGTGTTTCGTTGTTGTCGTCGGTGAGTAAAATTATAAATGACCATCTAGTAAAGTTGACATTATCGTTGAGACCCGAGCTGGCTTTCGTAAAGATAACACTTTTGACAATATGTTTTCACTGCAGTGTTTAGCTCAGAAATATCTACCACGAAGATGAGGGCGTATGTATTGTGTCTTTATTGACACTCACTGTTATTTTATAGTCTTTTTTTTTTCTCATGGATTGCATGGCAGAGTTGTGACAACCCTATGGACAATGTGTTCTGTCTAGTGGGGGATTTACAGAATATTTTTGCTGTACTATAGGTACAATACAAGGTTGTATGATAAGTCCTTTCTTATTTAGTTTATTTTTTAATGAACGTGCTTTCTATATGGATAAGCATGACAATGGAGGTATATGCGTCACACATTGATTTCACAAAAATGGGTATTTTACTGTATGCTGATGATGTTGCCGATGTATCAGACATGCCTATTCTACTGCAGAGAAAGTTAAATCAGCTAGGAAAATTTTGCGACCATTGGGGCATGGTGGTACATCTAGATAAAACACACATTGCAGTTTTCCACAACGGGGAATGTTGAGGTCTT
The DNA here is from genome assembly GCF_978046115.1 of Saccoglossus kowalevskii. Lineage (NCBI taxonomy): Eukaryota > Metazoa > Hemichordata > Enteropneusta > Harrimaniidae > Saccoglossus > Saccoglossus kowalevskii. Next base: position 1,698,219 of record NC_140646.1, on the reverse strand, counting down.
GTGAAAAATGGTTACTAGTATACAAGGGCATTTCAGTTAAGGCAGTAAAGCAATACAACTACCTGGGTTTATTATTTTCATCATAATTAGCCTGGAAGCCAGCAATGAAAAACCTTGCAGCCAAGGGAAAAAGAGCCTTATATGAAATTGTTATTAAGAAACTTGGTGGTCTTCCTATAAGTGAAGATTTTAAGTTATTTGATGGTTCAGTTGTCCCAGTAATTGTTATGGGACCTAAGTATGTGGTTATGAGTACTCCATAATCGTGGAAAGGGTGCAATTTATTTTTGTGTAGATTTTTATTAGGGGTTAACTCTAATGTAAATACTGACCAGAAGTGTTTTAGGCGAATTTAGGAGATTACCCATTTTCTGTAATTACAGGACACGTTGCCTTTCATTCTGGTTAAAACTTATAAAAATGGATATGCATCACGTGAGCAACAAAGATCAGAGTTATTGTAACAATATGGTTTTGGAATTTTATGGATTGAACAACAAGTTGGAGACATCAAAATTTTCTTAGGTTTATTTCACGAAAAGATATGTAATTGTTATTCGTCAAGAATGGTCGACAGCGATTGGTCAATCAGGTAGATTGCGTTGTTATGTTAATTTCAAATGTTTGTTAGAGTTAGAATTGAGCTCTGGTAAGACTTGGGTGTTCAAGTCATAAATTGACAGTTGAGAACTTGTCTTTATTGTCAGTGGATATGAACATCAGTGGTTGAAGATGAATTCCATTTTATTCTATTTTGTCCATTGTATGAGTATTGTAGAGCTGACTGGATTCCTAGCGTTTCAGAGCCTATCCAACCAATGAAAAATGTGTTGCTCTATTAAAATCACTAAACCCGGAAACACAATACAAACTTTTAGTCTATGTACACAATCCTTTCAAAATCCGTGACAACTTTCTGTCAATTTTGAACTTATTGTTTGTTTAATTTTGTATTATAATGATTGATGTGATGGGTGGAGGCCCTGACATCTGAATAAACTACTACAACTACTATAAATCATTATGGTACGTTTGCCTCCGCATCTTTGGTTTGGTGATTGTGACGGATGCAAAGCAAATGTGCGACTCATTCCTTTAAAATGAAGCAAAAGTGAGAATTATTATTCCTAAGAGGGCGCAATTCACCACTGGTAAGACTCTCAAGCGCGTATGACTGCTTAAATTATTATTCCTAAGAGGGCGCAATTCACCACTGGTAAGACTCTCAAGCGCGTATGACTGCTTAAATTATTATTCCTAAGAGGGCGCAATTCACCACTGGTAAGACTCTCAAGTGCGTATGACTGCTTAAATTATTATTCCTAAGAGGGCGCAATTCACCACTGGTAAGACTCTCAAGCGCGTATGACTGCTTAAATTATTTGGCGCAATCATTCTACTGAAGCGTATTAACGCAAAGCTGCAAACAATCATTTACGTACTTTGCAAAATGATGTATTCATAACTTCAAGTTCGGCAGTCCTACACAAAAATAGCAATTTCTCGGAACTACGCGTTAGAATGATACACTAATTGCAAATCTGAGCACAGTTTACAGAATCGGAAGTATTGTGGTTGTTGTATATAGCTTCATCATTAGCATTTTGTTGTTACTTTGTGAGAAGATGGGTCATTTTTATAGTTATAGTTATTACATATTGGAGAGTAACAAACGAATTTTTGAAATTTGTTTGGGAATTAGAAAACGTACATTGTTAAAGCCTGTTGGAGGCAACTTAATATTTAGTTGTAACTACGGACTTGAATATTTGAAAATCAACCTGTCCGAATGTTATCGTGAAGCCTTGGTAGCTTGGTCTACTCTTCAAAATTTATTTTATTAAAAATCAAATATCACATCACATCATATAATTTGGAATAACAAGGATATCCTAATTGATAACAAATCTGTGTTTTTCCCTACAATTGCCAATAAGGGTATCAGTTGTATTGGTGATTTATTTCCAAATAACACACCCGTTAGTATTGCTGTCTTATCTGCTAAACAGACTTGAAATGTATCTTGTGAGTTGTTTTTATTGCAATTACAAAAAACACGAGGGAAGCCTGAGCTTGGTCACGTGTTTCTTATCCTATCCGAAGGACTGGTTTTTGTACGATTCAGTGCCAAATATTTGTATTGATGGTAAGAATATAACGGTATCTTTGCTTAGTAAAAATTGTATAAAAAAATAACTTTCTGCGTGCAAAGACTATTCATCCAAATAGTTCAGAGTATTTTATAAAAGATTTTAAACTCAACTTTGCTGCTATGTCTAAATATTACGTTTTACCATTTAGGACAGCAATTGACACGAAATCAAGAGAATTTCAATTTAAGTTACTATATAAAATTTTGTTTACTAATTATGATCTTTTTAAAATGAAATCATCAAAGGTTAGTAGTCCCAATTGTTCGTTCTGTCACCAGGAAACGGAAACTACTTACCATCTTTTTTATCATTGTAAATATACAAAAAAAAAATTGGGTTTGCCCTTAGTGATGTATTTAAAAACATCTTTGGTCCAGATGCTCTTTCCCTCAGGCAGATAATATAAGGCTGTACTGATTTTTCAGTGTTGGCGAATTATTTGATACTTTTAGGGAAGCAATATATTTATAATTGTAAAATGAGTAAGAGTCTACCGAGTGATGTATATTTTCATAAAGTGGTTACTGAAGCATGCGAGATTGAAAAGCATATAGCTATATCTAAAAACAAATTGGAATTACATTTACGGAAGTGGTCTATTATCTCTGATAGTGTGTACACATTTTTTCATTTCAGTGTATTAGCAATTATTCTTTTTTGATTTGTTTTATTTCTGTTACTCTTGTTTGCTTGTCTTTGTCGTTTTGTATTATGTAATTAATGTTTACTGTAATGTATGTAATGAAATGAAATAAAATTGTGTAAAGAAAAAAAAAGTTAGACAGTGAAAAAACAAACAAAAAAACACAGGTATATAACAAAAAATATTTATGGCTTGAAATAGGTTTTTTCTTAAAGTGCCTGTGCAATGCCCACCCTCACGTTTCCCATTTTAGATCTGTGTCCCACTGAAAAGGGTAGTTATTGATTTTTTTTTGCTGAAAATGATTACTCGTATCCAAGTAAATTTGGTATATTTCTCGTGTTGTAGCCACGCCCACTTATCGTGAAACGGTCGACTGTTTCCGGATTTCCGACTCTCGCCGAAAGTGCGCCACCAAATGCCAAAATGTGAGAGGAAGTCATACCCCTGAGCCGTAATAACACTGGTTGTTCAGTATACTTTTAAACGATATACATTTTTCAGTCGGCGTTTTTTCGTTTTTTTTTTGTCTATTTTTTTTTTCTGAGAGAGAGGTTTTAGATGTTGTGTTGTGGGCAGTTACAGTGAAACGTATAGCCATAGTGCATGTATTCACACGTTTCTAATCGATCCGAAGGTGCGACATCACTTAACCTTAGATTCATTCAACTGTCCTCGTCCATAAAAAAAAACGACTAGGTTTAAAGAGAAACGCCGACAACGTAAACCTGGCGCAACACTTTTGAAAGAAATAGATTCCGGACCAGCCCATGATCACCGAGGCGGATTTCAGAAGACAGAGAGACGTCCGGCAAGTGTTTCAAATCAGTTGACTTTTTTTGCGATCCTGATTATCGTTTTATAGAGACCATTTAGTCCCTGTTAAGTAAAAGGTAGCACGAAAACGAAGCGTCGGACAAACAAGAAATTACACAGCCCTTACACACTGCTAACTGTTTTCATTTTCGAAGGCTAAAAGTTTCTGAATTGTTTGGTGATTGGTGTTGAATGTCGAATTCACACCTCTGTTCTTTTTTACCTCCATGCTTGCAGCTTGATTTGCGTAATAATTTATGAAATATGAATCCGGGCTTGGTCAATGTGTTTCCACCAAATAAAGTTTTAATACGATGTTATAATTATGACAATCGCGCCATGGATCAAGCTAACTCGAATCCACTCTGAATTTATCTGTATGTGTGTCGATCTCGATTATTTTTGTTATCCAATTAAACGCCGCTTTTAACGCACTTGCCCTCGCCGTGACCCGACGCGTTCACCTATTTCAACAAAATGTCAATTTATTTCCACGCGGCTGTCATTTATTTAGTAACTGTGATTTGTCGTTTTTTAAATTATTTTATAGTGATCACTATAGTCTAATGTTTAGAATGTCAAAATATGTTCTTTTATTTTAATTTTGAAAGTTTTAGTCAGACGATCGATGAAATAAAACAGTGTAGTGACGTCAAATTCTATTTTGTCCAGCAACAGTGTACAAACGTGCGCCGGTGTCGGTGACGATCACGGTGACCAGCTACACCAGAACGGACATATTTCGCATCTTACTCAACCCCATGCAACCAAAATATATACTATGTGTTCATTATGGTCCATTTTTCCTCGACGAACAAGTACATAAGTGACAATATAGTCAAAGACGAGAAAACTGCACAAGAAATTTGCCTTATTTACACGTATCGGCAATGCAAGCTGCCATGCGACTTCCCTTTCTGACGTCACAAGGGGAATTTCTGTATGCAAATGGAAGCTAATGAGGAGCCTCGTTTTAAAATACACAAAAATAAAGTTGCCGTAGACTGAGTTTAAAACACATTTTTTCACTTAAAAAAAATAATTCATGCTTAGAAACATAAAAATTAATAATATTTATGTATCAATTGATAATTTTAGGCGTAAAAATAGCAGCCATTTCACAGGCACTTTAAGGGTGATGGTAATAAATTTACACTTCTCTAAAAAAAAATACACTGCAAGTCTTGGTATGCTTTGAAGATGAATTGCACACGTACGCGTATTGTTATCGACACGTAAATACGTCATTAGCTTTCCAAACTTCCTACAATCTTATAATTTATTGTCAGTGTTGCAAGAATGTATGCTATCCCTTTCAAATGCTTTTTGTAATTTGTCGGCGTGAGTTATTGCGCCCTCGTCGACGGATTCAACGGAACAAATTCTACTTGTTTGTGTCGGAAAAAATCCATCGGCGAGGGCGCAATAATTCAATCCGATAATGTTAGGCTATAGTTTACAAAGAGCGAGTATTACATTTTTATTTATTGCTTTTTTTTAGACAAGAAAAGTTGACGGCTGTAGACTGACGGGGTGTACGATGCCCGGTTCTAATTTGTGTAATACTGCTTCTATTGTTCTGAATCGCTACTAAAAGCACTGCGTACTGTTTGTGTCTCATAAAAAAGGTCGATCATTGACATTTCATGTTTGTGCTATATACAGCTGTACTCTAGCAGGTCTAGGCTTCAACCACGTAGAGTTAATGACCCAGACCAAACGGTTATGCTCCTGTATATCTGTTTAACTTGCACTTTAGCAACGAACACATGGGTGTAGTATGTCATTACATTAGGTAATAGAATGCCACAGTCTGTCCTAGCTATCATACCTGTCTGAATAGGGGATGGCTACAATGTTACGCAAGGATTCCCAGTTAAACACACACTTGCCTATCAGAGAACAGGGCTGCTCAATATGGCAGGTGGTCAATATCTGTTTTATTATGCCAAATAAAACTAACATTCCGAAAATGGCTGGACTGCAGGATCATTCTTGCCCAAGTTACCAACGACAGCTTCCGGAATTCTACCCGCTCGTGAATATTGTCTATTTTATAAACTTGAACGTCATCAACGAATCATAAAATGCCGACCGAAATTAAAACGCTATACCACGTACACAGCGTGGCGATTAAGGGCCGAGCGATGTCGGCATATTTGATGTTTTTTCCCGTTTCCAATGAATTAGAAGGTACACAACTTGACCCAAATGTTAGTTGTTCGACCTGTTCACAAATTGGAGATGATTCATTAGGAAACCTCTATTGAGATCAAGTGTATCGCCTGTGCAAGTGCTGAAGCTGTTATGACGTCATTCATAACTTGAGAAGATACTATTCGAAAATATTAACTAGAATATGCACGAATCTAATTGGCTGATAATTTTACGTCTAACGTTATTTCTTCTAGGGTTGGCGGGTACCCGACTTTCAGTCGAGTGCTCCGGGGTCGTGTGATAAAAACGGTTATCGTCTGATATCATTCGTAGCGCTGGTAGATACTCTGGTGGACAATACTAGCTCATGATGTCATTCGTATTGAAAAGCTCTTCGAATAAGTGATATCATGTGATACCCTTACAGTACTGACAAAGTAAACGTTTAGGGTGCAAATCATCATCATTATGATAAATACATCAGTTCTTGTATAATAATCATGAATAATTAGGTTATGTTATTAACTAATCCTGTTTTATTTTGTTCTTGCATAAATAAATAAATTGTAGCAAATAGTACGTATTTTCTACGCCAGTTTTATTGTAATATTACAAATTTGTTATCAATGCTATTTTACAATTTAAATATGAGATAATAACAACCACAATTTTTATTTTAAAAAACCTAGCGCAAAATTAAGGAAGAAAATATTAAAACTTTTACAATCTAAGATTTTTTTCAGAATTTCTAATTATAATGACTAACCAGTAAGACTAAAATTAATCGTCAAACGTGATACGGAAGCAGCATAATGTTGTACCCCATCCCACCATGGAAGTTAGCTCTCGCCAGTTTGCCCCGGCGGGGTCGGTGTTAGGGCTCGGCGGTCATTGCAAATTAATCCCCATTTGAAATATGGGGGTGGGATGGAAATGTGTCGTGGGTGAAAACAGAGGTTGATAATAAAAAATATACATAACGATTGAATAATGTTAGACAATAGGGTTCCTTCCCAATAAAATGGTCTCAGTTATGTGCAAAAATAATATAATGTAAATAGATAAGTATTCACTGGATTTTAATTTCACTATTTTCGCTGATAAGTAATGTATGCTAAATTAAATCTACGTGAACAATAAAACTGAAAATAAAACGGTGTATATGCTCAAAACTTCAAAATAGTGGAATTCAATGTCAGTAAAAATAAGTGGGTTTATAATATCCCCCCCAACATCCAAACCCGATTAAAAATGGGAAATTCTCGCAGTATATGTTGTATATCCGTGAAACTGCAATCGCGTGAGTATGTTATTAGGATTTTCAACGGCAACCTGATTCGTATTGGAGACTGCATCAGACTAGTAAGCGTGAAGCTACAGAGTTCCCTGGGGTCTCAGTAGGGGACATCCAGCGTGGTCGAATTACGCACGATTTTGCAGAAATGTGTCCCAAACTGCCTTGCATCAGCCACAATGACCTCATTTCTGTCAAGTAGGCGTCTACATCAGTAGTTACCATGAAAACGGGCTTGCGTGGGAGGCAATGACGTCATAGTTGTTGATCCCCGTCGGGCAAAGGCATCCATATAAACAAGGCGCTGCTTTATTAGCTCTATTTGGCGCTATTGTAGAAAAAAAGACACATTTTGCGGAGCTAAAAATAACACTCTTAATCACAGAGTGTTACATCGCCAATTTGTATGTACTCAGTTCGTCAGTATAACACATGTAAATACTTCGCCCACCACACGGCTCTTGTGTTTGACGTCAAGTTCCCCACGGCTGCGAAATGTGCAGTTATGCCAAATTTTATTTCAGTTGCTCCTTTTTGCAAATACATATATTATTGCCATATCTCCCCCCAGATGCAGGAAATTATTCAATTACGTGATATTGTAAAACAACGTGCATAGATGTATCAGTATGAATAAATGTTTAAAGTCGAGGAGGGGTTCCGACACGTAAAGTAAGATTCGTATTGCGTTGTCCCTTACTTCAGTGGCATTATGTAGAAATTCCTTTCAATATCTTACTGAGTAAATTAACGTGATCCACAGCCATATAGATTAGCAATACGTGAAGAGAATCAGTGACAGTGATCGCCCACACTAAAAAAATATTCAGAAAAACCGGAAAATACTTGAATTAAAAAACGAAAAAAAAAAAAAACCCGCCACGTACGAATGAAAACAACAAGTTTGAGTTGAGAGCAAAACACACTGTCTACAAACTACTGTATGTCTATATGCAATGAAGGCTTCAGTGAACACGATAAACAAAGCTAAACAAACTACTGTATGTCAACATGCACTGAAGGCTTCAGTGAACACGATAAACAAAGCAAAACACACTTTCTACAGACTACTGTATATCAATATGCAGGGAAGGCTTCAGTGAACACGATAAACAAAGCTAAACAAACTACTGTATGTCAACATGCACTGAAGGCTTCAGTGAACACGATAAACAAAGCAAAACACACTGTCTACAAACTACTGTATGTAAATATGCAGGGAAGGCTTCAGTGAACACTATAAACAAAGCAAAACACACTGTCTACAAACTACTGTATGTCAATATGCAATGAAGGCTTCAGTGAACACGATAAACAAAGCAAAACACACTGTCTACAAACTACTGTATGTCAACATGCACTGAAGGCTTCAGTGAACACGATAAACAAAGAAAAACACTGTCTACAAACTACTGTATGTCAATATGCACTGAAGGCTTCAGTGAACACGATAAACAAAGCAAAACACACTGTCTACAAACTACTGTATGTAAATATGCAATGAAGGCTTCAGTGAACACGATAAACAAAGCAAAACACACTGTCTACAAACTACTGTATGTAAATATGCAATGAAGGCTTCAGTGAACACGATAAACAAAGCAAAACACACTGTCTACAAACTACTGTATATCAATATGCAGGGAAGGCTTCAGTGAACACGATAAACAAAGCAAAGCACACTGTCTACAAACTATTGTATGTTAATATGCACTGAAGGCTTCAGTGAACACGATAAACAAAGCAAAACACACTGTCTACAAACTACTGTATGTAAATATGCAGGGAAGGCTTCAGTGAACACGATAAACAAAGCAAAACACACTGTCTACAAACTATTGTATGTAAATATGCAATGAAGGCTTCAGTGAACACGATAAACAAAGCAAAACACACTGTCTACAAACTACTGTATGTAAATATGCAATGAAGGCTTCAGTGAACACGATAAACAAAGCAAAACACACTGTCTACAAACTATTGTATGTTAATATGCAGGGAAGGCTTCAGTGAACACGATAAACAAAGCAAAACACACTGTCTACAAACTATTGTATGTCAATATGCACTGAAGGCTTCAGTGAACACGATAAACAAAGCAAAACACACTGTCTACAAACTACAGTACTGTATGTCAATATGCACTGAAGGCTTCAGTGAACACGATAAACAAAATAATTGCTTTGACTCAGGCGCTCAAATTGTAACGTTGTTCTACGTCGATGTCCCCCTACATAGAGAGAGATGAACAAAATACAATTGTTTATATTAATATTATTAATATATTTGTTATCATTATTATGTTATTACGTAGATGGCAGACAAAAAACTAGACCAAATGAGACCAGGAATGGAGAGTACGTTCCAAATATTTCACGGTAATCGGCTACACTTTGCGACATTGATACTGAATAAGTATTCATTTAACCACAGTCCTGAGGAACTGTGATTTAACAGATGAGCGCGACGATGGCACCAGCACATGGAGAAAAGACTGTACTACAGTTAGGTGGAATTCGCGAAAACAGGAATAGAGGACGCATGCGCAAATTTGCTGACCGTGGCGTGACGTAGTTTACGAATATCACACTCCTGGGTGAATGAACTAGAATGTGCACAATCTTGGCGAGGGGGATTTATCACTTTCCATCGGCTCTGTTTCTCATCAAATTCACTTTATTTCGGCCCTCCATTGTATACTCTTTTTGAGCTGACTGGCGTGTTTCCACTGAATAACGCAATCGGCGATAACCAGCATCAAAACCACAAACCATGAATTGTCCGTCTTGTATTGCGGGGGCGATCCTTCATAACAATATTACTATTTAAGTGGCGTTGTACAGTCACGTTCATTCGCATATGGCCATGGCACGGTTTTATTTTGGCGAAGCCTATCTAAGTAACTCAGGGATGTTTACCAGTTTCTCACCTGATGGATTTTGCGAACGTGACTGTTAAGGGTTTACTTCATTGAACACGCCGACAACAGTGACCTTGTCTTCAGCATATAAGGAAAATATCTTGCATTTTTCAAATCATACACGTTCTCGGTAGAGTGCGATTACAGGGCTGGACAATTTAGCTGTAGTTTGCAGCCTGAGAAGCAGAACTAGACATGCTGAATGCAGCACGTAGAAATACAGGCGGAGGGATCGCACCGGCAGCTCGGATCATCATTGTCCCGAGGACGTGTGTCCAGTTGTAACTTTTTGGGACAATGTTTGAAATCTCCACGGCGGAATTTGGTGCAAGCGCATTTCCAATGAGACTTCTACCGATAAATATTAGATGGGTTCAATTATGTTAATTCATGACTGCCAGAATGGATGACGTCATCATCGATTAGCGTATATTGATTACACGTATGTGTTCTTCTATAAAGAGGGTAAGTCACGTGCTAATTTAAATATTCCGCAATTTGTTTTAATTATAAATAAAAAAATATGGTTCGTGGCTACGATTTTTGGATTATATATATAACTATCGCACGAAAAGGGAAACGCGGAGGATATAGTTAAAATAACGGTATATTAAGCTTACGAATATTGTCGTCCCCCGCCATTACTAAGAGACTTGTATAAGCATTTAGCTCACTAAATTCGCGTGGGTGGCTATAGAGTACCTATACGAAACTAGCCTGCTGCCATATATCGGAATGTATGTGTTAGCAAACGCCTCGCCTGCGAGCGGAGGGATATGTAGGCTATAACATTGTGATACCCTTTATACAGGTCAATATTTACTATTCCGCAAATACTACCTTCTACTTGGTCATATCAAACAATTCGAATAAATCTGAAAACAGATTTGAATCAGCATGCCGCTCTCAAAAAATACTTCTAATATTTTGGGTGTTCGTGATGGAATATTACGGACCCATATCAAAGTTTTGGTTTCTTTTAAAATTCCCCAAATGATTTGAACTTTGTCGTTTTGGTGGCAAAACTTTGGAGATATATAATTACTTGATTTCCTGGATTCGTATAGGTTGCACGAGCTGCTGACATTGCTCTGACTTTCCCCAAAGTCGCAAACGACCCGTTTGCTCTCTGAACCGAACCTTGATTGGCGTATTGGGGAGACTCCTCCCATTTATATCGATAACATATCCAAATAATTGTGTTGTCACGTCGCATAGGCAGTCAGAGATGTATCTACAGGATTGGGGTGGCTGCATACCCCCACCTCAAACCTGTCTCCATGAAACTCGGTTTGTATTAATTTGGTTTTGTTAAGAGAAAAAAACAGTGTTACGCAAAGGGCATTGTGACCACAATACTGCTTAAACTGTAGCGTGAACCAGTGTTTTTGTGAGGAATTGTCGCAGCTTACAGCTAGGCCCAGTTATAATAACTAACTTATAATATCCTCATGCTCACTCAGACTAATTAATTACCATCATCTCGCATCATCTCTACAATACAGACAGAAACCAAAATGGCGGATAATGATGATGATAATAAGTCTTTTGTTTATTGGAATGCATTGATAACGACACTTTCTTTACTTGTAGCTTTCTTTGCTCACATGATTCATTAGCGACGACAAGGTTGGTACTGTCAAGCTGAACGTGGACCCGTGAAGGATGACAAATATGCTGGCGACGATATGCAATAACAGTAGCACCCGCAACAACCTCGACAAACCCTTCAACTTGCGACTTCGGTAAGTTACTGCCAACCGCTAATAGTCAGCGACTTGGGATTCTAGACATTCGTCCAAATATGAAATACCAAAGAAAAGCTAAACATAAAATTAGACATTGTTCATAGTAATATTCATAGTAATGTTGCTTCAATTGGGGTAATATTAAGTATGTGATACAATCGGTATCCCAGTAAAAGCAGCGATTCGCTACATCTTGGTTATAAATTACGTGCACAAGGCTTACACATGGTTAGTTTAAATATTTTCATTACCGGTCCCCAGAAATTGCATATTATTATTGCGATTATTATGCCTGCGAAAGTTAAAAGAAACTGTTCGCCTGGACTACAGTTCTACTCGATAAACAATAATTACAACAAGTGAGTAAAATCAGCTCTGCTTACATGTTTACCGAAGTACACTGGTATTTAAGCTGTACAATGGATACTCATCGAATAACCACAAATGATTTCCTGTTTTGCTTTTTGTAGATTTCAATTTTGCTGAAACTATTGGCACTGAATCAAACAATCGCATCGATTGAGTTCCCATTTTGGAACATACGTTGATTGTTTTTGAACACGAACATAGAGCTGTTGTGGTTCGAGTGTATGTAGTGTTTCGGTCCACCGGAACATCGTGGATGACGAGCGCTGTGCGTTTTTTTTCCAATGCTACCCTAGTGTGTCTCACTATCTATTACGCTTAAATTTGATGCTAACTTGAGGTATGTTTTGCCTGCATTGCTAAAATTAGTAAATTAGTTACCGATGTCGGACATGTGACATATATTTATAACTTTAAAAAGTTGGGGAATAGAATTCTATTGTGAGTGAATTAATTTGCAGTCGAAAAAAAACCTGCTAGGCTTGGAAAAATCGCCTTGGTTTATTTCAATGGTATATCTGTTTTATTGCGCAGTGGTGTATCCACCCTGACGTTCACGGCTTATAAGCAATGTAGATCCTGCCAACCTCACAAAATCCAACTAAAATTGCGTCATAGTAAACCAACTCATTCTAATTGCTAATAATATTCTAAATATAATCACCAAGTTTTTTTTTGTCGAATTAGATTTTAAATTGTATGTTTCAGCTGCCTGTTGTAACGATCGGATGTCGGCGCTACAACATGTCTAACGTGTACATTGCAATCGTTATTTCAATGTTTCTGTACGACACGTCTAACGTGTACATTGCAATCGTTATTTCAATGTTTCTGTACGACACGTCTAACGTGTACATTGCAATCGTTATTTCAATGTTTCTGTACGACACGTCTAACGTGTACATTGCAATCGTTATTTCAATGTTTCTGTACGACACGTCTAACGTGTACATTGCAATCGTTATTTCAATGTTTCTGTACGACACGTCTAACGTGTACATTGCAATCGTTATTTCAATGTTTCTGTACGACACGTCTAACGTGTACATTGCAATCGTTATTTCAATGTTTCTGTACGACACCGTGACGTTATTAGCGAACCGCTAATGTATGTGGTGTTAAAAATAATTCGTGTGAAATAAATATATGAATACAAAATATATAACACAATGTCTTCATTAAAACGATAAGTATGATCCGGCAATATACTGTGACATTATTTGGACAGAAATACATACTGTATAACATGTCCTTTTAGCTAGAACGTTATTTTAGCTGATTTATCCAATCCACAATTTCGCTAAAGTAAGATGTCGCTAATTAGAATAGAGTACATTCTCACAATGAGAATGTTGACACTTTAGCTATATTAAGATTAAGTTAATTCTTCCATGAGTCAAATTCGCTACTGTTTTACAGTATTCATTATAACGTTTTTTTTTAAAAAAAATACTGCAGTCACAATTATACGTTGTCGCGATATTCGTCAAATGTTAGCAAATGTTTATAAAAAAACACATTTAGTGTACGTACACAAAAAATAAGTATAACATTAATTACATGACGTCAAATATATTGGATTCTAATACGGAATAATCTAGCCAAACATATTTAAAACACAAAATCGGTTTTTAAATAAGTCCATCTCAGCAAATTATTCACCCTCGCAAATTGTGTCACCTACAACACCGTCATTTCAGAGATTCTAGCTCCGCAATAAATGGACGTGGAAAATGTTGCGAGCAGTGGTGCATTTGCCAAAGTTGTCGTAGCATACAACGTATATTTATATTGAAAATAAATTGTATAATTTATCAAAACGATGAGACAAATTTAAGCTACAATACTAAAATGTTTTAAATCGAGGCAATTGAACTGTGGCATTAAATTCACTTCTCTAAATTTGAAAGAATTAACGATATATTTTTCTAATATTGTTTTTACTGTATTTACATCAACACAACTGTTAATCTAAGTCATTGTCATATGCTTATATTTTGTTGTTTAAAAAATGCATTTACAACTTTTGTTTGTCTTCAAATAATTCACCCGTGAGAATGAACAGGTATTATAATATTATGAAATAATCCAAAATAAAAAAAAGCTACCATCTCCAAAAAATGGAAGCCGTCGATTCATAACAACACCATATCTTTTTCGGTAGAATTGAAAAAAATATGATTTGAATAAAATAATAACAATTAATAAATGATAACAAACTTAAAAATGTTCAAGGATGAAGAAATCGCCTTATAAAATGTTAACCAGATGACCGTTCGGGTAATTACAGGCCATCTTCGTTGCTACAATAGCGTACTTTGAACTGTCCCCGTATTTGTGAACAATTGCACACTCAACGCGGTGCCAAGAAATGTTATGGTGTCTCTATTATGAAACAATGTGATATTTATAATTCCAACGTAACTGGTATATGTGTGTGTTACTACCTAATTTTACTACCATCATGTGTGACGGTTATGATATGTCACACTTAGCGGCTTACTAAACATTGGCTGAATATGCCTTCGCGTGTTTGCGGACTATCGTTATACCACGTATGTTTTCTACAAAGTCGTCTGTATCATGCATAAATCGACTTCGTGTGTTCATTTTGAACTTCAAAGCAATTTTGAATTTCGCAACATATAATCGAATTTACTGCGATTTGTGTATCGATACTTCGTTGCGCAGTAGAAATGGGACATTGTCAGTACAAACACAATGTTTCGTATTAAATGTGTTTATATTTATGCGTATTCGGCAGAACAAAACTAAATATTCATTAATATTCATATAATAAATTCAACTATAAAGTAATTGACACTTTGCAAACGGCTCATGCCTCTGACACCCACCATAGTATGCATGTGATGTTGCGGTTAGCGGCGACTATACCTGAGATAGTGTACCCATAAGACATAACTCTACCAATTGAGATTACAACAGGCTTTCTTTTCTGTCAAATTCCATGTAGTTTTAGAAACAAGAACACCGATATCGGAAGGGTCTATTATTTCATCCAATTATTCAACAAAAATCGTGTCGCACATTGAGACGAACAGGCAAAAATAACGACATTACGAAAATGCATTTGAAAGCAATCGCGCAACATACACTGTGTAATTTTTCAAGAAACGACTGCCACATCACGGAATTACTGTATACGATATATTCCATATCTCTCGATAGCTGCATGTTTTTTTTTTTACATTAAAACAACCGAATATATATTGCCCCCAAAAAATGGTTGTTTACGTGTTTTATATATTTTATTCTCCCTGAATATATCTCCTAGGCAGGTACTGTATCAGGTTGTTATGATGCAAAGTTACTACAGTTGATTTAAAATTATATTGATCTTTTATTGTCCTGATTATTAATATCCAGCGTTAGCATACCATTTCATTAATCGGTTGAAAATTCCTGCATTCGGATTCAATGTAAAATTAATTTAGTTAAATATCTGTTTACTTCTGTGATTGTACGATTCTGTGTTTCATATGTAGTGTTAGTTGTTAAAACAGAAGAGCAGGGCACTTTTCAACGCCGGGGTTTTAGGAACTAATACGTTACCTGATTAACCGCACGGACGTGTGTACATGTCCCTGACCGTTGAACATCGCTGATCGTAAGTTCCATATTTACCTTCGTCATACACAACCCTGCATAGACGACTTGGGGAGAGTGAAACAAAAACCAAACAGGGCTGCGAACTACACAACGGACAATACGTATAATAACAGCTTATTCACATTTTTTTATCGATTATGTTCACTTCTGTAATTGTTATTATTGAGACTTGTTACAATACAATTAAATGACTTTGATTTCCGACAAAAAATACTGCTAGATTATGGTATAATATTGATGCAACATTTACATATTCGGCTGGCCACCCGAAGGTCTACAATTCGCCAGTCGGCGGCGGTTAAGAGTCAAACTTTATTTACAGATTTTGTGTCGAGAACACATTTGGTTGATTAATTTTTTTAAACAGTAATGCTTATTGCAACTAGATTGTAGAGGTGCAAATCTTATAACTAATGTATATATATATTTATTTATAACCACTATTTTCTTTTTGTCTATTATCTATATTTTTTTTCTTTTATTGTAAGGTATAGCGTGGGAATTGGATGTTTTTTAGCGATAATTTTTTAGTTTATGTTTTCAGTCTTAGAAGAAATGGAATAATAATAGCAGTAACAATTAAATTCAATGTCATTCAGTTCATTGTCACTTTACTTTTTTTCCAAAACATAAACTATAAGGTCGTAAATGAAGTTTTACAAATCATACACGAGTAATGAATGTAAAACAAACATTTGTTTTCAGATTTAATGTCGGAGGCTAAATGCCGTAAACGCATGTTTCCGTCAATCTGATTGTGTGCCTGGGCTTCCTCTATCCACTGAACGGTAATTGCGATGTGATATGTACACAGAGACATTTTAATTTAAGTTCGAACACCAATGGAAGGCGTTGGTAAATATCTGTGAGTAGAACGAGTGTCAGCGGCGTATCATCGGTCATTAGATGCACGGTCATATCACTGCAGAGAATGATATCACGGTCACCGCGGACGTTGTGTGCATGAGTTGGAAATTATGAAATAATTCCAGGTTATTTTTAACTTAGTACACGTAACACAGTCGAAATTGAGTTGTCATGTTGTTTAAAACCGTTTTACGGGCTAGTGTTTTTGAAAATTAACTGCGATCGGGTATAACCTATGTATAGTTCATGTGATTAATACAGAAAAGGTGTTCGATATGAACGTAAATGTGCCCGCAATCTTTAATTAAATACACAAAATAAATATTCGTATTGTTCTGTGTGACCACTGACTACAACCACACATTTCATACTTGCACGGTGCTGCATGTCTCCTGATGCGTGGGAATTGATTTAAGCATGCAAAAAAAAACAACAAAAAAACAAACACATTTTAATTTAAGACTATTTTCGTAAAACCTGACAATCCCCAATCAATACAGGCAACGCACGATTTTTTTAGCGCATAAAATGTGTGGGTTCATACCTACTGAAAAGATGTCATCTGTCACAAACCCCCACACCTTTTTTTTCTAAATGGAGATGTTCAGTGGTTTGGTTTCAGCTTGTCGCTTGCCACCCACTCACGTTCTTTCGTTAGCAATACCGATATCCATGCATGCGCGTAGGAACGCTTTCCTTAAATAGAATTTAATTTAATTTAAAACGAGTTTTCAATGCGGAAAATAGTAGTTTCCAACCACCCACATACCCTTGAATGTGGTCGGTGTTATTCCGTCTTACAGTTAAACATGAAAGTGCGTTGTTGTTTGTACCATCGTTTTCTCGCGGCCAATGACAATAACATAGTCAGAATGTTCAAAGGTAACGGAATGAATTTGATAGGAAAGCTCGTCATATCCCACCCTACATACACACACACACTGCACACAGAAAGACTAAATTAATAACACCAGTGTGAGAAACACGGAACCTATTCAGGAAAAAGCATTTTTATTCAAAATCTATTCGCACCACTATTTTCTAATATGTGAGCATTTATCAGTGGTGTGGTCAATATATCACATCAAAGTTTCATACATATTTACTACACTCATTTGTGTATTTGGGTGATTGGTGTATTGTACCAGTCGGCATTCTGAACCTTGCCAGAGTTATCACACGCCGTATTGCTGTGGATACAGAAGTGTGCACGTCACTCCTCAATCCGTCACCAGTCTGCAATAAAACGGAATTATATAATATGAATTTTATAAACTGGTGCGGTTATTAATTCGTCGCATCCTGTAATGCTTATATGTTTACTATTTGGCAAGATCTTTCCATTGTGTAGTGTCTGGCGATGTGATATTATGTTTGTATACAGAGAGCTTTCTGGGGCGGGCGGGGGGGGGGGCTAATTAAATTGGTGTTAGTAATGACTAGAAAAGTCAGATTAATGCAGCCCATACATTATGTAATTCTAACATAATTTGCTTTTGGTCGTTCGTGTGAAGCTTCATGCAATCGATTCTCGTAGTTGCGTACATTGTGAGTTCAACACAGCAACCTTACAAACTCCGCCATCATAGTCACAGGTATTTTTCCTGGAAATGATCAGGATATGTCACACACGCAGAGTGTATGTCATATATGATCTCAAAAGCGGTTTCACAAAATGAGGGGCTTCAATGTCGCCGACCATGACGTAAAATCGCTTGCAGCGTTATTTCGCACCAAACTTTAGAACTACATGTGAATCAAACCAATGTGAAGCGGTCAACAGTGATGCGGTGATATTTAGACATACGTAAACCACATCAATTGGACTACTGCACTGCACGCCGTGGATGTTCGATCTCAATATTCGTGTTAAATTTTGTCAGACCCAATGTTCGCACCATACCGCGGACAACGACGAGCTCATTTACTGTCCCAAAATAATATCGTTGCCCACGGCCGGACTATTAATTGCGAAAAATCAAGGTAATAAATGGTTTTGTATGTATTCCCAGTCCCGCAGTTCTACCTACATGTATTTTAGGAAGAATATCGTCCACCCACGCTCGGTTTGCTACGCGTGGGATGATAATGACCATATATGTACCCATACAGTGCAATGTGATTTGTCAACCCAGGTACCGCGTGTATATCACGTACACACAAGGTTACGCAACCAATAAATACACATTTATCACGAGATGCACGAATAAAATGAAGTAAGTAATAATAATAATAATAATAACAATAATAATATAAAATAGGTAAGCGAATATACACACCATTATATTTACGTAGTGTCTGAATACTATAGCGCTGCAGATTTGAATGTAATCCTGCGATGTACGAAGAGATGAAGCGAATACGGTCACAGGTCGAGTGATTCCTTCTCCCGTCCTGAATCAAAACATGTTTTGTTGAGTGTTGCAAGAAAATATGTGTTAATGTTGCCATGGTAATAAAACGCCCACTGATATGGAAATTGATTTGATGAGTGTAAAAATAGGTCGCATTGACGTCAGAGTGACGTCAATGACTCATTCTGCTGAAGAGCACGTCATCGGAGCAGCTGTACACGTGATTGTGCCAGGCAGAGTGGGGAATTAATTTATCAAGGAGCAATGAGGAATTCTCCGAATTACTACGCAATGGTCCTCGCCGCGGTGGTTAAAACTGTGTAGTTATAGTCAGAATACTGCCACTGAGCCGAATGTTGGAATTATGCCGTCGTGATCAGCATCACGAGCGTTGTTTCATTCACTATTTTATGTTCGTTTAGTGGGTTTTGTAAATGGCTAGCTTATACTCAGTGCCACCACACCCACAAATGGACAAAGCTAATTACGAAAGCTCTAATTTAAGTTAGCGAGGAAGGCATTGACCCAATCTGTGACAAATGCACTTTTATGTTCGGCGGGTTATTATTGGTACATACCTTTACGTGCAGTACGCTTGACACTGATAACAACGTATCATTACGTATGTAAAGCTTCGTCGTTATGTGCAACATGGTATACGCGACGACAAATTGATATTCTGACATGTAGACCCATACGCGATGGCATGATTTGCATCCTGATATGTAGGTCCTATACACAATGGCATAATTTGCATCCTGGCATATAGGTCCTATACACAATGGCATAATTTGCATCCTGACATATAGGTCCCACACACAATGGCATAATTTGCATCCTGGCATATAGGTCCTATACACAATGGCATAATTTGCATCCTGGCATATAGGTCCCATACACAATGGCATCATTTGCATCCTGACATATATGTCCCATACACAATGGCATAATTTGCATCCTGGCATATAGGTCCCACACACAATTGCATAATTTACATCCTGGCACATAGGTCCCATACACAATGGCATCATTTGCATCCTGGCACATAGGTCCCATACACAATGGCATAATTTGCATCCTGGCATATAGGTCCCACACACAATTGCATAATTTACATCTTGGCACATAGGTCCCATACACAATGGCATCATTTGCATCCTGGCACATAGGTCCCATACACAATGGCATAATTTGCATCCTGGCATATAGGTCCCATACACAATTGCATAATTTACATCCTGGCACATAGGTCCCATACACAATGGCATCATTTGCATCCTGACATATAGGTCCCATACACAATGGTATAATTTGTATCCTGGCACATAGGTCCCATACACAATGGCATCATTTGCATCTTGGCATGTAGGTCCCATACACAATGGCATCATTTGCATCCTGACATGTATGTCCCATACACAATGGCATAGTTTGCATCCTGACATATAGGTCCCAGGCACGATGGCGTAATTGATATTCTGACATATAGACCCATACACGATGACATAATTGATATTCTGACATATAGACCCATGCGCGATGACATAATTGATATTCTGGCTTAAAGGCTCATGCACTATAGCATAATTTGCTTTCTGACATATAGGCCCATACACAACGGCATAATTTGCATCCTGACATATAGGTCCTATACACAATTTCATAATTTACATCCTGGCATATATGCTCATACACAATGGCATAATTTGCATCCTGACATATAGGTCTCAAACACATTGGCATAATTTGCATCCTGGCATATAGGTTCAATACACTATGGCATCATTTGCTCCCAGGAAAATATATTCCTATACTCAATGGCATAATTTGCATCCTGGCATATAGGTCTCATACACATTGGCATAATTTGCATCCTGGCATATAGGTTCAATACACTATGGCATCATTTGCTCCCTGGCATATATATTCCTATACTCAATGGCATAATTTGCATCCTGGCATATACGTCATATTCACAATGGCATCATTTGCATCCTGGCATATAGGTCCCATTCACAATGGCTTCATTTGCATCCACGCATGTAGGTTCCATACACAATGGCATAATTTGCATCCTGGCATATATGTCCCATAGTCTATAGCATAATTTGCATCCTGGCAGAAAGGTCCCATACACATGGTATAATTTACATCCTAGCATATAGGTCCCATACACAATGGCATATTTTGCATCCTGACATATAGGTCTCATACACAATGGCATAGTTTTCATCCTGACATATAGGTCCCATGCACGATGGCGTAATTGATATTCTGACATTTAGACCCTTACGCGATGACATACTTGATATTCTGACATATAGACCCATACACGATGACATAATTGGTATTCTAGCATATAGACTCATGCACAATGGCACAATTTGCTTTCTGACATATAGGCCCATACACAGTAGCATAATTTGCATCTGACATATAGGCCCATACACGATGACATAATTGATATTCTGGAATATAGGCACCTTAGACGAAGGTATAATTTGAATCCTGACAAACAGATCCTATACACAATGGCATAATTTGCATCCTAGCATATTGGTCTCATACACAATGGCATAGTTTGCATCCTAGCATATAGGTCTCATACACAATGGCATAATTTGCATCCTGACATATAGGTCCCATACACAATAGCATAATTTGCCTCCTGGCATATAGGTCTCATACACAATGGCATAGTTTGCATTCTGACATATAGGTCCCATGCACGATGGCGTAATTGATATTCTGACATATAGACCCATATGCGATGACAGAATTGATATCCTGACATATAGACCCATACGCGATGACATAATTGATATTCTGGCATATAGGCTCACGCAGAATGGCATAATTTGCTTTCTGACATATAGGCCTATGCACAATAGCATAATTTGCATCCTGACATATACGTCCCATTCACAATGGCATCATTTGCATCCCGGCATATAGGTCCCATACTTTATGGCATAATTTGCATCCTGGCATATAGGTCTCATACACAATGGCATACTTTGCATCCTGACATATAGGTCCCATACACAATGGCATAATTGGCATCCTGACATATTGGTCCCATACACAATGGCATCGTTTGCATCCTGACATGTATATTCCTATACACAATGGCATAATTTGCATCCTGGCATATATATATTCCCATACACAATGGTATCATTAGCATCCTGGCATATATGTCCCATTCACAATGGCTTCATTTGCATCCTGGCATATAGGTCCCATACACAATGGCATAATTTGCATCCTGACATATAGGTCCCATACACAATAGCATAATTTGCCTCCTAGCATATATATATTCCCATACACAATGGTGTCATTAGTATCCTGACATATACGTGTCATTCACAATGGCTTCATTTGCATCCTGGCATATAGGTCCCATACACGATGGCATAATTTGCATCCTGACATATAGGTCCCATACACAATGGCATAATTTGCATCCTGGTATATAGGACCCATACACAATGGCATAATTTGCATCCTGTCATATAGGTCCCATACACAATCGCACAATTTGCATCCTGAAATATAGGTTCCATACACATTGGCATCATTTGCATCCTGAAATATAGGTCCCATACACAATAGCATAATTTGCCTCCTGGCATATAGGTCCCATACACAATGGCATCATTTGCACCCTGGCATATATTCCCGTACACAATGGCATAGTTTGCATCCTGACATATAGGTCCCATGCACGATGGCGTAATTGATATTCTGACATATAGACCCATACGCAATGACATAATTGATATTCTGACATATAGACCCATGCGCGATAACATAATTGATATTCTGGCATATAGGCTCATGCACAATGGCATAATTTGCTCCCTGGCATATATATTCCTATACACAATGGCATAATTTGCATCCTGGCATATACGTCCCATTCACAATGGCATCATTTGCATCCTGGCATATAGGTCCCATACACAATGGCATAATTTGCATCCTGACATATAGGTCCCATACACAATGGCATGATTTGCATCCTGGCATATATATTCCCATACACAATGGCATCATTTGCATCTTGGCATATATGTCCCATTCACAATGGCTTCATTTGCATCCTGACATATAGGTCCCATGCACGATGGCGTAATTGATATTCCGACATATAGTCCCATACGCGATGACATAATTGATATTCTGGCATATAGGCTCATGCAGAATGGCATAATTTGCTTTCTGACATATAGGCCTATACACAATAGCATAATTTGCATCCTGACATATACGTCCCATTCACAATGGCATCATTTGCATCCCGGCATATAGGTCCCATAGTCTATAGCATGATTTGCATCCTGGCATATAGGTCCCATACACAATGGCATAATTTGCATCCTGACATGTAGGCCCATACACGATGACATAATTGATATTCTGGAATATAGGCACCTTAGACGATGGCATAATTTGAATCCTGACAAACAGATCCTATACACAATGGCATAATTTGCATGCTGACATATATACGTCCCATTCACAATAGCATAATTTGCCTCCTGGCATATATATATTCCCATACACAATGGTATCATTAGCATCCTGGCATATAGGTCCCATTCAAAATGGCATCATTTGCATCCGCGCATATATGTCTCATACACAATAGCATAGCTTGCATCCTGACATATAGGTCCCATGAACGATGGCGTAATTGATATTCTGACATATATACCCATACGCGATGACATAATTGATATTCTGGCATATAGGCTCATGCAGAATGGCATAATTTGCTTTCTGACATATAGGCCTATACACAATAGCATATTTTGCATCCTGACATATACGTCCCATTCACAATGGCACCATTTGCATCCCGGCATATAGGTCCCATAGTCTATAGCGTAATTTGCATCCTAGCATATAGGTCCCATACACAATGGCATATTTTGCATCCTGACATATAGTTTCCATACACAATGGCGTAATTGATATTCTGACATATAGACCCATACGCGATGACAAAATTGATATTCTGGAATATAGGCACCTTAGACGATGGCATAATATGAATCCTGACAAATAGATCCTATACACAATGGAATAATTTGCATCCTGGCATATATGCTGATACACAATGGCATAGTTTGCATCCTAACATATAGGTCTCGTACACAATGGCATAATTTGCATCCTGACATATAGGTCCTTTACACAATAGCATAATTTGCCTCCTGGCATATATATATTCCCATACACAATGGTATCATTAGCATCCTGGCATATAGGTCCCATTCAAAATGGCATCATTTGCATGCGCGCATATAGGTCTCATACACAATGGCGTAGCTTGCATCCTGATATATAGGTCCCATGCACGATGGCGTAATTGATATTCTGACATATAGACCCATACACGATGACATAATTGATATTCTGGAATATAGGCACCTTAGACGATGGCATAATATGAATCCTGACCAACAGATCCTATACACAATGGCATAATTTGCATCCTGACAAACAGGTCCTATACACAATTTCATAATATGCATCTTGGCATATATGCTCATACACAATGGCATAGTTTGCATCCTAGCATATAGGTCTCATACACAATGGCATAATTTGCATCCTGACATATAGGTCTCATACACAATAGCATAATTTGCCTCCTGGCATATAGGTCCCATTCAAAATGGCATCATATGCCTCCGCGCATATAGGTCTCATACACAATGGCATAATTTGCATCCTGACATATAGGTCCCATACACAATAGAATATTTTGCATCCTGGCATATATATTCCTATACACAATGGCATAATTTGCATTGTGGCATATACGTCCCATTCCCAATGGCTTCATTTGCATCCTGGCATATAGGTCCCATACACAATGGCATAATTTGCATAGTGGCATATATGATCCATTCACATTGGCATAATTTGCATCCTGACATATAGGTCCCATACACCATGGCATAATTTGCATCGTGGCGTATAGGACCCATACACAATGGCATCATTAGCATCCTTGCATATACGTCCCATTCAAAATGGCTTCATTTGCATCCTGACATATAGGTCCCACACACAACTGCATAATTTACATCCTGGCACATAGGTCCCATACATAATGGCATATTTTGCATCCTGGCATATAGGTTCCATACACAATGGCATAATTTGCATCCTGACATATAGGTCCCATACAACTGCATAATTTACATCCTGGCACATAGGTCCCATACACAATGGCATATTTTGCATCCTGGCATAGAGGTTCCACACACAATGGCATAATTTGCATCCTGGCACATAGGTCCCATACACAATGGCGTAATTTGCATCCTGGCATATAGGTCCCATAGTCTGTAGCATAATTTGCATCCTGGCATATAGGTCTCATACACAATGGCATAGTTTGCATCCTGACATATAGGTCCCATGCACGATGGTGTAATTGATATTCTGACATATAGACCC
Organism: Saccoglossus kowalevskii; assembly: GCF_978046115.1. Taxonomy (NCBI): domain Eukaryota; kingdom Metazoa; phylum Hemichordata; class Enteropneusta; family Harrimaniidae; genus Saccoglossus; species Saccoglossus kowalevskii. Next base: position 1,672,791 of record NC_140646.1, on the reverse strand, counting down.
ATACACGATGACATAATTGATATTCTGACATATAGACCCATGCGCGATGACATAATTGATATTCTGGAATATAGGCACCTTAGACGATGGCATAATATGAATCCTGACAAACAGATCCTATACACAATGGAATAATTTGCATCCTGGCATATATGCTCATACACAATGGCATAGTTTGCATCCTAACATATGGGTCTCATACACAATGGCATAATTTGCATCCTGACATATAGGTCCTATACACAATAGCATAATGTGCCTCCTGGCATATATATATTCCCATACACAATGGTATCATTAGCATCCTGGCATATAGGTCCCATTCAAAATGGCATCATTTGCATCCGCGCATATAGGTCTCATACACAATGGCATAGCTTGCATCCTGACATATAGGTCCCATGAACGATGGCGTAATTGATATTCTGACATATAGACCCATATATGATGACATAATGGATATTCTGACATATAGACCCATACGCGATGACATAATTGATATTCTGGCATATAGGCTCATGCAGAATGGCATAATTTGCTTTCTGACATATAGGCCTATACACAATAGCATAATTTGCATCCTGACATATACGTCCCATTCACAATGGCATCATTTGCATCCCGGCATATAGGTCCCATAGTCTATAGCATAATTTGCATCCTGGCATATAGGTCTCATACACAATGGTATACTTTGCATCCTAGCATATGGGTCCCATACACAATGGCATATTTTGCATCCTGACATATAGTTTCCATACACAATGGCATATTTTGCATCCTGACATATAGGTCCCATGCACGATGGCGTAATTGATATTCTAACATTTAGACCCTTACACTATGACATACTTGATATTCTGACATATATACCCATACGCGATGACATAATTGATATTCTGGCATATAGGCTCATGCAGAATGGCATAATTTGCTTTCTGACATATAGGCCTATACACAATAGCATATTTTGCATCCTGACATATACGTACCATTCACAATGGCATCATTTGCATCCCGGCATATAGGTCCCATAGTCTATAGCATAATTTGCATCCTGGCATATAGGTCCCATACACATTGGCATAATTTGCATCCTGGCATATATGTCCCATACACAATGGCATATTTTGCATCCTGACGTATAGGTCCCATGCACGATGGCGTAATTGATATTCTGACATTTAGACCCTTACACTATGACATACTTGATATTCTGACATATAGACCCATACGCGATAACATAATTGATATTCTGGAATATTGGCACCTTAGGCGATGGCATAATATGAATCCTGACAAACAGATCCTATACACAATGGAATAATTTGCATCCTGGCATATATGCTCATACACAATGGCATAATTTGCATCCTGACATATAGGTCCCATACACAATAGCATAATTTGCCTCCTGGCATATATATATATTCCCATACACAATGGTATCATTAGCATCCTGGCATATAGGTCCTATTCAAAATGGCATCATTTGCATCCGCGCATATAGGTCTCATGCACAATGGCATAGCTTGCATCCTGACATATAGGTCAAATGAACCATGGCGTAATTGATATTCTGACATATAGACCCATATATGATGACATAATAGATATTCTGACATATTGACCCATACGCGATGAAATAATTGATATTCTGGCATATAGACTCAATCATATAGACTCAATGGCACAATCTGCTTTCTGACATATAGGCCCATACACAATAGCATAATTTGCATCCTGACATATAGGCCCATACACGATGACATAATTGATATTCTGGAATATAGGCACCATAGACGATGGCATAATATGAATCCTGACAAACAGATCCTATACACAATGGCATAATTTGCATCTTGGCATATATGCTCATACACAATGGCATAGTTTGCATCCTAACATATAGGTCTCATACACAATGGCATAATTTGCATCCTGACATATAGGTCTCATACACAATGGCATAATTTGCATCCTGACATATAGGTCTCATACACAATAGCATAATTTGCCTCCTGGCATATATATATTCCCATTCAAAATGGCATCATTTGCCTCCGCGCATATAGGTCTCATACACAATGGCATAGCTTGCATCCTGACATATAGGTCCCATGCACGATGGCGTAATTGATATTCTGACATATAGACCCATACGCGGTGACATAATTGATATTCTGGCATATAGCCTCATGCCGAATGGCATAATTTGCTTTCTGACATATAGGCCTATACACAATAGCATAATTTGCATCCTGACATATAGGTCCCATTCGCAATGGCATCATTTGCATCCCGGCATATAGGTCCCATAGTCTATAGCATAATTTGCATCCTAGCATATAGGTCTCATACACAATAGAATATTTTGCATCCTGACATATAGGTCCCATTCCCAATGGCTTCATTTGCATCGTGGCATATATATTCCTATACACAATGGCATAATTTGCATCCTGGCATATACGTCCCATTCCCAATGGCTTCATTTGCATCCTGGCATATAGGTCCCATACACCATGGCATAATTTGCATCGTGGCATATAGGACCCATACACAATGGCATCATTAGCATCCTTGCATATACGTCCCATTCAAAATGGCTTCATTTGCATCCTGACATATAGATCCCATACACAATCGCACAATTTGCATCCTGAAATATATGTTCCATACACAAGGGCATCATTTGCATCCTGACATATAGGTCCCATACACAATGGTATAATTTGCATCCTGGCATATAGGTCCCATTCACATTGGCATAATTTGCATCTTGACATATAGGTCCCATACACCATGGCATAATTTGCATCCTGGCATATAGGACCCATACACAATGGCATCATTAGCATCCTTGCATATACGTCCCATTCAAAATGGCTTCATTTGCATCCTGACATATAGATCCCATACACAATCGCACAATTTGCATCCTGAAATATATGTTCCATACACAAGGGCATCATTTGCATCCTGACATATAGGTCCCATACACAATGGTATAATTTGCATCCTGGCATATAGGTCCCACACACAACTGCATAATTTACATCCTGGCACATAGGTCCCATACACAATGGCATAATTTGCATCCTGGCACATAGGTCCCACACACAACTGCATAATTTACATCCTGGCACATAGGTCCCATACACAATGGCATAATTTGCATCCTGACATATTGGTCCCATACACAATGGCATCGTTTGCATCCTGACATGTATATTCCTATACACAATGGCATAATTTGCATCCTGGCATATATATATTCCCATACACAATGGTATCATTAGCATCCTGGCATATATGTCCCATTCACAATGGCTTCATTTGCATCCTGGCATATAGGTCCCATACACAATGGCATAATTTGCATCCTGACATATAGGTCCCATACACAATAGCATAATTTGCCTCCTAGCATATATATATTCCCATACACAATGGTGTCATTAGTATCCTGACATATACGTGTCATTCACAATGGCTTCATTTGCATCCTGGCATATAGGTCCCATACACGATGGCATAATTTGCATCCTGACATATAGGTCCCATACACAATGGCATAATTTGCATCCTGGTATATAGGACCCATACACAATGGCATAATTTGCATCCTGTCATATAGGTCCCATACACAATCGCACAATTTGCATCCTGAAATATAGGTTCCATACACATTGGCATCATTTGCATCCTGAAATATAGGTCCCATACACAATAGCATAATTTGCCTCCAGGCATATAGGTCCCATACACAATGGCATCATTTGCACCCTGGCATATATTCCCGTACACAATGGCATAGTTTGCATCCTGACATATAGGTCCCATACACAATGGCATAATTTGCATCCTGGTATATAGGACCCATACACAATGGCATAATTTGCATCCTGTCATATAGGTCCCATACACAATCGCACAATTTGCATCCTGAAATATAGGTTCCATACACATTGGCATCATTTGCATCCTGAAATATAGGTCCCATACACAATAGCATAATTTGCCTCCTGGCATATAGGTCCCATACACAATGGCATCATTTGCACCCTGGCATATATTCCCGTACACAATGGCATAGTTTGCATCCTGACATATAGGTCCCATGCACGATGGCGTAATTGATATTCTGACATATAGACCCATACGCAATGACATAATTGATATTCTGACATATAGACCCATGCGCGATAACATAATTGATATTCTGGCATATAGGCTCATGCACAATGGCATAATTTGCTCCCTGGCATATATATTCCTATACACAATGGCATAATTTGCATCCTGGCATATACGTCCCATTCACAATGGCATCATTTGCATCCTGGCATATAGGTCCCATACACAATGGCATAATTTGCATCCTGACATATAGGTCCCATACACAATGGCATGATTTGCATCCTGGCATATATATTCCCATACACAATGGCATCATTTGCATCTTGGCATATATGTCCCATTCACAATGGCTTCATTTGCATCCTGACATATAGGTCCCATGCACGATGGCGTAATTGATATTCCGACATATAGTCCCATACGCGATGACATAATTGATATTCTGGCATATAGGCTCATGCAGAATGGCATAATTTGCTTTCTGACATATAGGCCTATACACAATAGCATAATTTGCATCCTGACATATACGTCCCATTCACAATGGCATCATTTGCATCCCGGCATATAGGTCCCATAGTCTATAGCATGATTTGCATCCTGGCATATAGGTCCCATACACAATGGCATAATTTGCATCCTGACATGTAGGCCCATACACGATGACATAATTGATATTCTGGAATATAGGCACCTTAGACGATGGCATAATTTGAATCCTGACAAACAGATCCTATACACAATGGCATAATTTGCATGCTGACATATATACGTCCCATTCACAATAGCATAATTTGCCTCCTGGCATATATATATTCCCATACACAATGGTATCATTAGCATCCTGGCATATAGGTCCCATTCAAAATGGCATCATTTGCATCCGCGCATATATGTCTCATACACAATAGCATAGCTTGCATCCTGACATATAGGTCCCATACACAATAGCATAACTTGCCTCCTGGCATATATATATTCCCATACACAATGGTATCATTAGCATCCTGGCATATAGGTCCCATTCAAAATGGCATCATTTGCATCCGCGCATATATGTCTCATACACAATAGCATAGCTTGCATCCTGACATATAGGTCCCATGAACGATGGCGTAATTGATATTCTGACATATATACCCATACGCGATGACATAATTGATATTCTGGCATATAGGCTCATGCAGAATGGCATAATTTGCTTTCTGACATATAGGCCTATACACAATAGCATATTTTGCATCCTGACATATACGTCCCATTCACAATGGCACCATTTGCATCCCGGCATATAGGTCCCATAGTCTATAGCGTAATTTGCATCCTAGCATATAGGTCCCATACACAATGGCATATTTTGCATCCTGACATATAGTTTCCATACACAATGGCGTAATTGATATTCTGACATATAGACCCATACGCGATGACAAAATTGATATTCTGGAATATAGGCACCTTAGACGATGGCATAATATGAATCCTGACAAATAGATCCTATACACAATGGAATAATTTGCATCCTGGCATATATGCTGATACACAATGGCATAGTTTGCATCCTAACATATAGGTCTCGTACACAATGGCATAATTTGCATCCTGACATATAGGTCCTTTACACAATAGCATAATTTGCCTCCTGGCATATATATATTCCCATACACAATGGTATCATTAGCATCCTGGCATATAGGTCCCATTCAAAATGGCATCATTTGCATGCGCGCATATAGGTCTCATACACAATGGCGTAGCTTGCATCCTGATATATAGGTCCCATGCACGATGGCGTAATTGATATTCTGACATATAGACCCATACACGATGACATAATTGATATTCTGGAATATAGGCACCTTAGACGATGGCATAATATGAATCCTGACCAACAGATCCTATACACAATGGCATAATTTGCATCCTGACAAACAGGTCCTATACACAATTTCATAATATGCATCTTGGCATATATGCTCATACACAATGGCATAGTTTGCATCATAGCATATAGGTCTCATACACAATGGCATAATTTGCATCCTGACATATAGGTCTCATACACAATAGCATAATTTGCCTCCTGGCATATAGGTCCCATTCAAAATGGCATCATATGCCTCCGCGCATATAGGTCTCATACACAATGGCATAATTTGCATCCTGACATATAGGTCCCATACACAATAGAATATTTTGCATCCTGGCATATATATTCCTATACACAATGGCATAATTTGCATTGTGGCATATACGTCCCATTCCCAATGGCTTCATTTGCATCCTGGCATATAGGTCCCATACACAATGGCATAATTTGCATAGTGGCATATATGATCCATTCACATTGGCATAATTTGCATCCTGACATATAGGTCCCATACACCATGGCATAATTTGCATCGTGGCGTATAGGACCCATACACAATGGCATCATTAGCATCCTTGCATATACGTCCCATTCAAAATGGCTTCATTTGCATCCTGACATATAGGTCCCACACACAACTGCATAATTTACATCCTGGCACATAGGTCCCATACATAATGGCATATTTTGCATCCTGGCATATAGGTTCCATACACAATGGCATAATTTGCATCCTGACATATAGGTCCCACACAACTGCATAATTTACATCCTGGCACATAGGTCCCATACACAATGGCATATTTTGCATCCTGGCATAGAGGTTCCACACACAATGGCATAATTTGCATCCTGGCACATAGGTCCCATACACAATGGCGTAATTTGCATCCTGGCATATAGGTCCCATAGTCTGTAGCATAATTTGCATCCTGGCATATAGGTCTCATACACAATGGCATAGTTTGCATCCTGACATATAGGTCCCATGCACGATGGCGTAATTGATATTCTGACATATAGACACATACACGATGACATAATTGATATTCTGACATATAGACCCATGCGCGATGACATAATTGATATTCTGGAATATAGGCACCTTAGACGATGGCATAATATGAATCCTGACAAACAGATCCTATACACAATGGAATAATTTGCATCCTGGCATATATGCTCATACACAATGGCATAGTTTGCATCCTAACATATGGGTCTCATACACAATGGCATAATTTGCATCCTGACATATAGGTCCTATACACAATAGCATAATGTGCCTCCTGGCATATATATATTCCCATACACAATGGTATCATTAGCATCCTGGCATATAGGTCCCATTCAAAATGGCATCATTTGCATCCGCGCATATAGGTCTCATACACAATGGCATAGCTTGCATCCTGACATATAGGTCCCATGAACGATGGCGTAATTGATATTCTGACATATAGACCCATATATGATGACATAATGGATATTCTGACATATAGACCCATACGCGATGACATAATTGATATTCTGGCATATAGGCTCATGCAGAATGGCATAATTTGCTTTCTGACATATAGGCCTATACACAATAGCATAATTTGCATCCTGACATATACGTCCCATTCACAATGGCATCATTTGCATCCCGGCATATAGGTCCCATAGTCTATAGCATAATTTGCATCCTGGCATATAGGTCTCATACACAATGGTATACTTTGCATCCTAGCATATAGGTCCCATACACAATGGCATATTTTGCATCCTGACATATAGTTTCCATACACAATGGCATATTTTGCATCCTGACATATAGGTCCCATGCACGATGGCGTAATTGATATTCTAACATTTAGACCCTTACACGATGACATACTTGATATTCTGACATATATACCCATACGCGATGACATAATTGATATTTTGGCATATAGGCTCATGCAGAATGGCATAATTTGCTTTCTGACATATAGGCCTATACACAATAGCATATTTTGCATCCTGACATATACGTACCATTCACAATGGCATCATTTGCATCCCGGCATATAGGTCCCATAGTCTATAGCATAATTTGCATCCTGGCATATAGGTCCCATACACATTGGCATAATTTGCATCCTGGCATATATGTCCCATACACAATGGCATATTTTGCATCCTGACGTATAGGTCCCATGCACGATGGCGTAATTGATATTCTGACATTTAGACCCTTACACTATGACATACTTGATATTCTGACATATAGACCCATACGCGATAACATAATTGATATTCTGGAATATTGGCACCTTAGGCGATGGCATAATATGAATCCTGACAAACAGATCCTATACACAATGGAATAATTTGCATCCTGGCATATATGCTCATACACAATGGCATAATTTGCATCCTGACATATAGGTCCCATACACAATAGCATAATTTGCCTCCTGGCATATATATATATTCCCATACACAATGGTATCATTAGCATCCTGGCATATAGGTCCTATTCAAAATGGCATCATTTGCATCCGCGCATATAGGTCTCATGCACAATGGCATAGCTTGCATCCTGACATATAGGTCAAATGAACCATGGCGTAATTGATATTCTGACATATAGACCCATATATGATGACATAATAGATATTCTGACATATTGACCCATACGCGATGAAATAATTGATATTCTGGCATATAGACTCAATCATATAGACTCAATGGCACAATCTGCTTTCTGACATATAGGCCCATACACAATAGCATAATTTGCATCCTGACATATAGGCCCATACACGATGACATAATTGATATTCTGGAATATAGGCACCATAGACGATGGCATAATATGAATCCTGACAAACAGATCCTATACACAATGGCATAATTTGCATCTTGGCATATATGCTCATACACAATGGCATAGTTTGCATCCTAACATATAGGTCTCATACACAATGGCATAATTTGCATCCTGACATATAGGTCTCGTACACAATGGCATAATTTGCATCCTGACATATAGGTCTCATACACAATAGCATAATTTGCCTCCTGGCATATATATATTCCCATTCAAAATGGCATCATTTGCCTCCGCGCATATAGGTCTCATACACAATGGCATAGCTTGCATCCTGACATATAGGTCCCATGCACGATGGCGTAATTGATATTCTGACATATAGACCCATACGCGGTGACATAATTGATATTCTGGCATATAGCCTCATGCCGAATGGCATAATTTGCTTTCTGACATATAGGCCTATACACAATAGCATAATTTGCATCCTGACATATAGGTCCCATTCGCAATGGCATCATTTGCATCCCGGCATATAGGTCCCATAGTCTATAGCATAATTTGCATCCTAGCATATAGGTCTCATACACAATAGAATATTTTGCATCCTGACATATAGGTCCCATTCCCAATGGCTTCATTTGCATCGTGGCATATATATTCCTATACACAATGGCATAATTTGCATCCTGGCATATACGTCCCATTCCCAATGGCTTCATTTGCATCCTGGCATATAGGTCCCATACACCATGGCATAATTTGCATCGTGGCATATAGGACCCATACACAATGGCATCATTAGCATCCTTGCATATACGTCCCATTCAAAATGGCTTCATTTGCATCCTGACATATAGATCCCATACACAATCGCACAATTTGCATCCTGAAATATATGTTCCATACACAAGGGCATCATTTGCATCCTGACATATAGGTCCCATACACAATGGTATAATTTGCATCCTGGCATATAGGTCCCATTCACATTGGCATAATTTGCATCTTGACATATAGGTCCCATACACCATGGCATAATTTGCATCCTGGCATATAGGACCCATACACAATGGCATCATTAGCATCCTTGCATATACGTCCCATTCAAAATGGCTTCATTTGCATCCTGACATATAGATCCCATACACAATCGCACAATTTGCATCCTGAAATATATGTTCCATACACAAGGGCATCATTTGCATCCTGACATATAGGTCCCATACACAATGGTATAATTTGCATCCTGGCATATAGGTCCCACACACAACTGCATAATTTACATCCTGGCACATAGGTCCCATACACAATGGCATAATTTGCATCCTGGCACATAGGTCCCACACACAACTGCATAATTTACATCCTGGCACATAGGTCCCATACACAATGGCATAATTTGCATCCTGACATATAGGTCCCTTACACAATGGCATAATTTGCATCCTGGCATATAGGTCCCATACACGATGACATAATTGATATTCTGACATATAGACCCATGCGCGATGACATAATTGATATTCTGGCTTAAAGGCTCATGCACTATGGCATAATTTGCATCCTGACACATAGGCCCATACACGATGACATAATTGATATTCTGGAATATAGGCACCTTATACGATGGCATAATTTGAATCCGGACAAACAGATCCTATACACAATGGCATAATTTGCATCCTGACAAACAGGTCCTATACACAATTTCATAATTTGCATCTTGGCATATATGCTCATACACAATGGCATAGTTTGCATCCTAGCATATAGGAGTCATACACAATGCCATAATTTGCATCCTGACATATAGGTCCCATACACAATAGCATAATTTGCCTCCTGGCATATATATTCCCATACACAATGGTATCATTAGCATCCTGGCATATAGGTCCCATTGAAAATGGCATCATTTGCATCCGCGCATAGAGGTCTCATACACAATGGCATAGTTTGCATCCTGACATAGGTCCCATGCACGATCGTGTAATTGATATTCTGACATATAGACCCATATGCGATAACATAATTGATATCCTGACATCCTGATATCCTGACCCATACGCGATGATATAATTGATATTCTGGCATATAGGCTCACGCAGAATGGCATAATTTGCTTTCTGACATATAGGCCTATACACAATAGCATAATTTGCATCCTGACATATACGTCTCATACACAATGGTATAATTTGCATCCTAGCATATAGGTCCCATACACAATGGCATGATTTGCATCCTGACATATAGGTCCCATACACAATGGCATAATTTGCATCCTGAAATATAGGTTCCATACACAATGGCATCATTTACATCCTGAAATATAGGTTCCATACACAATGGCATAATTTGCATCCTGGCATATAGTTCCCATACACAATGGCATAGTTTGCATCCTGACATATAGGTCTCATGCACGATGGTATGATATGCATCCTGACATATAGGTCCCATACACAATCGCATAATTTGCATCCTGACATACAGGTTCTATACACAATTTCATAATTTGGATCCTGGCATATCTGCTCATACACAATGGCACAATTTGCTTCCTGACATATAGGCCCATACACAATGTCATAATTTGCCTTCTGGCATATAGGTCTCAAGCACAAGGGCATAATTTGCATCCTGGCATATAGGCCCCATACGCAATGGCATAATTTGCAAGCTGACATATAGGCCACATACACGATGGTATGATATGCATCCTGACATATAGGTCCCATACACAATCGCATAATTTGCATCCTGACATACAGGTCCCATAGTCCATAGCATAATTTGCATCCTGGCATATAGGTCCCATACACAATGGCATAATTTGCATCCTGGGATATAAGCCCCATACGCAATGGCATAATTTGTAGGCTGACATATAGGCCACATACACGATGGTATGATATGCATCCTGACATATTGGTCCCATACACAATCGCATAATTTGCATCCTGACATACAGGTCCCATAGTCCATAGCATAATTTGCATCCTGGCATATAGGTCCCATACACAATGGCATAATTTGCATCCTGGGATATAAGCCCCATACGCAATGGCATAATTTGTAGGCTGACATATAGGCCACATACACGATGGTATGATATGCATCCTGACATATAGGTCCCATACACAATGGCGTATTTTGCATCCTGACATATAGTTTCCATACACAATGACATTACTTGCATCCTGACATATAGGTCCTATATACAATGGCATCATTCGCATCCTGGCACATAGGTCCCATACACAATGGCATCATTTTCATCCTGGCATATATATATTCCCATACTCAATGGCATCATTTTCATCCTGGCATATATATATTCCCATACTCAATGACATCATTTGCATCCTGACATATATGTCCCATACACAATGGCATAATTTGCATCCTGACATATAGGTCCATACACAAGGGCATAATTTGCATCCTGGCATATAGGTCCCATACACAATGGCATAATTTGCATCCTGACATACAGTTCCCATACACAATGGCATAGTTTGCATCCTGGCATATAGGTCTCATGCACGATGGCGTAATTGATATTTTGACATATAGACTCATACGCGAAGACATAATTGATATTCTGGAATATAGGCCCCTTAGTCGATGGCATAATTTGAATCCTGACAAAGAGGTTCTATACACAATTTCATAATTTGGATCCTGGCATATATGCTCATACACAATGGCACAATTTGCCTTCTAGCATATAGGTTACAAGTACAAGGGCATAATTTGCATCCTGGCATATAAGCCCCATACTCAATGGCATAATTTGCAAGCTGACATATAGGCCGCATACACGATGGTATGATATGCATCCTGACATATAGGTCCCATACACAATCGCACAATTTGCATCCTGACATACAGGTCCCATAGTCTGTAGCATAATTTGCATCCTGGCATATAGGTCCCATACACAATGGCATAATTTGCTTCCTGGCATATAAGCCCCATACGCAATGTCATAATTTGCAAGCTGACATATAGGCCACATACACGATGGTATGATATGCATCCTGACATATAGGTCCCATAGTCTATAGCATGATTTGCATCCTGGCATATGGGTCCCATACACAATGGCGTATTTTGCATCCTGACATATAGTTTCCATACACAATGATATCATTTACATCCTGACATATAGGTCCCATACACAATGGCATCATTTGCATCCTTACATATATGTCCAATATACAATGGCATCATTCGCATCCTGGCACATAGGTCCCATACACAATGGCATCATTTGCATCCTGGCATATATATATTCCCATACTCAATGGCATAATTTGCATCCTGGTATATAGGTCCCATATACAATGACATCATTTGCATCCTGACATATATGTCCCATACACAATGGCATAATTTTCATCCTGACATATAGGTCCCATACACAACGGCATAATTTGCATCCTGACATATGGGTCCTATACACAATGGCATAATTTGCATCCTGGCATATAGGACCCATACACAATCGCATCATTCACATTCTGGCATATATATTCCCATACACAATGGCATCATTTACATCCTGGCTTATGGGTCCCATACACAAATGGCATCATTTGCATCCTGGCTTATAGGTCCCATACACAATGGCATCATTTGCATCCTGACATGTATATTCATATACACAATGGCATAATTTGCATCCTGGCATATATATATTCCTATACACAATGGTATCATTAGCATCCTGGCATATATGTCCCATTCACAATGGCTTCATTTGCATCCTGGCATATGGGTCCCATACACAATGGCATAATTTACATCCTGGCATATATCTCCCATACACAATTGCATAATTTACATCCTGGCATATAGGTCCCATACACAATGGCAAGATTTACATCCTGGCACATAGGTCCCATACATAATGGCATAATTTGCATCCTGGCATATAGGTCCCATACACAATGGCATCATTTGCACTCTGACATATATATTCCCGTACACAATGGCATAATTTGCATCCCAGCATATAGGTCTCATACACAATGGCATACGTATAGGTCCCATGCACGATGGCGTAATTGATATTCTGACATTTAGACCCTTACACTATGACATACTTGATATTCTGACATATAGACCCATACGCGATAACATAACTGATATTCTGGAATATTGGCACCTTAGACGATGGCATAATATGAATCCTGACAAACAGATCCTATACACAATGGAATAATTTGCATCCTGGCATATATGCTCATACACAATGGCATAGTTTGCATCCTAACATATTGGTCTCATACACAATGGCATAATTTGCATCCTGACATATAGGTCCCATACACAATAGCATAATTTGCATCCTGGCATATATATATATATTCATACTCAATGGCATAATTTGCATCCTGGCATATAGGTCCCATACACAATGGCATCATTTGCATCCTGGCATATATATATTTTCATACTCAATGGCATAATTTGCATCCTGGCATATAGGTCCCATACACACTGACATCATTTGCATCCTGACATATAGGTCCCATACACAATGGCATAATTTGCATCCTGGTATATGGGTCCTATACACAATGACATAATTTGCATCCTGACATATAGGTCCCATACACAATGAAATAATTTGCATCCTGGCATATAGGTCGCATACACAATGGCGTAATTTGCATCCTGGCATATAGGTCCCATACACAGTGGCATAATTTGCATCCTGACATATAGGTCCCATACACAAGGGCATAATTTGCTTCCTGGCATATGGGTCCCATACACAATGGCATAATTTACATCCTGGCATATATCTCCCATACACAATTGCATAATTTACATCCCGGCATATAGGTCCCATACACAATGGCAAGATTTACATCCTGGCACATAGGTCCCACACATAATGGCATAATTTGCATCCTGACATATAGGTCACATACACTATGCCATAATTGATATTCTGGCATATAGGATACATACACGATGCCGTAATTGATATTCTGGCATATAGGTCACATACACGATGCCATAATTGATATTCTGACATATAGGCCCATACACGATGACGTAATAGACATTATGACTTATATGCCCAATATGTTTAATTAAAAGTAGTGTGATAAATGTATTAATTCCACTTGAATAAATTATTGAAAACCCATTAAATATCCAATGAAAACCCTACTTGATCATGGTACAGTACATAGTACATACATGTTAACTGTCTTTCTTTTCTTTGTTTTTTTTCTTCTTGACAGGGCGGAGCGGTGAATCCGAAGAAACATGGCCCATCCTAACAAACACGGCAAAATCCCCATCTGGCTATGGACCGATGACCTTAAATATATCCGATACCAAATTGTGTTCACATGCATTAGTCGAGACGCAATATAACTGAAGATGGCGGTGCTTACCACTCCAGCAACAGTAACGTTCCGAGTCCAATATGGTGATGCGCGATAATGTTATACAGCCTGTGAAACTTGATAAATATGACTTTCTAATACGCAGTTTTGCTTTAAGCTATCGCTACAGCTGGTTTAAGTTTCTACCAATACGGAAGAATTAGCGAATATATCGCCTGCCAGGCTAGCGTGCATGCTATCGACAAACAAAATACTTTATCTAATTGTTACATTTGTATGTCTGTATTTATGTATTTATTTCAACGTAAGCAAACGTTTGCCATGCATTTCGTTCATCCGCTGACGCTCTTTACCTGCGCATTATGTCGACAAATCCCCTCCACATTTATTAAGAATTTTTCGATACAAATTTACAAAAGTAGGTTTTTAGCATGGAACAGTCTTTCAGCGAATCGGTAGACTGAAAAGTACCACTATATTTCAATGTAGTTGTCAATTGCACAGACATGTACAGTTACGACACGAACGCTTTTCTCCCTCTAATTCCTTATACCTTATAATAGTTTCGTTGGTTTCCTTTTTTAATGTTTTAGGATATTTTGTTTAAAAACTTCAGAAAATAGTTAAATACTACTTTACACATATTAAGCGATTTATACATTTGTTTTTCAAATATTCTGAGTACATTTCTCTCGTCATCGTGTCTACTTATCTATGTAACCATGGTAATTCGAAAGAAAATGAAATGGACACATTTTAGTAGAAGTGTCGTAGCTGTCTCGCCCTCAACTAGTTATCGGCGCTCATTTGTTTCGAACATTTCCTCAAATGTTGCCAAGTTATTAAAAGTGAGAATCCAACGGAAAAACGTGGGCTGTCAGGACTAGTTTTTTTTAATTATCAATCTCACTGATGTGTATTTCAATCAATGTTCGATTCAAAATAGACGCCGGATAACGACTTTGACTACGATTAAAATAGATCGTCGGATTTTCTTGGATTTTACAATATAGTTATATTGTATCCTGTCGTTCAGAAGACTTGGAGTAAATCCTACGTTGACTGTAAGTCAAGTAACTGCGATATAACTTTAGGGTACTTTTTATTGAAATTAATGCAAATCCTGATATCTACGTTTGATATTTCCGGTATTAGGTTACATTGCGTAACTTACCTCTGTAGAATATTATAACACCACAGCGAAGCATTTTCTTTTTCAATTTCCCCAGAATCTTCGAAAAAGTCATCGCGAATGAAACTTTAGTTCTATTCAATCACGTCCATAGTTACGGAGACTCACAAAGACGTAGCAATGTGCCAGGCATTCGAAAGATGACAGACTTCACAAAAAGAATTAGGAAATATGAATCCTGGGATTCTGTTATATGCAAATGCCATTCATCACGTTCACATTGCGCCACACTGGAAATCGACTCAATCAAACGTGTTAATATTATTACTTTAAATAGCGATAAATACGATCAATGGACGACGGGAATGTGATGCATGGGCAACCCGAAATCAATAAATTGTCGACGCGATAGCAAGGAATGCGCGGTGCGAATGATAAACATAAAATACACTTATTCGTGTATTTTACAATTGTAAATCAGCAACATTTGTACCCGAGTATTTTACTATTCTATCGCACGTGTCAAGTTTTATTCAGAACTTATCATCTTTAAATCGTGAAATCCAAGGTTATTTATTTATTATCTATTTTCTGATTTTTGGAAATGTACAATGTATTTAAATAACTATACCATATATGTTGTTATTAATTCAAATTGTTCGATTTATTATTAAGGTTGAAGCTTTACTAGCTTAGCCGATCACAGTTGGATATGAGTCGGGACCAAACAATATATTGTTAGTTTATTTTATATATATTGTTATTTTATCTTTATGTATCGTCGTATTTATCAAATTATGAACACATTTTTGCGCCAATAATCGGATTTGTTAGGCACGATCGAACCAGTCTTCTGTCCGTATTTGTAACATCTCAACAAATCTTGGCATATAACTAAAACATTTGTAGTTTATTGTGAGGATCGGACTATATATGTGTGAGTGTCGTATTTATATTGCTATTCATAGCAGGGAAATGACTCGAATAAAAAGTTTATTTTGGACTAAACGAAGAACGTAAATGAATTGTTTAAAGGATCTCCAAAATTGACAATGTAGCTTATTACGCTGCTGCACCCCTAATCACGCGGCCTTGAAATAACTACACACTCATTGTATTAAGCAAAAATTTGTTAATATAAAATATTTATATATAGGAACTATTTAATATATATTTAATTGATTCAAGTTTGTTCTTAAACGCGAATAGTCTTAATAAAGACATCAATCTCACTACCATACCGAAGTGTTTCAATAAATAATTCCTACTATTTGAGCCAACGCTCGCAAAGGTATTATTGTACCATATGTAACGCTGTTTTCTGTATTCGTTTAAAATATGTCAATCCGCTATTTGGGAAATAAATAAAGTAATGCTAAACAACTTACATGTGTTTTTATGTTTCGAAATGATTATGTTGATGATATTATATGTTCTTATTTCATGTTGCACGAGTTACAGCAGATCTAAAAGAAATTGGAGAGTTTAGCAGTTAGCGCAAGATACAGATTTAAGGAATCGTAGCCCAAACTAAGAATTTTAGAATGCTCTGCACATTTGCACGGAAAAGTATGTTTTTGTTGTGCAAAAATACAAATAAAAATACAAAATCAAAATTAAAATACACAAGCAAAATCAAATACAAAAGCAAACGACAATATCAGTATAAGTAAAGTACAAGCGAGATTAATGGTTGTGAGTCGTGATCACGTGGGCACAGTACGCAGAGAACATCCGCTATTAAGCCTCACAAGTTTCGTTGATGTGGAAATTATATTCATTATACAATATCTTGCAAGGTATATTGCAGCTGCAGAAAATCAATATAGAAAATTGCAGAAGCCATTGCGTAGAATACTGTTCAAAAGGGGAAAAACGGGGATTTTAGAACAAGTATCAAATATGTATGGTATTGCATATTCACATAACAGTCCGTTGAAGAAGAAATCAAACGTATACTTAGTACAAATGCAATAATTAGACAATGTAACACACAATGAAACCGTTAAAGGCTCGTAGTCGCGTAGATGGTATTGACCCATACGATTCTAACATCAAATGTTGCAGCAGAAAGTGCGTCCTCAAACATTTTAAATTGACAAATCTTAACGAAAAATTTGGTGCTTTATCATACTCATAATCATAGCAGCCCCTCCGTAAACAGCGTTTTAATGTTGTTTTACGGTGATGTAGTTTTTGTTAGCTGAATGAATAAATGTAGAAAAAAAGGAATAAAAATAAGTCGTTTAGCAAATAAACCCAACAAATATCCGAATCATTGATATGCAAACGTGTGGAGATTTCAACACAATTTACCTTTCATTCTGGGTATATGAGCAGTTGGAGAAAAATAATAACAATCTAGGATTACATATTAATTAACTTAGTTAGATACACATCAAAATGAAATGACGTCAGAGCGGTTCTATTACGTCACACTAACATTGAGCAGCAGTCTACAAATTGTATTATTGAAATTCTGAAAAACTAACTTTGTAATAGACAGTGTAACTAATTCTCTGACCACATTCTTTCTACACATCTGTTTTAAGTGAAACGTCTTGCCTGTGGTCATTACGGCTTGTACAAAGCGCCCTCATTGTTTTATCGTGTGGACGAGCGAAGAGTTATAATTATATTCTATGACTCGCCCCCTCTAACGACAAGTGTTTTTGTGACGAAATTGAATGAAAGGAAGGTCGTTCATAGCAGCGATTTTGTAAGTTTGGACTACACTCGTTTCGTCCATTTACGTCATTGTTACATCAAACAACTCCTTATCTTCAAGTTCCGAACTATAAAAGAATAACTGGTGAATTGGCGTCATTTACGTCATTGTTACATCAAACAACTCCTTATCTTCAAGTTCAGAACTATAAAAGAATAACTGGTGAATTGGCGTCATTTACGTCATTGTTACATCAAACAACTCCTTATCTTCAAGTTCCGAACTAAAAAAGAATAACTGGTGAATTGGCGTCATTTACGTCATTGTTACATCAAACAACTCCTTATCTTCAAGTTCCGAACTATAAAAGAATAACCGGTGAATTGGCGTCATTTACGTCATTGTTACATCAAACAACTCCTTATCTTCAAGTTCCGAACTATAAAAGAATAACTGGTGAATTGGCGTCATTTACGTCAAACATATTGTTTTGCTTTACCCTACATATTTCTGTCAACATTCAAACAAACGTTAAAACTGCATCACCCTTGGGCAAGGTGTTGTGCCTTTAAGCCTTGGGTGGCAACTTCCCACATAACAATTTTGGTTGACATCAGTAAGGGCATACGGTCGTAAAACTCATGTAAATATGCATAATATCTTTCAGTTTTCACGGGAAAACGATAAGCGGTAAAAATGCATATAAATGATTAGTTTGCGTTCACTATTTGACTATCTTACTGGAGAGAAAACTGGTATTTTGATTTCGCGTAATTTATAGTCGCGCTTACCCTGAGTTTCGACAGCGCGCTGAGCTATACTCTTTGAGACATTTGAGCTGCGATTGCGCAGTTCGCCTACCTTAATAATCTGGACTTTGCCGCGTGACAACACTGCTTTGACAGCATATCAACATATTATGTACAGTGTATTTGTGAATGCAATGTGCAGCTCTCCGTGCATGTGCAGCTCGTTTCGGTGTTCTGATGCGAACTGGAAACGAAGCAGTGTGAAGCATAGCTGCACAGAAGGGTGGCTTCGGGTGTGTTTGTAAACAACATTATTCTTCGTCAGGCTGAAGCTGCTAAAATTAGGTTTAGCAACACAACCATGAAGTTAAAAAAAGTTTCGCCTTGGTTGACAAGGAACTGTGTGTCGAACTTTGTTGGGGTGAACATTTGTATAATTGCATTAACTGTAAATTTTAAATCATGTCACAGAATATCCAGATCATTTTGCTAATTATTAAATCAATTCTCATTAGGACCCTTGAGCGCCAGAGTCAACTTCTGACACTGTTCACAAAATAGTTCCATTTATAGTCTGCTCTTTTTGACATAAATAAATAAATAAATAAATAAATAAATAAAGAGTTTTAAAACATAATGCATCATAAGTGCTTCAATCGTTATTATATGTATGCATCTTGTCACTCATATCAGTTCTCAGCTATGCATGCCCTTTGGGACACTTCCCATCAAATCACAACTCAAAGGCATTTATTTTCCGTTTCAAAAATGTTATATAATGGCAGATTTATGTTATTAAATTAAGTTCAAATTACTCCGAACATACAAATTGAACGCCGCTACTGGCTCATGTAAGTAACATACACGCCTTAGCAACTTGTGTGAAGGGAGACCGCATTTTCTCATTTCACTTGTTCAAAGGGGGGATAGAAGATCTGGAAATACGGGAAGGTAGGGAGGGGCTCAAAGAAGAAAGCAAAGTAACAAATATGTAAATACAGAAGATAGTGCTTCTGGGTTATTCTTAGATCATCCGAATTCGAACGTTTTCGAGAATTAATAGTTGTGTTCACAACAAATGTGACAAGTGACTAATATGTCACGCCCTGTAGAGTTGAAGCGCGTCAAAATGACGCAAATATTGTACGTAATGTCGTTTTTCAATGTCGATGAAATAGACAACTCTATATAGTTCTTTGTCATCTACGATATAACTGTTCTTTGACAAACAATCTGTTTTATAGATGGGCGACCACAGTTCAAAACAAACGGTGCCCTTTCACAAAATCTTCACTGCTTGAGGGCGCGACTTATAGAAAGTTTTTTTGGAAGTAGTCTAATTTGAACCAAAGCAGTATGATGAACATTTGGTGGCTTACACCATGTCGCCACACATCTGTATATACAACGCGTGCAAAATACAGTACACATAAAATTCGAACGCGCGCACGATGTGGTGATTACGCACCGTAGACAACATTATATTCAGTCAATTATAAACATGCAGTGTGGAAACTTACCATGCGTATCGCCCTCTTCGACGGCTGTTCTGTTTCTGGTCGTCGACAATTTCGTGAATATGATATGTCAGTTCGTATTGCTACGTCACGTGTTTGATGAGAGGTGTTTGTTTGAAAAAAGCAAGTGATTAATGTGTGCTCGGGAAGCGAGCTGGTTATGTCGTTTTGTCGCACGCCGAGTCGAGAGACAGTTCGAGAAAGTGTAATTGTGTTAACGTTGTTTGTATTGACTTGTTGGACACTTTTTATATTAGTGCAGAAGGTTACAGTACAACAGTATACGCCCACTTTCCTAACCACATCAAAAACTTGTACAGGTACACATATGTGTATCGGTGTTTTCAATTAAACCAATGATTCTCAACATTTTTGTTTTAATTTTAAATAGCTTTTAATTAATTTATTGCAATTAATGCAATTATTAGTAACTCACAGTTATCAACCTGATTTCTTATTTATTTTAAAATTATGTTTATTAATATTTATTATTCTAGAATTTATGTTTATATTTATTTATTTATCAATAAGCTGGCATCTGTTAAAGATGCCTTCTGTATATGTCTGAAAGTAAGATGAAATTATTTGAATGTTGTTTTATATTCACGACCTCATGTCAACAACACAAACCATGCCTACTCATAGTATCAAAGGTGACATTGCGTTTATCTTAACATATGAAGCGTTGTTGTGGACAAGCCCATATCGACGACTATAACTTGAATAAAAGAACAAATACGCCATGATATATACAAACTGGTGTGAGTGTGTATACTCCAAGGTGCCGACCGTTACTACAAGTGACGCATTTAGCTACGGTAAGGCGGTTTGACAAACCAAGTATTTGAACCTTGGCTTCACCCGGTGGTAATAAAACGCGAGAATCTGAGACTATACTCTATGATAAATATAAACAATTAATAATTCTGCACTCGTCATTTAAAACACTCTACCTACACCATAAATTATTCTACGCATAATTTCAAATATCCTTCGGCTTACAGATCAGCGCTAGCTGCCATCATCCATAATGTATTCTCCTGGGATAACAAAGCCCGTATGACGTCATAGCAACGCCATATACTAGTATGCTATATGCCGTCGCTAAGTGACGTAATCTATTCTGAATTTATTGGATCAAAAAATGTTATTATGCTGATGGCGGGGGCGTTACAGATATAGCGAACAAAATAAAGTAGTATAAGATAACATACTGTGAAGGTACTTGGAATAAAAATAAATTATTTCATGTGACGCAGACGATAATCGTTGTGTATCTTTCCCGCCCATTTCCAGTCTTAATGTAATAGGTACCTGGGAACCAGCAATTATATACATAAATGTCAAAGGAACTATGGTGATTTATTGTTGTCGGACAGGGCTATACTATCAGAATCCCTGTAGTCAGTTTAATACGGATTCTGCCAGGCGCACTGTATAACTAAGCCCCAGTCAGTCACATTACGCGTCCGTTATAGAGTTCCGAGAACGAGGCATTGACGTAAACCCGGAGTCAGTTGCCATGGTGATGTAAATTTGAGGGGCTATTGATGAGATTATTGCTAGGTCTCATTGAAAGTATTCCAAGGCTTAGTGTTTTGTGTTCTGCAACCTTGGTTCTCAGATATGTACGTGTCTCATGGCTTTTTTTCAAAAACCTCAGCCTTCGGGAAAGAATTATCAGTAGCAACATGGCCTTGCTTGGACGAAGAATCACTGATATCCGATGATTTGAAATGTACATGTCCTCGAAATTAATATTTCTTTGTTGACTAACTGTCGCGAACGTACTATATGCAACTGTCGTTATTGTATTAAGAGGTGCCGTATTTTACCCATAGTGCGATCTTCGCCATGTGTCGAACAAAACTATCTTAGTGTTCAATTCATCGTTACGAAAAATCTCGTGGGAGCTGCGATGACGTACGCACAAACTGGTGCCTGCCAGAACTCGACTTATACTCAAACGTTATATGTGGAACATATGCGAGAATGCGTTTTGCTCATGACAGTGTTGAGAGGACTGTACCTTGATGAAGATTAGCTGGCAGGATTGTAATCCGGAGCCAGTCATCTTTCGGGCTCGTGTGATCTAACGCATCTTCGACGCGGTCAGGCAAAGAGTACCGGTGCTTCAGTAACGTTACGGTGGTACGTAACTATCTCGGTGTTATAATTACCCTCTCCACGGCTTCACTAGTATTTGTCATCCGGGGACGGGCCTTGCTTTCTGTGACAATCTAGTTTCGTCTATTAGATTGCGTAATGGAATGGGAACAATACGTTTCTATGGCAACAATTTCTCAAGGTACATTTCTCAGTTTGTTGACGTTTTGTGGCGCCTGGTTCTACGCAAACTGCGAGTGTGGGAGGATATTGTTGTGGCAGATATATTCATTTGCAGGTTATCAGATACAATATCGGGAAATAGTGAAACACTGCTCAGCAGCGAAATGACCCACTTTGTAAAGCATGTCAAAGGTAAGATTGATTATATGAACTATATTGGAATTCAAATACATTCATTCATTCATTGTTTTTTTTTTCATTTATTCATTCGTTCCGGGGGGAAATTGTGTGGGTTACAAAATAAGTTCACGCCTCGACAATAGATGACTTTGAACATATGCATTATCAAAACATTGGAAACTTAATTAACATCGGAGAATGGTTAGCCGAAACAACTCCCGCACACACGTAAATGCATAGAAAAACTACTTTAAATTATTCGGGTCATGCGAAGCATATCGTATAATGATAGAAAGCAATCAGTGAGGATGCAGATAAAAAACGCGGCAATGTTGTAACCCTCAACCCACGCGTAAGTTAAATATAGAAACACATCATATAGTATATATTATAGAACCGGTTTAATTGGATACCTCTGTTAATCTGCGTGTTTGTTCAGGAGAATTATCGTTATCTTCGCCATGGGTAAAATCGTTATATTTATTTCATAAAATATTTTAACTCGTGCATGGAAGTGAGCAATTTGGAGAAAAGGCTGGAGATTGACATATCACGTCGTTCTATGCAATCCGTGTGAAGAAACGTGCAAATCTACAAAACCATATAACCAAAAGCACACTCAGATAATACGATAATGTGTATCCCGAAACTAAACACTACCCTTAAATGGGAATATGTACACTTCATATATGAGGGAGTTTATGACTATATACGCTTCGTGAATAGTTGTTTATAAGTTTGTGAATCTCATGTAAGAATGCGTAGGACGGAGCATATGCACGTTAAATGTGGTGTTTATGAGTATATACATTTCATGCGTGGGTGGTTATACAATTCATGTATGTAAATTCATATATGAGTATTTATTAGTATATACACTTCACGTGTTGGTGTTCATTAGTATGTTTATGAATGGTTAAGAATAGATACAGTTTATGTGTGTCTATTTAGTTATATATGAGTGTACTATTGTTTATTAGTATATACAGTACTTATGTGGGTGTTTATGAGTATATACATTTCATTCGGGGGTGTTTACAATGGTATACAGTTCTTATACGGATGTTTATAGGTGTATACAGTTGGTATGTGGGTGTTTATAAGTATATACAATTCATTCATGGGTGTTTATAAGTGTATACAGATTTATGTGGGTGTTTATAAGTGTATACAATTCATTCATGGTGCTTATAAGTGCTAACAATTCTTATGTGGGTGTTTATAAGAGTATGCAGTTCTCATATGGGTGTTTATGGGTAAATACAACTCACATATGGGTGTTTGTAAGAATATACAGTTCTTATGTGGGTGTTTATATAGATAAACAGTTCGTATGTGGCTGTTTATAAGTTATATATTTCATTCACGGGTGTTTATGAGTATATGTAGTTCTTACGCGGGTGTATACAGTTGTTGTGTGGGTGTTTATAAGTATATACAATTCATTCATGGTGTTTATAAATGTTTACAATTCTTATGTGGGTGTTTATAAATGTTTACAATTCTTATGTGTGTGTTTATTAGTATATACAGTTCACATATGGGTGTTTATAAGTATATACAGTTCTTATGTGGGTGTTTATGGGTATACACAACTCACATATGGGTGTTTGTAAGAATATATACAGTTCTTATATGAGTGTTTACAAGTATATACACTTGTTATGTGTGGATTTGGCAGTGTGTATCCTAGAGTATGGGTGTTTACGATTATGACCCCTTACTGTTTTGAAACTGTATGCAAACGTTGTGGTATTGAAGATGGCGGGGCCTTAAACCTTTCCGAAAAAATGTTATATATAAATTGTTTTAAAACAATTCTATTGGTAATAATTATTTTTAAATATGTACCCCACGTGTCAAAACACATAAAGAAAGAATTTGTAGTATAACTAAATCTGTTGATGATGAAATGTAATGGCGCCCTCTTAATGTGTAGAGAAATCGTAACAGCATAAACCCGCTAAATGTATCTCCTTAAATAATTAACATTATCTTTCCGAGTTCAAGTGTGCTCTTTAACTCGAAACTACTAGTTTTCCGTAACAATCTATAAACTATAAAAGAATATAAAAATATAATAATAAATATGATGTTGATAATTTGTTCTCTCTTTACGGTGTCTCAATGATGCGTTCTTTTCATGGCTTGTGCCATGAGTATTGACTTTCACGCGTGAACACATGGTAAATAATCTATATTCATTGAGGTGCCTTATAAAACATATTCTAACCAATTTAAATTCACGCAATTGTGACATATGTGCGCAGGAAGGGGTATTTTCCGCTTACTCAACAAACGAACATAATACGATGATGAAGATTCGCCAAAATGGAGATTGTCCGTATAAAATACCGTATGAATCACCAAATTCGGCAAAGCAGTTAACTTATTTTAATACGGTTTTATCATTTAGGCAAACATTCAATGCACTAACAGGTGTGCGCTGGATAATCTCCTGTCACCGTGACAACATGCGTCACTGTTACCATGCCAACTTTGCCCAGGGTAGTAGTTCCGATTCTCAGATGGCTTTTACGTTAAAATTGGGAAAGGTGAGCAGAGCCGAGCTTCGTTATATTACTGCAATTCTTGCTGGCCTACGTCATACGGCTTAGCGCAATTACTGTACTTTATCGAAGTATCACGTGCCAGATTGCCATCTCCCCCGTTCCTCGTACCACAGATGAATAATAATATTTGTTCAATAACAGAAAAACTTATAAAGCACAATCAAGCACTGCCTAATGAAACTAATATAACAGATATAACGATTCGCCTTGAATACAATTATCCTCGTACGTGTCTAACTGTTATTCGTATATAGAGATCGAATATTTGTATATGATTAGAACTATGACTTACGTTTGGTAATAACAGGCATATCATTCACAGACCGTGACTGGTTAACTGTCATTATAGTTAATATTGCTTTGTTAACATCAGTGTCGAATTTATACGACGGCTATTATACAATGTCACATTTACTAACCCGTTACATATGCACGTACGTACACTTCTGGTACGTCAATGTGATCTACTTGAAACTACTAGTGCTATTTCATGTACAATATTCTGTCATATTTATATAACTCCATCTGATTCGTCCCAGTTCATCTGTCATTGCGCTGCCTGGGCGCTGATACAAATGTCTGTTTTGTTTTGTTTTCGCAAAAATGTAAATCCATATTTTCCCTCTGACTGCAGCATTTATATACATTTGCATGCGTTCTATCTAGCATACAGTACACACACTTCGACAAGAACTGTGTCCTGAAATTGTGCTCTATAAACTGGTCATTTTTATGGTGCCTGGCCGCGAATGTCAAAAAAAGTCTACGCTCAACTTTAAAAGTGATTTTTTATTGCGCAGTTGTGCCACGCAATATTAATACCTTAATACACGATTTCTTTGTACACAACTTCGATGTAGATGAACTATTCAGCACCCGACCTTGAAAAACGCCATTTGACGAAAAAATCACAGAAAATTCACGGATCATTTCAATCCAACTGAATGCTCAACCCTGCATACATTATTAAATAATACTTCGGCGCGGGTTATTTCCACAGCAGTAGATGCAGTATCTGCCAAGTTTATTTTAACATATATTTGTCACTAATACGTCATTCGCGACATTGACATAGTTACAGTATGCACTTTAGCATATAAATGGCAATATATAATTGCGAATTCAATAATAATTCATGTTACTTATTGGAAATAAAATGGGGTAATGATATTTAATAGGCACCATTAGAAGTGCGTGGGTGTAAAATGTCTGCTCTGTTACATCAGTGTGCCAATTAATAATGCACGTGATGGAAATCTGCACAACCCCCTCTAGTGGCAGTACGTATGATTTTCCGCAATAAAAAAAAATACATTGACAATGCGCTGCCGCCGCAGGCAACTCGCACATAATCTGAGAGTGTTTAATCCGGGTGTCCTTGGCGTTCAAGTTCCAATGCCACATTTGTGTTGTTTGCCTGGTTTGGTTGCTCTTGACTGAGTCTGTACCATTTGATTTCAGTGCGTTTTGTTTACAGTCAAACCAAGGTTGTGGTTAACACATGTATATCTGCAGTAGATTGCCACATACAACAGTAACAGAATATGTCAAACCAAGGGTGTGATTTACACATCCATATTTGCAGTAGATTGTCACATACCACAGTAACAAAATATGTCAAACCAAGGGTGTGGGTTACACATCCATATTTGCAGTGGATTGCTACATACCACAGTAAAAAAATATGTCAAACCAAGGGTGTGGTTTACACATCCATATTTTCAGTAGATTGTCACATACCACAGTAACAAAATATGTCAAACCAAGGGTGTGGGTAACACATCCATATTTGCAGTAGATTGTCACATACCACAGTAACAAAATATGTCAAACCAAGGGTGTGGGTTACACATCCATATTTTCAGTAGATTGTCACATACCACAGTAACAAAATATGTCAAACCAAGGGTGTGCTTAACACATCCATATTTGCAGTAGATTGTCACATACCACAGTAACAAAATATGTCAAACCAAGGGTGTGGTTTACACATCCATATTTGCAGTAGATTGTCACATACCACAGTAACAAAATATGTCAAACGAAGGGTGTGGTTTACACATCCATATTTGCAGTAGATTGTCACATACCACAGTAACAAAATATGTCAAACGAAGGGTGTGGATTACACATCGATATTTGCAGTAGATTGTCACATACCACAGTAACAAAATATGTCAAACCAAGGGTGTGGTTTACACATCCATATTTGCAGTGGATTGTCACATACCACAGTAACAAAATATGTCAAACCAAGGGTGTGGTTAACACATCCATATTTGCAGTAGAGTGTCACATACCACAGTAACAAAATATGTCAAACCGAGGGTGTGGTTAACACATCCATATTTGCAGTAGATTGTCACATACTACAGAAACAAAATATGTCAAACCAAGGGTGTGGTTTACACATCCATATTTGCAGTAGATTGTCACATACCACAGTAACAAAATATGTCAAACCAAGGGTGTGGTTTACACATCCATATTTGCAGTAGATTGTCACATACCACAGTAACAAAATATGTCAAACCAAGGGTGTTGTTTACACATCCATATTTGCAGTGGATTGTCACATACCACAGTAACAAAAATTGTCAAACCAAGGGTGTGGTTTACACATCCATATTTGCAGTAGATTGCCACATACCACAGTAACAAAATATGTCAAACCAAGGGTGTGGTTTACACATGCATATTTGCAGTAGATTGTCACATACCACAGTAACAAAATATGTCAAACCAAGGGTGTGGTTTACACATGCATATTTGCAGTAGATTGTCACATACCACAGTAACAAAATATGTCAAACCAAGGGTGTGGTTTACACATCCATATTTGCAGTCGATTGCCCCATACCACAGTAACAAAATATGTCAAACCAAGGGTGTGGTTAACACATCCATATTTGAAGTAGATTATCACATACCACAGTAACAAAATATGTCAAACCAAGGGTGTGGTTTACACATGCATATTTGCAGTAGATTGTCACATACCACAGTAACAAAATATGTCAAACCAAGGGTGTGGTTTACACATGCATATTTGCAGTGGATTGTCACATACCACAGTAACAAAATATGTCAAACCAAGGGTGTCGTTAACACATCCATATTTGCAGTAGATTGTCACATACCACAGTAAAAAAATATGTCAAACCAAGGGTGTCGTTAACACATCCATATTTGCAGTAGATTGTCACATACCACAGTAACAAAATATGTCAAACCAAGGGTGTAGTTAACACATCCATATTTGCAGTAGATTGTCACATACCACAGTAAAAAAATATGTCAAACCAAGGGTGTCGTTAACACATCCATATTTGCAGTAGATTGTCACATACCACAGTAACAAAATATGTCAAACCAAGGGTGAAGTTAACACATCCATATTTGCAGTAGATTGTCACATACCACAGTAAAAAAATATGTCAAACCAAGGGTGGGGTTTACACATCCATATTTGCAGTAGATTGTCACATACAACAGTATCGAATATGTCAAACCAAGGGTGTCGTTAACACATCCATATTTGCAGTAGATTGTCACATACCACAGTAACAAAATATGTCAAATCAAGGGTGTAGTTAACACATCCATATTTGCAGTAGATTGTCACATACCACAGTAAAAAATATGTCAAAACAAGGGTGGGGTTTACACATCCATATTTGCAGTAGATTGTCACATACCACAGTAACAAAATATGTCAAACCAAGGGTGTGGTTTACACATCCATATTTGCAGTAGATTGTCACATACCACAGTAACAAAATATGTCAAACCAAGGGTGTGGTTTACACATCCATATTTGCAGTGGATTGTCACATACCACAGTAACAAAATATGTCAAACCAAGGGTGTGGTTTACACATCCATATTTGCAGTGGATTGTCACATACCACAGTAACAAAATATGTCAAACCAAGGGTGTAGTTAACACATCCATATTTGCAGTAGATTGTCACATACAACAGTATCGAATATGTCAAACCAAGGGTGTGGTTTACACATGCATATTTGCAGTGGATTGTCACATACCACAGTAACAAAATATGTCAAACCAAGGGTGTAGTTAACACATCCATATTTGCAGTAGATTGTCACATACCACAGTAAAAAAATATGTCAAACCAAGGGTGGGGTTTACACATCAATATTTGCAGTAGATTGTCACATACCACAGTAACAAAATATGTCAAATCAAGGGTGTGGTTTACACATCCATATTTGCAGTGGATTGTCACATACCACAGTAACAAAATATGTCAAACCAAGGGTGTGGTTTACACATCCATATTTGCAGTGGATTGCCACATACCACAGTAAAAAAATATGTCAAACCAAGGGTGGGGTTTACACATCCATATTTGGAGTAGATTATCACATACCACAGTAACAAAATATGTCAAACCAAGGGTGTGGTTAACACATCCATATTTGCAGTGGATTGTCACATACCACAGTAACAAAATATGTCAAACCAAGGGTGTAGTTAACACATCCATATTTGCAGTAGATTGTCACATACAACAGTATCGAATATGTCAAACCAAGGGTGTGGTTTACACATCCATATTTGCAGTGGATTGTCACATACCACAGTAACAAAATATGTCAAACCAAGGGTGTGGTTAACACATCCATATTTGCAGTGGATTGTCACATACAACAGTATCGAATATGTCAAACCAAGGGTGTGGTTTACACATCCATATTTGCAGTGGATTGTCACATACCACAGTAACAAAATATGTCAAACCAAGGGTGTGGTTTACACATCCATATTTGCAGTAGATTGCCACATACCACAGAAACAAAATATGTCAAACCAAGGGTGTGGTTTACACATCCATATTTGCAGTGGATTGTCACATACCACAGTAACAAAATATGTCAAACCAAGGGTGTAGTTAACACATCCATATTTGCAGTAGATTGTCACATACAACAGTATCGAATATGTCAAACCAAGGGTGTGGTTTACACATGCATATTTGCAGTGGATTGTCCCATACCACAGTAACAAAATATGTCAAACCAAGGGTGTAGTTAACACATCCATATTTGCAGTAGATTGTCACATACCACAGGAAAAAAATATGTCAAACCAAGGGTGGGGTTTACACATCAATATTTGCAGTAGATTGTCACATACCACAGTAACAAAATATGTCAAACCAAGGTGTGGTTTACACATCCATATTTGCAGTGGATTGTCACATACAACAGTATCGAATATGTCAAACCAAGGGTGTGGTTTACACATCCATATTTGCAGTGGATTGTCACATACCACAGTAACAAAATATGTCAAACCAAGGGTGTGGTTTACACATCCATATTTGCAGTAGATTGCCACATACCACAGAAACAAAATATGTCAAACCAAGGGTATGGTTTACACATCCATATTTGCAGTGGATTGTCACATACCACAGTAACAAAATATGTCAAACCAAGGGTGTAGTTAACACATCCATATTTGCAGTAGATTGTCACATACAACAGTATCGAATATGTCAAACCAAGGGTGTGGTTTACACATGCATATTTGCAGTGGATTGTCACATACCACAGTAACAAAATATGTCAAACCAAGGGTGTAGTTAACACATCCATATTTGCAGTAGATTGTCACATACCACAGGAAAAAAATATGTCAAACCAAGGGTGGGGTTTACACATCAATATTTGCAGTAGATTGTCACATACCACAGTAACAAAATATGTCAAACCAAGGGTGTGGTTTACACATCCATATTTGCAGTGGATTGTCGCATACCACAGTAACAAAATATGTCAAACCAAGGGTGTGGTTTACACATCCATATTTGCAGTGGATTGTCGCATACCACAGTAACAAAATATGTCAAACCAAGGGTGTGGTTTACACATCCATATTTGGAGTAGATTATCACATACCACAGTAACAAAATATGTCAAACCAAGGGTGGGGTTAACACATCCATATTTGCAGTGGATTGTCACATACCACAGTAACAAAATATGTCAAACCAAGGGTGTGGTTAACACATCCATATTTGCAGTGGATTGTCACATACCACAGTAACAAAATATGTCAAACCAAGGGTGTAGTTAACACATCCATATTTGCAGTAGATTGTCACATACAACAGTATCGAATATGTCAAACCAAGGGTGCGGTTTACACATCCATATTTGCAGTGGATTGTCACATACCACAGTAACAAAATATGTCAAACCAATGGTGTGGTTAACACATCCATATTTGCAGTGGATTGTCACATACAACAGTATCGAATATGTCAAACCAAGGGTGTGGTGTACACATCCATATTTGCAGTGGATTGTCACATACCACAGTAACAAAATATGTCAAACCAAGGGTGTTGTTTACACATCCATATTTGCAGTGGATTGTCACATACCACAGTAACAAAAATTGTCAAACCAAGGGTGTGGTTTACACATCCATATTTGCAGTAGATTGCCACATACCACAGTAACAAAATATGTCAAACCAAGGGTGTGGTTTACACATGCATATTTGCAGTAGATTGTCACATACCACAGTAACAAAATATGTCAAACCAAGGGTGTGGTTTACACATCCATATTTGCAGTCGATTGCCCCATACCACAGTAACAAAATATGTCAAACCAAGGGTGTGGTTAACACATCCATATTTGGAGTAGATTATCACATACCACAGTAACAAAATATGTCAAACCAAGGGTGTGGTTTACACATGCATATTTGCAGTAGATTGTCACATACCACAGTAACAAAATATGTCAAACCAAGGGTGTGGTTTACACATGCATATTTGCAGTGGATTGTCACATACCACAGTAACAAAATATGTCAAACCAAGGGTGTCGTTAACACATCCATATTTGCAGTAGATTGTCACATACCACAGTAAAAAAATATGTCAAACCAAGGGTGTCGTTAACACATCCATATTTGCAGTAGATTGTCACATACCACAGTAAAAAAATATGTCAAACCAAGGGTGTCGTTAACACATCCATATTTGCAGTAGATTGTCACATACCACAGTAAAAAAATATGTCAAACCAAGAGTGTCGTTAACACATCCATATTTGCAGTAGATTGTCACATACCACAGTAACAAAATATGTCAAACCAAGAGTGTCGTTAACACATCCATATTTGCAGTAGATTGTCACATACCACAGTAAAAAAATATGTCAAACCAAGGGTGGGGTTTACACATCTATATTTGCAGTAGATTGTCACATACCACAGTAAAAAAATATGTCAAACCAAGGGTGGGGTTTACACATCCATATTTGCAGTAGATTGTCACATACCACAGTAAAAAAATATGTCAAACCAAGGGTGTCGTTAACACATCCATATTTGCAGTAGATTGTCACATACCACAGTAACAAAATATGTCAAATCAAGGGTGTAGTTAACACATCCATATTTGCAGTAGATTGTCACATACCACAGTAAAAAAATATGTCAAACCAAGGGTGGGGTTTACACATCCATATTTGCAGTAGATTGTCACATACCACCGTAACAAAATATGTCAAACCAAGGGTGTGGTTTACACATCCATATTTGCAGTGGATTGTCACATACCACAGTAACAAAATATGTCAAACCAAGGGTGTGGTTTACACATCCATATTTGCAGTAGATTGCCACATACCACAGAAACAAAATATGTCAAACCAAGGGTGTGGTTTACACATCCATATTTGCAGTGGATTGTCACATACCACAGTAACAAAATATGTCAAACCAAGGGTGTAGTTAACACATCCATATTTGCAGTAGATTGTCACATACAACAGTATCGAATATGTCAAACCAAGGGTGTGGTTTACACATGCATATTTGCAGTGGATTGTCACATACCACAGTAACAAAATATGTCAAACCAAGGGTGTAGTTAACACATCCATATTTGCAGTAGATTGTCACATACCACAGGAAAAAAATATGTCAAACCAAGGGTTGGGTTTACACATCAATATTTGCAGTAGATTGTCACATACCACAGTAACAAAATATGTCAAACCAAGGGTGTGGTTTACACATCCATATTTGCAGTGGATTGTCGCATACCACAGTAACAAAATATGTCAAACCAAGGGTGTGGTTTACACATCCATATTTGCAGTGGATTGTCGCATACCACAGTAACAAAATATGTCAAACCAAGGGTGTGGTTTACACATCCATATTTGGAGTAGATTATCACATACCACAGTAACAAAATATGTCAAACCAAGGGTGGGGTTAACACATCCATATTTGCAGTGGATTGTCACATACCACAGTAACAAAATATGTCAAACCAAGGGTGTGGTTAACACATCCATATTTGCAGTGGATTGTCACATACCACAGTAACAAAATATGTCAAACCAAGGGTGTAGTTAACACATCCATATTTGCAGTAGATTGTCACATACAACAGTATCGAATATGTCAAACCAAGGGTGCGGTTTACACATCCATATTTGCAGTGGATTGTCACATACCACAGTAACAAAATATGTCAAACCAATGGTGTGGTTAACACATCCATATTTGCAGTGGATTGTCACATACAACAGTATCGAATATGTCAAACCAAGGGTGTGGTGTACACATCCATATTTGCAGTGGATTGTCACATACCACAGTAACAAAATATGTCAAACCAAGGGTGTTGTTTACACATCCATATTTGCAGTGGATTGTCACATACCACAGTAACAAAAATTGTCAAACCAAGGGTGTGGTTTACACATCCATATTTGCAGTAGATTGCCACATACCACAGTAACAAAATATGTCAAACCAAGGGTGTGGTTTACACATGCATATTTGCAGTAGATTGTCACATACCACAGTAACAAAATATGTCAAACCAAGGGTGTGGTTTACACATCCATATTTGCATTCGATTGCCCCATACCACAGTAACAAAATATGTCAAACCAAGGGTGTGGTTAACACATCCATATTTGGAGTAGATTATCACATACCACAGTAACAAAATATGTCAAACCAAGGGTGTGGTTTACACATGCATATTTGCAGTAGATTGTCACATACCACAGTAACAAAATATGTCAAACCAAGGGTGTGGTTTACACATGCATATTTGCAGTGGATTGTCACATACCACAGTAACAAAATATGTCAAACCAAGGGTGTCGTTAACACATCCATATTTGCAGTAGATTATCACATACCACAGTAAAAAAATATGTCAAACCAAGGGTGTCGTTAACACATCCATATTTGCAGTAGATTGTCACATACCACAGTAAAAAAATATGTCAAACCAAGGGTGTCGTTAACACATCCATATTTGCAGTAGATTGTCACATACCACAGTAAAAAAATATGTCAAACCAAGAGTGTCGTTAACACATCCATATTTGCAGTAGATTGTCACATACCACAGTAACAAAATATGTCAAACCAAGAGTGTCGTTAACACATCCATATTTGCAGTAGATTGTCACATACCACAGTAAAAAAATATGTCAAACCAAGGGTGGGGTTTACACATCCATATTTGCAGTAGATTGTCACATACCACAGTAAAAAAATATGTCAAACCAAGGGTGGGGTTTACACATCCATATTTGCAGTAGATTGTCACATACCACAGTAAAAAAATATGTCAAACCAAGGGTGTCGTTAACACATCCATATTTGCAGTAGATTGTCACATACCACAGTAACAAAATATGTCAAATCAAGGGTGTAGTTAACACATCCATATTTGCAGTAGATTGTCACATACCACAGTAAAAAAATATGTCAAACCAAGGGTGGGGTTTACACATCCATATTTGCAGTAGATTGTCACATACCACAGTAACAAAATATGTCAAACCAAGGGTGTGGTTTACACATCCATATTTGCAGTAGATTGTCACATACCACAGTAACAAAATATGTCAAACCAAGGGTGTGGTTTACACATCCATATTTGCAGTGGATTGTCACATACCACAGTAACAAAATATGTCAAACCAAGGGTGTGGTTTACACATCCATATTTGCAGTGGATTGTCACATACCACAGTAACAAAATATGTCAAACCAAGGGTGTAGTTAACACATCCATATTTGCAGTAGATTGTCACATACAACAGTATCGAATATGTCAAACCAAGGGTGTGGTTTACACATGCATATTTGCAGTGGATTGTCACATACCACAGTAACAAAATATGTCAAACCAAGGGTGTAGTTAACACATCCATATTTGCAGTAGATTGTCACATACCACAGTAAAAAAATATGTCAAACCAAGGGTGGGGTTTACACATCAATATTTGCAGTAGATTGTCACATACCACAGTAACAAAATATGTCAAATCAAGGGTGTGGTTTACACATCCATATTTGCAGTGGATTGTCACATACCACAGTAACAAAATATGTCAAACCAAGGGTGTGGTTTACACATCCATATTTGCAGTGGATTGCCACATACCACAGTAAAAAAATATGTCAAACCAAGGGTGGGGTTTACACATCCATATTTGGAGTAGATTATCACATACCACAGTAACAAAATATGTCAAACCAAGGGTGTGGTTAACACATCCATATTTGCAGTGGATTGTCACATACCACAGTAACAAAATATGTCAAACCAAGGGTGTAGTTAACACATCCATATTTGCAGTAGATTGTCACATACAACAGTATCGAATATGACAAACCAAGGGTGTGGTTTACACATCAATATTTGCAGTGGATTGTCACATACCACAGTAATAAAATATGTCAAACCAAGGGTGTGGTTAACACATCCATATTTGCAGTGGATTGTCACATACAACAGTATCGAATATGTCAAACCAAGGGTGTGGTTTACACATCCATATTTGCAGTGGATTGTCACATACCACAGTAACAAAATATGTCAAACCAAGGGTGTGGTTTACACATCCATATTTGCAGTAGATTGCCACATACCACAGAAACAAAATATGTCAAACCAAGGGTGTGGTTTACACATCCATATTTGCAGTGGATTGTCACATACCACAGTAACAAAATATGTCAAACCAAGGGTGTAGTTAACACATCCATATTTGCAGTAGATTGTCACATACAACAGTATCGAATATGTCAAACCAAGGGTGTGGTTTACACATGCATATTTGCAGTGGATTGTCACATACCACAGTAACAAAATATGTCAAACCAAGGGTGTAGTTAACACATCCATATTTGCAGTAGATTGTCACATACCACAGGAAAAAAATATGTCAAACCAAGGGTGGGGTTTACACATCAATATTTGCAGTAGATTGTCACATACCACAGTAACAAAATATGTCAAACCAAGGGTGTGGTTTACACATCCATATTTGCAGTGGATTGTCACATACCACAGTAACAAAATATGTCAAACCAAGGGTGTGGTTTACACATCCATATTTGCAGTGGATTGCCACATACCACAGTAAAAAACTATGTCAAACCGAGGGTGGGGTTTACACATCCATATTTGGAGTAGATTATCACATACCACAGTAACAAAATATGTCAAACCAAGGGTGTGGTTAACACATCCATATTTGCAGTGGATTGTCACATACCACAGTAACAAAATATGTCAAACCAAGGGTGTAGTTAACACATCCATATTTGCAGTAGATTGTCACATACAACAGTATCGAATATGTCAAACCAAGGGTGCGGTTTACACATCCATATTTGCAGTGGATTGTCACATACCACAGTAACAAAATATGTCAAACCAAGGGTGTGGTTAACACATCCATATTTGCAGTGGATTGTCACATACAACAGTATCGAATATGTCAAACCAAGGGTGTGGTTTACACATCCATATTTGCAGTGGATTGTCACATACCACAGTAACAAAATATGTCAAACCAAGGGTGTGGTTTACACATCCATATTTGCAGTGGATTGTCACATACCACAGTAACAAAATATGTCAAACCAAGGGGGTAGTTAACACATCCATATTTGCAGTAGATTGTCACATACAACAGTATCGAATATGTCAAACCAAGGGTGTGGTTTACACATGCATATTTGCAGTGGATTGTCACATACCACAGTAACAAAATATGTCAAACCAAGGGTGTAGTTAACACATCCATATTTGCAGTAGATTGTCACATACCACAGTAAAAAATATGTCAAACCAAGGGTGGGGTTTACACATCAATATTTGCAGTAGATTGTCACATACCACAGTAACAAAATATGTCAAATCAAGGGTGTGGTTTACACATCCATATTTGCAGTGGATTGTCACATACCACAGTAACAAAATATGTCAAACCAAGGGTGTGGTTTACACATCCATATTTGCAGTGGATTGCCACATACCACAGTAAAAAAATATGTCAAACCAAGGGTGGGGTTTACACATCCATATTTGGAGTAGATTATCACATACCACAGTAACAAAATATGTCAAACCAAGGGTGTGGTTAACACATCCATATTTGCAGTGGATTGTCACATACCACAGTAACAAAATATGTCAAACCAAGGGTGTAGTTAACACATCCATATTTGCAGTAGATTGTCACATACAACAGTATCGAATATGTCAAACCAAGGGTGTGGTTTACACATCCATATTTGCAGTGGATTGTCACATACCACAGTAACAAAATATGTCAAA
Source organism: Saccoglossus kowalevskii (assembly GCF_978046115.1). NCBI lineage: Eukaryota > Metazoa > Hemichordata > Enteropneusta > Harrimaniidae > Saccoglossus > Saccoglossus kowalevskii. Next base: position 1,633,834 of record NC_140646.1, on the reverse strand, counting down.
CCAAGGGTGTGGTTAACACATCCATATTTGCAGTGGATTGTCACATACAACAGTATCGAATATGTCAAACCAAGGGTGTGGTTTACACATCCATATTTGCAGTGGATTGTCACATACCACAGTAACAAAATATGTCAAACCAAGGGTGTGGTTTACACATCCATATTTGCAGTAGATTGCCACATACCACAGAAACAAAATATGTCAAACCAAGGGTGTGGTTTACACATCCATATTTGCAGTGGATTGTCACATACCACAGTAACAAAATATGTCAAACCAAGGGTGTAGTTAACACATCCATATTTGCAGTAGATTGTCACATACAACAGTATCGAATATGTCAAACCAAGGGTGTGGTTTACACATGCATATTTGCAGTGGATTGTCACATACCACAGTAACAAAATATGTCAAACCAAGGGTGTAGTTAACACATCCATATTTGCAGTAGATTGTCACATACCACAGGAAAAAAATATGTCAAACCAAGGGTGGGGTTTACACATCAATATTTGCAGTAGATTGTCACATACCACAGTAACAAAATATGTCAAACCAAGGGTGTGGTTTACACATCCATATTTGCAGTGGATTGTCACATACAACAGTATCGAATATGTCAAACCAAGGGTGTGGTTTACACATCCATATTTGCAGTGGATTGTCACATACCACAGTAACAAAATATGTCAAACCAAGGGTGTGGTTTACACATCCATATTTGCAGTAGATTGCCACATACCACAGAAACAAAATATGTCAAACCAAGGGTGTGGTTTACACATCCATATTTGCAGTGGATTGTCACATACCACAGTAACAAAATATGTCAAACCAAGGGTGTAGTTAACACATCCATATTTGCAGTAGATTGTCACATACAACAGTATCGAATATGTCAAACCAAGGGTGTGGTTTACACATGCATATTTGCAGTGGATTGTCACATACCACAGTAACAAAATATGTCAAACCAAGGGTGTAGTTAACACATCCATATTTGCAGTAGATTGTCACATACCACAGGAAAAAAATATGTCAAACCAAGGGTGGGGTTTACACATCAATATTTGCAGTAGATTGTCACATACCACAGTAACAAAATATGTCAAACCAAGGGTGTGGTTTACACATCCATATTTGCAGTGGATTGTCACATACCACAGTAACAAAATATGTCAAACCAAGGGTGTGGTTTACACATCCATATTTGCAGTGGATTGCCACATACCACAGTAAAAAACTATGTCAAACCAAGGGTGGGGTTTACACATCCATATTTGGAGTAGATTATCACATACCACAGTAACAAAATATGTCAAACCAAGGGTGTGGTTAACACATCCATATTTGCAGTGGATTGTCACATACCACAGTAACAAAATATGTCAAACCAAGGGTGTAGTTAACACATCCATATTTGCAGTAGATTGTCACATACAACAGTATCGAATATGTCAAACCAAGGGTGCGGTTTACACATCCATATTTGCAGTGGATTGTCACATACCACAGTAACAAAATATGTCAAACCAAGGGTGTGGTTAACACATCCATATTTGCAGTGGATTGTCACATACAACAGTATCGAATATGTCAAACCAAGGGTGTGGTTTACACATCCATATTTGCAGTAGATTGTCACATACCACAGTAACAAAATATGTCAAACCAAGGGTGTGGTTAACACATCCATATTTGCAGTAGATTGTCACATACCACAGTAACAAAATATGTTAAACCAAGGGTGTGGTTTACACATCCATATTTGCAGTGGATTGCCACATACCACATTAACAAAATATGTCAAACCAAGGGTGTAGTTAACACATCCATATTTGCAGTGGATTGTCACATACCACAGTAACAAAATATGTCAAACCAAGGGTGTGGTTAACACATCCATATTTGCAGTGGATTGCTACATACCACATTAACAATATATGTCAAACCAAGGGTGTGGGTAACACATCCATATTTGCAGTAGATTGTCACATACCACAGTAACAAAATATGTCAAACCAAGGGTGTGGTTAACACATCCATATTTGCAGTGGCTTGTCACATACAACAGTAACAAAATATGTCAAACAAAGGGTGTCGTTAACACACCCATATTTGCAGTGGCTTGTCACATACAACAGTAACAAAATATGTCAAACCAAGGGTGTGGTTTACACATCCATATTTGCAGTAGATTGCCACATACCACAGTAACAAAATATGTCAAACCAAGGGTGTGGTTTACACATCCATATTTGCAGTAGATTGTCACATACCACAGTAATAAAATATGTTAAACCAAGGGTGTGGTTTACACATCCATATTTGCAGTGGATTGCCACATACCACATTAACAAAATATGTCAAACCAAGGGTGTAGTTAACACATCCATATTTGCAGTGAATTGTCACATACCACAGTAACAAAATATGTCTAACCAAGTGTGTGGTTAACACATCCATATGTGCAGTGGATTGCTACATACCACATTAACAAAATATGTCAAACCAAGGGTGTGGTTAACACATCCATATTTGCAGTAGATTGTCACATACCACAGTAACAAAATATGTCAAACCAAGGGTGTGGGTAACACATCCATATTTGCAGTAGATTGTCACATACCACAGTAACAAAATATGTCAAACCAAGGGTGTGGTTAACACATCCATATTTGCAGTGGCTTGTCACATACAACAGTAACAAAATATGTCAAACAAAGGGTGTCGTTAACACACCCATATTTGCAGTGGCTTGTCACATACAACAGTAACAAAATATGTCAAACCAAGGGTGTGGTTTACACATCCATATTTGCAGTAGATTGCCACATACCACAGTAACAAAATATGTCAAACCAAGGGTGTGGTTTACACATCCATATTTGCAGTAGATTGTCACATACCACAGTAATAAAATATGTTAAACCAAGGGTGTGGTTTACACATCCATATTTGCAGTGGATTGCCACATACCACATTAACAAAATATGTCAAACCAAGGGTGTAGTTAACACATCCATATTTGCAGTGAATTGTCACATACCACAGTAACAAAATATGTCTAACCAAGTGTGTGGTTAACACATCCATATGTGCAGTGGATTGCTACATACCACATTAACAAAATATGTCAAACCAAGGGTGTGGTTAACACATCCATATTTGCAGTAGATTGTCACATACCACAGTAACAAAATATGTCAAACCAAGGGTGTGGTTAACACATCCATATTTGCAGTGGCTTGTCACATACAACAGTAACAAAATATGTCAAACCAAAAGTGTCGTTAACACACCCATATTTGCAGTGGATTGTCACATACAACAGTAACAAAATATGTCAAACCAAGGGTGTGGCTTACACATGCATATTTGCTGTGGATTGTCACATACAACAGTAACAAAATATGTCAAAACAAGGGTGTCGTTAACACGTCCATATTTGTAGTGGATTGCCACATACAACAGTAACAAAATATGTAAAACCAAGGGTGTTGTTTATATATCCATATTTGCAGTGGATTGCCACATACCACAGTAACAAAATATGTCAAATCAAGGGTGTGGTTTACACATCCATATTTGCAGTGGATTGTCACATACCACAGTAACAAAATATGTCAAACCAAGGGTGTGGTTTACACATCCATATTTGCAGTGGATTGCCACATACCACAGTAAAAAAATATGTCAAACCAAGGGTGGGGTTTACACATCCATATTTGGAGTAGATTATCACATACCACAGTAACAAAATATGTCAAACCAAGGGTGTGGTTAACACATCCATATTTGCAGTGGATTGTCACATACCACAGTAACAAAATATGTCAAACCAAGGGTGTAGTTAACACATCCATATTTGCAGTAGATTGTCACATACAACAGTATCGAATATGTCAAACCAAGGGTGTGGTTTACACATCCATATTTGCAGTGGATTGTCACATACCACAGTAACAAAATATGTCAAACCAAGGGTGTGGTTAACACATCCATATTTGCAGTGGATTGTCACATACAACAGTATCGAATATGTCAAACCAAGGGTGTGGTTTACACATCCATATTTGCAGTGGATTGTCACATACCACAGTAACAAAATATGTCAAACCAAGGGTGTGGTTTACACATCCATATTTGCAGTAGATTGCCACATACCACAGAAACAAAATATGTCAAACCAAGGGTGTGGTTTACACATCCATATTTGCAGTGGATTGTCACATACCACAGTAACAAAATATGTCAAACCAAGGGTGTAGTTAACACATCCATATTTGCAGTAGATTGTCACATACAACAGTATCGAATATGTCAAACCAAGGGTGTGGTTTACACATGCATATTTGCAGTGGATTGTCACATACCACAGTAACAAAATATGTCAAACCAAGGGTGTAGTTAACACATCCATATTTGCAGTAGATTGTCACATACCACAGGAAAAAAATATGTCAAACCAAGGGTGGGGTTTACACATCAATATTTGCAGTAGATTGTCACATACCACAGTAACAAAATATGTCAAACCAAGGGTGTGGTTTACACATCCATATTTGCAGTGGATTGTCACATACAACAGTATCGAATATGTCAAACCAAGGGTGTGGTTTACACATCCATATTTGCAGTGGATTGTCACATACCACAGTAACAAAATATGTCAAACCAAGGGTGTGGTTTACACATCCATATTTGCAGTAGATTGCCACATACCACAGAAACAAAATATGTCAAACCAAGGGTGTGGTTTACACATCCATATTTGCAGTGGATTGTCACATACCACAGTAACAAAATATGTCAAACCAAGGGTGTAGTTAACACATCCATATTTGCAGTAGATTGTCACATACAACAGTATCGAATATGTCAAACCAAGGGTGTGGTTTACACATGCATATTTGCAGTGGATTGTCACATACCACAGTAACAAAATATGTCAAACCAAGGGTGTAGTTAACACATCCATATTTGCAGTAGATTGTCACATACCACAGGAAAAAAATATGTCAAACCAAGGGTGGGGTTTACACATCAATATTTGCAGTAGATTGTCACATACCACAGTAACAAAATATGTCAAACCAAGGGTGTGGTTTACACATCCATATTTGCAGTGGATTGTCACATACCACAGTAACAAAATATGTCAAACCAAGGGTGTGGTTTACACATCCATATTTGCAGTGGATTGCCACATACCACAGTAAAAAACTATGTCAAACCAAGGGTGGGGTTTACACATCCATATTTGGAGTAGATTATCACATACCACAGTAACAAAATATGTCAAACCAAGGGTGTGGTTAACACATCCATATTTGCAGTGGATTGTCACATACCACAGTAACAAAATATGTCAAACCAAGGGTGTAGTTAACACATCCATATTTGCAGTAGATTGTCACATACAACAGTATCGAATATGTCAAACCAAGGGTGCGGTTTACACATCCATATTTGCAGTGGATTGTCACATACCACAGTAACAAAATATGTCAAACCAAGGGTGTGGTTAACACATCCATATTTGCAGTGGATTGTCACATACAACAGTATCGAATATGTCAAACCAAGGGTGTGGTTTACACATCCATATTTGCAGTAGATTGTCACATACCACAGTAACAAAATATGTCAAACCAAGGGTGTGGTTAACACATCCATATTTGCAGTAGATTGTCACATACCACAGTAACAAAATATGTTAAACCAAGGGTGTGGTTTACACATCCATATTTGCAGTGGATTGCCACATACCACATTAACAAAATATGTCAAACCAAGGGTGTAGTTAACACATCCATATTTGCAGTGGATTGTCACATACCACAGTAACAAAATATGTCAAACCAAGGGTGTGGTTAACACATCCATATTTGCAGTGGATTGCTACATACCACATTAACAATATATGTCAAACCAAGGGTGTGGGTAACACATCCATATTTGCAGTAGATTGTCACATACCACAGTAACAAAATATGTCAAACCAAGGGTGTGGTTAACACATCCATATTTGCAGTGGCTTGTCACATACAACAGTAACAAAATATGTCAAACCAAGGGTGTCGTTAACACACCCATATTTGCAGTGGCTTGTCACATACAACAGTAACAAAATATGTCAAACCAAGGGTGTGGTTTACACATCCATATTTGCAGTAGATTGCCACATACCACAGTAACAAAATATGTCAAACCAAGGGTGTGGTTTACACATCCATATTTGCAGTAGATTGTCACATACCACAGTAATAAAATATGTTAAACCAAGGGTGTGGTTTACACATCCATATTTGCAGTGGATTGCCACATACCACATTAACAAAATATGTCAAACCAAGGGTGTAGTTAACACATCCATATTTGCAGTGAATTGTCACATACCACAGTAACAAAATATGTCTAACCAAGTGTGTGGTTAACACATCCATATGTGCAGTGGATTGCTACATACCACATTAACAAAATATGTCAAACCAAGGGTGTGGTTAACACATCCATATTTGCAGTAGATTGTCACATACCACAGTAACAAAATATGTCAAACCAAGGGTGTGGTTAACACATCCATATTTGCAGTGGCTTGTCACATACAACAGTAACAAAATATGTCAAACCAAAAGTGTCGTTAACACACCCATATTTGCAGTGGATTGTCACATACAACAGTAACAAAATATGTCAAACCAAGGGTGTGGCTTACACATGCATATTTGCTGTGGATTGTCACATACAACAGTAACAAAATATGTCAAACCAAGGGTGCGGTTAACACATCCATATTTGCAGTAGATTGTCACATACCACAGTAACAAAATATGTCAAACCAAGGGTGTTGTGTACACATCCATATTTGCAGTGGATTGTCACATACCACAGTAACAAAATATAACAAACCAAGGGTGTTGTTGACACATCCATATTTGCAGTCGATTGTCACATACCACAGTAACAAAATATGTCAAACCAAGGGTGTGGTTTACACATCCATATTTGCAGTAGATTGCCACATACCACAGTAACAAAATATGTCAAACCAAGGGTGTGGTTTACACATGCATATTTGCAGTAGATTGTCACATACCACAGTAACAAAATATGTCAAACCAAGGGTGTGGATTACACATGCATATTTGCAGTAGATTGTCACATACAACAGTATCGACTATGTCAAACCAAGGGTGTGGTTTACACATCCATATTTGCAGTAGATTGCCACATACTACAGTAACAAAATATGACAAACCAAGGGTGTGGTTTACACATCCATATTTGCAGTGGATTGTCACATACCACAGTAACAAAATATGTCAAACCAAGGGTGTGGTTTACACATCCATATTTGCAGTGGATTGCCACATACCACAGTAAAAAAATATGTCAAACCAAGGGTGGGGTTTACACATCCATATTTGCAGTGGATTGTCACATACCACAGTAACAAAATATGTCAAACCAAGGGTGTAGTTAACACATCCATATTTGCAGTGGATTGCTACATACCACATTAACAAAATATGTCAAACCAAGGGTGTGGTTAACACATCCATATTTGCAGTAGATTGTCACATACCACAGTAACAAAATATGTCAAACCAAGGGTGTGGTTAACACATCCATATTTGCAGTGGCTTGTCACATACAACAGTAACAAAATATGTCAAACCAAGGGTGTCGTTAACACACCCATATTTGCAGTGGATTGTCACATACAACAGTAATAAAATATGTCAAACCAAGGGTGTGGTTTACACATCCATATTTGCAGTAGATTGCCACATACCACAGTAACAAAATATGTCAAACCAAGGGTGTGCTTTACACATCCATATTTGCAGTAGATTGTCACATACCACAGTAACAAAATATGTTAAACCAAGGGTGTGGTTTACACATCCATATTTGCAGTGGATTGCCACATACCACATTAACAAAATATGTCAAACCAAGGGTATAGTTAACACATCCATATTTGCAGTGGATTGTCACATACCACAGTAACAAAATATGTCAAACCAAGTGTGTGGTTAACACATCCATATGTGCAGTGGATTGCTACATACCTCATTAACAAAATATATCAAACCAAGGGTGTGGTTAACACATCCATATTTGCAGTAGATTGTCACATACCACAGTAACAAAATATGTCAAACCAAGGGTGTGGTTAACACATCCATATTTGCAGTGGCTTGTCACATACAACAGTAACAAAATATGTCAAACCAAGGGTGTCGTTAACACACCCATATTTGCAGTGGATTGTCACATACCACAGTAACAAAATATGTCAAACCAAGGGTGTGGTTAACACATCCATATTTGCAGTAGATTGTCACATACCACAGTAACAAAATATATTAAACCAAGGGTGTGGTTTACACATCCATATTTGCAGTGGATTGCCACATACCACATTAACAAAATATGTCAAACCAAGGGTGTAGTTAACACTTCCATATTTGCAGTGGATTGTCACATACAACAGTAATAAAATATGTCAAACCAAGGGTGTGGTTTACACATCCATATTTGCAGTAGATTGCCACATACCACAGTAACAAAATATGTCAAACCAAGGGTGTGCTTTACACATCCATATTTGCAGTAGATTGTCACATACCACAGTAACAAAATATGTTAAACCAAGGGTGTGGTTTACACATCCATATTTGCAGTGGATTGCCACATACCACATTAACAAAATATGTCAAACCAAGGGTGTAGTTAACACATCCATATTTGCAGTGGATTGTCACATACCACAGTAACAAAATATGTCAAACCAAGTGTGTGGTTAACACATCCATATGTGCAGTGGATTGCTACATACCACATTAACAAAATATATCAAACCAAGGGTGTGGTTAACACATCCATATTTGCAGTAGATTGTCACATACCACAGTAACAAAATATGTCAAACCAAGGGTGTGGTTAACACATCCATATTTGCAGTGGCTTGTCACATACAACAGTAACAAAATATGTCAAACCAAGGGTGTCGTTAACACACCCATATTTGCAGTGGATTGTCACATACAACAGTAACAAAATATGTCAAACCAAGGGTGTGGCTTACACATGCATATTTGCTGTGGATTGTCACATACAACAGTAACAAAATATGTCAAACCAAGGGTGTGGTTAACACATCCATATTTGCAGTAGATTGTCACATACCACAGTAACAAAATATGTCAAACCAAGGGTGTTGTGTACACATCCATATTTGCAGTGGATTGTCACATACCACAGTAACAAAATATGACAAACCAAGGGTGTTGTTTACACATCCATATTTGCAGTGGATTGTCACATACCACAGTAACAAAATATGTCAAACCAAGGGTGTGGTTTACACATCCATATTTGCAGTAGATTGCCACATACCACAGTAACAAAATATGTCAAACCAAGGGTGTGGTTTACACATGCATATTTGCAGTAGATTGTCACATACCACAGTAACAAAATATGTCAAACCAAGGGTGTGGATTACACATGCATATTTGCAGTAGATTGTCACATACCACAGTAACAAAATATGTTAAACCAAGGGTGTGGTTTACACATCCATATTTGCAGTCGATTGCCCCATACCACAGTAACAAAATATGTCAAACCAAGGGTGTGGTTAACACATCCATATTTGGAGTAGATTATCACATACCACAGCAACAAAATATGTCAAACCAAGGGTGTGGTTTACACATGCATATTTGCAGTAGATTGTCACATACCACAGTAACAAAATATGTCAAACCAAGGGTGTGGTTTACACATGCATATTTGCAGTAGATTGCCACATACCACAGTAACAAAATATGTCAAAGCAAGGGTGTGGTTTACACATGCATATTTGCAGTAGATTGTCACATACCACAGTAACAAAATATGTCAAACCAAGGGTGTGGTTTACACTTCCATATTTGCAGTGGATTGTCACATACCACAGTAACAAAATATGTCAAACCAAGGGTGTAGTTAACACATCCATATTTGCAGTAGATTGTCACATACCACAGTAACAAAATATGTCAAACCAAGTGTGTGGTTAACACATCCATATTTGCAGTGGATTGTCACATACAACAGTATCGAATATGTCAAACCAAAGGTGTGGTTTACACATCCATATTTGCAGTGGATTGTCACATACCACAGTAACAAAATATGTCAAACCAAGGGTGTGGTTAACACATCCATATTTGCAGTAGATTGTCACATACCACAGTAACAAAATATGTTAAACCAAGGGTGTGGTTTACACATCCATATTTGCAGTGGATTGCCACATACCACATTAACAAAATATGTCAAACCAAGGGTGTAGTTCACACATCCATATTTGCAGTGGATTGTCACATACCACAGTAACAAAATATGTCAAACCAAGGGTGTGGTTAACACATCCATATTTGCAGTGGATTGCTACATACGACATTAACAAAATATGTCAAACCAAGGGTGTGGTTAACACATCCATATTTGCAGTAGATTGTCACATACCACAGTAACAAAATATGTCAAACCAAGGGTGTGGTTAACACATCCATATTTGCAGTGGCTTGTCACATACAACAGTAACAAAATATGTCAAACCAAGGGTGTCGTTAACACACCCATATTTGCAGTAGATTGTCACATACCACAGTAACAAAATATGTCAAACCAAGGGTGTTGTTTACACATCCATATTTGCAGTGGATTGTCACATACCACAGTAACAAAATATGTCAAACCAAGGGTCTTTTAACACATCCATATTTGCAGTAGATTGTCTCATACCACAGTAACAAAATATGTCAGACCAAGGGTCTTGTTTACACATCCATATTTGCAGTGGATTGTCACATACCACAGTAACAAAATATGTCAAACCAAGGATGTGGTTTACACATCCATATTTGCAGTGGATTGTCACATACTACAGTAACAAAATATGTCAAACCAAGGGTGTGGTTTACACATCCATATTTGCAGTAGATTGCCACATACCACAGTAACAAAATATGTCAAACCAAGGGTGTGGTTTACACATGCATATTTGCAGTAGATTGTCACATACCACAGTAACAAAATATGTCAAACCAAGGGTGTGGTTAACACATCCCTATTTGGAGTAGATTATCACATACCACAGTAACAAAATATGTCAAACCATGGGTCTGGTTTACACATCCATATTTGCAGTGGATTGTCATAATACTACAGTAACAAAATATGTCAAACCAAGGGTGTGGTTTACACATCCATATTTGCAGTGGATTGTCACATATCACAGTAACAAAATATGTCAAACCAAGGGTGTGGTTTACACATCCATATTTGCAGTGGATTGTCACATATCACAGTAACAAAATATGTCAAACCAAGGGTGTGGTTTACACATCCATATTTGCAGTGGATTGTCACATATCACAGTAACAAAATATGTCAAACCAAGGGTGTGGTTAACACATCCATATTTGCAGTGGATTGCCACATACCACAGTAACAAAATATGTCAAACCAAGGGCGTGGTTAACACACCTATACTTGCAGTGGATTGCTACATACCACATTAACAAAATATGTCAAACCAAGGGTGTGGTTAACACATCCATATTTGCAGTAGATTGTCACATACCACAGTAACAAAATATGTCAAACCAAGGGTGTGGTTAACACATCCATATTTGCAGTGGATTGCTACATACCACATTAACAAAATATGTCAAACCAAGGGTGTGGTTCACACATCCATATTTGCAGTGGATTGTCACATACAACAGTAACAAAATATGTCAAACCAAGGGTGTGGTTAACACATCCATATTTGCAGTGGATTGTCACATGCCACAGTAACAAAATATGTCAAACCAAGGGTGTGGTTTACATATCCATATTTGCAGTCGATTGCCACATACCACAGTAACAAAATATGTCAAACCATGGGTGTGGTTTACATATCCATATTTGCAGTGGATTGTCACATACTACAGTAACAAAATATGTCAAACCAAGGGTGTGGTTTACACATGCATATTTGCAGTAGATTGTCACATACCACAGTAACAAAATATGTCAAACCAAGGGTGTGGTTTACACATCCATATTTGCAGTGGATTGTCACATATCACAGTAACAAAATATGTCAAACCAAGGGTGTGGTTAACACATCCATATTTGCAGTAGATTGTCACATACCACAGTAACAAAATATGTCAAACCAAGGGTGTGGTTAACACATCCATATTTGCAGTGGATTGTCACATACAACAGTATCGAATATGTCAAACCAAGGGTGTGGTTTACACATCCATATTTGCAGTGGATTGTCACATACCACAGTAACAAAATATGTCAAACCAAGGGTGTGGTTAACACATCCATATTTGCAGTAGATTGTCACATACCACAGTAACAAAATATGTCAAACCAAGGGTGTGGTTAACACATCCATATTTGCAGTAGATTGTCACATACCACAGTAACAAAATATGTCAAACCAAGGGTGTCGTTTACACATTCATATTTGCAGTGGATTGCCACATACCACATTAACAAAATATATCAAACCAAGGGTGTAGTTAACACATCCATATTTGCAGTGGATTGCCACATACCACAGTAACAAAATATGTCAAAACAAGGGTGTGGTTTACACATCCATATTTGCAGTGGATTGTCACATACTACAGTAACAAAATATGTCAAACCAAGGGTGTGGTTTACACATCCATATTTGCAGTAGATTACCACATACCACAGTAACAAAATATGTCAAACCAAGGGTGTGGTTTACACATGCATATTTGCAGTAGATTGTCACATACCACAGTAACAAAATATGTCAAACCAAGGGTGTGGTTAACACATCTATATTTGGAGTAGATTATCACATACCACAGTAACAAAATATGTCAAACCATGGGTGTGGTTTACACATCCATATTTGCAGTGGATTGTCACATACCACAGTAACAAAATATGTCAAACCAAGGGTGTGGTTAACACATCCATATTTGCAGTAGATTGTCACATACCACAGTAACAAAATATGTCAAACCAAGGGTGTGGTTAACACATCCATATTTGCAGTGGATTGCTACATACCACATTAACAAAATATGTCAAACCAAGGGTGTGGTTAACACATCCATATTTGCAGTGGATTGTCACATACAACAGTAACAAAATATGTCAAACCAAGGGTGTGGTTAACACATCCATATTTGCAGTGGATTGTCACATGCCACAGTAACAAAATATGTCAAACCAAGGGTGTGGTTTACATATCCATATTTGCAGTCGATTGCCACATACCACAGTAACAAAATATGTCAAACCATGGGTGTGGTTTACATATCCATATTTGCAGTGGATTGTCACATACTACAGTAACAAAATATGTCAAACCAAGGGTGTGGTTAACACATCCATATTTGCAGTGGATTGTCACATACAACAGTATCGAATATGTCAAACCAAGGGTGTGGTTTACACATCCATATTTGCAGTGGATTGTCACATACCACAGTAACAAAATATGTCAAACCAAGGGTGTGGTTAACACATCCATATTTGCAGTAGATTGTCACATACCACAGTAACAAAATATGTCAAACCAAGGGTGTGGTTAACACATCCATATTTGCAGTGGATTGTCACACACAACAGTATCGAATATGTCAAACCAATGGTGTGGTTTACACATCCATATTTGCAGTGGATTGTCACATACCACAGTAACAAAATATGTCAAACCAAGGGTGTGGTTAACACATCCATATTTGCAGTAGATTGTCACATACCACAGTAACAAAATATGTCAAACCAAGGGTGTCGTTTACACATTCATATTTGCAGTGGATTGCCACATACCACATTAACAAAATATATCAAACCAAGGGTGTAGTTAACACATCCATATTTGCAGTGGATTGCCACATACCACAGTAACAAAATATGTCAAAACAAGGGTGTGGTTTACACATCCATATTTGCAGTGGATTGTCACATACTACAGTAACAAAATATGTCAAACCAAGGGTGTGGTTTACACATCCATATTTGCAGTAGATTACCACATACCACAGTAACAAAATATGTCAAACCAAGGGTGTGGTTTACACATGCATATTTGCAGTAGATTGTCACATACCACAGTAACAAAATATGTCAAACCAAGGGTGTGGTTAACACATCTATATTTGGAGTAGATTATCACATACCACAGTAACAATATATGTCAAACCATGGGTGTGGTTTACACATCCATATTTGCAGTGGATTGTCACATACCACAGTAACAAAATATGTCAAACCAAGGGTGTGGTTAACACATCCATATTTGCAGTAGATTGTCACATACCACAGTAACAAAATATGTCAAACCAAGGGTGTGGTTAACACATCCATATTTGCAGTGGATTGTCACATACAACAGTATCGAATATGTCAAACCAAGGGTGTGGTTTACACATCCATATTTGCAGTGGATTGTCACCACAGTAACAAAATATGTCAAACCAAGGGTGTGGTTAACACATCCATATTTGCAGTAGATTGTCACATACCACAGTAACAAAATATGTCAAATCAAGGGTGTGGTTAACACATCCATATTTGCAGTGGATTGTCACATACAACAGTATCGAATATGTCAAACCAAGGGTGTGGTTTACACATCCATATTTGCAGTGGATTGTCACATACCACAGTAACAAAATATGTCAAACCAAGGGTGTGGTTAACACATCCATATTTGCAGTAGATTGTCACATACCACAGTAACAAAATATGTCAAACCAATGGTGTGGTTTACACATCCATATTTGCAGTGGATTGCCACATACCACATTAACAAAATATATCAAACCAAGGGTGTAGTTAACACATCCATATTTGCAGTGGATTGCCACATACCACAGTAACAAAATTTGTCAAACCAAGGGCGTGGTTAACACACCTATACTTGCAGTGGATTGCTACATACCACATTAACAAAATATGTCAAACCAAGGGTGTGGTTAACACATCCATATTTGCAGTAGATTGTCACATACCACAGTAACAAAATATGTCAAACCAAGGGTGTGGTTAACACATCCATATTTGCAGTGGATTGCTACATACCACATTAACAAAATATGTCAAACCAAGTGTGTGGTTAACACATCCATATTTGCAGTAGATTGTCACATACCACAGTAACAAACTATGTCAAACCAAGGGTGTGGTTTACACATCCATATTTGCAGTGGATTGTCACATTCTACAGTAACAAAATATGTCAAACCAAGGGTGTGGTTAACACATCCATATTTGCAGTAGATTGTCACATACCACAGTAACAAAATATGTCAAACCAAGGGTGTGGTTAACACATCCATATTTGCAGTGGATTGTCACATACAACAGTATCGAATATGTCAAACCAAGGGTGTGGTTTACACATCCATATTTGCAGTGGATTGTCACATACCACAGTAACAAAATATGTCAAACCAAGGGTGTGGTTAACACATCCATATTTGCAGTAGATTGTCACATACCACAGTAACAAAATATGTCAAACCAAGGGTGTGGTTAACACATCCATATTTGCAGTGGATTGTCACACACAACAGTATCGAATATGTCAAACCAATGGTGTGGTTTACACATCCATATTTGCAGTGGATTGTCACATACCACAGTAACAAAATATGTCAAACCAAGGGTGTGGTTAACACATCCATATTTGCAGTAGATTGTCACATACCACAGTAACAAAATATGTCAAACCAAGGGTGTCGTTTACACATTCATATTTGCAGTGGATTGCCACATACCACATTAACAAAATATATCAAACCAAGGGTGTAGTTAACACATCCATATTTGCAGTGGATTGCCACATACCACAGTAACAAAATATGTCAAAACAAGGGTGTGGTTTACACATCCATATTTGCAGTGGATTGTCACATACTACAGTAACAAAATATGTCAAACCAAGGGTGTGGTTTACACATCCATATTTGCAGTAGATTACCACATACCACAGTAACAAAATATGTCAAACCAAGGGTGTGGTTTACACATGCATATTTGCAGTAGATTGTCACATACCACAGTAACAAAATATGTCAAACCAAGGGTGTGGTTAACACATCTATATTTGGAGTAGATTATCACATACCACAGTAACAAAATATGTCAAACCATGGGTGTGGTTTACACATCCATATTTGCAGTGGATTGTCACATACCACAGTAACAAAATATGTCAAACCAAGGGTGTGGTTAACACATCCATATTTGCAGTAGATTGTCACATACCACAGTAACAAAATATGTCAAACCAAGGGTGTGGTTAACACATCCATATTTGCAGTGGATTGTCACATACAACAGTATCGAATATGTCAAACCAAGGGCGTGGTTAACACACCTATACTTGCAGTGGATTGCTACATACCACATTAACAAAATATGTCAAACCAAGGGTGTGGTTAACACATCCATATTTGCAGTAGATTGTCACATACCACAGTAACAAAATATGTCAAACCAAGGGTGTGGTTAACACATCCATATTTGCAGTGGATTGATACATACCACATTAACAAAATATGTCAAACCAAGTGTGTGGTTAACACATCCATATTTGCAGTAGATTGTCACATACCACAGTAACAAACTATGTCAAACCAAGGGTGTGGTTTACACATCCATATTTGCAGTGGATTGTCACATTCTACAGTAACAAAATATGTCAAACCAAGGGTGTGGTTAACACATCCATATTTGCAGTAGATTGTCACATACCACAGTAACAAAATATGTCAAACCAAGGGTGTGGTTAACACATCCATATTTGCAGTGGATTGTCACATACAACAGTATCGAATATGTCAAACCAAGGGTGTGGTTTACACATCCATATTTGCAGTGGATTGTCACATACCACAGTAACAAAATATGTCAAACCAAGGGTGTGGTTAACACATCCATATTTGAAGTAGATTGTCACATACCACAGTAACAAAATATGTCAAACCAAGGGTGTGGTTAACACATCCATATTTGCAGTGGATTGTCACACACAACATTATCGAATATGTCAAACCAATGGTGTGGTTTACACATCCATATTTGCAGTGGATTGTCACATACCACAGTAACAAAATATGTCAAACCAAGGGTGTGGTTAACACATCCATATTTGCAGTAGATTGTCACATACCACAGTAACAAAATATGTCAAACCAAGGGTGTCGTTTACACATTCATATTTGCAGTGGATTGCCACATACCACATTAACAAAATATATCAAACCAAGGGTGTAGTTAACACATCCATATTTGCAGTGGATTGCCACATACCACAGTAACAAAATATGTCAAAACAAGGGTGTGGTTTACACATCCATATTTGCAGTGGATTGTCACATACTACAGTAACAAAATATGTCAAACCAAGGGTGTGGTTTACACATCCATATTTGCAGTAGATTACCACATACCACAGTAACAAAATATGTCAAACCAAGGGTGTGGTTTACACATGCATATTTGCAGTAGATTGTCACATACCACAGTAACAAAATATGTAAAACCAAGGGTGTGGTTAACACATCTATATTTGGAGTAGATTATCACATACCACAATAACAAAATATGTCAAAACAAGGGTGTGGTTTACACATCCATATTTGCAGTGGATTGTCACATACTACAGTAACAAAATATGTCAAACCAAGGGTGTGGTTTACACATCCATATTTGCAGTAGATTACCACATACCACAGTAACAAAATATGTCAAACCAAGGGTGTGGTTTACACATGCATATTTGCAGTAGATTGTCACATACCACAGTAACAAAATATGTCAAACCAAGGGTGTGGTTAACACATCTATATTTGGAGTAGATTATCACATACCACAGTAACAAAATATGTCAAACCATGGGTGTGGTTTACACATCCATATTTGCAGTGGATTGTCACATACCACAGTAACAAAATATGTCAAACCAAGGGTCTGGTTAACACATCCATATTTGCAGTAGATTGTCACATACCACAGTAACAAAATATGTCAAACCAAGGGTGTGGTTAACACATCCATATTTGCAGTGGATTGCTACATACCACATTAACAAAATATGTCAAACCAAGTGTGTGGTTAACACATCCATATTTGCAGTAGATTGTCACATACCACAGTAACAAACTATGTCAAACCAAGGGTGTGGTTTACACATCCATATTTGCAGTGGATTGTCACATTCTACAGTAACAAAATATGTCAAACCAAGGGTGTGGTTAACACATCCATATTTGCAGTAGATTGTCACATACCACAGTAACAAAATATGTCAAACCAAGGGTGTGGTTAACACATCCATATTTGCAGTAGATTGTCACATACCACAGTAACAAAATATGTCAAACCAAGGGTGTCGTTTACACATTCATATTTGCAGTGGATTGCCACATACCACATTAACAAAATATATCAAACCAAGGGTGTAGTTAACACATCCATATTTGCAGTGGATTGCCACATACCACAGTAACAAAATATGTCAAAACAAGGGTGTGGTTTACACATCCATATTTGCAGTGGATTGTCACATACTACAGTAACAAAATATGTCAAACCAAGGGTGTGGTTTACACATCCATATTTGCAGTAGATTACCACATACCACAGTAACAAAATATGTCAAACCAAGGGTGTGGTTTACACATGCATATTTGCAGTAGATTGTCACATACCACAGTAACAAAATATGTCAAACCAAGGGTGTGGTTAACACATCTATATTTGGAGTAGATTATCACATACCACAGTAACAAAATATGTCAAACCATGGGTGTGGTTTACACATCCATATTTGCAGTGGATTGTCACATACCACAGTAACAAAATATGTCAAACCAAGGGTGTGGTTAACACATCCATATTTGCAGTAGATTGTCACATACCACAGTAACAAAATATGTCAAACCAAGGGTGTGGTTAACACATCCATATTTGCAGTGGATTGTCACATACAACAGTATCGAATATGTCAAACCAAGGGTGTGGTTTACACATCCATATTTGCAGTGGATTGTCACCACAGTAACAAAATATGTCAAACCAAGGGTGTGGTTAACACATCCATATTTGCAGTAGATTGTCACATACCACAGTAACAAAATATGTCAAATCAAGGGTGTGGTTAACACATCCATATTTGCAGTGGATTGTCACATACAACAGTATCGAATATGTCAAACCAAGGGTGTGGTTTACACATCCATATTTGCAGTGGATTGTCACATACCACAGTAACAAAATATGTCAAACCAAGGGTGTGGTTAACACATCCATATTTGCAGTAGATTGTCACATACCACAGTAACAAAATATGTCAAACCAATGGTGTGGTTTACACATCCATATTTGCAGTGGATTGCCACATACCACATTAACAAAATATATCAAACCAAGGGTGTAGTTAACACATCCATATTTGCAGTGGATTGCCACATACCACAGTAACAAAATTTGTCAAACCAAGGGCGTGGTTAACACACCTATACTTGCAGTGGATTGCTACAAACCACATTAACAAAATATGTCAAACCAAGGGTGTGGTTAACACATCCATATTTGCAGTAGATTGTCACATACCACAGTAACAAAATATGTCAAACCAAGGGTGTGGTTAACACATCCATATTTGCAGTGGATTGCTACATACCACATTAACAAAATATGTCAAACCAAGTGTGTGGTTAACACATCCATATTTGCAGTAGATTGTCACATACCACAGTAACAAACTATGTCAAACCAAGGGTGTGGTTTACACATCCATATTTGCAGTGGATTGTCACATTCTACAGTAACAAAATATGTCAAACCAAGGGTGTGGTTTACACATCCATATTTGCAGTAGATTGCCACATACCACATTAACAAAATATATTAAACCAAGGGTGTAGTTAACACATCCATATTTGCAGTGGATTGCCACATACCACAGTAACAAAATATGTCAAACCAAGGGCGTGGTTAACACACCTATATTTGCAGTGGATTGCTACATACCACATTAACAAAATATGTCAAACCAAGGGTGTGGTTAACACATCCATATTTGCAGTAGATTGTCACATACCACAGTAACAAAATATGTCAAACCAAGGGTGTGGTTAACACATCCATATTTGCAGTGGATTGCTACATACCACATTAACAAAATATGTCAAACCAAGGGTGTGGTTAACACATCCATATTTGCAGTAGATTGTCACATACCACAGTAACAAAATATGTCAAAACAAGGGTGTGGTTTACACATCCATATTTGCAGTGGATTGTCACATACCACAGTAACAAAATATGTCAAACCAAGGGTGTGGTTAACACATCCATATTTGCAGTAGATTGTCACATACCACAGTAACAAAATATGTCAAACCAATGGTGTGGTTTACACATCCATATTTGCAGTGGATTGCCACATACCACATTAACAAAATATATCAAACCAAGGGTGTAGTTAACACATCCATATTTGCAGTGGATTGCCACATACCACAGTAACAAAATTTGTCAAACCAAGGGCGTGGTTAACACACCTATACTTGCAGTGGATTGCTACATACCACATTAACAAAATATGTCAAACCAAGAGTGTGGTTAACACATCCATATTTGCAGTAGATTGTCACATACCACAGTAACAAAATATGTCAAACCAAGGGTGTGGTTAACACATCCATATTTGCAGTGGATTGCTACATACCACATTAACAAAATATGTCAAACCAAGTGTGTGGTTAACACATCCATATTTGCAGTAGATTGTCACATACCACAGTAACAAACTATGTCAAACCAAGGGTGTGGTTTACACATCCATATTTGCAGTGGATTGTCACATTCTACAGTAACAAAATATGTCAAACCAAGGGTGTGGTTAACACATCCATATTTGCAGTAGATTGTCACATACCACAGTAACAAAATATGTCAAACCAAGGGTGTGGTTAACACATCCATATTTGCAGTGGATTGTCACATACAACAGTATCGAATATGTCAAACCAAGGGTGTGGTTTACACATCCATATTTGCAGTGGATTGTCACATACCACAGTAACAAAATATGTCAAACCAAGGGTGTGGTTAACACATCCATATTTGCAGTAGATTGTCACATACCACAGTAACAAAATATGTCAAACCAAGGGTGTGGTTAACACATCCATATTTGCAGTGGATTGTCACACACAACAGTATCGAATATGTCAAACCAATGGTGTGGTTTACACATCCATATTTGCAGTGGATTGTCACATACCACAGTAACAAAATATGTCAAACCAAGGGTGTGGTTAACACATCCATATTTGCAGTAGATTGTCACATACCACAGTAACAAAATATGTCAAACCAAGGGTGTCGTTTACACATTCATATTTGCAGTGGATTGCCACATACCACATTAACAAAATATATCAAACCAAGGGTGTAGTTAACACATCCATATTTGCAGTGGATTGCCACATACCACAGTAACAAAATATGTCAAAACAAGGGTGTGGTTTACACATCCATATTTGCAGTGGATTGTCACATACTACAGTAACAAAATATGTCAAACCAAGGGTGTGGTTTACACATCCATATTTGCAGTAGATTACCACATACCACAGTAACAAAATATGTCAAACCAAGGGTGTGGTTTACACATGCATATTTGCAGTAGATTGTCACATACCACAGTAACAAAATATGTCAAACCAAGGGTGTGGTTAACACATCTATATTTGGAGTAGATTATCACATACCACAGTAACAAAATATGTCAAACCATGGGTGTGGTTTACACATCCATATTTGCAGTGGATTGTCACATACCACAGTAACAAAATATGTCAAACCAAGGGTGTGGTTAACACATCCATATTTGCAGTAGATTGTCACATACCACAGTAACAAAATATGTCAAACCAAGGGTGTGGTTAACACATCCATATTTGCAGTGGATTGTCACATACAACAGTATCGAATATGTCAAACCAAGGGCGTGGTTAACACACCTATACTTGCAGTGGATTGCTACATACCACATTAACAAAATATGTCAAACCAAGGGTGTGGTTAACACATCCATATTTGCAGTAGATTGTCACATACCACAGTAACAAAATATGTCAAACCAAGGGTGTGGTTAACACATCCATATTTGCAGTGGATTGATACATACCACATTAACAAAATATGTCAAACCAAGTGTGTGGTTAACACATCCATATTTGCAGTAGATTGTCACATACCACAGTAACAAACTATGTCAAACCAAGGGTGTGGTTTACACATCCATATTTGCAGTGGATTGTCACATTCTACAGTAACAAAATATGTCAAACCAAGGGTGTGGTTAACACATCCATATTTGCAGTAGATTGTCACATACCACAGTAACAAAATATGTCAAACCAAGGGTGTGGTTAACACATCCATATTTGCAGTGGATTGTCACATACAACAGTATCGAATATGTCAAACCAAGGGTGTGGTTTACACATCCATATTTGCAGTGGATTGTCACATACCACAGTAACAAAATATGTCAAACCAAGGGTGTGGTTAACACATCCATATTTGAAGTAGATTGTCACATACCACAGTAACAAAATATGTCAAACCAAGGGTGTGGTTAACACATCCATATTTGCAGTGGATTGTCACACACAACATTATCGAATATGTCAAACCAATGGTGTGGTTTACACATCCATATTTGCAGTGGATTGTCACATACCACAGTAACAAAATATGTCAAACCAAGGGTGTGGTTAACACATCCATATTTGCAGTAGATTGTCACATACCACAGTAACAAAATATGTCAAACCAAGGGTGTCGTTTACACATTCATATTTGCAGTGGATTGCCACATACCACATTAACAAAATATATCAAACCAAGGGTGTAGTTAACACATCCATATTTGCAGTGGATTGCCACATACCACAGTAACAAAATATGTCAAAACAAGGGTGTGGTTTACACATCCATATTTGCAGTGGATTGTCACATACTACAGTAACAAAATATGTCAAACCAAGGGTGTGGTTTACACATCCATATTTGCAGTAGATTACCACATACCACAGTAACAAAATATGTCAAACCAAGGGTGTGGTTTACACATGCATATTTGCAGTAGATTGTCACATACCACAGTAACAAAATATGTAAAACCAAGGGTGTGGTTAACACATCTATATTTGGAGTAGATTATCACATACCACAATAACAAAATATGTCAAAACAAGGGTGTGGTTTACACATCCATATTTGCAGTGGATTGTCACATACTACAGTAACAAAATATGTCAAACCAAGGGTGTGGTTTACACATCCATATTTGCAGTAGATTACCACATACCACAGTAACAAAATATGTCAAACCAAGGGTGTGGTTTACACATGCATATTTGCAGTAGATTGTCACATACCACAGTAACAAAATATGTCAAACCAAGGGTGTGGTTAACACATCTATATTTGGAGTAGATTATCACATACCACAGTAACAAAATATGTCAAACCATGGGTGTGGTTTACACATCCATATTTGCAGTGGATTGTCACATACCACAGTAACAAAATATGTCAAACCAAGGGTCTGGTTAACACATCCATATTTGCAGTAGATTGTCACATACCACAGTAACAAAATATGTCAAACCAAGGGTGTGGTTAACACATCCATATTTGCAGTGGATTGCTACATACCACATTAACAAAATATGTCAAACCAAGTGTGTGGTTAACACATCCATATTTGCAGTAGATTGTCACATACCACAGTAACAAACTATGTCAAACCAAGGGTGTGGTTTACACATCCATATTTGCAGTGGATTGTCACATTCTACAGTAACAAAATATGTCAAACCAAGGGTGTGGTTAACACATCCATATTTGCAGTAGATTGTCACATACCACAGTAACAAAATATGTCAAACCAAGGGTGTGGTTAACACATCCATATTTGCAGTAGATTGTCACATACCACAGTAACAAAATATGTCAAACCAAGGGTGTCGTTTACACATTCATATTTGCAGTGGATTGCCACATACCACATTAACAAAATATATCAAACCAAGGGTGTAGTTAACACATCCATATTTGCAGTGGATTGCCACATACCACAGTAACAAAATATGTCAAAACAAGGGTGTGGTTTACACATCCATATTTGCAGTGGATTGTCACATACTACAGTAACAAAATATGTCAAACCAAGGGTGTGGTTTACACATCCATATTTGCAGTAGATTACCACATACCACAGTAACAAAATATGTCAAACCAAGGGTGTGGTTTACACATGCATATTTGCAGTAGATTGTCACATACCACAGTAACAAAATATGTCAAACCAAGGGTGTGGTTAACACATCTATATTTGGAGTAGATTATCACATACCACAGTAACAAAATATGTCAAACCATGGGTGTGGTTTACACATCCATATTTGCAGTGGATTGTCACATACCACAGTAACAAAATATGTCAAACCAAGGGTGTGGTTAACACATCCATATTTGCAGTAGATTGTCACATACCACAGTAACAAAATATGTCAAACCAAGGGTGTGGTTAACACATCCATATTTGCAGTGGATTGTCACATACAACAGTATCGAATATGTCAAACCAAGGGTGTGGTTTACACATCCATATTTGCAGTGGATTGTCACCACAGTAACAAAATATGTCAAACCAAGGGTGTGGTTAACACATCCATATTTGCAGTAGATTGTCACATACCACAGTAACAAAATATGTCAAATCAAGGGTGTGGTTAACACATCCATATTTGCAGTGGATTGTCACATACAACAGTATCGAATATGTCAAACCAAGGGTGTGGTTTACACATCCATATTTGCAGTGGATTGTCACATACCACAGTAACAAAATATGTCAAACCAAGGGTGTGGTTAACACATCCATATTTGCAGTAGATTGTCACATACCACAGTAACAAAATATGTCAAACCAATGGTGTGGTTTACACATCCATATTTGCAGTGGATTGCCACATACCACATTAACAAAATATATCAAACCAAGGGTGTAGTTAACACATCCATATTTGCAGTGGATTGCCACATACCACAGTAACAAAATTTGTCAAACCAAGGGCGTGGTTAACACACCTATACTTGCAGTGGATTGCTACAAACCACATTAACAAAATATGTCAAACCAAGGGTGTGGTTAACACATCCATATTTGCAGTAGATTGTCACATACCACAGTAACAAAATATGTCAAACCAAGGGTGTGGTTAACACATCCATATTTGCAGTGGATTGCTACATACCACATTAACAAAATATGTCAAACCAAGTGTGTGGTTAACACATCCATATTTGCAGTAGATTGTCACATACCACAGTAACAAACTATGTCAAACCAAGGGTGTGGTTTACACATCCATATTTGCAGTGGATTGTCACATTCTACAGTAACAAAATATGTCAAACCAAGGGTGTGGTTTACACATCCATATTTGCAGTAGATTGCCACATACCACATTAACAAAATATATTAAACCAAGGGTGTAGTTAACACATCCATATTTGCAGTGGATTGCCACATACCACAGTAACAAAATATGTCAAACCAAGGGCGTGGTTAACACACCTATATTTGCAGTGGATTGCTACATACCACATTAACAAAATATGTCAAACCAAGGGTGTGGTTAACACATCCATATTTGCAGTAGATTGTCACATACCACAGTAACAAAATATGTCAAACCAAGGGTGTGGTTAACACATCCATATTTGCAGTGGATTGCTACATACCACATTAACAAAATATGTCAAACCAAGGGTGTGGTTAACACATCCATATTTGCAGTAGATTGTCACATACCACAGTAACAAAATATGTCAAAACAAGGGTGTGGTTTACACATCCATATTTGCAGTGGATTGTCACATACTACAGTAACAAAATATGTCAAACCAAGGGTGTGGTTTACACATCCATATTTGCAGTAGATTGCCACATACCACAGTAACAAAATATGTCAAACCAAGGGTGTGGTTTTCACATGCATATTTGCAGTAGATTGTCACATACCACAGTAACAAAATATGTCAAACCAAGGGTGTGGTTAACACATCTATATTTGGAGTAGATTATCACATACCACAGTAACAAAATATGTCAAACCATGGGTGTGGTTTACACATCCATATTTGCAGCGGATTGTCACATACTACAGTAACAAAATATGTCAAACCAAGGGTGTGGTTTACACATGCATATTTGCAGTAGATTGTCACATACCACAGTAACAAAATATGTCAAACCAAGGGTGTGGTTTACACATCCATATTTGCAGTGGATTGTCACACACCACAGTATGAAAATATGTCAAACCAAGGGTGTGGTTAACACATCCATATTTGCAGTGGATTGTCACATACAACAGTATCGAATATGTCAAAACAAGGGTGTGGTTTACACATCCATATTTGCAGTGGATTGTCACCACATTAACAAAATATGTCAAACCAAGGGTGTGGTTAACACATACATATTTGCAGTGGATTGTCACATACAACAGTATCGAATATGTCAAACCAAGGGTGTGGTTTACACATCCATATTTGCAGTGGATTGTCACATACTACAGTAACAAAATATGTCAAACCAAGGGTGTGGTTTACACATGCATATTTGCAGTTGATTGTCACATACCACAGTAACAAAATATGTCAAACCAAGGGTGTGGTTTACACATCCATATTTGCAGTGGATTGTCACATACCACAGTAACAAAATATGTCAAACCAAGGGTGTGGTTAACACATCCATATTTGCAGTAGATTGTCACATACCACAGTAACAAAATATGTCAAACCAAGGGTGTGGTTAACACATCCATATTTGCAGTGGATTGTCACATACAACAGTATCGAATATGTCAAACCAAGGGTGTGGTTTACACATCCATATTTGCAGTGGATTGTCACCACAGTAACAAAATATGTCAAACCAAGGGTGTGGTTAACACATCCATATTTGCAGTAGATTGTCACATACCACAGTAACAAAATATGTCAAACCAAGGGTGTGGTTAACACATCCATATTTGCAGTGGATTGTCACATACAACAGTATCGAATATGTCAAACCAAGGGTGTGGTTTACACATCCATATTTGCAGTGGATTGTCACATACCACAGTAATAAAATATGTCAAACCAAGGGTGTGGTTAACACATCCATATTTGCAGTAGATTGTCACATACCACAGTAACAAAATATGTCAAACCAAGGGTGTGGTTTACACATCCATATTTGCAGTGGATTGCCACATACCACATTAACAAAATATGTCAAACCAAGGGTGTGGTTAACACATCCATATTTGCAGTAGATTGTCACATACCACAGTAACAAAATATGTCAAACCAAGGGTGTGGTTAACACATCCATATTTGCAGTGGATTGCTACATACCACATTAACAAAATATGTCAAACCAAGTGTGTGGTTAACACATCCATATTTGCAGTAGATTGTCACATACCACAGTAACAAACTATGTCAAACCAAGGGTGTGGTTTACACATCCATATTTGCAGTGGATTGTCACATTCTACAGTAACAAAATATGTCAAACCAAGGGTGTGGTTTACACATCCATATTTGCAGTAGATTGCCACATACCACATTAACAAAATATATTAAACCAAGGGTGTAGTTAACACATCCATATTTGCAGTGGATTGCCACATACCACAGTAACAAAATATGTCAAACCAAGGGCGTGGTTAACACACCTATATTTGCAGTGGATTGCTACATACCACATTAACAAAATATGTCAAACCAAGGGTGTGGTTAACACATCCATATTTGCAGTAGATTGTCACATACCACAGTAACAAAATATGTCAAACCAAGGGTGTGGTTAACACATCCATATTTGCAGTGGATTGTCACATACTACAGTAACAAAATATGTTAAACCAAGGGTGTGGTTTACACATCCATATTTGCAGTAGATTGCCACATACCACAGTAACAAAATATGTCAAACCAAGAGTGTGGTTTTCACATGCATATTTGCAGTAGATTGTCACATACCACAGTAACAATATATGTCAAACCAAGGGTGTGGTTAACACATCTATATTTGGAGTAGATTATCACATACCACAGTAACAAAATATGTCAAACCATGGGTGTGGTTTACACATCCATATTTGCAGCGGATTGTCACATACTACAGTAACAAAATATGTCAAACCAAGGGTGTGGTTTACACATGCATATTTGCAGTAGATTGTCACATACCACAGTAACAAAATATGTCAAACCAAGGGTGTGGTTTACACATCCACATTTGCAGTGGATTGTCACATACCACAGTATGAAAATATGTCAAACCAAGGGTGTGGTTAACACATCCATATTTGCAGTGGATTGTCACATACAACAGTATCGAATATGTCAAAACAAGGGTGTGGTTTACACATCCATATTTGCAGTGGATTGTCACCACAGTAACAAAATATGTCAAACCAAGGTTGTGGTTAACACATCCATATTTGCATTGGATTGTCACATACAACAGTATCGAATATGTCAAAACAAGGGTGTGGTTTACACATCCATATTTGCAGTAGATTGTCACATACCACAGTAACAAAATATGTCAAACCAAGGGTGTCGTTTACACATTCATATTTGCAGTGGATTGCCACATACCACATTAACAAAATATATCAAACCAAGTGTGTAGTTAACACATCCATATTTGCAGTGGATTGCCACATACCACAGTAACAAAATCGGTCAAAACAAGGGTGTGGTTTACACATCCATATTTGCAGTGGATTGTCACATACTACAGTAACAAAATATGTCAAACCAAGGGTGTGGTTTACACATCCATATTTGCAGTAGTTTACCACATACCACAGTAACAAAATATGTCAAACCAAGGGTGTGGTTTACACATGCATATTTGCAGTAGATTGTCACATACCACAGTAACAAAATATGTCAAACCAAGGGTGTGGTTAACACATCTATATTTGGAGTAGATTATCACATACCACAGTAACAAAATATGTCAAACCATGGGTGTGGTTTACACATCCATATTTGCAGTGGATTGTCACATACCACAGTAACAAAATATGTCAAACCAAGGGTGTGGTTAACACATCCATATTTGCAGTAGATTGTCACATACCACAGTAACAAAATATGTCAAACCAAGGGTGTGGTTAACACATCCATATTTGCAGTGGATTGTCACATACAACAGTATCGAATATGTCAAACCAAGGGTGTGGTTTACACATCCATATTTGCAGTGGATTGTCACCACAGTAACAAAATATGTCAAACCAAGGGTGTGGTTAACAGATCCATATTTGCAGTAGATTGTCACATACCACAGTAACAAAATATGTCAAATCAAGGGTGTGGTTACCACATCCATATTTGCAGTGGATTGTCACATACAACAGTATCGAATATGTCAAACCAAGGGTGTGGTTTTCACATGCATATTTGCAGTAGATTGTCACATACCACAGTAACAAAATATGTCAAACCAAGGGTGTGGTTAACACATCTATATTTGGAGTAGATTGTCACATACCACAGTAACAAAATATGTCAAACCAAGGGTGTGGTTTACACATCCATATTTGCAGTGGATTGCCACATACCACATTAACAAAATATATCAAACCAAGGGTGTAGTTAACACATCCATATTTGCAGTGGATTGCCACATACCACAGTAACAAAATTTGTCAAACCAAGGGCGTGGTTAACACACCTATACTTGCAGTGGATTGCTACATACCACATTAACAAAATATGTCAAACCAAGGGTGTGGTTAACACATCCATATTTGCAGTAGATTGTCACATACCACAGTAACAAAATATGTCAAACCAAGGGTGTGGTTAACACATCCATATTTGCAGTGGATTGCTACATACCACATTAACAAAATATGTCAAACCAAGTGTGTGGTTAACACATCCATATTTGCAGTAGATTGTCACATACCACAGTAACAAACTATGTCAAACCAAGGGTGTGGTTTACACATCCATATTTGCAGTGGATTGTCACATTCTACAGTAACAAAATATGTCAAACCAAGGGTGTGGTTTACACATCCATATTTGCAGTAGATTGCCACATACCACATTAACAAAATATATTAAACCAAGGGTGTAGTTAACACATCCATATTTGCAGTGGATTGCCACATACCACAGTAACAAAATATGTCAAACCAAGGGCGTGGTTAACACACCTATATTTGCAGTGGATTGCTACATACCACATTAACAAAATATGTCAAACCAAGGGTGTGGTTAACACATCCATATTTGCAGTAGATTGTCACATACCACAGTAACAAAATATGTCAAACCAAGGGTGTGGTTAACACATCCATATTTGCAGTGGATTGCTACATACCACATTAACAAAATATGTCAAACCAAGGGTGTGGTTAACACATCCATATTTGCAGTAGATTGTCACATACCACAGTAACAAAATATGTCAAAACAAGGGTGTGGTTTACACATCCATATTTGCAGTAGATTGTCACATACTACAGTAACAAAATATGTCAAACCAAGGGTGTGGTTTACACATCCATATTTGCAGTAGATTGCCACATACCACAGTATCAAAATATGTCAAACCAAGGGTGTGGTTTTCACATGCATATTTGCAGTAGATTGTCACATACCACAGTAACAAAATATGTCAAACCAAGGGTGTGGTTAACACGTCTATATTTGGAGTAGATTATCACATACCACAGTAACAAAATATGTCAAACCATGGGTGTGGTTTACACATCCATATTTGCAGCGGATTGTCACATACTACAGTAACAAAATATGTCAAACCAAGGGTGTGGTTTACACATGCATATTTGCAGTAGATTGTCACATACCACAGTAACAAAATATGTCAAACCAAGGGTGTGGTTTACACATCCATATTTGCAGTGGATTATCACATACCACAGTATGAAAATATGTCAAACCAAGGGTGTGGTTAACACATCCATATTTGCAGTGGATTGTCACATACAACAGTATCGAATATGTCAAAACAAGGGTGTGGTTTACACATCCATATTTGCAGTGGATTGTCACCACAGTAACAAAATATGTCAAACCAAGGGTGTGGTTAACACATCCATATTTGCAGTGGATTGTCACATACAACAGTATCGAATATGTCAAACCAAGGGTGTGGTTTACACATCCATATTTGCAGTGGATTGTCACCACAGTAACAAAATATGTCAAACCAAGGGTGTGGTTAACACATCCATATTTGCAGTAGATTGTCACATACCACAGTAACAAAATATGTCAAACCAAGGGTGTGGTTAACACATCCATATTTGCAATGGATTGTCACATACAACAGTATCGAATATGTCAAACCAAGGGTGTGGTTTACACATTCATATTTGCAGTGGATTGTCACATACCACAGTAATAAAATATGTCAAACCAAGGGTGTGGTTAACACATCCATATTTGCAGTAGATTGTCACATACCACAGTAACAAAATATGTCAAACCAAGGGTGTGGTTTACACATCCATATTTGCAGTGGATTGCCACATACCACATTAACAAAATATGTCAAACCAAGGGTGTGGTTAACACATCCATATTTGCAGTAGATTGTCACATACCACAGTAACAAAATATGTCAAACCAAGGGTGTGGTTAACACATCCATATTTGCAGTGGATTGCTACATACCACATTAACAAAATATGTCAAACCAAGTGTGTGGTTAACACATCCATATTTGCAGTAGATTGTCACATACCACAGTAACAAACTATGTCAAACCAAGGGTGTGGTTTACACATCCATATTTGCAGTGGATTGTCACATTCTACAGTAACAAAATATGTCAAACCAAGGGTGTGGTTTACACATCCATATTTGCAGTAGATTGCCACATACCACATTAACAAAATATATTAAACCAAGGGTGTAGTTAACACATCCATATTTGCAGTGGATTGCTACATACCACATTAACAAAATATGTCAAACCAAGGGTGTGGTTAACACATCCATATTTGCAGTAGATTGTCACATACCACAGTAACAAAATATGTCAAAACAAGGGTGTGGTTTACACATCCATATTTGCAGTAGATTGTCACATACTACAGTAACAAAATATGTCAAACCAAGGGTGTGGTTTACACATCCATATTTGCAGTAGATTGCCACATACCACAGTATCAAAATATGTCAAACCAAGGGTGTGGTTTTCACATGCATATTTGCAGTAGATTGTCACATACCACAGTAACAAAATATGTCAAACCAAGGGTGTGGTTAACACGTCTATATTTGGAGTAGATTATCACATACCACAGTAACAAAATATGTCAAACCATGGGTGTGGTTTACACATCCATATTTGCAGCGGATTGTCACATACTACAGTAACAAAATATGTCAAACCAAGGGTGTGGTTTACACATGCATATTTGCAGTAGATTGTCACATACCACAGTAACAAAATATGTCAAACCAAGGGTGTGGTTTACACATCCATATTTGCAGTGGATTATCACATACCACAGTATGAAAATATGTCAAACCAAGGGTGTGGTTAACACATCCATATTTGCAGTGGATTGTCACATACAACAGTATCGAATATGTCAAAACAAGGGTGTGGTTTACACATCCATATTTGCAGTGGATTGTCACCACAGTAACAAAATATGTCAAACCAAGGGTGTGGTTAACACATCCATATTTGCAGTGGATTGTCACATACAACAGTATCGAATATGTCAAACCAAGGGTGTGGTTTACACATCCATATTTGCAGTGGATTGTCACCACAGTAACAAAATATGTCAAACCAAGGGTGTGGTTAACACATCCATATTTGCAGTAGATTGTCACATACCACAGTAACAAAATATGTCAAACCAAGGGTGTGGTTAACACATCCATATTTGCAGTGGATTGTCACATACAACAGTATCGAATATGTCAAACCAAGGGTGTGGTTTACACATCCATATTTGCAGTGGATTGTCACATACCACAGTAATAAAATATGTCAAACCAAGGGTGTGGTTAACACATCCATATTTGCAGTAGATTGTCACATACCACAGTAACAAAATATGTCAAACCAAGGGTGTGGTTTACACATCCATATTTGCAGTGGATTGCCACATACCACATTAACAAAATATGTCAAACCAAGGGTGTGGTTAACACATCCATATTTGCAGTAGATTGTCACATACCACAGTAACAAAATATGTCAAACCAAGGGTGTGGTTAACACATCCATATTTGCAGTGGATTGCTACATACCACATTAACAAAATATGTCAAACCAAGTGTGTGGTTAACACATCCATATTTGCAGTAGATTGTCACATACCACAGTAACAAACTATGTCAAACCAAGGGTGTGGTTTACACATCCATATTTG
This sequence comes from Saccoglossus kowalevskii, assembly GCF_978046115.1. Taxonomy (NCBI): domain Eukaryota; kingdom Metazoa; phylum Hemichordata; class Enteropneusta; family Harrimaniidae; genus Saccoglossus; species Saccoglossus kowalevskii. The sequence continues at coordinate 1,600,226 of NC_140646.1, read as the reverse complement.
CAGTGGATTGTCACATTCTACAGTAACAAAATATGTCAAACCAAGGGTGTGGTTTACACATCCATATTTGCAGTAGATTGCCACATACCACATTAACAAAATATATTAAACCAAGGGTGTAGTTAACACATCCATATTTGCAGTGGATTGCCACATACCACAGTAACAAAATATGTCAAACCAAGGGCGTGGTTAACACACCTATATTTGCAGTGGATTGCTACATACCACATTAACAAAGTATGTCAAACCAAGGGTGTTGTTAACACATCCATATTTGCAGTAGATTGTCACATACCACAGTAACAAAATATGTCAAACCAACGGTGTGGTTAACACATCCATATTTGCAGTGGATTGTCACATACTACAGTAACAAAATATGTCAAACCAAGGGTGTGGTTTACACATGCATATTTGCAGTAGATTGTCACATACTACAGTAACAAAATATGTCAAACCAAGGGTGTGGTTAACACATCTATATTTGGAGTAGATTATCACATACCACAGTAACAAAATATGTCAAACCATGGGTGTGGTTTACACATCCATATTTGCAGCGGATTGTCACATACTACAGTAACAAAATATGTCAAACCAAGGGTGTGGTTTACACATGCATATTTGCAGTAGATTGTCACATACCACAGTAACAAAATATGTCAAACCAAGGGTGTGGTTTACACATCCATATTTGCAGTGGATTGTCACATACCACAGTATGAAAATATGTCAAACCAAGGGTGTGGTTAACACATCCATATTTGCAGTAGATTGTCACATACCACAGTAACAAAATATGTCAAACCAAGGGTGTGGTTAACACATCCATATTTGCAGTGGATTGTCGCATACAACAGTATCGAATATGTCAAACCAAGGGTGTGGTTTACACATCCATATTTGCAGTGGATTGTCACATACTACAGTAACAAAATATGTCAAACCAAGGGTGTGGTTTACACATGCATATTTGCAGTTGATTGTCACATACCACAGTAACAAAATATGTCAAACCAAGGGTGTGGTTAACACATCCATATTTGCAGTAGATTGTCACATACCACAGTAACAAAATATGTCAAACCAAGGGTGTGGTTAACATATCCAAATTTGCAGTGGATTGTCACATACAACAATATCGAATATGTCAAACCAAGGGTGTGGTTTACACATCCATATTTGCAGTGGATTGTCACATACCACAGTAATAAAATATGTCAAACCAAGGGTGTGGTTAACACATCCATATTTGCAGTAGATTGTCACATACCACAGTAACAAAATATGTCAAACCAAGGGTGTGGTTTACACATCCATATTTGCAGTGGATTGCCACATACCACATTAACAAAATATGTCAAACCAAGGGTGTGTTTAACACATCCATATTTGCAGTAGATTGTCACATACCACAGTAACAAAATATGTCAAACCAAGGGTGTGGTTAACACATCCATATTTGCAGTGGATTGCTACATACCACATTAACAAAATATGTCAAACCAAGGGTGTGGTTAACACATCCATATTTGCAGTAGATTGTCACATACCACAGTAACAAAATATGTCAAAACAAGGGTGTGGTTTACACATCCATATTTGCAGTGGATTGTCACATACTACAGTAACAAAATATGTCAAACCATGGGTGTGGTTTACACATCCATATTTGCAGTAGATTGCCACATACCACAGTAACAAAATATGTCAAACCAAGGGTGTGGTTTACACATGCATATTTGCAGTAGATTGTCACATACCACAGTAACAAAATATGTCAAACCAAGGGTGTGGTTAACACATCTATATTTGGAGTAGATTATCACATACCACAGTAACAAAATATGTCAAACCATGGGTGTTGTTTACACATCTATATTTGCAGCGGATTGTCACATACTACAGTAACAAAATATGTCAAACCAAGGGTGTGGTTTACACATCCATATTTGCAGTGGATTGTCACATACCACAGTAACAAAATATGTCAAACCAAGGGTGTGGTTAACACATCCATATTTGCAGTAGATTGTCACATACAACAGTAACAAAATATGTCAAACCAAGGGTGTGGTTAACACATCCATATTTGCAGTGGATTGTCACATACAACAGTATCGAATATGTCAAACCAAGGGTGTGGTTTACACTTCTATATTTGCAGTGGATTGTCACCACAGTAACAAAATATGTCAAACCAAGTGTGTGGTTAACACATCCATATTTGCAGTAGATTGTCACATACCACAGTAACAAAATATGTCAAACCAAGGGTGTGGTTAACACATCCATATTTGCAGTGGATTGTCACATACAACAGTATCGAATATGTCAAACCAAGGGTGTGGTTTACACATCCATATTTGCAGTGGATTGTCATATACCACAGTAACAAAATATGTCAAACCAAGGGTGTGGTTTACACATCCATATTTGCAGTGGATTGCCACATACCACATTAACAAAATATGTCAAACCAAGGGTGTGGTTAACACATCCATATTTGCAGTAGATTGTCACATACCACAGTAACAAAATATGTCAAACCAAGGGTGAGGTTAACACATCCATATTTGCAGTGGATTGCTACATACCACATTAACAAAATATGTCAAACCAAGTGTGTGGTTAACACATCCATATTTGCAGTAGATTGTCACATACCACAGTAACAAACTATGTCAAACCAAGGGTGTGGTTTACACATCCATATTTGCAGTGGATTGTCACATTCTACAGTAACAAAATATGTCAAACCAAGGGTGTGGTTTACACATCCATATTTGCAGTAGATTGTCACATACCACAGTAACAAAATATGTCAAACCAAGGGTGTGGTTTACACATCGATATTTGCAGTGGATTGCCACATACCACAGTATCGAATATGTCAAACCAAGGGTGTGGTTTACACATCCATATTTGCAGTGGATTGTCACATACCACAGTAACAAAATATGTCAAACCAAGGGCGTGGTTAACACACCTATATTTGCAGTAGATTGTCACATACCACAGTAACAAAATATGTCAAACCAAGGGTGTGGTTAACACATCCATATTTGCAGTGGATTGTCACATACAACAGTATCGAATATGTCAAACCAAGGGTGTGGCTTACACATCCATATTTGCAGTGGATTGTCACCACAGTAACAAAATATGTCAAACCAAGGGTGTGGTTAACACATCCATATTTGCAGTAGATTGTCACATACCACAGTAACAAAATATGTCAAACCAAGGGTGTGGTTAACACATCCATATTTGCAGTGGATTGTCACATACAACAGTATCGAATATGTCAAACCAAGGGTGTGGTTTACACATCCATATTTGCAGTGGATTGTCACATACCACAGTAACAAAATATGTCAAACCAAGGGTGTGGTTAACACATCCATATTTGCAGTAGATTGTCACATACCACAGTAACAAAATATGTCAAACCAAGGGTGTGGTTTACACATCCATATTTGCAGTGGATTGCCACATACCACATTAACAAAATATGTCAAACCAAGGGTGTGGTTTACACATCCATATTTGCAGTGGATTGTCACATACCACAGTAACAAAATATGTCAAACCAAGGGTGTGGTTAACACATCCATATTTGCAGTAGATTGTCACATACCACAGTAACAAAATATGTCAAACCAAGGGTGTGGTTTACACATCCATATTTGCAGTGGATTGCCACATACCACATTAACAAAATATATCAAACCAAGGGTGTAGTTAACACATCCATATGTGCAGTGGATTGCCACATACCACAGTAACAAAATATGTCAAACCAAGGGCGAGGTTAACACACCTATACTTGCAGTGGATTGCTACATACCACATTAACAAAATATGTCAAACCAAGGGTGTGGTTAACACATACATATTTGCAGTAGATTGTCACATACCACAGTAACAAAATATGTCAAACCAAGGGTGTGGTTAACACATCCATATTTGCAGTGGATTGCTACATACCACATTAGCAAAATATGTCAAACCAAGTGTGTGGTTAACACATCCATATTTGCAGTAGATTGTCACATACCACAGTAACAAACTATGTCAAACCAAGGGTGTGGTTTACACATCCATATTTGCAGTGGATTGTCACATTCTACAGTAACAAAATATGTCAAAGCAAGGGTGTGGTTTACACATCCATATTTGCAGTAGATTGCCACATACCACATTAACAAAATATATCAAACCAAGGGTGTAGTTAACACATCCATATTTGCAGTGGATTGCCACATACCACAGTAACAAAATATGTCAAACCAAGGGCGTGGTTAACACACCTATATTTGCCGTGGATTGCTACATACCACATTAACAAAATATGTCAAACCAAGGGTGTGGTTAACACATCCATATTTGCAGTAGATTGTCACATACCACAGTAACAAAATATGTCAAACCAAGGGTGTGGTTAACACATCCATATTTGCAGTGGATTGCTACATACCACATTAACAAAATATGTCAAACCAAGGGTGTGGTTAACACATCCATATTTGCAGTAGATTGTCACATACCACAGTAACAAAATATGTCAAAACAAGGGTGTGGTTTACACATCCATATTTGCAGTGGATTGCCACATACCACATTAACAAAATATGTCAAACCAAGGGTGTGGTTAACACATCCATATTTGCAGTAGATTGTCACATACCACAGTAACAAAATATGTCAAACCAAGGGTGTGGTTAACACATCCATATTTGCAATGGATTGCTACATACCACATTAACAAAATATGTCAAACCAAGGGTGTGGTTAACACATCCATATTTGCAGTAGATTGTCACATACCACAGCAACAAAATATGTCAAAACAAGGGTGTGGTTTACACATCCATATTTGCAGTGGATTGTCACATACTACAGTAACAAAATATGTCAAACCAAGGGTGTGGTTTACACATCCATATTTGCAGTAGATTGCCACATACCACAGTAACAAAATATGTCAAACCAAGGGTGTGGTTTACACATGCATATTTGCAGTAGATTGTCACATACCACAGTAACAAAATATGTCAAACCAAGGGTGTGGTTAACACATCTATATTTGGAGTAGATTATCACATACCACAGTAACAAAATATGTCAAACCATGGGTGTGGTTTACACATCCGTATTTGCAGCGGATTGTCACATACTACAGTAACAAAATATGTCAAACCAAGGGTGTGGTTTACACATCCATATTTGCAGTGGATTGTCACATACCACAGTAACAAAATATGTCAAACCAAGGGTGTGGTTAACACATCCATATTTGCAGTAGATTGTCACATACCACAGTAACAAAATATGTCAAACCAAGGGTTTGGTTAACACATCCATATTTGCAGTGGATTGTCACATACAACAGTATCGAATATGTCAAACCAAGGGTGTGGTTTACACATCCATATTTGCAGTGGATTGTCACCACAGTAACAAAATATGTCAAACCAAGGGTGTGGTTAACACATCCATATTTGCAGTAGATTGTCACATACCACAGTAACAAAATATGTCAAACCAAGGGTGTGGTTAACACATCCATATTTGCAGTGGATTGTCACATACAACAGTATCGAATATGTCAAACCAAGGGTGTGGTTTACACATCCATATTTGCAGTGGATTGTCACATACCACAGTAACAAAATATGTCAAACCAAGGGTGTGGGTAACACATCCATATTTGCAGTAGATTGTCACATACCACAGTAACAAAATATGTCAAACCAAGGGTGTGGTTTACACATCCATATTTGCAGTGGATTGCCACATACCACATTAACAAAATATATCAAACCAAGGGTGTAGTTAACACATCCATATTTGCAGTGGATTACCACATACCACAGTAACAAAATATGTCAAACCAAGGGCGTGGTTAACACACCTATATTTGCAGTGGATTGCTACATACCACATTAACAAAATATGTCAAACCAAGGGTGTGGTTAACACATCCATATTTGCAGTAGATTGTCACATACCACAGTAACAAAATATGTCAAACCAAGGGTGTGGTTAACACATCCATATTTGCAGTGGATTGCTACATACCACATTAATAAAATATGTCAAACCAAGGGTGTGGTTAACACCTCCATATTTGCAGTAGATTGTCACATACCACAGTAACAAAATATGTCAAACCAAGGGTGTGGTTAACACATCCATATTTGCAGTGGCTTGTCACATACAACAGTAACAAAATATGTCAAACCAAGGGTGTCGTTAACACACCCATATTTGCAGTGCATTGTCACATACAACAGTAACAAAATATGTCAAACCAAGGGTGTGGCTTACACATGCATATTTGCTGTGGATTGTCACATACAACAGTAACAAAATATGTCAAACCAAGGGTGTGGTTAACACATCCATATTTGCAGTAGATTGTCACATACCACAGTAACAAAATATGTCAAACCAAGGGTGTTGTTTACACATCCATATTTGCAGTGGATTGTCACATACCACAGTAACAAAATATGTCAAACCAAGGGTCTTTAACACATCCATATTTGCAGTAGATTGTCACATACCACAGTAACAAAATATGTCAAAACAAGGGTGTGGTTTACACATCCATATTTGCAGTGGATTGTCACATACTACAGTAACAAAATATGTCAAACCAAGGGTGTGGTTTACACATCCATATTTGCAGTAGTTTGCCACATACCACAGTAACAAAATATGTCAAACCAAGGGTGTGGTTTACACATGCATATTTGCAGTAGATTGTCACATACCACAGTAACAAAATATGTCAAACCAAGGGTGTGGTTAACACATCTATATTTGGAGTAGATTATCACATACCACAGTAACAAAATATGTCAAACCATGGGTGTGGTTTACACATCCATATTTGCAGCGGATTGTCACATACTACAGTAACAAAATATGTCAAACCAAGGGTGTGGTTTACACATCCATATTTGCAGTGGATTGTCACATACCACAGTAACAAAATATGTCAAACCAAGGGTGTGGTTAACACATCCATATTTGCAGTAGATTGTCACATACCACAGTAACAAAATATGTCAAACCAAGGGTTTGGTTAACACATCCATATTTGCAGTGGATTGTCACATACAACAGTATCGAATATGTCAAACCAAGGGTGTGGTTTACACATCCATATTTGCAGTGGATTGTCACCACAGTAACAAAATATGTCAAACCAAGGGTGTGGTTAACACATCCATATTTGCAGTAGATTGTCACATACCACAGTAACAAAATATGTCAAACCAAGGGTGTGGTTAACACATCCATATTTGCAGTGGATTGTCACATACAACAGTATCGAATATGTCAAACCAAGGGTGTGGTTTACACATCCATATTTGCAGTGGATTGTCACATACCACAGTAACAAAATATGTCAAACCAAGGGTGTGGGTAACACATCCATATTTGCAGTAGATTGTCACATACCACAGTAACAAAATATGTCAAACCAAGGGTGTGGTTTACACATCCATATTTGCAGTGGATTGCCACATACCACATTAACAAAATATATCAAACCAAGGGTGTAGTTAACACATCCATATTTGCAGTGGATTACCACATACCACAGTAACAAAATATGTCAAACCAAGGGCGTGGTTAACACACCTATATTTGCAGTGGATTGCTACATACCACATTAACAAAATATGTCAAACCAAGGGTGTGGTTAACACATCCATATTTGCAGTAGATTGTCACATACCACAGTAACAAAATATGTCAAACCAAGGGTGTGGTTAACACATCCATATTTGCAGTGGATTGCTACATACCACATTAATAAAATATGTCAAACCAAGGGTGTGGTTAACACCTCCATATTTGCAGTAGATTGTCACATACCACAGTAACAAAATATGTCAAACCAAGGGTGTGGTTAACACATCCATATTTGCAGTGGCTTGTCACATACAACAGTAACAAAATATGTCAAACCAAGGGTGTCGTTAACACACCCATATTTGCAGTGCATTGTCACATACAACAGTAACAAAATATGTCAAACCAAGGGTGTGGCTTACACATGCATATTTGCTGTGGATTGTCACATACAATAGTAACAAAATATGTCAAACCAAGGGTGTGGTTAACACATCCATATTTGCAGTAGATTGTCACATACCACAGTAACAAAATATGTCAAACCAAGGGTGTTGTTTACACATCCATATTTGCAGTGGATTGTCACATACCACAGTAACAAAATATGTCAAACCAAGGGTCCTTAACACATCCATATTTGCAGTAGATTGTCACATACCACAGTAACAAAATATGACAAACCAAGGGTGTTGTTTACACATCCATATTTGCAGTGGATTGTCACATGCCACAGTAACAAAATATGTCAAACCAAGGGTGTGGTTTACACATCCATATTTGCAGTGGATTGTCACATACCACAGTAACAAAATATGTCAAACCAAGGGTGTGGTTTACACATCCATATTTGCAGTAGATTGCCACATACCACAGTAACAAAATATTTCAAACCAAGGGTGTGGTTTACACATGCATATTTGCAGTAGATTGTCACATACCACAGTAACAAAATATGTCAAACCAAGGGTGTGGTTAACACATCCATATTTGGAGTAGATTATCACATACCACAGTAACAAAATATGTCATACCATGGGTGTGGTTTACACATCCATATTTGCAGTGGATTGTCACATACTACAGTAACAAAATATGTCAAACCAAGGGTGTGGTTTACACATCCATATTTGCAGTAGATTGTCACATACCACAGTAACAAAATATGTCAAACCAAGGGTGTAGTTTACACATCCTATTTGCAGTGGATTGTCACATACCACAGTAACAAAATATGTCAAACCAAGGGTGTGGTTAACACATCCATATTTGAAGTAGATTGTCACATACCACAGTAACAAAATATGTCAAACCAAGGGTGTGGTTAACACATCCATATTTGCAGTGGATTGTCACATACAACTGTATCGAATATGTCAAACCAAGGGTGTGGTTTACACATCCATATTTGCAGTGGATTGTCACATACAACAGTAACAAATCATGTCAAACCAAGGGTGTGGTTAACACATCCATATTTGCAGTAGATTGTCACATACCACAGTAACAAAATATGTTAAACCAAGGGTGTGGTTTACACATCCATATTTGTAGTGGATTGTCACATACCACATTAACAAAATATGTCAAACCAAGGGTGTGGTTAACACATCCATATTTGCAGTGGATTGTCACATACAACAGTAACAAAATATGTCAAACCAAGGGTGAGGCTTACACATGCATTTTGCAGTGGATTGTCACATACAACAGTAACAAAATATGTCAAACCAAGGGTGTGGTTAACACATCCATATTTGCAGTGGATTGTCATATGCCACAGTAAGAAAATATGTCAAACCAAGGGTGTGGTTAACACATCCATATTTGCAGTGGATTGCCACATACCACCGTAACAAAATATGTCAAACCAAGGGTGTGGTTTACACATCCATATTTGCAGTAGATTGCCACATACCACAGTAACAAAATATTTCAAACCAAGGGTGTGGTTTACACATGCATATTTGCAGTAGATTGTCACATACCACAGTAACAAAATATGTCAAACCAAGGGTGTGGTTAACACATCCATATTTGGAGTAGATTATCACATACCACAGTAACAAAATATGTCATACCATGGGTGTGGTTTACACATCCATATTTGCAGTGGATTGTCACATACTACAGTAACAAAATATGTCAAACCAAGGGTGTGGTTTACACATCCATATTTGCAGTAGATTGTCACATACCACAGTAACAAAATATGTCAAACCAAGGGTGTAGTTTACACATCCTATTTGCAGTGGATTGTCACATACCACAGTAACAAAATATGTCAAACCAAGGGTGTGGTTAACACATCCATATTTGAAGTAGATTGTCACATACCACAGTAACAAAATATGTCAAACCAAGGGTGTGGTTAACACATCCATATTTGCAGTGGATTGTCACATACAACTGTATCGAATATGTCAAACCAAGGGTGTGGTTTACACATCCATATTTGCAGTGGATTGTCACATACAACAGTAACAAATCATGTCAAACCAAGGGTGTGGTTAACACATCCATATTTGCAGTAGATTGTCACATACCACAGTAACAAAATATGTTAAACCAAGGGTGTGGTTTACACATCCATATTTGTAGTGGATTGTCACATACCACATTAACAAAATATGTCAAACCAAGGGTGTGGTTAACACATCCATATTTGCAGTGGATTGTCACATACAACAGTAACAAAATATGTCAAACCAAGGGTGAGGCTTACACATGCATTTTGCAGTGGATTGTCACATACAACAGTAACAAAATATGTCAAACCAAGGGTGTGGTTAACACATCCATATTTGCAGTGGATTGTCATATGCCACAGTAAGAAAATATGTCAAACCAAGGGTGTGGTTAACACATCCATATTTGCAGTGGATTGCCACATACCACCGTAACAAAATATGTCAAACCAAGGGTGTGGTTAACACATCCATATTTGCAGTGGATTGTCACATGCCACAGTAACAAAATATGTCAAACCAAGGGTGTGGTTTACATATCCATATTTGCAGTCGATTGCCACATACCACAGTAACAAAATATGTCAAACCATGGGTGTGGTTTACACATCCATATTTGCAGTGGATTGTCACATACTACAGTAACAAAATATGTCAAATCAAGGGTGTGGTTTACACATCCATATTTGCAGTAGATTGCCACATACCACAGTAACAAAATATGTCAAACCAAGGGCGTGGTATACACATGCATAATTGCAGTAGATTGTTACATATCACAGTAACAAAATATGTCAAACCAAGGGTGTGGTTTACACATCCATATTTGCAGTGGATTGCCACATACCACAGTAACACAATATGTCAAACCAAGGGTGTGGTTAACACATCCATATTTGCAGTGGATTGTCACATACAACAGTAACAAAATATGTCAAACCAAAGGTGTGGTTAACACATCCATATTTGCAGTGGATTGTCACATGCCACAGTAACAAAATATGTCAAACCAAGGGTGTGGTTAACACATCCATATTTGCAGTGGATTGTCACATACAACAGTATCGAATATGTCAAACCAAGGGTGTGGTTTACATATCCATATTTGCAGTGGATTGCCACATACCACAGTAACAAAATATGTCAAACCAAGGATGTGGTTTACATATCCATATTTGCAGTGGATTGCCACATACCACAGTAACAAAATATGTCAAACCATGTGTGTGGTTTACACATCCATATTTGCAGTGGATTGTCATATGCCACAGTAACAAAATATGTCAAACCAAGGATGCGGTAACACACCAATATTTGCAGTGGATTGCCACATGCCACAGTAACAAAATATGTCAAACCAAGTGTGTGGTTTACACTTCCATGTTTGCAGTGGATTGCTACATACAACAGTAAGAAAATATGTCAAACCAAGGGTGTGGTTTGCACATCCATATTTGCAGTGGATTGCTACATACCACATTAACAAAATATGTCAAACCAAGGGTGTGGTTAACACATTCATATATGCAGTGGATTGTCACATACAACAGTAATAAAATATGTCAAACCAAGGGTGTCTTTAACACGTCCATATTTGCAGTGGATTGCCACATACAACAGTAACAAAATATGTCAAACCAAAGGTGTGGTTAACACATCCATGTTTGCAGTGGATTGCTAGATACAACAGTAAGAAAATATGTCAAACCAAGGGTGTGGTTTGCACATCCATATTTGCAGTGGATTGCTACATACCACATTAACAAAATATGTCAAACCAAGGGTGTGGTTAACACATTCATATATGCAGTGGATTGTCACATACAACAGTAACAAAATATGTCAAACCAAGGGTGTCTTTAACACGTCCATATTTGCAGTGGATTGCCACATACAACAGTAACAAAATATGTCAAACCAAGGGTGTGGTTTACACATCCATATTTGCAGTAGATTACCACATACCACAGTAACAAAATATGTCAAACCAAGGGTGTGGTTTACACATGCATATTTGCAGTAGATTGTCACATACCACAGTAACAAAATATGTCAAACCAAGGGTGTGGTTAACACATCTATATTTGGAGTAGATTATCACATACCACAGTAACAAAATATGTCAAACCATGGGTGTGGTTTACACATCCATATTTGCAGTGGATTGTCACATACCACAGTAACAAAATATGTCAAACCAAGGGTCTGGTTAACACATCCATATTTGCAGTAGATTGTCACATACCACAGTAACAAAATATGTCAAACCAAGGGTGTGGTTAACACATCCATATTTGCAGTGGATTGCTACATACCACATTAACAAAATATGTCAAACCAAGTGTGTGGTTAACACATCCATATTTGCAGTAGATTGTCACATACCACAGTAACAAACTATGTCAAACCAAGGGTGTGGTTTACACATCCATATTTGCAGTGGATTGTCACATTCTACAGTAACAAAATATGTCAAACCAAGGGTGTGGTTAACACATCCATATTTGCAGTAGATTGTCACATACCACAGTAACAAAATATGTCAAACCAAGGGTGTGGTTAACACATCCATATTTGCAGTAGATTGTCACATACCACAGTAACAAAATATGTCAAACCAAGGGTGTGGTTAACACATCCATATTTGGAGTAGATTATCACATACCACAGTAACAAAATATGTCATACCATGGGTGTGGTTTACACATCCATATTTGCAGTGGATTGTCACATACTACAGTAACAAAATATGTCAAACCAAGGGTGTGGTTTACACATCCATATTTGCAGTAGATTGTCACATACCACAGTAACAAAATATGTCAAACCAAGGGTGTAGTTTACACATCCTATTTGCAGTGGATTGTCACATACCACAGTAACAAAATATGTCAAACCAAGGGTGTGGTTAACACATCCATATTTGAAGTAGATTGTCACATACCACAGTAACAAAATATGTCAAACCAAGGGTGTGGTTAACACATCCATATTTGCAGTGGATTGTCACATACAACTGTATCGAATATGTCAAACCAAGGGTGTGGTTTACACATCCATATTTGCAGTGGATTGTCACATACAACAGTAACAAATCATGTCAAACCAAGGGTGTGGTTAACACATCCATATTTGCAGTAGATTGTCACATACCACAGTAACAAAATATGTTAAACCAAGGGTGTGGTTTACACATCCATATTTGTAGTGGATTGTCACATACCACATTAACAAAATATGTCAAACCAAGGGTGTGGTTAACACATCCATATTTGCAGTGGATTGTCACATACAACAGTAACAAAATATGTCAAACCAAGGGTGAGGCTTACACATGCATTTTGCAGTGGATTGTCACATACAACAGTAACAAAATATGTCAAACCAAGGGTGTGGTTAACACATCCATATTTGCAGTGGATTGTCATATGCCACAGTAAGAAAATATGTCAAACCAAGGGTGTGGTTAACACATCCATATTTGCAGTGGATTGCCACATACCACCGTAACAAAATATGTCAAACCAAGGGTGTGGTTAACACATCCATATTTGCAGTGGATTGTCACATGCCACAGTAACAAAATATGTCAAACCAAGGGTGTGGTTTACATATCCATATTTGCAGTCGATTGCCACATACCACAGTAACAAAATATGTCAAACCATGGGTGTGGTTTACACATCCATATTTGCAGTGGATTGTCACATACTACAGTAACAAAATATGTCAAATCAAGGGTGTGGTTTACACATCCATATTTGCAGTAGATTGCCACATACCACAGTAACAAAATATGTCAAACCAAGGGCGTGGTATACACATGCATAATTGCAGTAGATTGTTACATATCACAGTAACAAAATATGTCAAACCAAGGGTGTGGTTTACACATCCATATTTGCAGTGGATTGCCACATACCACAGTAACACAATATGTCAAACCAAGGGTGTGGTTAACACATCCATATTTGCAGTGGATTGTCACATACAACAGTAACAAAATATGTCAAACCAAAGGTGTGGTTAACACATCCATATTTGCAGTGGATTGTCACATGCCACAGTAACAAAATATGTCAAACCAAGGGTGTGGTTAACACATCCATATTTGCAGTGGATTGTCACATACAACAGTATCGAATATGTCAAACCAAGGGTGTGGTTTACATATCCATATTTGCAGTGGATTGCCACATACCACAGTAACAAAATATGTCAAACCAAGGATGTGGTTTACATATCCATATTTGCAGTGGATTGCCACATACCACAGTAACAAAATATGTCAAACCATGTGTGTGGTTTACACATCCATATTTGCAGTGGATTGTCATATGCCACAGTAACAAAATATGTCAAACCAAGGATGCGGTAACACACCAATATTTGCAGTGGATTGCCACATGCCACAGTAACAAAATATGTCAAACCAAGTGTGTGGTTTACACTTCCATGTTTGCAGTGGATTGCTACATACAACAGTAAGAAAATATGTCAAACCAAGGGTGTGGTTTGCACATCCATATTTGCAGTGGATTGCTACATACCACATTAACAAAATATGTCAAACCAAGGGTGTGGTTAACACATTCATATATGCAGTGGATTGTCACATACAACAGTAATAAAATATGTCAAACCAAGGGTGTCTTTAACACGTCCATATTTGCAGTGGATTGCCACATACAACAGTAACAAAATATGTCAAACCAAAGGTGTGGTTAACACATCCATGTTTGCAGTGGATTGCTAGATACAACAGTAAGAAAATATGTCAAACCAAGGGTGTGGTTTGCACATCCATATTTGCAGTGGATTGCTACATACCACATTAACAAAATATGTCAAACCAAGGGTGTGGTTAACACATTCATATATGCAGTGGATTGTCACATACAACAGTAACAAAATATGTCAAACCAAGGGTGTCTTTAACACGTCCATATTTGCAGTGGATTGCCACATACAACAGTAACAAAATATGTAAAACCAAGGGTGTGGTTTACACATCCATATTTGCAGTGGATTGTCACATACAACAGTAACAAAATATGTCAAACCAAGGGGGTGGTTAACACATCCATATTTGTAGTGGATTATCACATACCACATTAACAAAATATGTCAAACCAAGGGTGTGGTTTACACATCCATATTTGCAGTGGATTGCCGCATACCACAGTAACACAATATGTCAAACCAAGGGTGTGGTTAACACATCCATATTTGCAGTGGATTGTCACATACAACAATAACAAAATATGTAAAACCAAGGATGTGGTTTACACATCCATTTTTGCAGTGGATTGTCACATACAACAGTAACAAAATATGTCAAACCAAGGGTGTCGTTAACACGTCCATATTTGCTGTGGATTGTCACATACAACAGTAACAACATATGTCAAACCAAGGGTGTGGTTTACACATCCATATTTGCAGTGGATTGCCGCATACCACAGTAACAAAATATGTCAAACCAAGGGTGTGGTTTACACATCCATATATGCAGTAGATTGTCACATACCACAGTAACAAAATATGTCAAACCAAGGGTGTGGTTTACACATGCATATTTGCAGTAGATTGTCACATACCACAGTAACAAAATATGTCAAACCAAGGGTGTGGTTAACACATCCATATTTGCAGTGGATTGTTACATACCACAGTAACAAAATATGTCAAACCAAGGGTGTGGTTAACACATGCATATTTGCAGTAGATTGTCACATACCACAGTAACAAAATATGTCAAACCAAGGGTGTGGTTAACACATCCATATATGCAGTAGATTGTCACATACCACAGTAACAAAATATGTCAAACCAAGGGTGTGGTTTACATATGCATATTTGCAGTAGATTGTCACATACCACAATAACAAAATATGTCAAACCAAGGGTGTGGTTAACACATCCATATTTGCAGTGGATTGTTACATACCACAGTAACAAAATATGTCAAACCAAGGGTGTGGTTAACACATCCATATTTGCAGTGGATTGCCACATAGCACAGTAACAAAATATGTCAAACCAAGGATGCGGTAACACACCAATATTTGCAGTGGATTGCCACATGCCAAGTAACAAAATATGTCAAACTAAGGGTTTGGTTAACACATCCATATTTGCAGTGGATTGTTACATACCACAGTAAAAAAATATGTCAAACCAAGGGTGTGGTTAACACATCCATATTTGCAGTGGATTGCCACATAGCACTGTAACAAAATATGTCAAACCAAGGATGCGGTAACACACCAATATTTGCAGTGGATTGCCACATGCCACAGTAACAAAATATGTCAAACCAAGGGTGTGGTTTACACATCCATATTTGCAGTGGGTTGCCACATACCACATAAGCAAAATTTGTCAAACCAAGGGTGTGGTTAACACATTCATATATGCAGTGGATTGTCACATACCACAGTAACAAAAATATGTCAAACCGAGGGTGTGGTTAACACATCCATATTTGCAGTAGATTGTCACATACCACAGAAACAAAATATGTCAAACCAAGGGTGTGGTTTACACATCCATATTTGCAGTAGATTGTCACATACCACAGTAACAAAATATGTCAAACCAAGGGTGTGGTTTACACATCCATATTTGCAGTAGATTGTCACATACGATAGTAACAAAATATGTCAAACCAAGGGTGTTGTATACACATCCATATTTGCAGTGGATTGTCACATACCACAGTAAAAAAATACGTCAAACCAAGGGTGTGGTTTACACATCCATATTTGCAGTGGATTGCCACATAGCACTGTAACAAAATATGTCAAACCAAGGATGCGGTAACACACCAATATTTGCAGTGGATTGCCACATGCCACAGTAACAAAATATGTCAAACCAAGGATGCGGTAACACACCAATATTTGCAGTGGATTGCCACATGCCAAGTAACAAAATATGTCAAACTAAGGGTTTGGTTAACACATCCATATTTGCAGTGGATTGTTACATACCACAGTAAAAAAATATGTCAAACCAAGGGTGTGGTTAACACATCCATATTTGCAGTGGATTGCCACATAGCACTGTAACAAAATATGTCAAACCAAGGATGCGGTAACACACCAATATTTGCAGTGGATTGCCACATGCCACAGTAACAAAATATGTCAAACCAAGGGTGTGGTTTACACATCCATATTTGCAGTGGGTTGCCACATACCACATAAGCAAAATTTGTCAAACCAAGGGTGTGGTTAACACATTCATATATGCAGTGGATTGTCACATACCACAGTAACAAAAATATGTCAAACCGAGGGTGTGGTTAACACATCCATATTTGCAGTAGATTGTCACATACCACAGAAACAAAATATGTCAAACCAAGGGTGTGGTTTACACATCCATATTTGCAGTAGATTGTCACATACCACAGTAACAAAATATGTCAAACCAAGGGTGTGGTTTACACATCCATATTTGCAGTAGATTGTCACATACGATAGTAACAAAATATGTCAAACCAAGGGTGTTGTATACACATCCATATTTGCAGTGGATTGTCACATACCACAGTAACAAAATATGTCAAACCAAGGGTGTGGTTTACATATCCATATTTGCAGTGGATTGCCACATACCACAGTAACAAAATATGTCAAACTATGGGTGTGGATAACACATCCATATTTGCAGTCGATTGTCACATACTACAGTAACAAAATATGTCAAACCAAGGGTGTGGTTTACACATCCATATTTGCAGTAGATTGCCACATACCACAGCAACAAAATATGTCAAACTAAGGGTGTGGTTTACACATGCATATTTGCAGTAGATTGTCACATACCACAGTAAAAAAATACGTCAAACCAAGGGTGTGGTTTACACATCCATATTTGCAGTGGATTGTCACATACCACAGTAACAAAATATGTCAAACCAAGGGTGTGGTTAACACATCCATATTTGCAGTAGATTGTCACATACCACAGTAACAAAATATGTCAAACCAAGGGTGTCGTTAACACATCCATATTTGAAGTGGATTGTCACATACAACAGTATCGAATATGTCAAACCAAGGGTGTGGTTTACACATCCATATTTGCAGTGGATTGTCACATACCACAGTAACAAAATATGTCAAACCAAGGGTGTGGTTTACACATCCATATTTGCAGTGGATTGTCACATACCACAGTAACAAAATATGTCAAACCAAGGGTGTGGTTAACACATCCATATTTGCAGTAGATTGTCACATACCACAGTAACAAAATATGCCAAACCAAGGGTGTGGTTAACACATCCATATTTTAAGTGGATTGTCACATACAACAGTATCGACTATGTCAAACCAAGGGTGTGGTTTACACATCCATATTTGCAGTGGATTGTCACATACCACAGTAACAAAATATGTCAAACCAAGGGTGTGGTTAACACATCCATATTTGCAGTGGATTGCAACATACCACATTAACAAAATATGTCAAACCAACGGTATGGTTAACACATCCATATTTGCAGTAGATTGTCACATACCACAGTAACAAAATATGTCAAACCAAGGGTGTGGTTAACACATTCATATTTGCAGTGGCTTGTCACATCCAACAGTAACAAAATATGTCAAACCAAGGGTGTGGTTAGCACATCCATATTTGTAGTAGATTGTCACATACCACATTAACAAAATATGTCAAACCAAGGGTGTGGTTAACACATCCATATTTGCAGTGGATTGTCACATACAACAGTAACAAAATATGACAAACCAAGGGTGTGTCTTACACAGGCATATTTGCAGTTTATTGTCACATACAACAGTAACAAAATATGTCAAACCATGGGTGTGGTTTACACATCCATATTTGCAGTGGATTGTCACATACTACAGTAACAAAATATATCAAACCAAGGGTGTGGTTTACACATCCATATTTGCAATAGATTGCCACATACCACCGTAACAAAATATGTCAAACCATGGGTGTGGTTTACACATCCATATTTGCAGTGGATTGTCACAAACTACAGTAACAAAATATGTCAAACCAAGTGTGTGGTTAACACATCCATATTTGCAGTGGATTGCTACATACCACATTAACAAAATATGTCAAACCAAGGGTGTGGTTTACACATCCATATTTGCAGTAGATTGTCACATACCACAGTAACAAAATATGTCAAACCAAGGGTGTGGTTTACACATCCATATTTGCAGTAGATTGTCACATACGATAGTAACAAAATATGTCAAACCAAGGGTGTTGTATACACATCCATATTTGCAGTGGATTGTCACATACCACAGCAACAAAATATGTCAAACCAAGGGTGTGGTTTACATATCCATATTTGCAGTGGATTGCCACATACCACAGTAACAAAATATGTCAAACCATGGGTGTGGTTTACACATCCATATTTGCAGTCGATTGTCACATACTACAGTAACAAAATATGTCAAAACAAGGGTGTGGTTTACACATGCATATTTGCAGTAGATTGTCACATACCACAGTAACAAAATATGTCAAACCAAGGGTGTGGTTTACACATCCATATTTGCAGTGGATTGTCACATACCACAGTAACAAAATATGTCAAACCAAGGGTGTGGTTAACACATCCATATTTGCAGTAGATTGTCACATACCACAGTAACAAAATATGTCAAACCAAGGGTGTCGTTAACACATCCATATTTGAAGTGGATTGTCACATACAACAGTATCGAATATGTCAAACCAAGGGTGTGGTTTACACATCCATATTTGCAGTGGATTGTCACATACCACAGTAACAAAATATGTCAAACCAAGAGTGTGGTTTACACATCCATATTTGCAGTGGATTGTCACATACCACAGTAACAAAATATGTCAAACCAAGGGTGTGGTTAACACATCCATATTTGCAGTGGATTGCTACATACCACATTAACAAAATATGTCAAACCAACGGTGTGGTTAACACATCCATATTTGCAGTAGATTGTCACATACCACAGTAACAAAATATGTCAAACCAAGGGTGTGGTTAACACATTCATATTTGCAGTGGCTTGTCACATCCAACAGTAACAAAATATGTCAAACCAAGGGTGTCGTTAACACCCATATATCCAGTGGATTGTCACATACAACAGTAACAACATATGTCAAACCAAGGGTGTGGTTAGCACATCCATATTTGTAGTGGATTGTCACATACCACATTAACAAAATATGTCAAACCAAGGGTGTGGTTAACACATCCATATTTGCAGTGGATTGTCACATACAACAGTAACCAAATATGACAAACCAAGGGTGTGGCTTACACATGCATATTTGCAGTTTATTGTCACATACAACAGTAACAAAATATGTCAAACCAAGGGTGTGGTTAACACATCCATATTTGCAGTGGATTGTCACAAGCCACAGTAACAAAATATGTCAAACCAAGGGTGTGGTTAACACATCCATATTTGCAGTGGATTGTCACATACAACAGTATCGAATATGTCAAACCAAGGGTGTGGTTTACATATCCATATTTGCAGTGGATTGCCACATACTACAGTAACAAAATATGTCAAACCAAGGGTGTGGTTTACATATCCATATTTGCAGTGGATTGCCACATAGCACAGTAACAAAATATGTCAAACCAAGGGTGTGGTTTACACATCCATATTTGCAGTGGATTGTCACATACTACAGTAACAAAATATGTCAAACCAAGGGTGTGGTTTACACATCCATATTTGCAGTAGATTGCCACATACCACAGTAACAAAATATGTCAAACCAAGGGCGTGGTTTACACATGCATATTTGCAGTAGATTGTCACATACCACAGTAACAAAATATGTCAAACCAAGGGTGTGGTTTACACATCCATCTTTGCAGTGGATTGTCACATACCACAGTAACAAAATATGTCAAACCAAGGGTGTGGTTAACACATCCATATTTGCAGTAGATTGTCACATACCACAGTAACAAAATATGTCAAACCAAGGGTGTGGTTAACACATCCATATTTGCAGTGGATTGTCACATACAACAGTATCGACTATGTCAAACCAAGGGTGTGGTTTACACATCCATATTTGCAGTGGATTGTCACATACCACAGTAACAAAATATGTCAAACCAAGGGTGTGGTTAACACATCCATATTTGCAGTAGATTGTATCATACCACAGTAACAAAATATGTTAAACCAAAGGTGTGGTTTACACATCCATATTTGCAGTGGATTGCCACATACCACATTAACAAAATATGTCAAACCAAGTGTGTAGTTAACACATCCATATTTGCAGTGGATTGTCACATACCACAGCAACAAAATATGTCAAACCAAGGGTGTGGTTTACATATCCATATTTGCAGTGGATTGCCACATACCACAGTAACAAAATATGTCAAACCATGGGTGTGGTTTACACATCCATATTTGCAGTCGATTGTCACATACTACAGTAACAAAATATGTCAAACCAAGGGTGTGGTTTACACATCCATATTTGCAGTAGATTGCCACATACCACAGCAACAAAATATGTCAAACCAAGGGTGTGGTTTACACATGCATATTTGCAGTAGATTGTCACATACCACAGTAACAAAATATGTCAAACCAAGGGTGTCGTTAACACATCCATATTTGAAGTGGATTGTCACATACAACAGTATCGAATATGTCAAACCAAGGGTGTGGTTTACACATCCATATTTGCAGTGGATTGTCACATACCACAGTAACAAAATATGTCAAACCAAGGGTGTGGTTTACACATCCATATTTGCAGTGGATTGTCACATACCACAGTAACAAAATATGTCAAACCAAGGGTGTGGTTAACACATCCATATTTGCAGTGGATTGCTACATACCATATTAACAAAATATGTCAAACCAACGGTGTGGTTAACACATCCATATTTGCAGTAGATTGTCACATACCACAGTAACAAAATATGTCAAAGCAAGGGTGTGGTTAACACATTCATATTTGCAGTGGCTTGTCACATCCAACAGTAACAAAATATGTCAAACCAAGGGTGTCGTTAACACCCATATTTCCAGTGGATTGTCACATACAACAGTAACAACATATGTCAAACCAAGGGTGTGGTTAACACATCCATATTTGCAGTGGATTGTCACATACAACAGTAACAATATATGACAAACCAAGGGTGTGGCTTACACATGCATATTTGCAGTTTATTGTCACATACAACAGTAACAAAATATGTCAAACCAAGGGTGTGGTTAACACATCCATATTTGCAGTGGATTGTTACATGCCACAGTAACAAATTATGTCAAACCAAGGGTGTGGTTAACACATCCATAGTTGCAGTGGATTGTCACATACAACAGTATCGAATATGTCAAACCAAGGGTGTGGTTTACATATCCATATTTGCAGTGGATTGCCACATACCACAGTAACAAAATATGTCAAACCAAGGGTGTGGTTTACATATCCATATTTGCAGTGGATTGCCACATACCACAGTAACAAAATATGTCAAACCAAGGGTGTGGTTTACACATCCATATTTGCAGTGGATTGTCACATACTACAGTAACAAAATATGTCAAACCAAGGGTGTGGTTTACACATCCATATTTGCAGTAGATTGCCACATACCACAGTAATAAAATATGTCAAACCAAGGGCGTGGTTTACACATGCATATTTGCAGTAGATTGTCACATACCACAGTAACAAAATATGTCAAACCAAGGGTGTGATTTACACATCCATCTTTGCAGTGGATTGTCACATACCACAGTAACAAAATATGTCAAACCAAGGGTGTGGTTAACACATCCATATTTGCAGTAGATTGTCACATACCACAGTAACAAAATATGTCAAACCAAGGGTGTGGTTAACACATCCATATTTGCAGTGGATTGTCACATACAACAGTATCGACTATGTCAAACCAAGGGTGTGGTTTACACATCCATATTTGCAGTGGATTGTCACATACCACAGTAACAAAATATGTCAAACCAAGGGTGTGGTTAACACATCCATATTTGCAGTAGATTGTCTCATACCACAGTAACAAAATATGTTAAACCAAAGGTGTGGTTTACACATCCATATTTGCAGTGGATTGCCACATACCACATTAACAAAATATGTCAAACCAAGGGTGTAGTTAACACATCCATATTTGCAGTGAATTGCCACATACCACAGTAACAAAATATGTCAAACCAAGGGTGTGGTTAACACATCCATATTTGCAGTGGATTGCTACATACCACATTAACAAAATATGTCAAACCAAGGCTATGGTTAACACTTCCATATTTGCAGTAGATTGTCACATACCACAGTAACAAAATATGTCAAACCAAGGGTGTGGTTAACACATTCATATTTGCTGTGGCATGTCACATCCAACAGTAACAAAATATGTCAAACCAAGGGTGTCGTTAACACACCCATATTTGCAGTGGATTGTCACATACAACAGTAACAAAATATGTTAAACCAAGGGTGTGGTTAGCACATCCATATTTGTTGTGGATTGTCACATACCACATTAACAAAATATGTCAAACCAAGGGTGTGGTTAACACATCCATATTTGCAGTGGATTGTCACATGCCACAGTAACAAAATATGTCAAACCAAGGGTGTGGTTAACACATCCATATTTGCAGTGGATTGTCACATACAACAGTATCGAATATGTCAAACCAAGGGTGTGGTTTACACATCCATATTTGCAGTGGATTGCCACATAGCACAGTAGCAAAATATGTCAAACCAAGGATGCGGTAACACACCAAAATTTGCAGTGGATTGCCACATGCCACAGTAACGAAATATGTCAAACCATGGGTGTGGTTTACACATCCATATTTGCAGTGGGTTGCCACATACCACATAAGCAAAATTTGTCAAACCAAGGGTGTGGTTAACACATTCATATATGCAGTGGATTGTCACATACAACAGTAACAAAATATGTCAAAACAAGGGTGTCGTTAACACGTCCATATTTGTAGTGGATTGCCACATACAACAGTAACAAAATATGTAAAACCAAGGGTGTTGTTTATATATCCATATTTGCAGTGGATTGCCACATACCACAGTAACAAAATATGTCAAACCAAGGGTGTGGTTTACACATCCATATTTGCAGTGGATTGCCACATACCACAGTAACACAATATGTCAAACCAAGGGTGTGGTTTACATATCCATATTTGCAGTCGATTGCCACATACCACAGTAACAAAATATGTCAAACCATGGGTGTGGTTTACATATCCATATTTGCAGTGGATTGTCACATACTACAGTAACAAAATATGTCAAATCAAGGGTGTGGTTTACACATCCATATTTGCAGTAGATTGCCACATACCACAGTAACAAAATATGTCAAACCAAGGGCGTGGTTTACACATGAATAATTGCAGTAGATTGTTACATTCCACAGTAACAAAATATGTCAAACCAAGGGTGTGGTTTACACATCCATATTTGCAGTGGATTGCCACATACCACAGTAACACGATATGTCAAACCAAGGGTGTGGTTAACACATCCATATTTGCAGTGGATTGTCACATACAACAGTAACAAAATATGTCAAACCAAAGGTGTGGTTAACACATCCATATTTGCAGTGGATTGTCACATGCCACAGTAACAAAATATGTCAAACCATGGGTGTGGTTAACACATCCATATTTGCAGTGGATTGTCACATACAACAGTATCGAATATGTCAAACCAAGGGTGTGGTTTACATATCCATATTTGCAGTGGATTGCCACATACAACAGTAACAAAATATGTAAAACCAAGGGTGTTGTTTATATATCCATATTTGCAGTGGATTGCCACATACCACAGTAACAAAATATGTCAAACCAAGGGTGTGGTTTACACATCCATATTTGCAGTGGATTGCCACATACCACAGTAACACAATATGTCAAACCAAGGGTGTGGTTAACACATCCATACTTGCAGTGGATTGTCACATACAACAGTAACAAAATATGTCAAACCAAGGGTGTGGTTAACACATCCATATTTGCAGTGGATTGTCACATGCCACAGTAACAAAATATGTCAAACCAAGGGTGTGGTTTACATATCCATATTTGCAGTCGATTGCCACATACCACAGTAACAAAATATGTCAAACCATGGGTGTGGTTTACATATCCATATTTGCAGTGGATTGTCACATACTACAGTAACAAAATATGTCAAATCAAGGGTGTGGTTTACACATCCATATTTGCAGTAGATTGCCACATACCACAGTAACAAAATATGTCAAACCAAGGGCGTGGTTTACACATGAATAATTGCAGTAGATTGTTACATACCACAGTAACAAAATATGTCAAACCAAGGGTGTGGTTTACACATCCATATTTGCAGTGGATTGCCACATACCACAGTAACACGATATGTCAAACCAAGGGTGTGGTTAACACATCCATATTTGCAGTGGATTGTCACATACAACAGTAACAAAATATGTCAAACCAAAGGTGTGGTTAACACATCCATATTTGCAGTGGATTGTCACATGCCACAGTAACAAAATATGTCAAACCATGGGTGTGGTTAACACATCCATATTTGCAGTGGATTGTCACATACAACAGTATCGAATATGTCAAACCAAGGGTGTGGTTTACATATCCATATTTGCAGTGGATTGCCACATACAACAGTAACAAAATATGTCAAACCAAGGGTGTGGTTTACATATCCATATTTGCAGTGGATTGCCACATATCACAGTAACAAGATATGTCAAACCATGTGTGTGGTTTACACATCCATATTTGCAGTGGATTGTCACATTCTACAGTAACAAAGTATGTCAAACCAAGGGTGTGGTTTACACATCCATCTTTGCAGTAGATTGCCACATACCACATTAACAAAATATGTCAAACCAAGGGCGTGGTTTACACATGCATATTTGCAGTAGATTGTTACATACCACAGTAACAAAATATGTCAAACCAAGGGGGTGGTTTACACATCTATATTTGCAGTGGATTGTCACATACCACAGTAACAGAATATGTCAAACCAAGGGTGTGGTTAACACATCCATATTTGCAGTAGATTGTCACATACCACAGTAACAAAATATGTCAAACCAAGGGTGTGGTTAACACATCCATATTTGCAGTGGATTGTCACATACAACAGTATCGACTATGTCAAACCAAGGGTGTGGTTTACACATCCATATTTGCAGTGGAATGTCACATACCACAGTAACAAAATATGTCAAACCAAGGGTGTGGTTACCACATCCATATTTGTTGTGGATTGTCACATACCACACTAACAAAATATGTCAAACCAAGGGTGTGGTTAACACATCCATATTTGCAGTGGATTGTCACATACAACAGTATCGACTATGTCAAACCAAGGGTGTGGTTTACACATCCATATTTGCAGTGGATTGTCACATGCCACAGTAACAAAATATGTCAAACCAAGGGTGTGGTTAACACATCCATATTTGCAGTAGATTGTCTCATACCACAGTAACAAAATATGTTAAACCAAGGGTGTGGTTTACACATCCATATTTGCAGTGGATTGCCACCTACCACATTAACAAAATATGTCAAACCAAGGGTGTAGTTAACACATCCATATTTGCAGTGGATTGTCACATACAACAGTATCGAATATGTCAAACCAAGGGTGTGGTTTACACATCCATATTTGCAGTGGATTGTCACATACCATAGTAACAAAATATGTTAAACCAAGGGTGTGGTTTACACATCCATATTTGCAGTGGATTGCTACATACTACATTAACAAAATATGTCAAACCAACGGTGTGGTTAACACATCCATATTTGCAGTAGATTGTCACATACCACAGTAACAAAATATGTCAAACCAAGGGTGTGGTTAACACATTCATATTTGCAGTGGCTTGTCACATCCAACAGTAACAAAATATGTCAAACCAAGAGTGTCGTTAACACCCATATTTCCAGTGGATTGTCACATACAACAGTAACAACATATGTGAAACCAAGGGTGTGGTTAGCACATCCATATTTGTAGTGGATTGTCACATACCACATTAACAAAATATGTCAAACCAAGGGTGTGGTTAACACATCCATATTTGCAGTGGATTGTCACATACAACAGTAACAATATATGACAAACCAAGGGTGTGGCTTGCACATGCATATTTGCAGTTTATTGTCACATACAACAGTAACAAAATATGTCAAACCAAGTGTGTGGTTAACACATCCATATTTGCAGTGGATTGTCACATACAACAGTATCGAATATGTCAAACCAAGGGTGTGGTTTACATATCCATATTTGCAGTGGATTGCCACATACCACAGTAACAAAATATGTCAAACCAAGGGTGTGGTTTACATATCCATATTTGCAGTGGATTGCCACATACCACAGTAACAAAATATGTCAAACCAAGGGTGTGGTTTACACATCCATATTTGCAGTGGATTGTCACATACTACAGTAACAAAATATGTCAAACCAAGGGTGTGGTTTACACATCCATATTTGCAGTAGATTGCCACATACCACAGTAACAAAATATGTCAAACCAAGGGCGTGGTTTACACATGCATATTTGCAGTAGATTGTCACATACCACAGTAACAAAATATGTCAAACCAAGGGTGTGGTTTACACATCCATCTTTGCAGTGGATTGTCACATACCACAGTAACAAAATATGTCAAACCAAGGGTGTGGTTAACACATCCATATTTGCAGTAAATTGTCTCATACCACAGTAACAAAATATGTTAAACCAAGGGTGTGGTTTACACATCCATATTTGCAGTGGATTGCCACCTACCACATTAACAAAATATGTCAAACCAAGGGTGTAGTTAACACATCCATATTTGCAGTGGATTGTCACATACAACAGTATCGAATATGTCAAACCAAGGGTGTGGTTTACACATCCATATTTGCAGTGGATTGTCACATACCACAGTAACAAAATATGTCAAACCAAGGGTGTGGTTTACACATCCATATTTGCAGTGGATTGTCACATACCACAGTAACAAAATATGTCAAACCAAGGGTGTGGTTTACACATCCATATTTGCAGTAGACTGCCACATACCACAGTAACAAAATATGTCAAACCAAGGGCGTGGTTTACACATGCATATTTGCAGTGGATTGTCACATACAACAGTATCGACTATGTCAAACCAAGGGTGTGGTTTACACATCCATATTTGCAGTGGATTGTCACATGCCACAGTAACAAAATATGTCAAACCAAGGGTGTGGTTAACACATCCATATTTGCAGTAGATTGTCTCATACCACAGTAACAAAATATGTTAAACCAAGGGTGTGGTTTACACATCCATATTTGCAGTGGATTTCCACCTACCACATTAACAAAATATGTCAAACCAAGGGTGTAGTTAACACATCCATATTTGCAGTGGATTGTCACATACAACAGTATCGAATATGTCAAACCAAGGGTGTGGTTTACACATCCATATTTGCAGTGGATTGTCACATACCACAGTAACAAAATATGTCAAACCAAGGGTGTGGTTTACACATCCATATTTGCAGTGGATTGTCACATACCACAGTAACAAAATATGTCAAACCAAGGGTGTGGTTAACACATCCATATTTGCAGTGGATTGTCACATGCCACAGTAACAAAATATGTCAAACCAAGGGTGTGGTTAACACATCCATATTTGCAGTAGATTGTCTCATACCACAGTAACAAAATATGTTAAACCAAGGGTGTGGTTTACACATCCATATTTGCAGTGGATTGCCACCTACCACATTAACAAAATATGTCAAACCAAGGGTGTAGTTAACACATCCATATTTGCAGTGGATTGTCACATACAACAGTATCGAATATGTCAAACCAAGGGTGTGGTTTACACATCCATATTTGCAGTGGATTGTCACATACCACAGTAACAAAATATGTCAAACCAAGGGTGTGGTTTACACATCCATATTTGCAGTGGATTGTCACATACCACAGTAACAAAATATGTCAAACCAAGGGTGTGGTTAACACATCCATATTTGCAGTGGATTGCTACATACCACATTAACAAAATATGTCAAACCAACGGTGTGGTTAACACATCCATATTTGCAGTAGATTGTCACATACCACAGTAACAAAATATGTCAAACCAAGGGTGTGGTTAACACATTCATATTTGCAGTGGCTTGTCACATCCAACAGTAACAAAATATGTCAAACCAAGGGTGTCGTTAACACCCATATTTCCAGTGGATTGTCACATACGACAGTAACAACATATGTGAAACCAAGGGTGTGGTTAGCACATCCATATTTGTAGTGGATTGTCACATACCACATTAACAAAATATGTCAAACCAAGGGTGTGGTTAACACACCCATATTTGCAGTGGATTGTCACATACAACAGTAACAATATATGACAAACCAAGGGTGTGGCTTACACATGCATATTTGCAGTTTATTGTCACATACAACAGTAACAAAATATGTCAAACCAAGGGTGTGGTTAACACATCCATATTTGCAGTGGATTGTCACATGCCACAGTAACAAAATATGTCAAACCAAGGGTGTGGTTAACACATCCATATTTGCAGTGGATTGTCACATACAACAGTATCGAATATGTCAAACCAAGGGTGTGGTTTACATATCCATATTTGCAGTGGATTGCCACATACCACAGTAACAAAATATGTCAAACCAAGGGTGTGGTTTACATATCCATATTTGCAGTGGATTGCCACATACCACAGTAACAAAATATGTCAAACCAAGGGTGTGGTTTACACATCCATATTTGCAGTGGATTGTCACATACTACAGTAACAAAATATGTCAAACCAAGGGTGTGGTTTACACATCCATATTTGCAGTAGATTGCCACATACCACAGTAACAAAATATGTCAAACCAAGGGCGTGGTTTACACATGCATATTTGCAGTAGATTGTCACATACCACAGTAACAAAATATGTCAAACCAAGGGTGTGGTTTACACATCCATCTTTGCAGTGGATTGTCACATACCACAGTAACAAAATATGTCAAACCAAGGGTGTGGTTAACACATCCATATTTGCAGTAGATTGTCACATACCACAGTAACAAAATATGTCAAACCAAGGGCGTGGTTTACACATGCATATTTGCAGTGGATTGTCACATACAACAGTATCGACTATGTCAAACCAAGGGTGTGGTTTACACATCCATATTTGCAGTGGATTGTCACATGCCACAGTAACAAAATATGTCAAACCAAGGGTGTGGTTAACACATCCATATTTGCAGTAGATTGTCTCATACCACAGTAACAAAATATGTTAAACCAAGGGTGTGGTTTACACATCCATATTTGCAGTGGATTGCCACCTACCACATTAACAAAATATGTCATACCAAGGGTGTAGTTAACACATCCATATTTGCAGTGGATTGTCACATACAACAGTATCGAATATGTCAAACAAAGGGTGTGGTTTACACATCCATATTTGCAGTGGATTGTCACATACCACAGTAACAAAATATGTCAAACCAAGGGTGTGGTTTACACATCCATATTTGCAGTGGATTGTCACATACCACAGTATCGAATATGTCAAACCAAGGGTGTGGTTTACACATCCATATTTGCAGTGGATTGTCACATACCACAGTAACAAAATATGTCAAACCAAGGGTGTGGTTAACACATCCATATTTGCAGTGGATTGCTACATACCACATTAACAAAATATGTCAAACCAACGGTGTGGTTAACACATCCATATTTGCAGTAGATTGTCACATACCACAGTAACAAAATATGTCAAACCAAGGGTGTGGTTAACACATCCATATTTGCAGTGGATTGCTACATACCACATTAACAAAATATGTCAAACCAACGGTGTGGTTTACACATCCATATTTGCAGTGGATTGTCACATACCACAGTAACAAAATATGTCAAACCAAGGGTGTGGTTAACACATCCATATTTGCAGTGGATTGCTACATACCACATTAACAAAATATGTCAAACCAACGGTGTGGTTAACACATCCATATTTGCAGTAGATTGTCACATACCACAGTAACAAAATATGTCAAACCAAGGGTGTGGTTAACACATTCATATTTGCAGTGGCTTGTCACATCCAACAGTAACAAAATATGTCAAACCAAGGGTGTCGTTAACACCCATATTTCCAGTGGATTGTCACATACGACAGTAACAACATATGTGAAACCAAGGGTGTGGTTAGCACATCCATATTTGTAGTGGATTGTCACATACCACATTAACAAAATATGTCAAACCAAGGGTGTGGTTAACACACCCATATTTGCAGTGGATTGTCACATACAACAGTAACAATATATGACAAACCAAGGGTGTGGCTTACACATGCATATTTGCAGTTTATTGTCACATACAACAGTAACAAAATATGTCAAACCAAGGGTGTGGTTAACACATCCATATTTGCAGTGGATTGTCACATGCCACAGTAACAAAATATGTCAAACCAAGGGTGTGGTTAACACATCCATATTTGCAGTGGATTGTCACATACAACAGTATCGAATATGTCAAACCAAGGGTGTGGTTTACATATCCATATTTGCAGTGGATTGCCACATACCACAGTAACAAAATATGTCAAACCAAGGGTGTGGTTTACATATCCATATTTGCAGTGGATTGCCACATACCACAGTAACAAAATATGTCAAACCAAGGGTGTGGTTTACACATCCATATTTGCAGTGGATTGTCACATACTACAGTAACAAAATATGTCAAACCAAGGGTGTGGTTTACACATCCATATTTGCAGTAGATTGCCACATACCACAGTAACAAAATATGTCAAACCAAGGGCGTGGTTTACACATGCATATTTGCAGTAGATTGTCACATACCACAGAAACAAAATATGTCAAACCAAGGGTGTGGTTTACACATCCATCTTTGCAGTGGATTGTCACATACCACAGTAACAAAATATGTCAAACCAAGGGTGTGGTTAACACATCCATATTTGCAGTAGATTGTCACATACCACAGTAACAAAATATGTCAAACCAAGGGTGTGGTTTACACATCCATATTTGCAGTGGATTGTCACATACCACAGTAACAAAATATGTCAAACCAAGTGTGTGGTTTACACATCCATATTTGCAGTAGATTGCCACATACCACAGTAACAAAATATGTCAAACCAAGGGCGTGGTTTACACATGCATATTTGCAGTGGATTGTCACATACAACAGTATCGACTATGTCAAACCAAGGGTGTGCTTTACACATCCATATTTGCAGTGGATTGTCACATGCCACAGTAACAAAATATGTCAAACCAAGGGTGTGGTTAACACATCCATATTTGCAGTAGATTGTCTCATACCACAGTAACAAAATATGTTAAACCAAGGGTGTGGTTTACACATCCATATTTGCAGTGGATTGCCACCTACCACATTAACAAAATATGTCATACCAAGGGTGTAGTTAACACATCCATATTTGCAGTGGATTGTCACATACAACAGTATCGAATATGTCAAACAAAGGGTGTGGTTTACACATCCATATTTGCAGTGGATTGTCACATACCACAGTAACAAAATATGTCAAACCAAGGGTGTGGTTTACACATCCATATTTGCAGTGGATTGTCACATACCACAGTATCGAATATGTCAAACCAAGGGTGTGGTTTACACATCCATATTTGCAGTGGATTGTCACATACCACAGTAACAAAATATGTCAAACCAAGGGTGTGGTTAACACATCCATATTTGCAGTGGATTGCTACATACCACATTAACAAAATATGTCAAACCAACGGTGTGGTTAACACATCCATATTTGCAGTAGAATGTCACATACCACAGTAACAAAATATGTCAAACCAAGGGTGTGGTTAACACATTCATATTTGCAGTGGCTTGTCACATCCAACAGTAACAAAATATGTCAAACCAAGGGTGTCGTTAACACCCATATTTCCAGTGGATTGTCACATACAACAGTAACAACATATGTGAAACCAAGGGTGTGGTTAGCACATCCATATTTGTAGTGGATTGTCACATACCACATTAACAAAATATGTCAAACCAAGGGTGTGGTTAACACATCCATATTTGCAGTGGATTGTCACATACAACAGTAACAATATATGACAAACCAAGGGTGTGGCTTACACATGCATATTTGCAGTTTATTGTCACATACAACAGTAACAAAATATGTCAAACCAAAGGTGTGGTTAACACATCCATATTTGCAGTGGATTGTCACATGCCACAGTAACAAATTATGTCAAACCAAGGGTGTGGTTAACACATCCATATTTGCAGTGGATTGTCACATACAACAGTATCGAATATGTCAAACCAAGGGTGTGGTTTACATATCCATATTTGCAGTGGATTGCCACATACCACAGTAACAAAATATGTCAAACCAAGGGTGTGGTTTACATATCCATATTTGCAGTGGATTGCCACATACCACAGTAACAAAATATGTCAAACCAAGGGTGTGGTTTACACATTCATATTTGCAGTGGATTGTCACATACTACAGTAACAAAATATGTCAAACCAAGGGTGTGGTTTACACATCCATATTTGCAGTAGATTGCCACATACCACAGTAACAAAATATGTCAAACCAAGGGCGTGGTTTACACATGCATATTTGCAGTAGATTGTCACATACCACAGTAACAAAATATGTCAAACCAAGGGTGTGGTTTACACATCCATCTTTGCAGTGGATTGTCACATACCACAGTAACAAAATATGTCAAACCAAGGGTGTGGTTTACACATCCATATTTGCAGTGGATTGCCACCTACCACATTAACAAAATATGTCAAACCAAGGGTGTAGTTAACACATCCATATTTGCAGTGGATTGTCACATACAACAGTATCGAATATGTCAAACCAAGGGTGTGGTTTACACATCCATATTTGCAGTGGATTGTCACATACCACAGTAACAAAATATGTCAAACCAAGGGTGTGGTTTACACATCCATATTTGCAGTGGATTGTCACATACCACAGTAACAAAATATGTCAAACCAAGGGTGTGGTTTACACATCCATATTTGCAGTAGATTGCCACATACCACAGTAACAAAATATGTCAAACCAAGGGCGTGGTTTACACATGCATATTTGCAGTGGATTGTCACATACAACAGTATCGACTATGTCAAACCAAGGGTGTGGTTTACACATCCATATTTGCAGTGGATTGTCACATGCCACAGTAACAAAATATGTCAAACCAAGGGTGTGGTTAACACATCCATATTTGCAGTAGATTGTCTCATACCACAGTAACAAAATATGTTAAACCAAGGGTGTGGTTTACACATCCATATTTGCAGTGGATTGCCACCTACCACATTAACAAAATATGTCAAACCAAGGGTGTAGTTAACACATCCATATTTGCAGTGGATTGTCACATGCCACAGTATCGAATATGTCAAACCAAGGGTGTGGTTTACACATCCATATTTGCAGTGGATTGTCACATACCACAGTAACAAAATATGTCAAACCAAGGGTGTGGTTTACACATCCATATTTGCAGTGGATTGTCACATACCACAGTAACAAAATATGTCAAACCAAGGGTGTGGTTAACACATCCATATTTGCAGTGGATTGCTACATACCACATTAACAAAATATGTCAAACCAACGGTGTGGTTAACACATCCATGTTTGCAGTAGATTGTCACATACCACAGTAACAAAATATGTCAAACCAAGGGTGTGGTTAACACATTCATATTTGCAGTGGCTTGTCACATCCAACAGTAACAAAATATGTCAAACCAAGGGTGTCGTTAACACCCATATTTCCAGTGGATTGTCACATACAACAGTAACAACATATGTGAAACCAAGGGTGTGGTTAGCACATCCATATTTGTAGTGGATTGTCACATACCACATTAACAAAATATGTCAAACCAAGGGTGTGGTTAACACATCCATATTTGCAGTGGATTGTCACATACAACAGTAACAATATATGACAAACCAAGGGTGTGGCTTACACATGCATATTTGCAGTTTATTGTCACATACAACAGTAACAAAATATGTCAAACCAAGGGTGTGGTTAACACATCCATATTTGCAGTGGATTGTCACATGCCACAGTAACAAAATATGTCAAACCAAGGGTGTGGTTAACACATCCATATTTGCAGTGGATTGTCACATACAACAGTATCGAATATGTCAAACCAAGGGTGTGGTTTACATATCCATATTTGCAGTGGATTGCCACATACCACAGTAACAAAATATGTCAAACCAAGGGTGTGGTTTACATATCCATATTTGCAGTGGATTGCCACATACCACAGTAACAAAATATGTCAAACCAAGGGTGTGGTTTACACATCCATATTTGCAGTGGATTGTCACATACTACAGTAACAAAATATGTCAAACCAAGGGTGTGGTTTACACATCCATATTTGCAGTAGATTGCCACATACCACAGTAACAAAATATGTCAAACCAAGGGCGTGGTTTACACATGCATATTTGCAGTAGATTGTCACATACCACAGTAACAAAATATGTCAAACCAAGGGTGTGGTTTACACATCCATCTTTGCAGTGGATTGTCACATACCACAGTAACAAAATATGTCAAACCAAGGGTGTGGTTAACACATCCATATTTGCAGTAGATTGTCACATACCACAGTAACAAAATATGTCAAACCAAGGGTGTGGTTAACACATCCATATTTGCAGTGGATTGTCACATACAACAGTATCGACTATGTCAAACCAAGGGTGTGGTTTACACATCCATATTTGCAGTGGATTGTCACATACCACAGTAACAAAATATGTCAAACTAAGGGTGTGGTTAACACATCCATATTTGCAGTACATTGTCTCATACCACAGTAACAAAATATGTTAAACCAAAGGTGTGGTTTACACATCCATATTTGCAGTGGATTGCCACATACCACATTAACAAAATATGTCAAACCAACGGTGTGGTTAACACATCCATATTTGCAGTAGATTGTCACATACCACAGTAACAAAATATGTCAAACCAAGGGTGTGGTTAACACATTCATATTTGCAGTGGCTTGTCACATCCAACAGTAACAAAATATGTCAAACCAAGGGTGTCGTTAACACCCATATTTCCAGTGGATTGTCACATACAACAGTAACAACATATGTGAAACCAAGGGTGTGGTTAGCACATCCATATTTGTAGTGGATTGTCACATACCACATTAACAAAATATGTCAAACCAACGGTGTGGTTAACACATCCATATTTGCAGTAGATTGTCACATACCACAGTAACAAAATATGTCAAACCAAGGGTGTGGTTAACACATTCATATTTGCAGTGGCTTGTCACATCCAACAGTAACAAAATATGTCAAACCAAGGGTGTCGTTAACACCCATATTTCCAGTGGATTGTCACATACAACAGTAACAACATATGTGAAACCAAGGGTGTGGTTAGCACATCCATATTTGTAGTGGATTGTCACATACCACATTAACAAAATATGTCAAACCAAGGGTGTGGTTAACACATCCATATTTGCAGTGGATTGTCACATACAACAGTAACAATATATGACAAACCAAGGGTGTGGCTTACACATGCATATTTGCAGTTTATTGTCACATACAACAGTAACAAAATATGTCAAACCAAGGGTGTGGTTAACACATCCATATTTGCAGTGGATTGTCACATGCCACAGTAACAAAATATGTCAAACCAAGGGTGTGGTTAACACATCCATATTTGCAGTTGATTGTCACATACAACAGTATCGAATATGTCAAACCAAGGGTGTGGTTTACATATCCATATTTGCAGTGGATTGCCACATACCACAGTAACAAAATATGTCAAACCAAGGGTGTGGTTTACATATCCATATTTGCAGTGGATTGCCACATACCACAGTAACAAAATATGTCAAACCAAGGGTGTGGTTTACACATCCATATTTGCAGTGGATTGTCACATACTACAGTAACAAAATATGTCAAACCAAGGGTGTGGTTTACACATCCATATTTGCAGTAGATTGCCACATACCACAGTAACAAAATATGTCAAACCAAAGGCGTGGTTTACACATGCATATTTGCAGTAGATTGTCACATACCACAGTAACAAAATATATCAAACCAAGGGTGTGGTTTACACATCCATCTTTGCAGTGGATTGTCACATACCACAGTAACAAAATATGTCAAACCAAGGGTGTGGTTAACACATCCATATTTGCAGTAGATTGTCTCATACCACAGTAACAAAATATGTTAAACCAAGGGTGTGGTTTACACATCCATATTTGCAGTGGATTGCCACCTACCACATTAACAAAATATGTCAAACCAAGGGTGTAGTTAACACATCCATCTTTGCAGTGGATTGTCACATACAACAGTATCGAATATGTCAAACCAAGGGTGTGGTTTACACATCCATATTTGCAGTGGATTGTCACATACCACAGTAACAAAATATGTCAAACCAAGGGTGTGGTTTACACATCCATATTTGCAGTGGATTGTCACATACCACAGTAACAAAATATGTCAAACCAAGGGTGTGGTTTACACATCCATATTTGCAGTAGATTGCCACATACCACAGTAACAAAATATGTCAAACCAAGGGCGTGGTTTACACATGCATATTTGCAGTTTATTGTCACATACAACAGTAACAAAATATCTCAAACCAAGGGTGTGGTTAACACATCCATATTTGCAGTGGATTGTCACATGCCACAGTAACAAAATATGTCAAACCAAGGGTGTGGTTAACACATCCATATTTGCAGTGGATTGTCACATACAACAGTATCGAATATGTCAAACCAAGGGTGTGGTTTACATATCCATATTTGCAGTGGATTGCCACATACCACAGTAACAAAATATGTCAAACCAAGGGTGTGGTTTACATATCCATATTTGCAGTGGATTGCCACATACCACAGTAACAAAATATGTCAAACCAAGGGTGTGGTTTACACATCCATATTTGCAGTGGATTGTCACATACTACAGTAACAAAATATGTCAAACCAAGGGTGTGGTTTACACATCCATATTTGCAGTAGATTGCCACATACCACAGTAACAAAATATGTCAAACCAAGGGCGTGGTTTGCACATGCATATTTGCAGTAGATTGTCACATACCACAGTAACAAAATATGTCAAACCAAGGGTGTGGTTAACACATTCATATTTGCAGTGGCTTGTCACATCCAACAGTAACAAAATATGTCAAACCAAGGGTGTCGTTAACACCCATATTTCCAGTGGATTGTCACATACAACAGTAACAACATATGTGAAACCAAGGGTGTGGTTAGCACATCCATATTTGTAGTGGATTGTCACATGCCACAGTAACAAAATATGTCAAACCAAGGGCGTGGTTTACACATGCATATTTGCAGTGGATTGTCACATACAACAGTATCGACTATGTCAAACCAAGGGTGTGCTTTACACATCCATATTTGCAGTGGATTGTCACATGCCACAGTAACAAAATATGTCAAACCAAGGGTGTGGTTAACACATCCATATTTGCAGTAGATTGTCTCATACCACAGTAACAAAATATGTTAAACCAAGGGTGTGGTTTACACATCCATATTTGCAGTGGATTGCCACCTACCACATTAACAAAATATGTCATACCAAGGGTGTAGTTAACACATCCATATTTGCAGTGGATTGTCACATACAACAGTATCGAATATGTCAAACAAAGGGTGTGGTTTACACATCCATATTTGCAGTGGATTGTCACATACCACAGTAACAAAATATGTCAAACCAAGGGTGTGGTTTACACATCCATATTTGCAGTGGATTGTCACATACCACAGTATCGAATATGTCAAACCAAGGGTGTGGTTTACACATCCATATTTGCAGTGGATTGTCACATACCACAGTAACAAAATATGTCAAACCAAGGGTGTGGTTAACACATCCATATTTGCAGTGGATTGCTACATACCACATTAACAAAATATGTCAAACCAACGGTGTGGTTAACACATCCATATTTGCGGTAGAATGTCACATACCACAGTAACAAAATATGTCAAACCAAGGGTGTGGTTAACACATTCATATTTGCAGTGGCTTGTCACATCCAACAGTAACAAAATATGTCAAACCAAGGGTGTCGTTAACACCCATATTTCCAGTGGATTGTCACATACAACAGTAACAACATATGTGAAACCAAGGGTGTGGTTAGCACATCCATATTTGTAGTGGATTGTCACATACCACATTAACAAAATATGTCAAACCAAGGGTGTGGTTAACACATCCATATTTGCAGTGGATTGTCACATACAACAGTAACAATATATGACAAACCAAGGGTGTGGCTTACACATGCATATTTGCAGTTTATTGTCACATACAACAGTAACAAAATATGTCAAACCAAAGGTGTGGTTAACACATCCATATTTGCAGTGGATTGTCACATGCCACAGTAACAAATTATGTCAAACCAAGGGTGTGGTTAACACATCCATATTTGCAGTGGATTGTCACATACAACAGTATCGAATATGTCAAACCAAGGGTGTGGTTTACATATCCATATTTGCAGTGGATTGCCACATACCACAGTAACAAAATATGTCAAACCAAGGGTGTGGTTTACATATCCATATTTGCAGTGGATTGCCACATACCACAGTAACAAAATATGTCAAACCAAGGGTGTGGTTTACACATTCATATTTGCAGTGGATTGTCACATACTACAGTAACAAAATATGTCAAACCAAGGGTGTGGTTTACACATCCATATTTGCAGTAGATTGCCACATACCACAGTAACAAAATATGTCAAACCAAGGGCGTGGTTTACACATGCATATTTGCAGTAGATTGTCACATACCACAGTAACAAAATATGTCAAACCAAGGGTGTGGTTTACACATCCATCTTTGCAGTGGATTGTCACATACCACAGTAACAAAATATGTCAAACCAAGGGTGTGGTTTACACATCCATATTTGCAGTGGATTGCCACCTACCACATTAACAAAATATGTCAAACCAAGGGTGTAGTTAACACATCCATATTTGCAGTGGATTGTCACATACAACAGTATCGAATATGTCAAACCAAGGGTGTGGTTTACACATCCATATTTGCAGTGGATTGTCACATACCACAGTAACAAAATATGTCAAACCAAGGGTGTGGTTTACACATCCATATTTGCAGTGGATTGTCACATACCACAGTAACAAAATATGTCAAACCAAGGGTGTGGTTTACACATCCATATTTGCAGTAGATTGCCACATACCACAGTAACAAAATATGTCAAACCAAGGGCGTGGTTTACACATGCATATTTGCAGTGGATTGTCACATACAACAGTATCGACTATGTCAAACCAAGGGTGTGGTTTACACATCCATATTTGCAGTGGATTGTCACATGCCACAGTAACAAAATATGTCAAACCAAGGGTGTGGTTAACACATCCATATTTGCAGTAGATTGTCTCATACCACAGTAACAAAATATGTTAAACCAAGGGTGTGGTTTACACATCCATATTTGCAGTGGATTGCCACCTACCACATTAACAAAATATGTCAAACCAAGGGTGTAGTTAACACATCCATATTTGCAGTGGATTGTCACATGCCACAGTATCGAATATGTCAAACCAAGGGTGTGGTTTACACATCCATATTTGCAGTGGATTGTCACATACCACAGTAACAAAATATGTCAAACCAAGGGTGTGGTTTACACATCCATATTTGCAGTGGATTGTCACATACCACAGTAACAAAATATGTCAAACCAAGGGTGTGGTTAACACATCCATATTTGCAGTGGATTGCTACATACCACATTAACAAAATATGTCAAACCAACGGTGTGGTTAACACATCCATGTTTGCAGTAGATTGTCACATACCACAGTAACAAAATATGTCAAACCAAGGGTGTGGTTAACACATTCATATTTGCAGTGGCTTGTCACATCCAACAGTAACAAAATATGTCAAACCAAGGGTGTCGTTAACACCCATATTTCCAGTGGATTGTCACATACAACAGTAACAACATATGTGAAACCAAGGGTGTGGTTAGCACATCCATATTTGTAGTGGATTGTCACATACCACATTAACAAAATATGTCAAACCAAGGGTGTGGTTAACACATCCATATTTGCAGTGGATTGTCACATACAACAGTAACAATATATGACAAACCAAGGGTGTGGCTTACACATGCATATTTGCAGTTTATTGTCACATACAACAGTAACAAAATATGTCAAACCAAGGGTGTGGTTAACACATCCATATTTGCAGTGGATTGTCACATGCCACAGTAACAAAATATGTCAAACCAAGGGTGTGGTTAACACATCCATATTTGCAGTGGATTGTCACATACAACAGTATCGAATATGTCAAACCAAGGGTGTGGTTTACATATCCATATTTGCAGTGGATTGCCACATACCACAGTAACAAAATATGTCAAACCAAGGGTGTGGTTTACATATCCATATTTGCAGTGGATTGCCACATACCACAGTAACAAAATATGTCAAACCAAGGGTGTGGTTTACACATCCATATTTGCAGTGGATTGTCACATACTACAGTAACAAAATATGTCAAACCAAGGGTGTGGTTTACACATCCATATTTGCAGTAGATTGCCACATACCACAGTAACAAAATATGTCAAACCAAGGGCGTGGTTTACACATGCATATTTGCAGTAGATTGTCACATACCACAGTAACAAAATATGTCAAACCAAGGGTGTGGTTTACACATCCATCTTTGCAGTGGATTGTCACATACCACAGTAACAAAATATGTCAAACCAAGGGTGTGGTTAACACATCCATATTTGCAGTAGATTGTCACATACCACAGTAACAAAATATGTCAAACCAAGGGTGTGGTTAACACATCCATATTTGCAGTGGATTGTCACATACAACAGTATCGACTATGTCAAACCAAGGGTGTGGTTTACACATCCATATTTGCAGTGGATTGTCACATACCACAGTAACAAAATATGTCAAACTAAGGGTGTGGTTAACACATCCATATTTGCAGTACATTGTCTCATACCACAGTAACAAAATATGTTAAACCAAAGGTGTGGTTTACACATCCATATTTGCAGTGGATTGCCACATACCACATTAACAAAATATGTCAAACCAACGGTGTGGTTAACACATCCATATTTGCAGTAGATTGTCACATACCACAGTAACAAAATATGTCAAACCAAGGGTGTGGTTAACACATTCATATTTGCAGTGGCTTGTCACATCCAACAGTAACAAAATATGTCAAACCAAGGGTGTCGTTAACACCCATATTTCCAGTGGATTGTCACATACAACAGTAACAACATATGTGAAACCAAGGGTGTGGTTAGCACATCCATATTTGTAGTG
This sequence comes from Saccoglossus kowalevskii, assembly GCF_978046115.1. Classification (NCBI taxonomy): domain Eukaryota; kingdom Metazoa; phylum Hemichordata; class Enteropneusta; family Harrimaniidae; genus Saccoglossus; species Saccoglossus kowalevskii. Next base: position 1,557,432 of record NC_140646.1, on the reverse strand, counting down.
GATTGTCACATACCACATTAACAAAATATGTCAAACCAACGGTGTGGTTAACACATCCATATTTGCAGTAGATTGTCACATACCACAGTAACAAAATATGTCAAACCAAGGGTGTGGTTAACACATTCATATTTGCAGTGGCTTGTCACATCCAACAGTAACAAAATATGTCAAACCAAGGGTGTCGTTAACACCCATATTTCCAGTGGATTGTCACATACAACAGTAACAACATATGTGAAACCAAGGGTGTGGTTAGCACATCCATATTTGTAGTGGATTGTCACATACCACATTAACAAAATATGTCAAACCAAGGGTGTGGTTAACACATCCATATTTGCAGTGGATTGTCACATACAACAGTAACAATATATGACAAACCAAGGGTGTGGCTTACACATGCATATTTGCAGTTTATTGTCACATACAACAGTAACAAAATATGTCAAACCAAGGGTGTGGTTAACACATCCATATTTGCAGTGGATTGTCACATGCCACAGTAACAAAATATGTCAAACCAAGGGTGTGGTTAACACATCCATATTTGCAGTTGATTGTCACATACAACAGTATCGAATATGTCAAACCAAGGGTGTGGTTTACATATCCATATTTGCAGTGGATTGCCACATACCACAGTAACAAAATATGTCAAACCAAGGGTGTGGTTTACATATCCATATTTGCAGTGGATTGCCACATACCACAGTAACAAAATATGTCAAACCAAGGGTGTGGTTTACACATCCATATTTGCAGTGGATTGTCACATACTACAGTAACAAAATATGTCAAACCAAGGGTGTGGTTTACACATCCATATTTGCAGTAGATTGCCACATACCACAGTAACAAAATATGTCAAACCAAAGGCGTGGTTTACACATGCATATTTGCAGTAGATTGTCACATACCACAGTAACAAAATATATCAAACCAAGGGTGTGGTTTACACATCCATCTTTGCAGTGGATTGTCACATACCACAGTAACAAAATATGTCAAACCAAGGGTGTGGTTAACACATCCATATTTGCAGTAGATTGTCTCATACCACAGTAACAAAATATGTTAAACCAAGGGTGTGGTTTACACATCCATATTTGCAGTGGATTGCCACCTACCACATTAACAAAATATGTCAAACCAAGGGTGTAGTTAACACATCCATCTTTGCAGTGGATTGTCACATACAACAGTATCGAATATGTCAAACCAAGGGTGTGGTTTACACATCCATATTTGCAGTGGATTGTCACATACCACAGTAACAAAATATGTCAAACCAAGGGTGTGGTTTACACATCCATATTTGCAGTGGATTGTCACATACCACAGTAACAAAATATGTCAAACCAAGGGTGTGGTTTACACATCCATATTTGCAGTAGATTGCCACATACCACAGTAACAAAATATGTCAAACCAAGGGCGTGGTTTACACATGCATATTTGCAGTTTATTGTCACATACAACAGTAACAAAATATCTCAAACCAAGGGTGTGGTTAACACATCCATATTTGCAGTGGATTGTCACATGCCACAGTAACAAAATATGTCAAACCAAGGGTGTGGTTAACACATCCATATTTGCAGTGGATTGTCACATACAACAGTATCGAATATGTCAAACCAAGGGTGTGGTTTACATATCCATATTTGCAGTGGATTGCCACATACCACAGTAACAAAATATGTCAAACCAAGGGTGTGGTTTACATATCCATATTTGCAGTGGATTGCCACATACCACAGTAACAAAATATGTCAAACCAAGGGTGTGGTTTACACATCCATATTTGCAGTGGATTGTCACATACTACAGTAACAAAATATGTCAAACCAAGGGTGTGGTTTACACATCCATATTTGCAGTAGATTGCCACATACCACAGTAACAAAATATGTCAAACCAAGGGCGTGGTTTGCACATGCATATTTGCAGTAGATTGTCACATACCACAGTAACAAAATATGTCAAACCAAGGGTGTGGTTAACACATTCATATTTGCAGTGGCTTGTCACATCCAACAGTAACAAAATATGTCAAACCAAGGGTGTCGTTAACACCCATATTTCCAGTGGATTGTCACATACAACAGTAACAACATATGTGAAACCAAGGGTGTGGTTAGCACATCCATATTTGTAGTGGATTGTCACATACCACATTAACAAAATATGTCAAACCAAGGGTGTGGTTAACACATCCATATTTGCAGTGGATTGTCACATACAACAGTAACAATATATGACAAACCAAGGGTGTGGCTTACACATGCATATTTGCAGTTTATTGTCACATACAACAGTAACAAAATATGTCAAACCAAGGGTGTGGTTAACACATCCATATTTGCAGTGGATTGTCACATGCCACAGTAACAAAATATGTCAAACCAAGGGTGTGGTTAACACATCCATATTTGCAGTGGATTGTCACATACAACAGTATCGAATATGTCAAACCAAGGGTGTGGTTTACATATCCATATTTGCAGTGGATTGCCACATACCACAGTAACAAAATATGTCAAACCAAGGGTGTGGTTTACATATCCATATTTGCAGTGGATTGCCACATACCACAGTAACAAAATATGTCAAACCAAGGGTGTGGTTTACACATCCATATTTGCAGTGGATTGTCACATACTACAGTAACAAAATATGTCAAACCAAGGGTGTGGTTTACACATCCATATTTGCAGTAGATTGCCACATACCACAGTAACAAAATATGTCAAACCAAGGGCGTGGTTTACACATGCATATTTGCAGTAGATTGTCACATACCACAGTAACAAAATATGTCAAACCAAGGGTGTGGTTTACACATCCATCTTTGCAGTGGATTGTCACATACCACAGTAACAAAATATGTCAAACCAAGGGTGTGGTTAACACATCCATATTTGCAGTAGATTGTCTCATACCACAGTAACAAAATATGTTAAACCAAGGGTGTGGTTTACACATCCATATTTGCAGTGGATTGCCACCTACCACATTAACAAAATATGTCAAACCAAGGGTGTAGTTAACACATCCATCTTTGCAGTGGATTGTCACATACAACAGTATCGAATATGTCCAACCAAGGGTGTGGTTAACACATCCATATTTGCAGTGGATTGTCACATACAACAGTATCGAATATGTCAAACCAAGGGTGTGGTTTACATATCCATATTTGCAGTGGATTGCCACATACCACAGTAACAAAATATGTCAAACCAAGGGTGTGGTTTACATATCCATATTTGCAGTGGATTGCCACATACCACAGTAACAAAATATGTCAAACCAAGGGTGTGGTTTACACATCCATATTTGCAGTGGATTGTCACATACTACAGTAACAAAATATGTCAAACCAAGGGTGTGGTTTACACATCCATCTTTGCAGTGGATTGCCACATACCACAGTAACAAAATATGTCAAACCAAGGGTGTGGTTAACACATCCATATTTGCAGTAGATTGTCACATACCACAGTAACAAAATATGTCAAACCAAGGGTGTGGTTAACACATCCATATTTGCAGTGGATTGTCACATACAACAGTAACAAAATATGTCAAACCAAGGGTGTGGTTTACACATCCATCTTTGCTGTGGATTGTCACATACCACAGTAACAAAATATGTCAAACCAAGGGTGTGGTTAACACATCCATATTTGCAGTAGATTGTCTCATACCACAGTAACAAAATATGTTAAACCAAGGGTGTGGTTTACACATCCATATTTGCAGTGGATTGCCACCTACCACATTAACAAAATATGTCAAACCAAGGGTGTAGTTAACACATCCATCTTTGCAGTGGATTGTCACATACAACAGTATCGAATATGTCAAACCAAGGGTGTGGTTAACACATCCATATTTGCAGGGGATTGTCACATACAACAGTATCGAATATGTCAAACCAAGGGTGTGGTTTACATATCCATATTTGCAGTGGATTGCCACATACCACAGTAACAAAATATGTCAAACCAAGGGTGTGGTTTACATATCCATATTTGCAGTGGATTGCCACATACCACAGTAACAAAATATGTCAAACCAAGGGTGTGGTTTACACATCCATATTTGCAGTGGATTGTCACATACTACAGTAACAAAATATGTCAAACCAAGGGTGTGGTTTACACATCCATCTTTGCAGTGGATTGTCACATACCACAGTAACAAAATATGTCAAACCAAGGGTGTGGTTAACACATCCATATTTGCAGTAGATTGTCACATACCACAGTAACAAAATATGTCAAACCAAGGGTGTGGTTAACACATCCATATTTGCAGTGGATTGTCACATACAACAGTATCGACTATGTCAAACCAAGGGTGTGGTTTACACATCCATATTTGCAGTGGATTGTCACATACCACAGTAACAAAATATGTCAAACCAAGGGTGTGGTTAACACATCCATATTTGCAGTAGATTGTCTCATACCACAGTAACAAAATATGTTAAACCAAAGGTGTGGTTTACACATCCATATTTGCAGTGGATTGCCACATACCACATTAACAAAATATGTCAAACCAAGGGTGTAGTTAACACATCCATATTTGCAGTGAATTGCCACATACCACAGTAACAAAATATATCAAACCAAGGGTGTGGTTAACACATCTATATTTGCTGTGGATTGCTACATACCACATTAACAAAATATGTCAAACCAAGGGTATGGTTAACACATCCATATTTGCAGTAGATTGTCACATACCACAGTAACAAAATATGTCAAACCAAGGGTGTGGTTAACACATTCATATTTGCTGTGGCTTGTCACATCCAACAGTAACAAAATATGTCAAACCAAGGGTGTCGTTAACACACCCATATTTGCAGTGGATTGTCACATACAACAGTAACAAAATATGTCAAACCAAGGGTGTGGTTAGCACATCCATATTTGTTGTGGATTGTCACATACCACATTAACAAAATATGTCAAACCAAGGGTGTGGTTAACACATCCATATTTGCAGTGGATTGTCACATACAACAGTAACAAAATATGTCAAACCAAGGGTGTGGTTAACACATCCATATTTGCAGTGGATTGTCACATGCCACAGTAACAAAATATGTCAAACCAAGGGTGTGGTTAACACATCCATATTTGCAGTGGATTGTCACATACAACAGTATCGAATATGTCAAACCAAGGGTGTGGTTTACACATCCATATTTGCAGTGGATTGCCACATAGCACAGTAACAAAATATGTCAAACCAAGGATGCGGTAACACACCAAAATTTGCAGTGGATTGCCACATGCCACAGTAACAAAATATGTCAAACCATGGGTGTGGTTTACACATCCATATTTGCAGTGGGTTGCCACATACCACATAAGCAAAATTTGTCAAACCAAGGGTGTGGTTTACATATCCATATTTGCAGTCGATTGCCACATACCACAGTAACAAAATATGTCAAACCAAGGGCGTGGTTTACACATGAATAATTGCAGTAGATTGTTACATACCACAGTAACAAAATATGTCAAACCAAGGGTGTGGTTTACACATCCATATTTGCAGTGGATTGCCACATACCACAGTAACACAATATGTCAAACCAAGGGTGTGGTTAACACATCCATATTTGCAGTGGATTGTCACATACAACAGTAACAAAATATGTCAAACCAAAGGTGTGGTTAACACATCCATATTTGCAGTGGATTGTCACATGCCACAGTAACAAAATATGTCAAACCATGGGTGTGGTTAACACATCCATATTTGCAGTGGATTGTCACATACAACAGTATCGAATATGTCAAACCAAGGGTGTGGTTTACATATCCATATTTGCAGTGGATTGCCACATACAACAGTAACAAAATATGTCAAACCAAGGGTGTGGTTTACATATCCATATTTGCAGTGGATTGCCACATATCACAGTAACAAAATATGTCAAACCATGTGTGTGGTTTACATATCCATATTTGCAGTGGATTGTCACATTCTACAGTAACAAAGTATGTCAAACCAAGGGTGTGGTTTACACATCCATCTTTGCAGTAGATTGCCACATACCACAGTAACAAAATATGTCAAACCAAGGGCGTGGTTTACACATGCATATTTGCAGTAGATTGTTACATACCACAGTAACAAAATATGTCAAACCAAGGGTGTGGTTTACACATCCATATTTGCAGTGGATTGTCACATACCACAGTAACAGAATATGTCAAACCAAGGGTGTGGTTAACACATCCATATTTGCAGTAGATTGTCACATACCACAGTAACAAAATATGTCAAACCAAGGGTGTGGTTAACACATACATATTTGCAGTGGATTGTCACATACAACAGTATCGACTATGTCAAACCAAGGGTGTGGTTTACACATCCATATTTGCAGTGGAATGTCACATACCACAGTAACAAAATATGTCAAACCAAGGGTGTGGTTAGCACATCCATATTTGTTGTGGATTGTCCCATACCACACTAACAAAATATGTCAAACCAAGGGTGTGGTTAACACATCCATATTTGCAGTGGATTGTCACATACAACAGTATCGACTATGTCAAACCAAGGGTGTGGTTTACACATCCATATTTGCAGTGGATTGTCACATGCCACAGTAACAAAATATGTCAAACCAAGGGTGTGGTTAACACATCCATATTTGCAGTAGATTGTCTCATACCACAGTAACAAAATATGTTAAACCAAGGGTGTGGTTTACACATCCATATTTGCAGTGGATTGCCACATACCACATTAACAAAATATGTCAAACCAAGGGTGTAGTTAATACATCCATATTTGCAGTGGATTGTCACATACAACAGTAACAAAATATGTCAAACCAAGGGTGTGGTTAACACATCCATATTTGCAGTGGATTGTCACATGCCACAGTAACAAAATATGTCAAACCAAGGGTGTGGTTAACACATCCATATTTGCAGTGGATTGTCACATACAACAGTATCGAATATGTCAAACCAAGGGTGTGGTTTACACATCCATATTTGCAGTGGATTGCCACATAGCACAGTAACAAAATATGTCAAACCAAGGATGCGGTAACACACCAATATTTGCAGTGGATTGCCACATGCCACAGTAACAAAATATGTCAAACCATGGGTGTGGTTTACACATCCATATTTGCAGTGGGTTGCCACATACCACATAAGCAAAATTTGTCAAACCAAGGGTGTGGTTAACACATTCATATATGCAGTGGATTGTCACATACAACAGTAACAAAATATGTCAAAACAAGGGTGTCGTTAACACGTCCATATTTGTAGTGGATTGCCACATACAACAGTAACAAAATATGTAAAACCAAGGGTGTTGTTTATATATCCATATTTGCAGTGGATTGCCACATACCACAGTAACAAAATATGTCAAACCAAGGGTGTGGTTTACACATCCATATTTGCAGTGGATTGCCACATACCACAGTAACACAATATGTCAAACCAAGGGTGTGGTTAACACATCCATATTTTCAGTGGATTGTCACATACAACAGTAACAAAATATGTCAAACCAAGGGTGTGGTTAACACATCCATATTTGCAGTGGATTGTCACATGCCACAGTAACAAAATATGTCAAACCAAGGGTGTGGTTTACATATCCATATTTGCAGTCGATTGCCACATACCACAGTAACAAAATATGTCAAACCATGGGTGTGGTTTACACATCCATATTTGCAGTGGATTGTCACATACTACAGTAACAAAATATGTCAAATCAAGTGTGTGGTTTACACATCCATATTTGCAGTAGATTGCCACATACCACAGTAACAAAATATGTCAAACCATGGGTGTGGTTTACACATCCATATTTGCAGTGGATTGTCACATACTACAGTAACAAAATATGTCAAATCAAGTGTGTGGTTTACACATCCATATTTGCAGTAGATTGCCACATACCACAGTAACAAAATATGTCAAACCAAGGGCGTGGTTTACACATGAATAATTGCAGTAGATTGTTACATACCACAGTAACACAATATGTCAAACCAAGGGTGTGGTTAACACATCCATATTTGCAGTGGATTGTCACATACAACAGTAACAAAATATGTCAAACCAAAGGTGTGGTTAACACATCCATATTTGCAGTGGATTGTCACATGCCACAGTAACAAAATATGTCAAACCAAGGGTGTGGTTAACACATCCATATTTGCAGTGGATTGTCACATACAACAGTATCGAATATGTCAAACCAAGGGTGTGGTTTACATATCCATATTTGCAGTGGATTGCCACATACCACAGTAACAAAATATGTCAAACCAAGGGTGTGGTTTACATATCCATATTTGCAGTGGATTGCCACATATCACAGTAACAAAATATGTCAAACCATGTGTGTGGTTTACACATCCATATTTGCAGTGGATTGTCACATTCTACAGTAACAAAGTATGTCAAACCAAGGGTGTGGTTTACACATCCATCTTTGCAGTAGATTGCCACATACCACAGTAACAAAATATGTCAAACCAAGGGCGTGGTTTACACATGCATATTTGCAGTAGATTGTTACATACCACAGTAACAAAATATGTCAAACCAAGGGTGTGGTTTACACATCCATATTTGCAGTCGATTGTCACATACCACAGTAACAGAATATGTCAAACCAAGGGTGTGGTTAACACATCCATATTTGCAGTAGATTGTCACATACCACAGTAACAAAATATGTCAAACCAAGGGTGTGGTTAACACATCCATATTTGCAGTGGATTGTCACATACAACAGTATCGACTATGTCAAACCAAGGGTGTGGTTTACACATCCATATTTGCAGTGGAATGTCACATACCACAGTAACAAAATATGTCAAACCAAGGGTGTGGTTAGCACATCCATATTTGTTGTGGATTGTCACATACCACACTAACAAAATATGTCAAACCAAGGGTGTGGTTAACACATCCATATTTGCAGTCGATTGTCACATACAACAGTATCGACTATGTCAAACCAAGGGTGTGGTTTACACATCCATATTTGCAGTGGATTGTCACATACCACAGTAACAAAATATGTCAAACCAAGGGTGTGGTTAACACATCCATATTTGCAGTAGATTGTTACATACCACAGTAACAAAATATGTCAAACCAAGGGTGTGGTTTACACATCCATATTTGCAGTGGATTGTCACATACCACAGTAACAGAATATGTCAAACCAAGGGTGTGGTTAACACATCCATATTTGCAGTAGATTGTCACATACCACAGTAACAAAATATGTCAAACCAAGGGTGTAGTTAACACATCCATATTTGCAGTGGATTGTCACATACAACAGTATCGACTATGTCAAACCAAGGGTGTGGTTTACACATCCATATTTGCAGTGGAATGTCACATACCACAGTAACAAAATATGTCAAACCAAGGATGCGGTAACACACCAATATTTGCAGTGGATTGCCACATGCCACAGTAACAAAATATGTCAAACCATGGGTGTGGTTTACACATCCATATTTGCAGTGGGTTGCCACATACCACATAAGCAAAATTTGTCAAACCAAGGGTGTGGTTAACACATTCATATATGCAGTGGATTGTCACATACAACAGTAACAAAATATGTCAAAACAAGGGTGTCGTTAACACGTCCATATTTGTAGTGGATTGCCACATACAACAGTAACAAAATATGTAAAACCAAGGGTGTTGTTTATATATCCATATTTGCAGTGGATTGCCACATACCACAGTAACAAAATATGTCAAACCAAGGGTGTGGTTTACACATCCATATTTGCAGTGGATTGCCACATACCACAGTAACACAATATGTCAAACCAAGGGTGTGGTTAACACATCCATATTTTTAGTGGATTGTCACATACAACAGTAACAAAATATGTCAAACCAAGGGTGTGGTTAACACATCCATATTTGCAGTGGATTGTCACATGCCACAGTAACAAAATATGTCAAACCAAGGGTGTGGTTTACATATCCATATTTGCAGTCGATTGCCACATACCACAGTAACAAAATATGTCAAACCATGGGTGTGGTTTACACATCCATATTTGCAGTGGATTGTCACATACTACAGTAACAAAATATGTCAAATCAAGGGTGTGGTTTACACATCCATATTTGCAGTAGATTGCCACATACCACAGTAACAAAATATGTCAAACCAAGGGCGTGGTTTACACATGAATAATTGCAGTAGATTGTTACATACCACAGTAACAAAATATGTCAAACCAAGGGTGTGGTTTACACATCCATATTTGCAGTGGATTGCCACATACCACAGTAACACAATATGTCAAACCAAGGGTGTGGTTAACACATCCATATTTGCAGTGGATTGTCACATACAACAGTAACAAAATATGTCAAACCAAAGGTGTGGTTAACACATCCATATTTGCAGTGGATTGTCACATGCCACAGTAACAAAATATGTCAAACCAAGGGTGTGGTTAACACATCCATATTTGCAGTGGATTGTCACATACAACAGTATCGAATATGTCAAACCAAGGGTGTGGTTTACATATCCATATTTGCAGTGGATTGCCACATACCACAGTAACAAAATATGTCAAACCAAGGGTGTGGTTTACATATCCATATTTGCAGTGGATTGCCACATATCACAGTAACAAAATATGTCAAACCATGTGTGTGGTTTACACATCCATATTTGCAGTGGATTGTCACATTCTACAGTAACAAAGTATGTCAAACCAAGGGTGTGGTTTACACATCCATCTTTGCAGTAGATTGCCACATACCACAGTAACAAAATATGTCAAACCAAGGGCGTGGTTTACACATGCATATTTGCAGTAGATTGTTACATACCACAGTAACAAAATATGTCAAACCAAGGGTGTGGTTTACACATCCATATTTGCAGTGGATTGTCACATACCACAGTAACAGAATATGTCAAACCAAGGGTGTGGTTAACACATCCATATTTGCAGTAGATTTTCACATACCACAGTAACAAAATATGTCAAACCAAGGGTGTGGTTAACACATCCATATTTGCAGTGGATTGTCACATACAACAGTATCGACTATGTCAAACCAAGGGTGTGGTTTACACATCCATATTTGCAGTGGAATGTCACATACCACAGTAACAAAATATGTCAAACCAAGGGTGTGGTTAGCACATCCATATTTGTTGTGGATTGTCACATACCACACTAACAAAATATGTCAAACCAAGGGTGTGGTTAACACATCCATATTTGCAGTGGATTGTCACATACAACAGTATCGACTATGTCAAACCAAGGGTGTGGTTTACACATCCATATTTGCAGTGGATTGTCACATGCCACAGTAACAAAATATGTCAAACCAAGGGTGTGGTTAACACATCCATATTTGCAGTAGATTGTCTCATACCACAGTAACAAAATATGTTAAACCAAGGGTGTGGTTTACACATCTATATTTGCAGTGGATTGCCACATACCACATTAACAAAATATGTCAAACCAAGGGTGTAGTTAATACATCCATATTTGCAGTGGATTGTCACATACAACAGTAACAAAATATGTCAAACCAAGGGTGTGGTTAACACATCCATATTTGCAGTGGATTGTCACATGCCACAGTAACAAAATATGTCAAACCAAGGGTGTGGTAAACACATCCATATTTGCAGTGGATTGTCACATACAACAGTATCGAATATGTCAAACCAAGGGTGTGGTTTACACATCCATATTTGCAGTGGATTGCCACATAGCACAGTAACAAAATATGTCAAACCAAGGATGCGGTAACACACCAATATTTGCAGTGGATTGCCACATGCCACAGTAACAAAATATGTCAAACCATGGGTGTGGTTTACACATCCATATTTGCAGTGGGTTGCCACATACCACATAAGCAAAATTTGTCAAACCAAGGGTGTGGTTAACACATTCATATATGCAGTGGATTGTCACATACAACAGTAACAAAATATGTCAAAACAAGGGTGTCGTTAACACGTCCATATTTGTAGTGGATTGCCACATACAACAGTAACAAAATATGTAAAACCAAGGGTGTTGTTTATATATCCATATTTGCAGTGGATTGCCACATACCACAGTAACAAAATATGTCAAACCAAGGGTGTGGTTTACACATCCATATTTGCAGTGGATTGCCACATACCACAGTAACACAATATGTCAAACCAAGGGTGTGGTTAACACATCCATATTTTCAGTGGATTGTCACATACAACAGTAACAAAATATGTCAAACCAAGGGTGTGGTTAACACATCCATATTTGCAGTGGATTGTCACATGCCACAGTAACAAAATATGTCAAACCAAGGGTGTGGTTTACATATCCATATTTGCAGTCGATTGCCACATACCACAGTAACAAAATATGTCAAACCATGGGTGTGGTTTACACATCCATATTTGCAGTGGATTGTCACATACTACAGTAACAAAATATGTCAAATCAAGTGTGTGGTTTACACATCCATATTTGCAGTAGATTGCCACATACCACAGTAACAAAATATGTCAAACCATGGGTGTGGTTTACACATCCATATTTGCAGTGGATTGTCACATACTACAGTAACAAAATATGTCAAATCAAGTGTGTGGTTTACACATCCATATTTGCAGTAGATTGCCACATACCACAGTAACAAAATATGTCAAACCAAGGGCGTGGTTTACACATGAATAATTGCAGTAGATTGTTACATACCACAGTAACACAATATGTCAAACCAAGGGTGTGGTTAACACATCCATATTTGCAGTGGATTGTCACATACAACAGTAACAAAATATGTCAAACCAAAGGTGTGGTTAACACATCCATATTTGCAGTGGATTGTCACATGCCACAGTAACAAAATATGTCAAACCAAGGGTGTGGTTAACACATCCATATTTGCAGTGGATTGTCACATACAACAGTATCGAATATGTCAAACCAAGGGTGTGGTTTACATATCCATATTTGCAGTGGATTGCCACATACCACAGTAACAAAATATGTCAAACCAAGGGTGTGGTTTACATATCCATATTTGCAGTGGATTGCCACATATCACAGTAACAAAATATGTCAAACCATGTGTGTGGTTTACACATCCATATTTGCAGTGGATTGTCACATTCTACAGTAACAAAGTATGTCAAACCAAGGGTGTGGTTTACACATCCATCTTTGCAGTAGATTGCCACATACCACAGTAACAAAATATGTCAAACCAAGGGCGTGGTTTACACATGCATATTTGCAGTAGATTGTTACATACCACAGTAACAAAATATGTCAAACCAAGGGTGTGGTTTACACATCCATATTTGCAGTCGATTGTCACATACCACAGTAACAGAATATGTCAAACCAAGGGTGTGGTTAACACATCCATATTTGCAGTAGATTGTCACATACCACAGTAACAAAATATGTCACACCAAGGGTGTGGTTAACACATCCATATTTGCAGTGGATTGTCACATACAACAGTATCGACTATGTCAAACCAAGGGTGTGGTTTACACATCCATATTTGCAGTGGAATGTCACATACCACAGTAACAAAATATGTCAAACCAAGGGTGTGGTTAGCACATCCATATTTGTTGTGGATTGTCACATACCACACTAACAAAATATGTCAAACCAAGGGTGTGGTTAACACATCCATATTTGCAGTCGATTGTCACATACAACAGTATCGACTATGTCAAACCAAGGGTGTGGTTTACACATCCATATTTGCAGTGGATTGTCACATACCACAGTAACAAAATATGTCAAACCAAGGGTGTGGTTAACACATCCATATTTGCAGTAGATTGTTACATACCACAGTAACAAAATATGTCAAACCAAGGGTGTGGTTTACACATCCATATTTGCAGTGGATTGTCACATACCACAGTAACAGAATATGTCAAACCAAGGGTGTGGTTAACACATCCATATTTGCAGTAGATTGTCACATACCACAGTAACAAAATATGTCAAACCAAGGGTGTAGTTAACACATCCATATTTGCAGTGGATTGTCACATACAACAGTATCGACTATGTCAAACCAAGGGTGTGGTTTACACATCCATATTTGCAGTGGAATGTCACATACCACAGTAACAAAATATGTCAAACCAAGGATGCGGTAACACACCAATATTTGCAGTGGATTGCCACATGCCACAGTAACAAAATATGTCAAACCATGGGTGTGGTTTACACATCCATATTTGCAGTGGGTTGCCACATACCACATAAGCAAAATTTGTCAAACCAAGGGTGTGGTTAACACATTCATATATGCAGTGGATTGTCACATACAACAGTAACAAAATATGTCAAAACAAGGGTGTCGTTAACACGTCCATATTTGTAGTGGATTGCCACATACAACAGTAACAAAATATGTAAAACCAAGGGTGTTGTTTATATATCCATATTTGCAGTGGATTGCCACATACCACAGTAACAAAATATGTCAAACCAAGGGTGTGGTTTACACATCCATATTTGCAGTGGATTGCCACATACCACAGTAACACAATATGTCAAACCAAGGGTGTGGTTAACACATCCATATTTTTAGTGGATTGTCACATACAACAGTAACAAAATATGTCAAACCAAGGGTGTGGTTAACACATCCATATTTGCAGTGGATTGTCACATGCCACAGTAACAAAATATGTCAAACCAAGGGTGTGGTTTACATATCCATATTTGCAGTCGATTGCCACATACCACAGTAACAAAATATGTCAAACCATGGGTGTGGTTTACACATCCATATTTGCAGTGGATTGTCACATACTACAGTAACAAAATATGTCAAATCAAGGGTGTGGTTTACACATCCATATTTGCAGTAGATTGCCACATACCACAGTAACAAAATATGTCAAACCAAGGGCGTGGTTTACACATGAATAATTGCAGTAGATTGTTACATACCACAGTAACAAAATATGTCAAACCAAGGGTGTGGTTTACACATCCATATTTGCAGTGGATTGCCACATACCACAGTAACACAATATGTCAAACCAAGGGTGTGGTTAACACATCCATATTTGCAGTGGATTGTCACATACAACAGTAACAAAATATGTCAAACCAAAGGTGTGGTTAACACATCCATATTTGCAGTGGATTGTCACATGCCACAGTAACAAAATATGTCAAACCAAGGGTGTGGTTAACACATCCATATTTGCAGTGGATTGTCACATACAACAGTATCGAATATGTCAAACCAAGGGTGTGGTTTACATATCCATATTTGCAGTGGATTGCCACATACCACAGTAACAAAATATGTCAAACCAAGGGTGTGGTTTACATATCCATATTTGCAGTGGATTGCCACATATCACAGTAACAAAATATGTCAAACCATGTGTGTGGTTTACACATCCATATTTGCAGTGGATTGTCACATTCTACAGTAACAAAGTATGTCAAACCAAGGGTGTGGTTTACACATCCATCTTTGCAGTAGATTGCCACATACCACAGTAACAAAATATGTCAAACCAAGGGCGTGGTTTACACATGCATATTTGCAGTAGATTGTTACATACCACAGTAACAAAATATGTCAAACCAAGGGTGTGGTTTACACATCCATATTTGCAGTGGATTGTCACATACCACAGTAACAGAATATGTCAAACCAAGGGTGTGGTTAACACATCCATATTTGCAGTAGATTTTCACATACCACAGTAACAAAATATGTCAAACCAAGGGTGTGGTTAACACATCCATATTTGCAGTGGATTGTCACATACAACAGTATCGACTATGTCAAACCAAGGGTGTGGTTTACACATCCATATTTGCAGTGGAATGTCACATACCACAGTAACAAAATATGTCAAACCAAGGGTGTGGTTAGCACATCCATATTTGTTGTGGATTGTCACATACCACACTAACAAAATATGTCAAACCAAGGGTGTGGTTAACACATCCATATTTGCAGTGGATTGTCACATACAACAGTATCGACTATGTCAAACCAAGGGTGTGGTTTACACAACCATATTTGCAGTGGATTGTCACATACCACAGTAACAAAATATGTTAAACCAAGGGTGTGGTTTACACATCCATATTTGCAGTGGATTGCCACATACCACATTAACAAAATATGTCAAACCAAGGGTGTATTTAACACATCCATATTTGCAGTGGATTGCCACATACCACAGTTACAAAATATGTCAAACCAAGGGTGTGGTTAACACATCCATATTTGCAGTGGATTGTCACATACAACAGTAACAAAATATGACAAACCAAGGGTTTGGCTTACACATGAATATTTGCAGTGGATTGTCACATACAACAGTAACAAAATATATCAAACCAAGGGTGTGGTTAACACATCTATATTTGCAGTGGATTGTCACATGCCACAGTAACAAAATATGTCAAACCAAGGGTGTGGTTAACACATCCATATTTGCAGTGGAATGTCACATACAACAGTATCGAATATGTCAAACCAAGGGTGTGGTTTACACATCCATATTTGCAGTGGATTGCCACATAGCACAGTAACAAAATATGTCAAACCAAGGATGCGGTAACACACCAATATTTGCAGTGGATTGCCACATGCCACAGTAACAAAATATGTCAAACCAAGGGTGTGGTTTACACATCCATATTTGCAGTGGGTTGCCACATACCACATAAGCAAAATTTGTCAAACCAAGGGTGTGGTTAACACATTCATATGTGCAGTGGATTGTCACATACAACAGTAACAAAATATGTCAAAACAAGGGTGTCTTTAACACGTCCATATTTGTAGCGGATTGCCACATACAACAGTAACAAAATATGTAAAACCAAGGGTGTTGTTTATATAACCATATTTGCAGTGGATTGTCACATACCACAGTAACAAAATATGTCAAACCAAGGGTGTGGTTTACACATCCATATTTGAAGTGGATTGTCACATACCACAGTAACAAAATATGTCAAACCAAGGGTGTAGTTTACACATCCATATTTGCAGTAGATTGCCACATACGACAGTAACAAAATATGTCAATCCAAGGGTGTAGTTTACACATCCATATTTGCAGTAGATTGCCACATACGACAGTAACAAAATATGTCAATCCAAGGGTGTAGTTTACACATCCATATTTGCAGTAGATTGCCACATACGACAGTAACAAAATATGTCAATCCAAGGGTGTAGTTTACACATCCATATTTGCAGTAGATTCTCACATACCACAGAAACAAAATATGTCAAACCAAGGGTGTAGTTTACACATCCATATTTGCAGTAGATTGCCACATACGACAGTAACAAAATATGTCAAACCAAGGGTGTTGTTTACACATCCATATTTGCAGTGGATTGTCACATACCACAGTAACAAAATATGTCAAACCAAGGGTGTGGTTTACATATACATATTTGCAGAGGATTGCCACATACCACAGTAACAAAATATGTCAAACCATGGGTGTGGTTTACACATCCATATTTGCAGTGGATTGTCACATACTACAGTAACAAAATATGTCAAACCAAGGGTGTGGTTTACACATCCATATTTCCAGTAGATTGCCACATACCACAGTAACAAAATATGTCAAACCAAGGGTGTGGTTAACACATCCATATTTGCAGCGGATTGTCACATACAACAGTATCGAATATGTCAAACCAAGGGTGTAGTTTACACATCCAAATTTGCAGTGGATTGTCACATACCTCAGTAACAAAATATGTCAAACCAAGGGTGTGGTTAACACATCCATATTTGCAGTAGATTGTCTCATACCACAGTAACAAAATATGTTAAACCAAGGGTGTGGTTTACACATCCATATTTGCAGTGGATTGCCACATACCACATTAACAAAATATGTCAAACCAAGGGTGTAGTTAACACATCCATATTTGCAGTGGATTGCCACATACCACAGTAACAAAATATGTCAAACCAAGGGTGTGGTTAACACATCCATATTTTTAGTGGATTGTCACATACAACAGTAACAAAATATGTCAAACCAAGGGTGTGGTTAACACATCCATATTTGCAGTGGATTGTCACATGCCACAGTAACAAAATATGTCAAACCAAGGGTGTGGTTTACATATCCATATTTGCAGTCGATTGCCACATACCACAGTAACAAAATATGTCAAACCATGGGTGTGGTTTACACATCCATATTTGCAGTGGATTGTCACATACTACAGTAACAAAATATGTCAAATCAAGGGTGTGGTTTACACATCCATATTTGCAGTAGATTGCCACATACCACAGTAACAAAATATGTCAAACCAAGGGCGTGGTTTACACATGAATAATTGCAGTAGATTGTTACATACCACAGTAACAAAATATGTCAAACCAAGGGTGTGGTTTACACATCCATATTTGCAGTGGATTGCCACATACCACAGTAACACAATATGTCAAACCAAGGGTGTGGTTAACACATCCATATTTGCAGTGGATTGTCACATACAACAGTAACAAAATATGTCAAACCAAAGGTGTGGTTAACACATCCATATTTGCAGTGGATTGTCACATGCCACAGTAACAAAATATGTCAAACCAAGGGTGTGGTTAACACATCCATATTTGCAGTGGATTGTCACATACAACAGTATCGAATATGTCAAACCAAGGGTGTGGTTTACATATCCATATTTGCAGTGGATTGCCACATACCACAGTAACAAAATATGTCAAACCAAGGGTGTGGTTTACATATCCATATTTGCAGTGGATTGCCACATATCACAGTAACAAAATATGTCAAACCATGTGTGTGGTTTACACATCCATATTTGCAGTGGATTGTCACATTCTACAGTAACAAAGTATGTCAAACCAAGGGTGTGGTTTACACATCCATCTTTGCAGTAGATTGCCACATACCACAGTAACAAAATATGTCAAACCAAGGGCGTGGTTTACACATGCATATTTGCAGTAGATTGTTACATACCACAGTAACAAAATATGTCAAACCAAGGGTGTGGTTTACACATCCATATTTGCAGTGGATTGTCACATACCACAGTAACAGAATATGTCAAACCAAGGGTGTGGTTAACACATCCATATTTGCAGTAGATTGTCACATACCACAGTAACAAAATATGTCAAACCAAGGGTGTGGTTAACACATCCATATTTGCAGTGGATTGTCACATACAACAGTATCGACTATGTCAAACCAAGGGTGTGGTTTACACATCCATATTTACAGTGGAATGTCACATACCACAGTAACAAAATATGTCAAACCAAGGGTGTGGTTAGCACATCCATATTTGTTGTGGATTGTCACATACCACACTAACAAAATATGTCAAACCAAGGGTGTGGTTAACACATCCATATTTGCAGTGGATTGTCACATACAACAGTATCGACTATGTCAAACCAAGGGTGTGGTTTACACAACCATATTTGCAGTGGATTGTCACATACCACAGTAACAAAATATGTTAAACCAAGGGTGTATTTAACACATCCATATTTGCAGTGGATTGCCACATACCACAGTAACAAAATATGTCAAACCAAGGGTGTGGTTAACACATCCATATTTGCAGTGGATTGTCACATACAACAGTAACAAAATATGACAAACCAAGGGTTTGGCTTACACATGAATATTTGCAGTGGATTGTCACATACAACAGTAACAAAATATATCAAACCAAGGGTGTGGTTAACACATCTATATTTGCAGTGGATTGTCACATGCCACAGTAACAAAATATGTCAAACCAAGGGTGTGGTTAACACATCCATATTTGCAGTGGAATGTCACATACAACAGTATCGAATATGTCAAACCAAGGGTGTGGTTTACACATCCATATTTGCAGTGGATTGCCACATAGCACAGTAACAAAATATGTCAAACCAAGGATGCGGTAACACACCAATATTTGCAGTGGATTGCCACATGCCACAGTAACAAAATATGTCAAACCAAGGGTGTGGTTTACACATCCATATTTGCAGTGGGTTGCCACATACCACATAAGCAAAATTTGTCAAACCAAGGGTGTGGTTAACACATTCGTATGTGCAGTGGATTGTCACATACAACAGTAACAAAATATGTCAAAACAAGGGTGTCTTTAACACGTCCATATTTGTAGCGGATTGCCACATACAACAGTAACAAAATATGTAAAACCAAGGGTGTTGTTTATATAACCATATTTGCAGTGGATTGTCACATACCACAGTAACAAAATATGTCAAACCAAGGGTGTGGTTTACACATCCATATTTGAAGTGGATTGTCACATACCACAGTAACAAAATATGTCAAACCAAGGGTGTAGTTTACACATCCATATTTGCAGTAGATTGCCACATACGACAGTAACAAAATATGTCAATCCAAGGGTGTAGTTTACACATCCATATTTGCAGTAGATTGCCACATACGACAGTAACAAAATATGTCAATCCAAGGGTGTAGTTTACACATCCATATTTGCAGTAGATTGCCACATACGACAGTAACAAAATATGTCAATCCAAGGGTGTAGTTTACACATCCATATTTGCAGTAGATTCCCACATACCACAGAAACAAAATATGTCAAACCAAGGGTGTGGTTTACACATCCATATTTGCAGTAGATTGTCACATACCATAGTAACAAAATATGTCAATCCAAGGGTGTAGTTTACACATCCATATTTGCAGTAGATTGCCACATACGACAGTAACAAAATATGTCAAACCAAGGGTGTTGTTTACACATCCATATTTGCAGTGGATTGTCACATACCACAGTAACAAAATATGTCAAACCAAGGGTGTGGTTTACATATACATATTTGCAGTGGATTGCCACATACCACAGTAACAAAATATGTCAAACCATGGGTGTGGTTTACACATCCATATTTGCAGTGGATTGTCACATACTACAGTAACAAAATATGTCAAACCAAGGGTGTGGTTTACACATCCATATTTGCAGTAGATTGCCACATACCACAGTAACAAAATATGTCAAACCAAGGGTGTGGTTAACACATCCATATTTGCAGCGGATTGTCACATACAACAGTATCGAATATGTCAAACCAAGGGTGTAGTTTACACATCCATATTTGCAGTGGATTGTCACATACCTCAGTAACAAAATATGTCAAACCAAGGGTGTGGTTAACACATCCATATTTGCAGTAGATTGTCTCATACCACAGTAACAAAATATGTTAAACCAAGGGTGTGGTTTACACATCCATATTTACAGTGGATTGCCACATACCACATTAACAAAATATGTCAAACCAAGGGTGTAGTTAACACATCCATATTTGCAGTGGATTGCCACATCCCACAGTAACAAAATATGTCAAACCAAGGGTGTGGTTAACACATCCATATTTGCAGTGGATTGCTACATATCACATTAACAATATATGTCAAACCAAGGGTGTGGTTAACACATCCATATTTGCAGTAGATTGTCACATACCACAGTAACAAAATATGTCAAACCAAGGGTGTGGTTAACACATCCATATTTGCAGTAGATTGTCTCATACCACAGTAACAAAATATGTTAAACCAAGGGTGTGGTTTACACATCCATATTTGCAGTGGATTGCCACATACCACATTAACAAAATATGTCAAACCAAGGGTGTAGTTAACACATCCATATTTGCAGTGGATTGCCACATACCACAGTAACAAAATATGTCAAACCAAGGGTGTGGTTAACACATCCATATTTTTAGTGGATTGTCACATACAACAGTAACAAAATATGTCAAACCAAGGGTGTGGTTAACACATCCATATTTGCAGTGGATTGTCACATGCCACAGTAACAAAATATGTCAAACCAAGGGTGTGGTTTACATATCCATATTTGCAGTCGATTGCCACATACCACAGTAACAAAATATGTCAAACCATGGGTGTGGTTTACACATCCATATTTGCAGTGGATTGTCACATACTACAGTAACAAAATATGTCAAATCAAGGGTGTGGTTTACACATCCATATTTGCAGTAGATTGCCACATACCACAGTAACAAAATATGTCAAACCAAGGGCGTGGTTTACACATGAATAATTGCAGTAGATTGTTACATACCACAGTAACAAAATATGTCAAACCAAGGGTGTGGTTTACACATCCATATTTGCAGTGGATTGCCACATACCACAGTAACACAATATGTCAAACCAAGGGTGTGGTTAACACATCCATATTTGCAGTGGATTGTCACATACAACAGTAACAAAATATGTCAAACCAAAGGTGTGGTTAACACATCCATATTTGCAGTGGATTGTCACATGCCACAGTAACAAAATATGTCAAACCAAGGGTGTGGTTAACACATCCATATTTGCAGTGGATTGTCACATACAACAGTATCGAATATGTCAAACCAAGGGTGTGGTTTACATATCCATATTTGCAGTGGATTGCCACATACCACAGTAACAAAATATGTCAAACCAAGGGTGTGGTTTACATATCCATATTTGCAGTGGATTGCCACATATCACAGTAACAAAATATGTCAAACCATGTGTGTGGTTTACACATCCATATTTGCAGTGGATTGTCACATTCTACAGTAACAAAGTATGTCAAACCAAGGGTGTGGTTTACACATCCATCTTTGCAGTAGATTGCCACATACCACAGTAACAAAATATGTCAAACCAAGGGCGTGGTTTACACATGCATATTTGCAGTAGATTGTTACATACCACAGTAACAAAATATGTCAAACCAAGGGTGTGGTTTACACATCCATATTTGCAGTGGATTGTCACATACCACAGTAACAGAATATGTCAAACCAAGGGTGTGGTTAACACATCCATATTTGCAGTAGATTGTCACATACCACAGTAACAAAATATGTCAAACCAAGGGTGTGGTTAACACATCCATATTTGCAGTGGATTGTCACATACAACAGTATCGACTATGTCAAACCAAGGGTGTGGTTTACACATCCATATTTACAGTGGAATGTCACATACCACAGTAACAAAATATGTCAAACCAAGGGTGTGGTTAGCACATCCATATTTGTTGTGGATTGTCACATACCACACTAACAAAATATGTCAAACCAAGGGTGTGGTTAACACATCCATATTTGCAGTGGATTGTCACATACAACAGTATCGACTATGTCAAACCAAGGGTGTGGTTTACACAACCATATTTGCAGTGGATTGTCACATACCACAGTAACAAAATATGTTAAACCAAGGGTGTATTTAACACATCCATATTTGCAGTGGATTGCCACATACCACAGTAACAAAATATGTCAAACCAAGGGTGTGGTTAACACATCCATATTTGCAGTGGATTGTCACATACAACAGTAACAAAATATGACAAACCAAGGGTTTGGCTTACACATGAATATTTGCAGTGGATTGTCACATACAACAGTAACAAAATATATCAAACCAAGGGTGTGGTTAACACATCTATATTTGCAGTGGATTGTCACATGCCACAGTAACAAAATATGTCAAACCAAGGGTGTGGTTAACACATCCATATTTGCAGTGGAATGTCACATACAACAGTATCGAATATGTCAAACCAAGGGTGTGGTTTACACATCCATATTTGCAGTGGATTGCCACATAGCACAGTAACAAAATATGTCAAACCAAGGATGCGGTAACACACCAATATTTGCAGTGGATTGCCACATGCCACAGTAACAAAATATGTCAAACCAAGGGTGTGGTTTACACATCCATATTTGCAGTGGGTTGCCACATACCACATAAGCAAAATTTGTCAAACCAAGGGTGTGGTTAACACATTCGTATGTGCAGTGGATTGTCACATACAACAGTAACAAAATATGTCAAAACAAGGGTGTCTTTAACACGTCCATATTTGTAGCGGATTGCCACATACAACAGTAACAAAATATGTAAAACCAAGGGTGTTGTTTATATAACCATATTTGCAGTGGATTGTCACATACCACAGTAACAAAATATGTCAAACCAAGGGTGTGGTTTACACATCCATATTTGAAGTGGATTGTCACATACCACAGTAACAAAATATGTCAAACCAAGGGTGTAGTTTACACATCCATATTTGCAGTAGATTGCCACATACGACAGTAACAAAATATGTCAATCCAAGGGTGTAGTTTACACATCCATATTTGCAGTAGATTGCCACATACGACAGTAACAAAATATGTCAATCCAAGGGTGTAGTTTACACATCCATATTTGCAGTAGATTGCCACATACGACAGTAACAAAATATGTCAATCCAAGGGTGTAGTTTACACATCCATATTTGCAGTAGATTCCCACATACCACAGAAACAAAATATGTCAAACCAAGGGTGTGGTTTACACATCCATATTTGCAGTAGATTGTCACATACCATAGTAACAAAATATGTCAATCCAAGGGTGTAGTTTACACATCCATATTTGCAGTAGATTGCCACATACGACAGTAACAAAATATGTCAAACCAAGGGTGTTGTTTACACATCCATATTTGCAGTGGATTGTCACATACCACAGTAACAAAATATGTCAAACCAAGGGTGTGGTTTACATATACATATTTGCAGTGGATTGCCACATACCACAGTAACAAAATATGTCAAACCATGGGTGTGGTTTACACATCCATATTTGCAGTGGATTGTCACATACTACAGTAACAAAATATGTCAAACCAAGGGTGTGGTTTACACATCCATATTTGCAGTAGATTGCCACATACCACAGTAACAAAATATGTCAAACCAAGGGTGTGGTTAACACATCCATATTTGCAGCGGATTGTCACATACAACAGTATCGAATATGTCAAACCAAGGGTGTAGTTTACACATCCATATTTGCAGTGGATTGTCACATACCTCAGTAACAAAATATGTCAAACCAAGGGTGTGGTTAACACATCCATATTTGCAGTAGATTGTCTCATACCACAGTAACAAAATATGTTAAACCAAGGGTGTGGTTTACACATCCATATTTACAGTGGATTGCCACATACCACATTAACAAAATATGTCAAACCAAGGGTGTAGTTAACACATCCATATTTGCAGTGGATTGCCACATCCCACAGTAACAAAATATGTCAAACCAAGGGTGTGGTTAACACATCCATATTTGCAGTGGATTGCTACATATCACATTAACAATATATGTCAAACCAAGGGTGTGGTTAACACATCCATATTTGCAGTAGATTGTCACATACCACAGTAACAAAATATGTCAAACCAAGGGTGTGGTTAACACATTCATATTTGCAGTGGCTTGTCACATCCAACAGTAACAAAATATGTCAAACCAAGGGTGGGGTTAACACATCCATATTTGCAGTGGAATGTCACATACAACAGTATCGAATATGTCAAACCAAGGGTGTGGTTTACACATGCATATTTGCAGTGGATTGCCACATAGCACAGTAACAAAATATGTCAAACCAAGGATGCGGTAACACACCAATATTTGCAGTGGATTGCCACATGCCACAGTAACAAAATATGTCAAACCAAGGGTGTGGTTTACACATCCATATTTGCAGTGGGTTGCCACATACCACATAAGCAAAATTTTCAAACCAAGGGTGTGGTTAACACATTCATATATGCAGTGGATTGTCACATACAACAGTAACAAAATATGTCAAAACAAGGGTGTCTTTAACACGTCCATATTTGTAGCGGATTGCCACATACAACAGTAACAAAATATGTAAAACCAAGGGTGTTGTTTATATATCCATATTTGCAGTGGATTGTCGCATACCACAGTAACAAAATATGTCAAACCAAGGGTGTGGTTTACACATCCATATTTGAAGTGGATTGTCACATACCACAGTAACAAAATATGTCAAACCAAGGGTGTAGTTTACACATCCATATTTGCAGTAGATTGCCACATACGACAGTAACAAAATATGTCAATCCAAGGGTGTAGTTTACACATCCATATTTGCAGTAGATTGCCACATACGACAGTAACAAAATATGTCAATCCAAGGGTGTAGTTTACACATCCATATTTGCAGTAGATTGCCACATACGACAGTAACAAAATATGTCAAACCAAGGGTGTTGTTTACACATCCATATTTGCAGTGGATTGTCACATACCACAGTAACAAAATATGTCAAACCAGGGGTGTGGTTAACACATCCATATTTGCAGTGGATTGCCGCATACCACAGTAACAAAATATGTCAAACCATGGGTGTGGTTTACACATCCATATTTGCAGTGGATTGTCACATACTACAGTAACAAAATATATCAAACCAAGGGTGTGGTTTACACATCCATATTTGCAGTAGATTGCCACATACCACAGTAACAAAATATGTCAAACCATGGGTGTGGTTTACACATCCATATTTGCAGTGGATTGTCACATACTACAGTAACAAAATATGTCAAACCAAGGGTGTGGTTTACACATCCATATTTGCAGTAGATTGCCACATACCACAGTAACAAAATATGTCAAACCAAGGGTGTGGTTAACACATCCATATTTGCAGCGGATTGTCACATACAACAGTATCGAATATGTCAAACCAAGGGTGTAGTTTACACATCCATATTTGCAGTGGATTGTCACATACCTCAGTAACAAAATATGTCAAACCAAGGGTGTGGTTAACACATCCATATTTGCAGTAGATTGTCTCATACCACAGTAACAAAATATGTTAAACCAAGGGTGTGGTTTACACATCCATATTTGCAGTGGATTGCCACATACCACATTAACAAAATATGTCAAACCAAGGGTGTAGTTAACACATCCATATTTGCAGTGGATTGCCACATACCACAGTAACAAAATATATCAAACCAAGGGTGTGGTTAACACATCCATATTTGCAGTGGATTGCTACATATCACATTAACAATATATGTCAAACCAAGGGTGTGGCTAACACATCCATATTTGCAGTAGATTGTCACATACCACAGTAACAAAATATGTCAAACCAAGGGTGTGGTTAACACATTCATATTTGCAGTGGCTTGTCACATCCAACAGTAACAAAATATGTCAAACCAAGGGTGTCGTTAACACACCCATATTTGCAGTGGATTGTCACATACAACAGTAACAAAATATGTCAAACCAAGGGTGTGGTTTACATATCCATATTTGCAGTGGATTGCCACATACCACAGTAACAAAATATGTCAAACCATGGGTGTGGTTTACACATCCATATTTGCAGTGGATTGTCACATACTACAGTAACAAAATATGTCAAACCAAGGGTGTGGTTTAGACATCCATATTTGCAGTATATTGCCACATACCCCAGTAACAAAATATGTCAAACCAAGGGCGTGGTTTACACATGCATATTTGCAGTAGATTGTCACATACCACCGTAACAAAATATGTCAAATCAAGGGTGTGGCTTACACATCCATATTTGCAGTGGATTGTCACATACCACAGTAACAAAATATGTCAAACCAAGGGTGTGGTTAACACATCCATATTTGCAGTAGATTGTCACATACCACAGTAACAAAATATGTCAAACCAAGGGTGTGGTTAACACATCCATATTTGCAGTGGATTGTCACATACAACAGTATCGAATATGTCAAACCAAGGGTGTGGTTTACACATTCATATTTGCAGTGGATTGTCACATACCACAGTAACAAAATATGTCAAACCAAGGGTGTGCTTAACACATCCATATTTGCAGTAGATTGTCTCATACCACAGTAACAAAATATGTTAAACCAAGGGTGTGGTTTACACATCCATATTTGCAGTGGATTGCCACATACCACTTTAACAAAATATGTCAAACCAAGGGTGTAGTTAACACATCCATATTTGCAGTGGATTGCAACATACCACAGTAACAAAATATGTCAAACCAAGGGTGTGGTTAACACATCCATATTTGCAGTGGATTGCTACATACTACATTAACAAAATATGTCAAACCAAGGGTGTGGTTAACACGTCCATATTTGCAGTAGATTGTCACATACCACAGTAACAAAATATGTCAAACCAAGGGTGTGGTTAACACATTCATATTTGCAGTGGCTTGTCACATCCAACAGTAACAAAATATGTCGAACCAAGGGTGTGGTTAGCACATCCATATTTGTAGTGGATTGTCACATACCACATTAACAAAATATGTCAAACCAAGGGTGTGGTTAACACATCCATATTTGCAGTGGATTGTCACATACAAAAGTATCGAATATGTCAAACCAAGGGTGTGGTTTACACATCCATATTTGCAGTGGATTGCCACACACCACAGTAACAAAATATGTCAAACCAAGGATGCGGTGACACACCAATATTGGCAGTGGATTGCCACATGCCACAGTAACAAAATATGTCAAACCAAGGGTGTGGTTTACACATCCATATTTGCAGTGGGTTGCCACATACCACATAAGCAAAATATGTCATACCAAGGGTGTGGTTAACACATTCATATATGCAGTGGATTGTCACATACAACAGTAACAAAATATGTCAAAACAAGGGTGTCGTTAACACGTCCATATTTGCAGTGGATTGTAACATACAACAATATCGAATATGTCAAACCAAGGGTGTGGTTTACACATTCATATTTGCAGTGGATTGTCACATACCACAGTAACAAAATATGTAAAACCAAGGGTGTGGTTAACACATCCATATTTGCAGTGGATTGTCACATACAACGGTAACAAAATATGTCAAACCAAGGGTGTGGTTTACACATCCATATTTGCAGTGGATTGCCGCATACCACAGTAACAAAATATGTGAAACCAAGGGTGTGGTTTACACATCCATATTTGCAGTGGATTGTCACATACAACGGTAACAAAATATGTCAAACCAAGGGTGTGGTTTACACATCCATATTTGCAGTGGATTGCCGCATACCACAGTAACAAAATATGTCAAACCAAGGGTGTGGTTTACATATCCATGTTTGCGGTGGATTGCCACATACCACAGTAACAAAATATGTCAAACCAAGGGTGTGGTTTACACATCCATATTTGCAGTGGATTGCCACATACCACAGTAACACAATATGTCAAACCAAGGGTGTGGTTAACACATCCATATTTGCAGTGGAATGTCAGATACCACAGTAACACATCATGTCAAACCAAGGGGGTGGTTGACATATCCATATTTGCGATGGATTGCCACATACCACAGTAACACAATATATCAAACCAAGGGTGTGGTTAACACATCCATATTTGCAGTGGATTGTCACATACAACAGTAACAAAAGATGTCAAACCAAGGGTGTGGTTAACACATCCATATTTGCAGTGGATTGTCACATGCCACAGTAACAAAATATGTCAAACCAAGGGTGTGGTTAACACATCCATATTTGCAGTGGATTGTCACATACAACAGTATCGAATATGTCAAACCAAGGGTGTGGTTTACACATCCATATTTGCAGTGGATTGCCACATACAACAGTAATAAAATATGTCAAACCAAGGATGCGGTAACACACCAATATTTGCAGTGGATTGCCACATGCCACAGTAATAAAATATGTCAAACCAAGGGTGTGGTTTACACATCCATATTTGCAGTGGGTTGCCACATACCACATAAATAAAATATGTCAAACCAAAGGTGTGGTTAACACATCCATATTTGCAGTGGATTGCTACATACAACAGTAACAAAATATGTCAAACCAAAGGTGTGGTTTACACATCCATATTTGCAGTGGATTGCTACATACCACATTAACAAAATATGTCAAACCAAGGGTGTGGTTAACACATCCATATATGCAGTGGATTGTCACATGCAACAGTAACAAAATATGTCAAACCAAGGTTGTCGTTAACACGTCCATATTTGCAGTGGATTGCCACATATAACAGTAACAAAATATGTCAAACCAAGGGTGTGGTTAACACATCCATATTTGCAGTGGATTGTCACATACTACAGTAACAAAATATGACAAACCAAGGGTGTGGCTTACACATGCATATTTGCATTGGATTGTCACATACAACAGTAACAAAATATGTCAAACCAATGGTGTGGTTAACACATCCATATTTGCAGTAGATTGTCACATACCACAGTAACAAAATATGACAAACCAAGGGTGTGGCTTACACATGCATATTTGCAGTGGATTGTCACATACAACAGTAACAAAATATGTCAAACCAAGGGTGTGGTTAACACATCCATATTTGCAGTGGATTGTCACATACCACAGTAACAAAATATGTCAAACCAAGGGTGTGGTTAACACATCCATATTTGCAGTGGATTGTCACATGCAACAGTAACAAAATATGTCAAACCAAGGGTGTGGTTAACACATCCATATTTGCAGTGGATTGTCACATACCACAGTAACAAAATATGTCAAACCAAGGATGCGGTAACACACCAAACATGGAATACGATTACCATCGACGGAGTACATATGGTTATGTGTACTGTATTGCAGTCAGTGCCGGCGAAGTCGTAGGTTGTCTAGTGAAAAAATAACAATTGTTGAGAATAATTTGTAAACAAACATTCACATCATGGTCTAGTATGCAAAATGTGAGATATTAATTTACAAAAAAATATCATTTAAGCTTTGCATTTCTGTAACGCCTTACAAAGACATGCACACATTATATACAACACATCTGTAGTCTGCACTATAAATATAAATTTACAGTATGTATAATGTGTGTAAGTATGTGTGTGTGTGAGTATTAAACAGATACGATCACTATGTTGAACATAGCGGGATCGATGTTGTAAGACATTTGGCTGTCGGAGTATACACAGCTCATTACAAACCGCTTTGACACAGGAATTGGTTAAATGAAAATACATATACAATGATAACCCTCGTTTTCTTGCACGTAAAACGACCCTCTTTGAATTATAATGACTGTAGTATGGCGGTCGAATCATAGAATGCCAATAACCAGAAAGCCCGTGAACTCTGCTTTTGTTTATTTATATTGAACTATTTCCGGTTGTCCGGTTAGTAAATTTATGATGGAATTCTCTACAGGCTTAGCATAGCAACATATGAGCATTGGCTTACACCTCTGTTGTTTCGCGTGTCGCCAATCGTCAATTTTTTCCATCTGCTTTTGTTAAATATTAAAAATAATTATTGATAATTATGGATGAAGTATCACTCTATCCTATTTATTTCAATCTCGATGACGGAATATCAAAACATAATTAAATATATGACCATGATGAAAATATTGCTACAGTCCTGTTAAAAAGCGACGATGGTATGAGCATGTTTTGGCTGCGTTGTTGTCATTATATCGCATTCTTTCTCATTTTCATCGCTGTTCTCCTTCGCTAAATGAATTAACAAGCATTCCTATACATTTTTTTCACGAATGACACTGTGAGTTTAGTGACGGATTGCATTTTGTAGCAAACTGTCTATCATATTTTGCACGTATTGTAAATGCTTGATTTATTCACATGTGTATGTAGTTGCACTGTGTTTCGCCTAATAATACACAAACAAGATACGCATGCTAAGAATGGCTTGTTTTGTGTAGCGGCTACAGTAAGGGAAAGTGTAAAATAATTGGACAATGCTGCCACAATATAGTTTTCATGAAAATTCCAAATTGTGTTGATATTAGTGCAGCAGCGGGGTTGTTTCTTTAGCTGGAATTTACAAATGTTTACAAGACAATATGT
Organism: Saccoglossus kowalevskii; assembly: GCF_978046115.1. Classification (NCBI taxonomy): domain Eukaryota; kingdom Metazoa; phylum Hemichordata; class Enteropneusta; family Harrimaniidae; genus Saccoglossus; species Saccoglossus kowalevskii. Next base: position 1,525,567 of record NC_140646.1, on the reverse strand, counting down.
GTGCACGTTTGTGGTTATTTTTAACTGATGTAATACTCTGAACGTTAATGAAATTTTTATCGTGCACGCCATAATCACATTTTAACAATAGCTGGAACGCTTATATTATTTATGAATATAGAGTCACCCAGCCACATATTTACTCAGTAAACAGTTAACCCAATGTTTTAACTTCACGAATATTATTATATTAAACATCCATTGTGCTATTTCATTTTCATTGAAATACTAAATGTTTCATCAGTCTCCAAGATAACTACTTTGAACACCATTTCATATCACAAGCAAAGTGAGAAATGACTTACATACAAATTGTAAAAATGAAATTTTTCTATTTTGACACCATGTTGGCGGGTTTCATGGTTGTATGTACTTATTGTAGCGCGGGAATAATTATTCTTTGATAAATATGCATTTTGTTGGGACTACAATGTCACATTTAATGATTGACGGACTATAATGTCACATTTAATGATTGACGGACTACAATGTCACATTTAATGATTGACGGACTACAATATCAAATTTAATGATTGACGGACTACAATGTCACATTTAATGATTGACGGACTACAATGTCACATTTAATGAATGACGGACTACAATGTCACATTTAATGAGTGACGGACTACAATGTCACATTTAATGATTGACGGGCTACAATGTCACATTTATCGATTGACGGACTACAATATCACATTTAATGATTGACGGACTACAATGTCACATTTAATGAATGACGGACTACAATGTCACATTTAATGATTGACGGACTACCATATCACATATAATGATTGACGGACTACAATGTCACATTTAATGATTGACGGACTACGATATCACATTTAATGATTGACGGACTACAATGCCACATTTAATGATTGACGGACTACGATATCACATTTAATGATTGACGGACTACAATGTCACATTTAATGATTGACGGAATACAATATCATATTTAATGATTGACGGAATACAATGTCACATTAATGATTGACGGACTACAATATCACATTTAATGATTGACGGAATACAATGTCACATTTAATGATTGACGGACTACAATATCACATTTAATGATTGACGGACTACAATGTCACATTTAATGATTGACGGACTAAAATATCACATTTAATGATTGACGGACTACAATGTCACATTAATGATTGACGGACTACAATATCACATTTAATGATTGACGGACTACAATATCACATTTAATGATTGACGGACTACAATGTCACATTTAATGATTGACGGACTACAATATCACATTTAATGATTGACGGACTGCAATATCACATTTAATGATTAACGGAATACAATGTCACATTTAATGATTGACGGACTACAATATCACATTTAATGATTGACGGACTACAATATCACATTTAATTACTAATGATCACGCCACATTCCGATAAAATGCAGATTGTGAGATTGTTTTAAACTTGTCTTTTTTATACAGGGCCAGACAATAGTGTGTGAGGTTTTATCAGTAACTTCTTCAATGTTGTCTATCTATATGCCGATAGTTTATCCTATAGGACCTGCCTTCTAATCCACATGGCAATAAAAATTACTTGCATCAAAACAGTATCTTGAAAGTTGTTATTCCAAATGATGTGACAATTACTTTCAAATTTGACAATCTGACCACGTAATCGTTATGTTAACACAGTGATATTTTATGCAATAATGTTCAATCGTAGACAACGATAATACAGAAATTCCTGTCGACGTGTTCAAACTTAAGTCTAAAAATTGTAGCATATAATAAACGTGACGAATACATAATTTCAATCGTTTTCCTGCTAAGGTCCCAGGAAGGTAATTTTTAATAATATATTTTATTGTTTTGTAAATGCAGATCATTTTTTAACGCAAATTACACCATTATGTAGTTGCACATATTCAATCGATATATATTAAATAGATATATAGTGGAGTCGATTTAAATTACAGTGTAATATGTCTGTAAACAAGTTTATGGAAGTAAATAAAAATTCACATAACGATGCAAAAATAGATGTGCCTTATCCATTTGTGTTAAACAAAGTTGTATGGATTTGTTAAGATATCACTATAATTGCGATGTTGTAAAATATGCTAATGTGAAGTTTCTTGAGAAAAACGCATCGAATATATATTCTATGGGTATAAAATAGCTGAGACAGGTTGCAAGGCGTGTGTATGTAAATGTTAAGAGTAAGAAGTTATAGCTACATACTGCCTAACAAAAACTCTTCTTGACTGCTATAATGTGTAGATAAATTACCTGCATGTAGATAAATTACCTGCATGTAGATAAATTACCTGCATGTAGATAAATTACCTGCATGTTGAATGTTAATGTCGTGTATTAAGACTAAATTGCCAATATTAGCTGAAAATAACAATTCACCGAAAAGTAAAAGGTCAATCGTTAATTGATTAAATGTTAATATGTGTGTTTTTAACACATAATCAACATATACGTGATTGTTATTTGAACAGTATTTAACAGAGATGCCTCGTGCAATTAATTCAATAGAGTAGCAATGTACAACATCGAACAATGGAATCAGTTGTTAATGCCATTTTCAGAAACAGCGAATGCAACTTCACCATTCGTTTTAAAAAAGCTGTATATTTAATATTTATTGTTTCTTTTGATAAGGATACGAATACAGTATGACATAATTATACCCTCTATTAAGTAGTTATGTTTCACATTGGTTGCCCTAAACAGAAAAACAGCCACACTTTCATCCCCAATCTTCATAAAAAGTCCCCTCGATTGTATATACGTTTTAAGTTTCCTCGTGTAATTCACATACTCGAGCTATTTAGCAGTAAGTATTATGATATTAACCCCATAAGTTATCGAACGACAAACATCTAAAATAAAATCACATCCATGCATATGGAGTAAAAACACATGTGCATATCCGTATAACAGCAGCAGTCAACGTTAGATACAAATATTACGTTCTATGATAAATCACGGTAACAATTTCGGCAAAGTTACTACAGAGTTATGCTTTCAAGTTTGTTATATAACATAAGTGGCAGTCTTAGACTACTTGGAACAGCAATGTATTCATTAATTGTTTCTCAAAAAAATGCATCTTTCCCTTTACTGTATGTTAGAATTCAATTCAGTCAGCAAACACGCTTCTAATCCAACTAGTGGTCAACTTGAAGCGAAAGTATGCGATAAAAGAACCCGAATGTAAACGAAAAATGACTATGACTTTCATGACTACGAACTTTTCTCCTATCCTCAAAGCAAAGCGATGAAATATGACTTTCCAAATACAACCCGGTGCGTGCGAATTAGTTTCTATAGAATGTCAGACCCTATACAAAATTGTAAAAAACTAGCAGCCAAGGCGACTATTTAGTGTTTTGTGGTTATGTCAACAGGGAAACTGCTTTTAATTTTTCTGTCTGCTATAGTATATTCTTAGCTGCGATATATTCTTAGATATAGTTTGCAAATTCACGAATAGCTCATTTACATATTTTGGAAGATGTTGCACCAGACGAAGCTAGTAGGCAATTGTATCAAACAAGAAACATCTTATGTTTAAAAAAATCAAAGAGAACATTCGAAAAAATGATGAAAAATAAACTTCAATACCCCCCTCAGAAATCATGAGATATGCAATGAAATTACAATACCTTTAAATAGATTTTTTGGGGAAATATAGGAGAGAGGTGGGGTACATTTGCAGCCCATTACAAAAATAAGGGATTCATCAAGGAACACAGTATGTACAGATGTTTATCTATCGGGGTACGCTAGATTATTATCATAATAGTAAATCGATAAAATCAACAACTGAACCCACCTCAAAACGGATTAAAACAAAATGGACCAAACTATAATATAAATGTTGTAAATATTCGATTAAAATGAATCAGATGGTTACTCTTGAAATTATGTCTCAAGCTTGGAATGTAAAATATAGAAAAAAAAGTATATTCGCTGGAATCTATTTTCACTGAAGAAGCAATCCTACAGCGAAAATGGCGAAATTCCAGTGAATATACTTTTTTTTTCCTATATTTTGCACTCAACTCGTCAAAGATCTGTGAAAATAAATTCCATACAAATCACCAAAAAGCTATTTCAGTGAAAATGAATTCATAAAAAATGAAGTGAAGCTGAAGGTTTGACAAAAATAAAGCATGATTTTTAAGTATGAGGCAGGATTAATCTGTTTTTAAAAAAACACACTTTGAGCACGATACCACATGATATGACGAAATCAGAATAACGCTAGGTAAATAAAAAATATGTATCTCAGCATAAAAAGTCTTTTAAAAAATTATAACATTTTAACGTCTTTGTTAGATCAAGGATGTGCTGTGTATGTTAAAAAAGTGTTCGGACAACACGACGGTTTGAAAAACTTAATCGGAAATTTTGTGTAGACTTGTCAAAGAAAACAAATGTCGCAATTTACATTCTGAGTAACAAGTCGTAAAAGTATTGTGAACATGAAAAAATAAGACTCTTCCTCGAACACCACAAGAAAATTTCACCACCGATCTCCCGATAAAGTCAGAATATTTCTATTCAATAGTGACAAAAGCTTGAAGCCTGACAAATTTCGATAACCCAAACGTTGATACATCCTCAAAAATAAATACACGAATACAGTAGAGAATAGGAAAAGAACGCAATCAACGCAATCAAAAGTAAAATTGAACAAAAATGAAAATCTATTTTTTGATTATATCAAGCGGGCAGTTGACATCAAACTGTCAAAATGCGCGGTAGCATACATATATGTATTTGTATATGCATATATAAGCCTTCCAAATCTGGAGAGTGGAGGCCTATGAAAATATAATTCAAAGGACAACAGCTAATAACTTCATTGAAATGAATTGGCATTTTTGCATATTTCAGAGAAGTAACATAATGAGTATACATTGTTTGAGTGTGGAGAAATCTTGCACATGAGAGCTAAAACGATATTGTATGACAACAATATAGGCCTAGCAAACATATAAAAATATTAAAACAAAATTAAATATTGTGTATAATGGAATTGTGATAACCACTAGGTATAAATGTGCAGTAGGGCGGTACGTGCATGTGTTAACAGGTGAAAACTCGTAGAGAGATATAACAAAACGTGTGAGAGTAGATTTTTGGAAGCACAGACAAATAGTGTAGTCATGTGTCCCTGACTGTGACGAGATAGTGCTGAGGAATTGTCACAAACGAAGGCGTACAAAATGAAACTATTTGTACCAAAATTGAATTATAATTAAAGTAAAGACAAAAAAGGACAAACAAAACTAAAATAAAAGGTAGCAAGACAGTGCGTATATTTCACAAGACATGATAAAATAAATTCGAACAAAATTGGGCGGAGACAAAACAGAATGAAGTAGATCAGAGTTTAATACATTACTTTGCTGTAGAATTGTGTAGTATTGTGTGATGCACCCCCCCCCCCGCCACGAAAAGCAATAAATTATGGAAATATAGAAAGATTTCACAGTGGATTGCAATTATTGAGGAAATTCCTGTGAACGGCAGATAGAAAGGGAAATTCTGAGAACGCAAAGTGGGCAACGATTTATGCGGGCTAAAATGGTCGACATTAATGTTGTAATAAACATAAGTTCACTATTAAAATCCAGTAGACACAATTAAAACAAATGTGAGAATAATTTGCAAATTTGAAGGATATGTGATGTGTTTGCATTACAGTGTCAAAGTATCATTCTCTTTACTTTTTTAAAGTACGGAGACGAATTTACCTTCAAGTTGCTCTTTAAGTAGTAATATTATTGTTGTGGCTGGGATACCACAAAGGGTGTTGTTCTAGTCGTTCAAGAGACAAGAATATTGTGTACTGGTCGTTTTGCGTTTTACACAGTAGTGATGTTAAACTACGTACCGCATTCGCGAGTTTGTGGCATTCAGGGGTCTTCAGTCATCCCCAAATAACAATGACAATATATATATATATATAGACACATCTAAAATGTGAAACGTTATGTACGCCGTGTACATTACAAAATGAATTGTGCGTTAACCATCGCAAAATATTATTTCAAATGTGTGTGCTTATCTGATTAGTAGGATAAGAAAGGCGGTTATTAATGCATCGGCTAAATGAACATCAAACATCCTCAACAGTAACACACTCTTTTCCATGCCCTACTGATACGGATACGATTGTTTTGACTAAATTCGTGTTTGTATTCATACCGAGAAGACAATATTAAATCTCCCTTGTCGTTTTGTACTGTTTCCACATCCTCCATTTTGAAGACAGGGCTCATATTTATACAGTCGTGTATTGCCTCAGAGCTAAGATTGCCGGCAATCAAAACATTCTTTTGGAGCGGTTAGCAATGTGTTCCTTGTCGTATTTGAAAATGTTAAAAATAGTTGATTCAAGAAGATGAGGTTGGTTGGTGATAATTGTGTGACTCGTACGATAAATTTTACTGTTATGAATTTAACATTATATTATATTTATCATTGCCAAAAATAGTAAAAAATGTTAGGTAAAAAAATCCGTAAAATACTTTTGACAAAACTCATATTGCATTTTCAATTTTCAATAAAGCTTTTTGGGGGCTAAAATTAGGATGTGCATGATGCATGATGCATTCAAATTAGAGCCCTCCGAGTTAGTGACATTTCAGAATATGTTTAAAAAAAACGAAAAAAAAAATGCCATGAAATAAGCAGGCGGGAATGTAGTATGTGTGCATTCAGTGTTTTCATGTTATTCATAAAATCAAAATAACAACGAAATTACCGTATTATGCATATAATATGTTCAACAGAGTTCGTTTGATATGTGCGTGTAGAATAATAACGAACAACCTAGTGGGCCCCAAGGCTGGCCTCGTTCTAAGTAACCACAATGAGAATGTCAGGATGCTGAACGGACGTGGTTTTCGTTTCGCGGCAACTGGTAATGGAAGTTTGAGGTAAAATAAGCCCTCTGATTAATTTATAATAACTGTGATCATAACGTCAAACATTTTTTCTATAGTGATGAAAAAAAAACGTGCATATATTGTGTGTTCGGGTTTAAAAGCATGTTTTTGTACAAAATGCTGAAGCGAATTCAACATGGCAGTCGTTTTCATTAGTTGTTGCTCTTCGCTTTGTAGCCATTTTCACTTATCTTTTCAGTGTAATGCTGTACTCAGGAGTATCTGTATTTTCCCTCGCTTTAACAAAAGGAGAAAGCGTTCTGATAATGCTGACGTAATTTCAGTGTGGATAGGTTCCATCATTTTGGAGTAATTGTGTCTGGATCACTGCACAACGCCTGTTTAATATAAAATGTGCGTGCAATGTATATCGCCATTTTTGAGCGGGGAAACCATCTCGGTTGTCGTCTGATATGACCTCGTGATTCCTTTTTCAAAATACCCCACCTATGAAACAGTGTCGTATATAAAATTTAATTGTTGGTTAATATTTTTACAATGTTATGAAAACAATTTCTAAATGACGTTCAAACTTGTTTTTAGACATTATTAATAAGACTTTCAAGATTGTATCAGGGTATCGCGGTTCAGAATCTATATTCTATACGACAAATTTTTATTTTGAATTTTTGCAAATAATGCAACTCAACATATGACCTGACTTTGAAACTCATATCCTGTGTTTTAATATTCCAATAGATTGCACCTGATATTCCTCATTCTATGCCGATAATCATCAAACACAATAGCAACAACCACAACTGCGATGTGCGAATTGCTGGCAACACAATTACTTGATTGTGAAGCATGGGGCTACAAAATGTTCACAAAATATTCCCTTCGGCACGCACAAAACTGATAATAGTTGAGTATTTTGTGTTCCGACCCTAGGAGTAACGAGGTATTCGTGCCCGTTTCTTTATCAAATATACAAATTCGAATTACGATTTAAGAGTATGTTCATTATTATAATTAAAGTTATAATTAAAATTAAATTATAATTGGCGAAATCAATTCATGTAACATATAATCCCTAACGGTATAAATCTCGACCTGGAGTAAACGACTGTCGTTACAACAACGGTTCGTGTCATGCAGATGTCGATGAAAATGCAGATGAAAAACACATGTCGATCTGTGCGATCAGTTCGTAAAATGTACTTGACAAATGTAGCCTCACACTCTGTATCTATAATGTCGAGCAACTTAAATATACCATGATTAGTGTCGTGATTTATATACGTCTAATGTACACATACAATATATTTTAGTTGAACGGTTGATACTGCATCACTAATAATAATAACTTTATTACACAACCAAAACCATCAGGGGGTTTAGTATGGTAACAAATAACAAAAGACTAAAATGATAAAACTAAACTAAATAAAAGTAAAACAATGTGATTCATTTCTTCTAGAGAATAGCATAACGAATAGGTGCTAGATAATGTAATATGCGATGTTCATTTCTATTTCGGCAAAGGTATCTTGGAGTCCATGGACATTTCTAGGGAATGTGCGTAATTGTATTTTAGTTCGTTTTACAAACGTATATATCAGCCTGAATCATCTACGCTTGCTCGCTAAGTAAGAGCATGGAAGGTACTAATTTTTTAGTACCTTCCATGGTAAGAGTTATGGCTGAACTTAACAAAGGGTTTAACAAACAAACAAACAAAGGGTTTGACAAACAAACAAACAAAGGGTTTGACAAACAAACAAACAAAGGGTTTAACAAACAAACAAACAAAGGGTTTAACAAACAAACAAACAAACAAAGGGTTTAACAAACAAACAAACAAAGGGTTTGACAAACAAACAAACAAAGGGTTTGACAAACAAACAAACAAAGGGTTTAACAAACAAACAAAGGGTTTAACAAACATGGATGACTATTTCTATATAATATCGCTTGTTACTATATTCCCTCGATTATCATTCATTCATCGCACGCCGGCATACAACATAATAATATTTGTTTTGTGATATAATGAGCTTAGCAAATATTTGTATGCGCTTCGAATTAATAGTACGTACAAGTAATTTAAAACGCATGCACAATCAGGTGTTTCGTTATTTCAGCAAACTGATACTATATTGTGCGCAAAAAAAAAACTATTTGTTTTAGTTTTCGGTAAATAATAATTCAGCAAGCACTTCCCTTTTGCGTTGGTTCGAATTTCACCACAAAAAATAGTCGTCTTTATCTATTCGTCCGGAAATTGTAATTGATCTATACTGTTTTCCTTGTTTGACCATGACTATGAAGCGCGTTTGATCTTGGATGTTACTAGTCGCCATGATTTTATTTATTTTCATTGTACGTACTGTAACTGTATACTGTATATTCCAATATACTCAAGGGCCACGAATGGCATTTCTTGTTGAACAGAAGGCATGGGTTATGACTGCTAGATTCAAGACACAAGAACTTGATATATGTAGTATTTTTACGTAATATAAACTCAAATAATAATAACAGGTTATATATTTTTACACTGCACATAAATAATAGGAGTAGTAATAACAAATGAACAAACAACTGCTCAAATTTCCGGTCGATAAATACAAAGCTACCGACTGTCCCCGCCGAAATACGCGCGGAACAAGTTTCACTGCCGAAAGATTCACTCCTGCAAGACGTTCACCAAAAGACGATATGTTTTGTGTTCGCCAATGATATATTCTGACAGGATATTCTATGTTGCGCGATTATATCATTCACTGTGTTCATCATTTCTGAAACCCCATTTGTAATAAATTGCATGTTGCCATAGCGACATTGTCCCCAGCGAACTGCGTCTGTAAACTTTATAATTCCGGCTAATATGTTACGCATAACGCCATTGGATAGTATTTTGTGAGAGACTGGCATCTACTAATATTATGTAATCAAATGCAGTTTTGCAAACTATGTAAGCATACTGAACTCTTATTCCACACTCCCAATATTAAAGAATGTGAATACCCTTTTCGGTAGCATGTATAGAGACTACATACTAGTTACATCTATGGGTTATGCATTTACACTCGGCATTAAATATTCACTGGGTTTTTTTTAGTTTCGTTATATTCGCTGATAAGTAAAACTTGAATCCACGTGAAGACGTAGAATAACAATATAACAATATAGCAATAGAACCCATTGTTTACTGCAAAGTTCGTGAACCAAATGAGAAATTGCTAAAAGCATGAAAACAGTGAAATTAAATGGCAGTGGAAAGGAAAGAATTTTTTTATTTCAGTATAACAAGAATTCGGCCAACCGGTAAATAATCCAATATTATCATAACTCTGGTATGCCAAGGTGAACATTATGAGACGATTATCAAAAAGTATCGTCATTCAGTAACTATGTCGTAATGTGGGGCGGTTGTACACACAATACCTCGACTATAAAGTGGGTGTGGTGCAATTGCGAGATGTACATAACGAAATTCACTGCGGTTTATAATTGCACCTTAACGTTATTGGAGTACGAATAAATCTGTCTTCCGTTGTCAGTATTGTAGAATATATGTGCACTGCTGGGGTTGGTGCCTGATCCGGGCGTAATATTGATTGTCATTTCACACACACACACACATACAAGCACACGCGAAGTTGAGGACGTCATTCAAACAATGTTCAATCACAGTCCCTCAAAGGGACTGTGGTTCAATCAATAAAATACAAACCTGCCCCCCCCCCTGATTGGTGGTAACAGTATGCCTGTTGTGATTTTGTAAATTTACTTGTTGGGCGTACTTGGTTCACTTATGGAATTTAAAGCAGGAGGGCCGTCACCTGTGCATGCGCGGGAATTGAGTCCCAAGCGACGATAACAACACACGCTAAAAACGCAAAGCCTCGTAGGTAGATGCTTGTTTGTAAACAGTGACACGCTATGGCCATCTGACGCATGCGCAGGCGGCGACTCCCTGGCTTTAAATTATCATTACCTATGTTTTGTTTTTTTATTTGACATATGCTGACGTAATCGTATATCCGTTGTTTTGTTACTAACCTTTTGATAGCAGAGCACAAAGCTCAGATTGTGAAGTTTGTTTTCAGAATTATGTAAACAGCTACAGTCGTCGAATTTCATGTAAACAAATAAGGTATTGTATACGCTACAGATCCCATACAGAACAGAAAGCGGAGCGACGACTGTAACACTTCGAAGTTTCGGTCTTTTATTCTTCGGTTCTTGGAGCAGGTGACAGATTTGTGGTTCCCCTGATTAGATTGTATAAGCATGTCACGATAATAAAAAATAATGTCTTGGTTGGTTATTCAAAAGATATACAGGAATCACAATGCAGTATGCAAATAATGTTTTGGTTGGTTATTCAAAAGATATAAAGGAATCACAATGCAGTATGCAAATAATGTCTTGGTTGGTTATTCAAAAGATATACATGAATCACAATGCAGTATGCAAATAATCAGGCGTAATACAACACGTTACCGTGCACCTTCTAGTGAGCTCATAGTGTAATACAATTGTAAATGTAAATGGACTATCTGACCGTGTATATACTCGTTTTATGTGGGGTTTTGAGGTTGTACTCACATCGACATTTGTTCGTAGTTGAAAATTTAAGGAGTCTCGAATAATCCGACATGAAAACAGCATCTTAGCATTTAAAAACGGATTGCAATGCTCCGTATTTGACATGCGCCTAAGGGCATCGCTGGCATTAATGTGTCGCGTAAACTTTGCGGGGGTTATGACGTTAAAGTAGGGTTATGACGTAGTAAGTAGGTGACTGTACTTTATCTCCCGAAATATAACTCAGACAAGAAATATTCCTGATAATACACGATGTATTTAGTATTGTTTTTAAGAAAATATTCGGTTAATTATTGTATTTCCTGGATTATAAAAAGCAATACCTAAATTATGCACACTCACCTATGATAGACTGCCACTTTAGCTAATATCTCAAAACAACAGGGTATGTTCCAAACTATCATGAGAAGGTGTTAGTCACACCTACATACGGTACGCCATCGGCATTTAGCACATTCACAAATAATACATTGACGATGCTTGTCATAGGCTGATCATGTGAGTCAGTGTGAAAATGGTTAAGGTTAGCGGGCGAGGCGATTATTATGTTGCAGCAGATTTTCTATTAATTGTGTTTTCGTCAGGTTTTAATTGTGACGCGCATTTGAAATTTAAGTTGAATATGTAAAGGATTTGTTAATATAACCATGGATGTACTACATCCATGATGTAACACAGTAAGAATGACGTCACATGCGTCCTTGATTGCAATGAAACTAAATACTGTGAATGATGACGTACTTGTTGTGTATTAATTTATTAGTACTGTGCTACAGCCATCTTTTAATCAAGATTTATTTGAACCAGACTGCATTAACGCCAGTTTGTGGATTAACTTAATGGTGTTGTGAGCACGTTGTTCGCGATAGCATGCTAATTCAATGGACAATAGCTGCAACGTGCGTTTCTCACCGGAGCGACAGGATTTGAAATTGTTCGGGTGAAACGCCTAATATTAATCGGTGAACTAGCTAATCATTTAACAGGAACACCGTCTGGCTGTCTCGATTATTCTCTGGGAGGACTGGCGCCGTCACGACGAAAACAAGGGCCGAAAACTCTCAGAAAACGGTACTTTGAGATAGTTGTTGAGACTCCTCTGTACAGTCACAGTCCCTCTATCACAGGGACTGTGGTACAGTATAACAAGAATATCCCTACATGTGCAACATATAGACTTGGTTGCTCGGAATTACTTAAAAGTTAAGTTTGTGCTGTTTTCTCGAATTTAGCTGTTTACCTGGTCTTCGACCAGCGTTTGACAGCAGCTCACACATAGCCCATAAAAATACATGGTACTGTGGTGCGCGTCTTGTGACGTAGCCCCGCCCCTACGGATAGTTTGTTTGTCTCCAAGATTCTAACTTTGGTTTCAGGTTGGATAAAGATAGTGTTAATTTGATAGCTTGTATTGTTTTTGATAGGCGAAGTATAAAATGAACCTATCCTTGGCAAGAAGAACATACTTTTACATGTTTAATCAAATCATCTACGCAGTGGAACCCGTTCACTTGTCATTTTCAGTATTATCCAGTTGAACGCGACTTTCTGCTTCTGTATAATTGTGACATTTTGTCCTTTTCTCAAATCACAGTCTGGTCGCATTTACAAACATTTCGTTCAGGTATTTAAACAGTACTATTTATGCTACGCTGTTTAGCAACGATCATTTCTGTGAATTAATTTCACTTAAATCACGGTTCGGGTAAAATCAATCAATGAGCTAGGTTACATCATTTCTTGGAATTAATTTCACTTAAATCACGGTTCGGGTAAAATCAATCAATGAGCTAGGTTAGATCATTTCTGTGAATTAATGTCACTTAAATCATGGTTCTGGTAAAATCAATCAATGAGCTAGGTTAGATCATTTCTGTGAATTAATGTCACTTAAATCACGGTTCGGGTAAAATCAATCAATGAGCTAGGTTACATCATTTCTTGGAATTAATTTCACTTAAATCACGGTTCGGGTAAAATCAATCAATGAGCTAGGTTACATCATTTCTTGGAATTAATTTCACTTAAATCACGGTTCGGGTAAAATCAATCAATGAGCTAGGTTACATCATTTCTGTGAATTAATTTCACTTAAATCACGGTTCGGGTAAAATCAATCAATGAGCTAGGTTACATCATTTCTTGGAATTAATTTCACTTAAATCACGGTTCGGGTAAAATCAATCAATGAGCTAGGTTACATCATTTCTGTGAATTAATTTCACTTAAATCACGGTTCGGGTAAAATCAATCAATGAGCTAGGTTACATCATTTCTGTGAATTAATTTCACTTAAATCACGGTTCGGGTAAAATCAATCAATGAGCTAGGTTACATCATTTCTGTGAATTAATTTCACTTAAATCACGGTTCGGGTAAAATCAATCAATGTTGCGGATTGTTACTGCCCTGTTTCGGGTTGGCTTCGTTTGAGAGTGATTTGTTCATATATGCAATATAGCAGCTCTGTGTATTTGTATATGTTTCGATATCGGTGACGCAATAGCCTCTACTTGTATTTAGAACTGCCGCGTGTCTCGCACTGACCCATCAGTCGCTCTCGCTTAGCAATATTATCTATAGTTCATTCTGCCAAGACTACTAAACAAGCGAAAAAGGTGTTAAAGACTAAGGTCGTCTTAAATGGTGACACAGAAAGCTGTCGGTTTCATGTTCTGGTGTTTTATACGCTCAGTGCACATTAACAAATTCAGGAATCTTCATAGCAAAGATTAGCAGATTAACGCTGGTTGATCCGCCCCTTTTGCACAATTCAGTCTTCATAATAGCGGGGCCTTGAAGATCTAAAGATCTGCAAGTGGGTCATTTTCCTGTGTGTCTAAGTAACGAATAAATAAAAGAACAACCACCTTTCAGTAGTTGGTTGGCATTAATTATTTGTTTGTTTTTCTCTCTTCGTTGTCATTCACACCTTAGGCAACTGTCGCGCGGAGATCGAAAATTCCCATTTATTGTGCAATTATTGATCGATGTTTTATACAAATGTTTTTCATGTTCTAGTTCGTGTTTATAGTTACTTATACATGTTTCTCTGATTACAATCCGACCTAGTCGCTAAGTTATAAGCATTACAGGTTTAGAAACAAACACAAATCTTGCGTAGGAGAAGTAATCTCAACGATCACACGCTATACACGCAAAAACACGCGTGCGACCAAAAGCACGTTTCACTTGTTAGTCTTGTTAGTTTGTCTTGTACACAACGTTCATCCAGTTTCTTAATAAACGGAGTAGTCCTTCATTTTGACTGACTTCGCATACTGAGATTGTCTTGCTGTGTGTTAATAAGGGAAAGGACCTGTGCTGGACTTTATCCGTCCACAACAGCAACTGTGCTGTCATTAACTAGGTGTACATTATTGTAACGATGGACGAGCATCTCGCAAAACCATTCTCGCCGGTATATCTCAAAATATTAAAAAAACTTTGCCTTTACTTAAACGGCTGACAGAGATAAGTATACCCAGTTCCATTTGTGTAAATGAATTACATATACTATCAGTGGTACATATCGTATCACACATCAACTGATCTCACTTTACTATCAATCTGACATTATTTGTCAGATACAACGAAACAGTCGCCAGACGTTATTAGTTTCCACTACCTAATAAATGCTTTGTGTAAAAACATTGCTCAAGTGAACTGCGGTGAAATTAATTTTATATATTGCGTTGTCAATCTATGCGTGTTAATTTACTAATTTGTATGTTAGCCTGTTATCGGGGCGAATCAACACAGAACCGTATGTGTTGCTTGGGCGCATATGTCTTTCTATGGGCTGTGTGAGATCTGCTGTGTAACACCAATCGAAGAGTAAGCGAAAATAAACTTTGAGGAAAACCTGAACAACCAAATTCATATATGTTGGACATGTAGGAATAGTCTTGCTACACTCGGCTGTTCAGGAGAGTTTTAATCATTAGTCTAAAGTACAGTTTCCTGGGCACTTTCGACCGTTGTTTTCACTGGCGATGGTTGTCAGGCGGTGAAAATGCCCGGATGTTCGCTCCCGAAAACATATGAATATATATATATGATGAATTAGGATAACTTTAAACATTTAAAATCTAGAGAAAAGTGAGGTCATCTCAGTCTAGGTTTTATCAAAACGTATCACAGATGTATCTTATGGATGTGCATATATTACTTTTATTTCTAGAAATATCAGGTATACGTGTAATCCTTGGAAAACGATGACGATTGACAGTTACATCATTAAATTAATAATTTTTAATCAAGTCTACATAATTTACAAAGTGGCCATGTGTACAGATGATTTTATTCTGATGGTTTGGTTGTGTGTCTGCAGTCAATTTCAATGAATATAATTGGTTATATAGTCCTATCTTGCTTCTTGTAGTGTGTCGGCAAATATTCAAGGAATTGTCACATGACTCATATGTTTAGGTAGAGTGAGTGTCATTTGTGGCGCAAACCACAGAATTGTTTTTGTATTTCTGTGCAAGCAAAAACTAGTCTTAAACCCGTATTTGCAAAACAACATCGCGGCCCAAATGTTTTAATTAGGTTGAGTAGCAGCATTTCATATTTCCAAAGCAATTTTTAATCGTAGTTAGGCTGAAGTTCCATGGCATTTTTGTGTATTTACACGTTGTACGTATTAATATATCAGGTGCCTGGAGCTCCCAGGTATCCACAGGAAATTGATCTGTTCTGTAACGATCCATTTGCCTTCAACCATTGCCTTGACAACGAACGGGTTGAATTCAGTGCTGTAAACCTTGAGAAACAGGAAGCTAACTTGATTTGCGAACCGTGTACTGATTTTTTAGTGAATAATGTACATCTATTCTGCCTGGCTGTCATAATAGTAAGACATTGAATAGAAAATCTAAGCCCTGTTGTGTATATTGTAACGTCTATTTCTTAGGATATCACATCGTGTTTTAAACATGTACGTAGGTCAATGCAATTCTTTAAATTTAGAACACAATAACATTTTTTCTCCTCTTTTTTCATTCGTACGCAGGTGATGAACTAAGGAGCAAAATAATTCAACAACACAACGCACTCTTGTTCTCTCGTCAAATTATCCAGCGTGTTAAATTCTTCACAAGATGAAAAACAACACTGACAGCGAGATGGATATCTCCAGCATTCTGACTTTTTCTGTGGGGATACCACTGGCATCGTTTGCTGTCGTTGCTAACGTTGTCACGTGCGTCATCATATCTTCCCGCAAGTATCTCCGCACCCCCACCAATATCTTCATTTTGAACATGTGCATATTTGATTGTGTCCTCGCGGCTGTCTTCACTCCTGCAAGATTCCGAGCTAGCTACGTGACGGACTCTGTAACGGCTGAAAATGTCTGTAAGACATTTGCCTTTGTTCCGATATTCTGTATCGTCGGGTCTATTTTCACACTGACTACGATAAGCTACGAGCGGCTCAGGCACACTGTATACCCGTTCGACAAGAAAATGACCATGACTACTGCATCAAAAGTAGTGATCGCTATTTGGATTGCCGCACTGGGAATCTCTGTACCGAGGATTTACGTATATACCTATGACGAAGTGATGACCATCACCGAAAACAGGACACTGAACCGCGGCATGTACTGTAAAGCCACCACAGCAGCGATGTTGTTTCCTGTTGTCTATGCCTCCGTACTTTGCGTCACGGGTTTTCTGATGCCCTTAATTATAATCATCGTCAATTATTGCCGCATTATCCGCGCTCTGCGCGTTAATAGGCGGCGCGTAAGCGACCAGACGTCGAAGCAACACGCCGCCAAAGATAAGCGCACCTCTATTATTTCGTTGGTAGGGCATAAATCGGAAGCGGTTGAAAAGATGCTCATAACGGTGACGGTGATGTTTGTATTTCTCTACACCCCATTTTTTGTTTTTACTATTTTTGAGGATGTATTAGGTTGGTGCGGGCAAGATACCCAGTCCGATTTGATGGTGACTTTTAAAGACTTTCTAGCTCTTCTGAGTACAGTGTACAACCCACCGATTTATTATTGGGGAAATTCAAACTTTCGACGCGGATATAAAGAGGTTCTCGGGACAAACCGATACCGATGTAAGTGTATTATTTGTTGTTACTGCTGCTGTTGCTGTTGTATAAAGTTAAAACGGGGACCGAAGGATAGAACACCCATACACAAAATCAACATAATTCACGGTCAGAACCGAGCTCGTGTTGGATTTAACATTCCAGGAGAGGTGCATCCAGAGAAACTACGAACTCCAAGGCTTGGCCTCGATCTGGACAACCACGAGCAGAGAACTCATGTCACTGAGGCGGAGCCGACCGACGTGCATCACGTGACTTGTACCATTAATCGCGATGAGCAGATGATCCAAAGTGTCGTGCGCACGATCGAACACAGCTCTGTCGCAGATACTAACGATAAGTTGGACCAGGAATTGCTGAAGCTGATCCGTGCAGGTGATCTGCAGGCGTATTTGGAGAAACGCAACCGGACTGACACTGTCTTGGGCCAGGCGCTCTGTCGGCAAAGGAAGAACTCGCACGATACCATGGCAAACGTTGAGGATAACGTTTGTGGTGATAGTCACAATTTCGACAAACAAAATTCTAGCGCATGCCCGTGAAAAAAACAGTAACTTTTAGTACATAGTTTTACTGTTATTGATATTTTGAACATTTCTCACCAGAAGTAACCTTTCAAAAGAATGTGTTCATATGTTCCGCAGTTTCGTATATAACAGTACTTTATCTGTCATGTGGTGCATGATTGTGTATATGGTATTTTGTTTAGTATGATATTATCAAAAGACAAATAGCCACAATAAATTTAATTTATTGGCAGGGTAATATTAGCAGAGTGTGTTGTGTTGAATCCCATAACTATTCATATGTCATGTACATATGAACAAACAGTATTTGACTCCCCGGAGCCACCGGGCAGATATTACCCTGGGCCCAATTATCACACATATTTTATGCATTTAATATTTGCAGAATTTCCAGTTCTCAATAATACAGTCAGTATATATGTTCGATTCGGCGGCAATCATGATCACGTGATTTTTAGCTAGGTCAACATATTTCTAAAATATGTCTCTGGTTTGCTAGAAACGAATGGTAAAAAATCGAATATAATAGAAAATGTTTCATTTCCCATGATGCAACGCATAAAACAGGCAAAATCGTGAAATTCGCAGAAATGTTAGGAATATGTACAAATAGAGCTATGGAACCACAGCTACGAGCTGGGAAACGTATCCATCGCTGCTAGTCACGTTGCCCTGACGCCTAGTCCTTCCATTGTGAACTCAATATATCTCAGGACATCGCGATAAGTTCAATTATAATAATACAAATCAAACAATATAAGAAAGCGTTCGATCGTTTTCTTCCTGCCAAACGTCCTCTGCATATATATGCAAACACAATTATACTAGAGATTTCTTGAATTGACAAACGACGTAACAAGGTTATAGCATGGTTCATGAGATTGAAGTACCGACAACTCTCAATATGCAACACATTTTCTACAAATTAAGCTACTCGTACTCATACCAACCATTTGATTGGCCGCAACCTCTCCCGGTTCACGACAGCGTGGTACAGATTAGTTAAATCATGACCACTTGAAGGTACCCTGTTCTGGTCATCTCGGGAAGAGATTCTAAACAGTTATGCCACCAGTAAGAAATTGCTTCGGTGCCGGCGAGGGATCTCGCATGGAACAAAAGTGTGCTAATGTATCATAATGTAAGTGAGATAATTCATAAGATTCAGTTTTAATTTCTTTGCTGTAAACACATTTACTGCGCAGCAAACAAACTATTGTAAGCTGAGTTTAAATATTCTACCCAGTTGACCTATGTTTGCAGTTCTCAACTACAAATTTGTGTCACAACACAACAGAAAATATTGTGTCTCACCTTCAAATGTACCTTAAAGTTTAATGATCTGTTATTTGTGTGAGTGCACTAGCTGTATTTTTTTCAGTAGCGTAAAGATGTGTCATATCTCGTATATACAATGCTGGGGTAAGGGTTACCGAATTGATTTCTGGGCGGAAGGCTGGGTGAAATGTAATTTTCTTACCATTTGTTTTTCTGTATGGCTTACTTTTGTTATTTTTTTTCAGTGTTTCTTATTATTATTATTATTATTGGGCAAATACATAAATATTATTATTATTAAAAATAAAAATATTATTATCAGATTGGTTTGCACATATGCATTTGCCATTAGCACCTAAGACACAAACGTCAGGTGGGACAGCAGTGACTTCATTGCTCGGAAATGTTGCCTAGTACAAAACAAAAAAAACAAAATTACTTACTGAGCTAGCAGAGGATGAGACAAGTGGCGTGAACATGGTGATTTTTTGCTCAATTATCTAATATTGTTTATTCACACAAATGATGTTACATAACACATGTACGCATAAATGATCACGCCAGATAATTTGTAAATTATTATAAATTTTCAACAAAAAATAAAACGGCAGTCGGTTCTGACGTAGCTTTAATAAAATAATCATTGTTGGTCCGAGGGGTGTTCCGGAAATGATGGACAATTGACAAAAACAATATTGGATTATGGGCATGTGTCAACCACCGTCTCATTGTGTTATCCGAATTGGCGATATCTATAACTTATGAAATATAAATATAAATAAATATGAAAGTAATGATTATATGAACCATACACATGTTATAAACACAATTGTCCCCATCTCTTGTTTCAAAATATAATGGGCAATCATAGTTAACACCCAAAGCAAAATCGTCCATTGCTTCCACAATCCATCGGCCAGGGGATAACCCATCGATGAATGTAAAATACGCAAACGAGTCAGCTAGAATATATTATTTAGGTTGTGTCTTCAAACAAATCCGATACCCCCCCCCCAAACTATACAGCAGGACACAAACCAGACAACGCGAACGTATATTATAAGCAATTATTGGCAAGTGCACAAAGATTGGTGGCCGACTGTCGGTTCTATAGACAACGTAAACGCATATTATAAGCAATTATTGGCTAGTGCACAAAGATTGGTGACCGACTGTCGGTTCTATAGACCACGTAAACGCATATTATAAGCAATTATTGGCTAGTGCACAAAGATTGGTGACCGACTGTCGGTTCTATAGACAACGTAAACGCATATTATAAGCAATTATTGGCTAGTGCACAAAGATTGGTGACCGACTGTCGGTTCTATAGACAACGTAAACGCATATTATAAGCAATTATTGGCTAGTGCACAAAGATTGGTGGCCGACTGTCGGTTCTATAGACAACGTAAACGCATATTATAAGCAATTATTGGCTAGTGCACAAAGATTGGTGACCGACTGTCGGTTCTATAGACAACGTAAAAGCATATTATAAGCAATTATTGGCTAGTGCACAAAGATTGGTGGCCGACTGTCGGTTCTATAGACAACGTAAAAGCATATTATAAGCAATTATTGGCTAGTGCAAACAGATTGGTGGCCGACTGTCGGTTCTATAGACAACGTAAACGCATATTATAAGCAATTATTGGCTAGTGCACAAAGATTGGTGGCCGACTGTCGGTTCTATAGACAACGTAAACCATATTATAAGCAATTATTGGCTAGTGTAAAAAGATTGGTGGCCGACTGTCGGTTCTATACACAACGTAAACGCATATTATAAGCAATTATTGGCTAGTGCACAAAGATTGGTGGCCGACTGTCGGTTCTATAGACAACGTAAACCATATTATAAGCAATTATTGGCTAGTGTAAAAAGATTGGTGGCCGACTGTCGGTTCTATAGACAACGTAAACGCATATTATAAGCAATTATTGGCTAGTGCACAAAGATTGGTGGCAGAGTGTCGGTTCTATAGACAACGTAAACGCATATTATAAGCAATTATTCGCTAGTGCACAAAGATTGGTGGCCGACTGTCGGTTCTATAGACAACGTAAACCATATTATAAGCAATTATTGGCTAGTGCACAAAGATTGGTGGCCGAGTGTCGGTTCTATAGACAAAGTAAACGCATATTATAAGCAATTATTGGCTAGTGCAAAAAACATGGTGGCAGAGTGTCGGTTCTATAGACAACGTAAACTCATTTTATAAGCAATTATTGGCTAGTGCACAAAGATTGGTGCGCGACTGTCGGTTCTATAGACAACGTAAACGTATATTATAAGCAATTATTGGCTAGTGTAAAAAGATTGGTGGCCGACTGTCGGTCCTATAGACAACGTAAACGCATATTATAAGCAATTATTGGCTAGTGTAAAAAGATTGGTGGCCGACTGTCGGTTCTATAGACAACGTAAACGCATATTATAAGCAATTATTGGCTAGTGTAAAAAGATTGGTGGCCGACTGTCGGTTCTATAGACAACGTAAACGCATATTATAAGCAATTATTGGCTAGTGTAAAAAGATTGGTGGCCGACTGTCGGTTCTATAGACAACGTAAACGCATATTATAAGCAATTATTGGCTAGTGCAAACAGATTGGTGGCCGACTGTCGGTTCTATAGACAACGTAAACGCATATTATAAGCAATTATTGGCTAGTGCACAAAGATTGGTGGCCGAGTGTCGGTTCTATAGACAACGTTAACGCATATTATAAGCAATTATTCGCTAGTGCACAAAGATTGGTGGTGACTGTCGGTTCTATAGACAACGTAAACCATATTATAAGCAATTATTGGCTAGTGCAACAAAGATTGGTGGCCGAGTGTCGGTTCTATAGACAAAGTAGACTCATATTACAAGCAATTATTGGCTAGTGCACAAAGATTGGTGGCCGACTGTCGGTTATATAGACAACGTAAACGCATATTATAAGCAATTATTGGCTAGTGCACAAAGATTGTTGGGCGACTGTCGGTTCTATAGACAACGTAAACGCATATTATAAGCAATTATTGGCTAGTGCACAAAGATTGGTGGCCGACTGTCGGTTCTATAGACAACGTAAACGCATATTATAAGCAATTATTGGCTAGTGTAAAAAGATTGGTGGCCGACTGTCGGTTCTATAGACAACGTAAACGCATATTATAAGCAATTATTGGCTAGTGTAAAAAGATTGGTGGCCGACTGTCGGTTATATAGACAACGTAAACGCATATTATAAGCAATTATTGGCTAGTGCACAAAGATTGTTGGGCGACTGTCGGTTCTATAGACAACGTAAACTCATTTTA
Organism: Saccoglossus kowalevskii; assembly: GCF_978046115.1. Classification (NCBI taxonomy): domain Eukaryota; kingdom Metazoa; phylum Hemichordata; class Enteropneusta; family Harrimaniidae; genus Saccoglossus; species Saccoglossus kowalevskii. Next base: position 1,502,848 of record NC_140646.1, on the reverse strand, counting down.
TAAGCAATTATTGGCTAGGGCAAAAAGATTGGTGGCCGACTGTCGGTTCTATAGACAACGTAAACGCATATTATAAGCAATTATTGGCTAGTGCACAAAGATTGTTGGGCGACTGTCGGTTCTATAGACAACGTAAACTCATTTTATAAGCAATTATTGGCTAGGGCAAAAATATTGGTGGCCGACTGTCGGTTCTATAGACAACGTAAACGCATATTATAAGCAATTATTGGCTAGTGCACAAAGATTGGTGCGCGACTGTCGGTTCTATAGACAACGTAAACGTATATTATAAGCAATTATTGGCTAGTGTAAAAAGATTGGTGGCCGACTGTCGGTTCTATAGACAACGTAAACGCATATTATAAGCAATTATTGGCTAGTGCACAAAGATTGGTGCGCGACTGTCGGTTCTATAGACAACGTAAACGTATATTATAAGCAATTATTGGCTAGTGTAAAAAGATTGGTGGCCGACTGTCGGTTCTATAGACAACGTAAACGCATATTATAAGCAATTATTGGCTAGTGCACAAAGATTGGTGGCCGACTGTCTGTTCTATAGACAACGTAAACGCATATTATAAGCAATTATTGGCTAGTGTACAAAGATTGGTGGCCGAGTGTCGGTTCTATAGACAACGTAAACGCATATTATAAGCAATTATTGGCTAGTGTACAAAGATTGGTGGCCGAGTGTCGGTTCTATAGACAACGTAAACGTATATTATAAGCAATTATTGGCTAGTGTAAAAAGATTGGTGGCCGACTGTCGGTCCTATAGACAACGTAAACGCATATTATAAGCAATTATTGGCTAGTGTAAAAAGATTGGTGGCCGACTGTCGGTTCTATAGACAACGTAAACGCATATTATAAGCAATTATTGGCTAGTGTAAAAAGATTGGTGGCCGACTGTCGGTTCTATAGACAACGTAAACGCATATTATAAGCAATTATTGGCTAGTGTAAAAAGATTGGTGGCCGACTGTCGGTTCTATAGACAACGTAAACGCATATTATAAGCAATTATTGGCTAGTGCAAACAGATTGGTGGCCGACTGTCGGTTCTATAGACAACGTAAACGCATATTATAAGCAATTATTGGCTAGTGCACAAAGATTGGTGGCCGAGTGTCTGTTCTATAGACAACGTTAACGCATATTATAAGCAATTATTCGCTAGTGCACAAAGATTGGTGGTGACTGTCGGTTCTATAGACAACGTAAACCATATTATAAGCAATTATTGGCTAGTGCAACAAAGATTGGTGGCCGAGTGTCGGTTCTATAGACAAAGTAAACTCATATTATAAGCAATTATTGGCTAGTGCACAAAGATTGGTGGCCGACTGTCGGTTATATAGACAACGTAAACGCATATTATAAGCAATTATTGGCTAGTGCACAAAGATTGTTGGGCGACTGTCGGTTCTATAGACAACGTAAACGCATATTATAAGCAATTATTGGCTAGTGCACAAAGATTGGTGGCCGACTGTCGGTTCCATAGACAACGTAAACGCATATTATAAGCAATTATTGGCTAGTGTAAAAAGATTGGTGGCCGACTGTCGGTTCTATAGACAACGTAAACGCATATTATAAGCAATTATTGGCTAGTGTAAAAAGATTGGTGGCCGACTGTCGGTTATATAGACAACGTAAACGCATATTATAAGCAATTATTGGCTAGTGCACAAAGATTGTTGGGCGACTGTCGGTTCTATAGACAACGTAAACTCATTTTATAAGCAATTATTGGCTAGGGCAAAAAGATTGGTGGCCGACTGTCGGTTCTATAGACAACGTAAACGCATATTATAAGCAATTATTGGCTAGTGCACAAAGATTGTTGGGCGACTGTCGGTTCTATAGACAACGTAAACTCATTTTATAAGCAATTATTGGCTAGGGCAAAAAGATTGGTGGCCGACTGTCGGTTCTATAGACAACGTAAACGCATATTATAAGCAATTATTGGCTAGTGCACAAAGATTGGTGCGCGACTGTCGGTTCTATAGACAACGTAAACGTATATTATAAGCAATTATTGGCTAGTGTAAAAAGATTGGTGGCCGACTGTCGGTTCTATAGACAACGTAAACGCATATTATAAGCAATTATTGGCTAGTGCACAAAGATTGGTGCGCGACTGTCGGTTCTATAGACAACGTAAACGTATATTATAAGCAATTATTGGCTAGTGTAAAAAGATTGGTGACCGACTGTCGGTTCTATAGACAACGTAAACGCATATTATAAGCAATTATTGGCTAGTGCACAAAGATTGGTGGCCGACTGTCTGTTCTATAGACAACGTAAACGCATATTATAAGCAATTATTGGCTAGTGTACAAAGATTGGTGGCCGAGTGTCGGTTCTATAGACAACGTAAACGCATATTATAAGCAATTATTGGCTAGTGCACAAAGATTGGTGGCCGAGTGTCGGTTCTATAGACAACGTAAACGCATATTATAAGCAATTATTGGCTAGTGTAAAAAGATTGGTGGCCGACTGTCGGTTCTATAGACAACGTAAACGCATATTATAAGCAATTATTGGCTAGTGCAAAAAGCATGGTGGCCGACTGCCGGTTGTATAGACAACGTAAACGCATATTATAAGCAATTATTGGCTAGTGCACAAAGATTGGTGGCAGAGTGTCGGTTCTATAGACAAAGTAAACGCATATTATAAGCAATTATTCGCTAGTGCACAAAGATTGGTGGCCGACTGTCGGTTCTATAGACAACGTAAACCATATTATAAGCAATTATTGGCTAGTGCACAAAGATTGGTGGCCGAGTGTCGGTTCTATAGACAAAGTAAACGCATATTATAAGCAATTATTGGCTAGTGCAAAAAACATGGTGGCAGAGTGTCGGTTCTATAGACAACGTAAACGCATATTATAAGCAATTATTGGCTAGTGCACAAAGATTGGTGCGCGACTGTCGGTTCTATAGACAACGTAAACGTATATTATAAGCACTCATTGGCTAGTGCAAAAAGATTGGTGGCTGTCTGTCGGTTCTATAGACAACGTAAAAGCATATTATAAGCAATTATTGGCTAGTGCACAAAGATTGGTGGCCGACTGTCGGTCCTATAGACAACGTAAACGCATATTATAAGCAATTATTGGCTAGTGCACAAAGATTGGTGGCCGACTGTCGGTCCTATAGACAACGTAAACGCATATTATAAGCAATTAATGGCTAGTGCACAAAGATTGGTGGCCGACTGTCGGTCCTATAGACAACGTAAACGCATATTATAAGCAATTAATGGCTAGTGCACAAAGATTGGTGGCCGACTGTCGGTTCTATAGACAACGTAAAAGCATATTATAAGCAATCATTGGCTAGCGCACAAAGATTGGTCGCCGACTGTCGGTTCTATAGACAACGTAAACGCATATCATAAGCAATGATTGGCTAGTGTAAAAAGATTGGTGGCCGACTGTCGGTTCTATAGACAACGTAAACGCATATTATAAGCAATTATTGGCTAGTGCACAAAGATTGGTGCGCGACTGTCGGTTCTATAGACAACATAAACGCATATTATAAGCAATCATTGGCTAGCGCACTAAGATTGGTCGCCGACTGTCGGTTCTATAGACAACGTAAACGCATATCATAAGCAATTATTGGCTAGTGTAAAAAGATTGGTGGCCGACTGTCGGTTGTATAGACAACGTAAACGCATATTATAAGCAATTATTGTCTAGTGCAACAAAGATTGGTGGCCGACTGTCTGCTCTATAGACAACGTAAACGCATGTTATAAGCAATTATTGGCTAGTGCACAAAGATTGGTGGCCGACTGTCTGTTCTATAGACAACGTAAACGCATATTATAAGCAATTATTGGCTAGTGCACAAAGATTGGTGGCCGACTGTCGGTTCTATAGACAACGTAAACGCATATTATAAGCAATTATCGGCTAGTGCAAACAGATTGGTGGCCGAGTGCCGGTTCTATAGACAACGTAAACGCATATTATAAGCAATTATTGGCTAGTGCACCAAGATTGGTGACCGACTGTCGGTTCTATAGACAACGTAAACGCATATTATAAGCAATTATCGGCTAGTGCAAACAGATTGGTGGCCGACTGTCGGTTCTATAGACAACGTAAACGCATATGATAAGCAATTATTGGCTAGTGCACCAAGATTGGTGACCGACTGTCGGTTCTATAGACAACGTAAACGCATATTATAAGCAATTATTGGCTAGTGCACAAAGATTGGTGGCCGACTGTCGGTTCTATAGACAACGTAAACGCATATTATAAGCAATTAATGGCTAGTGCACCAAGATTGGTGGCCGACTGTCGGTTCTATAGACAACGTAAACGCATATTATAAGCAATTATTGGCTAGTGCACGAAGATTGGTGGCCGACTGACGGTTCTATAGACAACGTAAACGCATATTATAAGCAATTATTGGCTAGTACACAAAGATTGGTGGCCGAGTGTCGGTTCTATAGACAACGTAAACGCATATTATAAGCAATTATTGGCTAGTGTACAAAGATTCGTGACCGACTGTCGGTTCTATAGACAACGTAAACGCATATTATAAGCAATTATTGGCTAGTGTACAAAGATTCGTGGCCGACTGTCGGTTCTATGGACAATGTAAACGCATGTTTTAAACAATTATTGGCTAGTGCACAAAGATTCGTGGCCGACTGTCGGTTCTATGGATAAGGTAAACGCATATTATAAGAAATTATTGGCTAGTGCACAAAGATTGGTGACCGACTGTCGGTTCTATAGACAACGTAAACGTATATTATAAGCAATCATTGGCTAGTGCAAAAAGATTGGTGGACGAGTGTCGGTTCTATAGACAACGTAAACGCATATTATAAGCAATTATTGGCTAGTGCACAAAGATTGGTGCGCGACTGTCGGTTCTATAGACAACGTAAACGTATATTATAAGCAATTATTGGCTAGTGTAAAAAGATTGGTGGCCGACTGTCGGTTCTATAGACAACGTAAACGCATATTATAAGCAATTATTGGCTAGTGCACAAAGATTGGTGGCCGACTGTCTGTTCTATAGACAACGTAAACGCATATTATAAGCAATTATTGGCTAGTGTACAAAGATTGGTGGCCGAGTGTCGGTTCTATAGACAACGTAAACGCATATTATAAGCAATTATTGGCTAGTGCACAAAGATTGGTGGCCGAGTGTCGGTTCTATAGACAACGTAAACGCATATTATAAGCAATTATTGGCTAGTGTAAAAAGATTGGTGGCCGACTGTCGGTTCTATAGACAACGTAAACGCATATTATAAGCAATTATTGGCTAGTGCAAAAAGCATGGTGGCCGACTGCCGGTTGTATAGACAACGTAAACGCATATTATAAGCAATTATTGGCTAGTGCACAAAGATTGGTGGCAGAGTGTCGGTTCTATAGACAAAGTAAACGCATATTATAAGCAATTATTCGCTAGTGCACAAAGATTGGTGGCCGACTGTCGGTTCTATAGACAACGTAAACCATATTATAAGCAATTATTGGCTAGTGCACAAAGATTGGTGGCCGAGTGTCGGTTCTATAGACAAAGTAAACGCATATTATAAGCAATTATTGGCTAGTGCAAAAAACATGGTGGCAGAGTGTCGGTTCTATAGACAACGTAAACGCATATTATAAGCAATTATTGGCTAGTGCACAAAGATTGGTGCGCGACTGTCGGTTCTATAGACAACGTAAACGTATATTATAAGCACTCATTGGCTAGTGCAAAAAGATTGGTGGCTGTCTGTCGGTTCTATAGACAACGTAAAAGCATATTATAAGCAATTATTGGCTAGTGCACAAAGATTGGTGGCCGACTGTCGGTCCTATAGACAACGTAAACGCATATTATAAGCAATTATTGGCTAGTGCACAAAGATTGGTGGCAGAGTGTCTGTTCTATAGACAACGTAAACGCATATTATAAGCAATTATTGGCTAGTGCACAAAGATTGGTGGCCGACTGTCGGTTCTATAGACAACGTAAACGCATATTATAAGCAATTATCGGCTAGTGCAAACAGATTGGTGGCCGAGTGCCGGTTCTATAGACAACGTAAACGCATATTATAAGCAATTATTGGCTAGTGCACCAAGATTGGTGACCGACTGTCGGTTCTATAGACAACGTAAACGCATATTATAAGCAATTATCGGCTAGTGCAAACAGATTGGTGGCCGACTGTCGGTTCTATAGACAACGTAAACGCATATGATAAGCAATTATTGGCTAGTGCACCAAGATTGGTGACCGACTGTCGGTTCTATAGACAACGTAAACGCATATTATAAGCAATTATTGGCTAGTGCACAAAGATTGGTGGCCGACTGTCGGTTCTATAGACAACGTAAACGCATATTATAAGCAATTAATGGCTAGTGCACCAAGATTGGTGGCCGACTGTCGGTTCTATAGACAACGTAAACGCATATTATAAGCAATTATTGGCTAGTGCACAAAGATTGGTGGCCGACTGTCTGTTCTATAGACAACGTAAACGCATATTATAAGCAATTATTGGCTAGTGTACAAAGATTGGTGGCCGAGTGTCGGTTCTATAGACAACGTAAACGCATATTATAAGCAATTATTGGCTAGTGCACAAAGATTGGTGGCCGAGTGTCGGTTCTATAGACAACGTAAACGCATATTATAAGCAATTATTGGCTAGTGTAAAAAGATTGGTGGCCGACTGTCGGTTCTATAGACAACGTAAACGCATATTATAAGCAATTATTGGCTAGTGCAAAAAGCATGGTGGCCGACTGCCGGTTGTATAGACAACGTAAACGCATATTATAAGCAATTATTGGCTAGTGCACAAAGATTGGTGGCAGAGTGTCGGTTCTATAGACAAAGTAAACGCATATTATAAGCAATTATTCGCTAGTGCACAAAGATTGGTGGCCGACTGTCGGTTCTATAGACAACGTAAACCATATTATAAGCAATTATTGGCTAGTGCACAAAGATTGGTGGCCGAGTGTCGGTTCTATAGACAAAGTAAACGCATATTATAAGCAATTATTGGCTAGTGCAAAAAACATGGTGGCAGAGTGTCGGTTCTATAGACAACGTAAACGCATATTATAAGCAATTATTGGCTAGTGCACAAAGATTGGTGCGCGACTGTCGGTTCTATAGACAACGTAAACGTATATTATAAGCACTCATTGGCTAGTGCAAAAAGATTGGTGGCTGTCTGTCGGTTCTATAGACAACGTAAAAGCATATTATAAGCAATTATTGGCTAGTGCACAAAGATTGGTGGCCGACTGTCGGTCCTATAGACAACGTAAACGCATATTATAAGCAATTATTGGCTAGTGCACAAAGATTGGTGGCCGACTGTCGGTCCTATAGACAACGTAAACGCATATTATAAGCAATTAATGGCTAGTGCACAAAGATTGGTGGCCGACTGTCGGTCCTATAGACAACGTAAACGCATATTATAAGCAATTAATGGCTAGTGCACAAAGATTGGTGGCCGACTGTCGGTTCTATAGACAACGTAAAAGCATATTATAAGCAATCATTGGCTAGCGCACAAAGATTGGTCGCCGACTGTCGGTTCTATAGACAACGTAAACGCATATCATAAGCAATGATTGGCTAGTGTAAAAAGATTGGTGGCCGACTGTCGGTTCTATAGACAACGTAAACGCATATTATAAGCAATTATTGGCTAGTGCACAAAGATTGGTGCGCGACTGTCGGTTCTATAGACAACATAAACGCATATTATAAGCAATCATTGGCTAGCGCACTAAGATTGGTCGCCGACTGTCGGTTCTATAGACAACGTAAACGCATATCATAAGCAATTATTGGCTAGTGTAAAAAGATTGGTGGCCGACTGTCGGTTGTATAGACAACGTAAACGCATATTATAAGCAATTATTGTCTAGTGCAACAAAGATTGGTGGCCGAGGGCCGGTTCTATAGATAACGTAAACGCATATTATAAGCAATTATTGGCTAGTGCACAAAGATTGGTGGCCGACTGTCGGTTCTATAGACAACGTAAACACATATTATAAGCAATTATTGGCTAGTGCAAACAGATTGGTGGCCGACTGTCGGTTCTATAGACAACGTAAACGCATATTATAAGCAATTATTGGCTAGTGCACAAAGATTGGTGGCCGACTGTCGGTTCTAAAGACAACGTAAACGCATATTATAAGCAATTATTGGCTAGTGCACAAAGATTGGTGGCCGACTGTCGGTTCTATAGACAACGTAAACGCATATTATAAGCAATTATTGGCTAGTGCTCAAAGATTGGTGGCCGACTGTCGGTTCTATAGACAACGTAAACGCATATTATAAGCAATTATTGGCTAGTGCACAAAGATTGGTGGCTGTCTGTCGGTTCTAAAGACAACATAAACGCATATTATAAGCAATTATTGGCTAGTGCACAAAGATTGGTGGCCGACTGTCTGTACTATAGACAACGTAAACGCATATTATAAGCAATTATTGGCTAGTGCACAAAGATTGGTGGCTGTCTGTCGGTTCTAAAGACAACATAAACGCATATTATAAGCAATTATTGGCTAGTGCACAAAGATTGGTGGCCGACTGTCGGTTCTATAGACAACGTAAACGCATATTATAAGCAATTATTGGCTAGTGCACAAAGATTGGTGGCTGTCTGTCGGTTCTAAAGACAACATAAACGCATATTATAAGCAATTATTGGCTAGTGCACAAAGATTGGTGGCCGACTGTCTGTTCTATAGACAACGTAAACGTATATTATAAGCACTCATTGGCTAGTGCAAAAAGATTGGTGGCTGTCTGTCGGTTCTATAGACAACGTAAAAGCATATTATAAGCAATTATCGGCTAGTGCAAACAGATTGGTGGCCGAGTGCCGGTTCTATAGACAACGTAAACGCATATTATAAGCAATTATTGGCTAGTGCACAAAGATTGGTGCGCGACTGTCGGTTCTATAGACAACGTAAACGTATATTATAAGCACTCATTGGCTAGTGCAAAAAGATTGGTGGCTGTCTGTCGGTTCTATAGACAACGTAAAAGCATATTATAAGCAATTATTGGCTAGTGCACAAAGATTGGTGGCCGACTGTCGGTCCTATAGACAACGTAAACGCATATTATAAGCAATTATTGGCTAGTGCACAAAGATTGGTGGCCGACTGTCGGTCCTATAGACAACGTAAACGCATATTATAAGCAATTAATGGCTAGTGCACAAAGATTGGTGGCCGACTGTCGGTCCTATAGACAACGTAAACGCATATTATAAGCAATTAATGGCTAGTGCACAAAGATTGGTGGCCGACTGTCGGTTCTATAGACAACGTAAAAGCATATTATAAGCAATCATTGGCTAGCGCACAAAGATTGGTCGCCGACTGTCGGTTCTATAGACAACGTAAACGCATATCATAAGCAATGATTGGCTAGTGTAAAAAGATTGGTGGCCGACTGTCGGTTCTATAGACAACGTAAACGCATATTATAAGCAATTATTGGCTAGTGCACAAAGATTGGTGCGCGACTGTCGGTTCTATAGACAACATAAACGCATATTATAAGCAATCATTGGCTAGCGCACTAAGATTGGTCGCCGACTGTCGGTTCTATAGACAACGTAAACGCATATCATAAGCAATTATTGGCTAGTGTAAAAAGATTGGTGGCCGACTGTCGGTTGTATAGACAACGTAAACGCATATTATAAGCAATTATTGTCTAGTGCAACAAAGATTGGTGGCCGAGGGCCGGTTCTATAGATAACGTAAACGCATATTATAAGCAATTATTGGCTAGTGCACAAAGATTGGTGGCCGACTGTCGGTTCTATAGACAACGTAAACACATATTATAAGCAATTATTGGCTAGTGCAAACAGATTGGTGGCCGACTGTCGGTTCTATAGACAACGTAAACGCATATTATAAGCAATTATTGGCTAGTGCACAAAGATTGGTGGCCGACTGTCGGTTCTAAAGACAACGTAAACGCATATTATAAGCAATTATTGGCTAGTGCACAAAGATTGGTGGCCGACTGTCGGTTCTATAGACAACGTAAACGCATATTATAAGCAATTATTGGCTAGTGCTCAAAGATTGGTGGCCGACTGTCGGTTCTATAGACAACGTAAACGCATATTATAAGCAATTATTGGCTAGTGCACAAAGATTGGTGGCTGTCTGTCGGTTCTAAAGACAACATAAACGCATATTATAAGCAATTATTGGCTAGTGCACAAAGATTGGTGGCCGACTGTCTGTACTATAGACAACGTAAACGCATATTATAAGCAATTATTGGCTAGTGCACAAAGATTGGTGGCTGTCTGTCGGTTCTAAAGACAACATAAACGCATATTATAAGCAATTATTGGCTAGTGCACAAAGATTGGTGGCCGACTGTCGGTTCTATAGACAACGTAAACGCATATTATAAGCAATTATTGGCTAGTGCACAAAGATTGGTGGCTGTCTGTCGGTTCTAAAGACAACATAAACGCATATTATAAGCAATTATTGGCTAGTGCACAAAGATTGGTGGCCGACTGTCTGTTCTATAGACAACGTAAACGCATATTATAAGCAATTATTGGCTAGTGCACAAAGATTGGTGGCCGACTGTCTGCTCTATAGACAACGTAAACGCATGTTATAAGCAATTATTGGCTAGTGCACAAAGATTGGTGGCCGACTGTCTGTTCTATAGACAACGTAAACGCATATTATAAGCAATTATTGGCTAGTGCACAAAGATTGGTGGCCGACTGTCGGTTCTATAGACAACGTAAACGCATATTATAAGCAATTATCGGCTAGTGCAAACAGATTGGTGGCCGAGTGCCGGTTCTATAGACAACGTAAACGCATATTATAAGCAATTATTGGCTAGTGCACCAAGATTGGTGACCGACTGTCGGTTCTATAGACAACGTAAACGCATATTATAAGCAATTATCGGCTAGTGCAAACAGATTGGTGGCCGACTGTCGGTTCTATAGACAACGTAAACGCATATGATAAGCAATTATTGGCTAGTGCACCAAGATTGGTGACCGACTGTCGGTTCTATAGACAACGTAAACGCATATTATAAGCAATTATTGGCTAGTGCACAAAGATTGGTGGCCGACTGTCGGTTCTATAGACAACGTAAACGCATATTATAAGCAATTAATGGCTAGTGCACCAAGATTGGTGGCCGACTGTCGGTTCTATAGACAACGTAAACGCATATTATAAGCAATTATTGGCTAGTGCACGAAGATTGGTGGCCGACTGACGGTTCTATAGACAACGTAAACGCATATTATAAGCAATTATTGGCTAGTACACAAAGATTGGTGGCCGAGTGTCGGTTCTATAGACAACGTAAACGCATATTATAAGCAATTATTGGCTAGTGTACAAAGATTCGTGACCGACTGTCGGTTCTATAGACAACGTAAACGCATATTATAAGCAATTATTGGCTAGTGCACAAAGATTGGTGACCGACTGTCGGTTCTATAGACAACGTAAAAGCATATTATAAGCAATTATTGGCTAGTGCACCAAGATTGGTGGCCGACTGTCGGTTCTATAGACAACGTAAACGCATATTATAAGCAATTATTGGCTAGTGCACAAAGATTGGTGGCCGACTGTCTGTTCTATAGACAACGTAAACGCATATTATAAGCAATTATTGGCTAGTGTACAAAGATTCGTGGCCGACTGTCGGTTCTATGGACAATGTAAACGCATGTTTTAAACAATTATTGGCTAGTGCACAAAGATTCGTGGCCGACTGTCGGTTCTATGGACAAGGTAAACGCATATTATAAGAAATTATTGGCTAGTGCACAAAGATTGGTGACCGACTGTCGGTTCTATAGACAACGTAAACGTATATTATAAGCAATCATTGGCTAGTGCAAAAAGATTGGTGGACGAGTGTCGGTTCTATAGACAACGTAAACGCATATTATAAGCAATTATTGGCTAGTGCACAAAGATTGGTGGCCGACTGTCAGTTCTATAGACAACGTAAACGCATATTATAAGCAATTATTGGCTAGTGCACAAAGATTGGTGGCAGAGTGTCGGTTCTATAGACAAAGTAAACGCATATTATAAGCAATTATTCGCTAGTGCACAAAGATTGGTGGCCGACTGTCGGTTCTATAGACAACGTAAACCATATTATAAGCAATTATTGGCTAGTGCAACAAAGATTGGTGGCCGAGTGTCGGTTCTATAGACAAAGTAAACGCATATTATAAGCAATTATTGGCTAGTGCAAAAAACATGGTGGCAGAGTGTCGGTTCTATAGACAACGTAAACGCATATTATAAGCAATTATTGGCTAGTGCACAAAGATTGGTGCGCGACTGTCGGTTCTATAGACAACGTAAACGTATATTATAAGCAATCATTGGCTAGTGCAAAAAGATTGGTGGCTGTCTGTCGGTTCTATAGACAACGTAAAAGCATATTATAAGCAATTATTGGCTAGTGCACAAAGATTGGTGGCCGACTGTCGGTCCTATAGACAACGTAAACGCATATTATAAGCAATTAATGGCTAGTGCACAAAGATTGGTGGCCGACTGTCGGTCCTATAGACAACGTAAACGCATATTATAAGCAATTAATGGCTAGTGCACAAAGATTGGTGGCCGACTGTCGGTTCTATAGACAACGTAAAAGCATATTATAAGCAATCATTGGCTAGCGCACAAAGATTGGTCGCCGACTGTCGGTTCTATAGACAACGTAAACGCATATCATAAGCAATGATTGGCTAGTGTAAAAAGATTGGTGGCCGACTGTCGGTTCTATAGACAACGTAAACGCATATTATAAGCAATTATTGGCTAGTGCACAAAGATTGGTGCGCGACTGTCGGTTCTATAGACAACATAAACGCATATTATAAGCAATCATTGGCTAGCGCACTAAGATTGGTCGCCGACTGTCGGTTCTATAGACAACGTAAACGCATATCATAAGCAATTATTGGCTAGTGTAAAAAGATTGGTGGCCGACTGTCGGTTGTATAGACAACGTAAACGCATATTATAAGCAATTATTGTCTAGTGCAACAAAGATTGGTGGCCGAGGGCCGGTTCTATAGATAACGTAAACGCATATTATAAGCAATTATTGGCTAGTGCACAAAGATTGGTGGCCGACTGTCGGTTCTATAGACAACGTAAACACATATTATAAGCAATTATTGGCTAGTGCAAACAGATTGGTGGCCGACTGTCGGTTCTATAGACAACGTAAATGCATATTATAAGCAATTATTGGCTAGTGCACAAAGATTGGTGGCCGACTGTCGGTTCTAAAGACAACGTAAACGCATATTATAAGCAATTATTGGCTAGTGCACAAAGATTGGTGGCCGACTGTCGGTTCTATAAGCAACGTAAACGCATATTATAAGCAATTATTGGCTAGTGCTCAAAGATTGGTGGCCGACTGTCGGTTCTATAGACAACGTAAACGCATATTATAAGCAATTATTGGCTAGTGCACAAAGATTGGTGGCTGTCTGTCGGTTCTAAAGACAACATAAACGCATATTATAAGCAATTATTGGCTAGTGCACAAAGATCGGTGGCCGACTGTCTGTACTATAGACAACGTAAATGCATATTATAAGCAATTATTGGCTAGTGCACAAAGATTGGTGGCTGTCTGTCGGTTCTAAAGACAACATAAACGCATATTATAAGCAATTATTGGCTAGTGCACAAAGATTGGTGGCCGACTGTCGGTTCTATAGACAACGTAAACGCATATTATAAGCAATTATTGGCTAGTGCACAAAGATTGGTGGCTGTCTGTCGGTTCTAAAGACAACATAAACGCATATTATAAGCAATTATTGGCTAGTGCACAAAGATTGGTGGCCGACTGTCTGTTCTATAGACAACGTAAACGCATATTATAAGCAATTATTGGCTAGTGCACAAAGATTGGTGGCCGACTGTCTGCTCTATAGACAACGTAAACGCATGTTATAAGCAATTATTGGCTAGTGCACAAAGATTGGTGGCCGACTGTCTGTTCTATAGACAACGTAAACGCATATTATAAGCAATTATTGGCTAGTGCAAACAGAGTGGTGGCCGACTGTCGGTTCTACAGACAACGTAAACACATATTATAAGCAATTATTGGCTAGTGCAAACAGATTGGTGGCCGAGTGCCGGTTCTATAGACAACGTAAACGCATATTATAAGCAATTGTTGGCTAGTGCACCAAGATTGGTGACCGACTGTCGGTTCTATAGACAACGTAAACGCATATTATAAGCAATTATCGGCTAGTGCAAACAGATTGGTGGCCGACTGTCGGTTCTATAGTCAACGTAAACGCATATGATAAGCAATTATTGGCTAGTGCACCAAGATTGGTGACCGACTGTCGGTTCTATAGACAACGTAAACGCATATTATAAGCAATTATTGGCTAGTGCACAAAGATTGGTGGCCGACTGTCGGTTCTATAGACAACGTAAACGCATATTATAAGCAATTAATGGCTAGTGCACCAAGATTGGTGGCCGACTGTCGGTTCTATAGACAACGTAAACGCATATTATAAGCAATTATTGGCTAGTGCACGAAGATTGGTGGCCGACTGACGGTTCTATAGACAACGTAAACGCATATTATAAGCAATTATTGGCTAGTACACAAAGATTGGTGGCCGAGTGTCGGTTCTATAGACAACGTAAACGCATATTATAAGCAATTATTGGCTAGTGTACAAAGATTCGTGACCGACTGTCGGTTCTATAGACAACGTAAACGCATATTATAAGCAATTATTGGCTAGTGTACAAAGATTCGTGGCCGACTGTCGGTTCTATGGACAATGTAAACGCATGTTTTAAACAATTATTGGCTAGTGCACAAAGATTCGTGGCCGACTGTCGGTTCTATGGACAAGGTAAACGCATATTATAAGAAATTATTGGCTAGTGCACAAAGATTGGTGACCGACTGTCGGTTCTATAGACAACGTAAACGTATATTATAAGCAATCATTGGCTAGTGCAAAAAGATTGGTGGACGAGTGTCGGTTCTATAGACAACGTAAACGCATATTATAAGCAATTATTGGCTAGTGCACAAAGATTGGTGGCCGACTGTCAGTTCTATAGACAACGTAAACGCATATTATAAGCAATTATTGGCTAGTGCACAAAGATTGGTGGCCGACTGTCAGTTCTATAGACAACATAAACGCATATTATAAGCAATCATTGGCTAGCGCACTAAGATTGGTCGCCGACTGTCGGTTCTATAGACAACGTAAACGCATATCATAAGCAATTATTGGCTAGTGTAAAAAGATTGGTGGCCGACTGTCGGTTGTATAGACAACGTAAACGCATATTATAAGCAATTATTGTCTAGTGCAACAAAGATTGGTGGCCGAGGGCCGGTTCTATAGATAACGTAAACGCATATTATAAGCAATTATTGGCTAGTGCACAAAGATTGGTGGCCGACTGTCGGTTCTATAGACAACGTAAACACATATTATAAGCAATTATTGGCTAGTGCAAACAGATTGGTGGCCGACTGTCGGTTCTATAGACAACGTAAACGCATATTATAAGCAATTATTGGCTAGTGCACAAAGATTGGTGGCCGACTGTCGGTTCTAAAGACAACGTAAACGCATATTATAAGCAATTATTGGCTAGTGCACAAAGATTGGTGGCCGACTGTCGGTTCTATAGACAACGTAAACGCATATTATAAGCAATTATTGGCTAGTGCTCAAAGATTGGTGGCCGACTGTCGGTTCTATAGACAACGTAAACGCATATTATAAGCAATTATTGGCTAGTGCACAAAGATTGGTGGCTGTCTGTCGGTTCTAAAGACAACATAAACGCATATTATAAGCAATTATTGGCTAGTGCACAAAGATTGGTGGCCGACTGTCTGTACTATAGACAACGTAAACGCATATTATAAGCAATTATTGGCTAGTGCACAAAGATTGGTGGCTGTCTGTCGGTTCTAAAGACAACATAAACGCATATTATAAGCAATTATTGGCTAGTGCACAAAGATTGGTGGCCGACTGTCGGTTCTATAGACAACGTAAACACATATTATAAGCAATTATTGGCTAGTGCAAACAGATTGGTGGCCGACTGTCGGTTCTATAGACAACGTAAACGCATATTATAAGCAATTATTGGCTAGTGCACAAAGATTGGTGGCCGACTGTCGGTTCTAAAGACAACGTAAACGCATATTATAAGCAATTATTGGCTAGTGCACAAAGATTGGTGGCCGACTGTCGGTTCTATAGACAACGTAAACGCATATTATAAGCAATTATTGGCTAGTGCTCAAAGATTGGTGGCCGACTGTCGGTTCTATAGACAACGTAAACGCATATTATAAGCAATTATTGGCTAGTGCACAAAGATTGGTGGCTGTCTGTCGGTTCTAAAGACAACATAAACGCATATTATAAGCAATTATTGGCTAGTGCACAAAGATTGGTGGCCGACTGTCTGTACTATAGACAACGTAAACGCATATTATAAGCAATTATTGGCTAGTGCACAAAGATTGGTGGCTGTCTGTCGGTTCTAAAGACAACATAAACGCATATTATAAGCAATTATTGGCTAGTGCACAAAGATTGGTGGCCGACTGTCGGTTCTATAGACAACGTAAACGCATATTATAAGCAATTATTGGCTAGTGCACAAAGATTGGTGGCTGTCTGTCGGTTCTAAAGACAACATAAACGCATATTATAAGCAATTATTGGCTAGTGCACAAAGATTGGTGGCCGACTGTCTGTTCTATAGACAACGTAAACGCATATTATAAGCAATTATTGGCTAGTGCACAAAGATTGGTGGCCGACTGTCTGCTCTATAGACAACGTAAACGCATGTTATAAGCAATTATTGGCTAGTGCACAAAGATTGGTGGCCGACTGTCTGTTCTATAGACAACGTAAACGCATATTATAAGCAATTATTGGCTAGTGCACAAAGATTGGTGGCCGACTGTCGGTTCTATAGACAACGTAAACGCATATTATAAGCAATTATCGGCTAGTGCAAACAGATTGGTGGCCGAGTGCCGGTTCTATAGACAACGTAAACGCATATTATAAGCAATTATTGGCTAGTGCACCAAGATTGGTGACCGACTGTCGGTTCTATAGACAACGTAAACGCATATTATAAGCAATTATCGGCTAGTGCATACAGATTGGTGGCCGACTGTCGGTTCTATAGACAACGTAAACGCATATGATAAGCAATTATTGGCTAGTGCACCAAGATTGGTGACCGACTGTCGGTTCTATAGACAACGTAAACGCATATTATAAGCAATTATTGGCTAGTGCACAAAGATTGGTGGCCGACTGTCGGTTCTATAGACAACGTAAACGCATATTATAAGCAATTAATGGCTAGTGCACCAAGATTGGTGGCCGACTGTCGGTTCTATAGACAACGTAAACGCATATTATAAGCAATTATTGGCTAGTGCACAAAGATTGGTGGCCGACTGACGGTTCTATAGACAACGTAAACGCATATTATAAGCAATTATTGGCTAGTACACAAAGATTGGTGGCCGAGTGTCGGTTCTATAGACAACGTAAACGCATATTATAAGCAATTATTGGCTAGTGTACAAAGATTCGTGACCGACTGTCGGTTCTATAGACAACGTAAACGCATATTATAAGCAATTATTGGCTAGTGTACAAAGATTCGTGGCCGACTGTCGGTTCTATGGACAATGTAAACGCATGTTTTAAACAATTATTGGCTAGTGCACAAAGATTCGTGGCCGACTGTCGGTTCTATGGACAAGGTAAACGCATATTATAAGAAATTATTGGCTAGTGCACAAAGATTGGTGACCGACTGTCGGTTCTATAGACAACGTAAACGCATATTATAAGCAATTATTGGCTAGTGTACAAAGATTCGTGGCCGACTGTCGGTTCTATGGACAATGTAAACGCATATTATAAGCAATTATTGGCTAGTGCACAAAGATTGGTGGCCGACTGTCGGTTCTATAGACAATGTAAACGCATATTATAAGCAATTATCGGCTAGTGCAAACAGATTGGTGGCCGAGTGCCGGTTCTATAGATAACGTAAACACATATTATAAGCAATTATTGGCTAGTGCAAACAGATTGGTGGCCGACTGTCGGTTCTATAGACAACGTAAACGCATATTATAAGCAATTATTGGCTAGTGCACCAAGATTGGTGGCCGACTGTCGGTTCTATAGACAACGTAAACGCATATTATAAGCAATTATTGGCTAGTGCACAAAGATTGGTGGCCGACTGTCGGTTCTATAGACAACGTAAACGCATATTATAAGCAATTAATGGCTAGTGCACAAAGATTGGTGGCCGACTGACGGTTCTATAGACAACGTAAACGCATATTATAAGCAATTATTGGCTAGTACACAAAGATCGGTGGCCGAGTGTCGGTTCTATAGACAACGTAAACGCATATTATAAGCAATTATTGGCTAGTACACAAAGATTGGTGGCCGACTGTCGGTTCTATAGACAACGTAAACGCATATTATAAGCAATTATTGCCTAGTTCACAAAGATTGGTGGCCGACTGACGGTTCTATAGACAACGTAAACGCATATTATAAGCAATTATTGGCTAGTACACAAAGATTGGTGGCCGAGTGTCGGTTCTATAGACAAAGTAAACTCATATTATAAGCAATTATTGGCTAGTGTAACAAAGATTGGTGGCTGAGTGTCGGTTCTATAGACAACGTAAACGCATATTATAAGCAATTATTGGCTAGTGTACAAAGATTCGTGACCGACTGTCGGTTCTATAGACAACGTAAACGCATATTATAAGCAATTATTGGCTAGTGTACAAGGATTCGTGGCCGACTGTCGGTTCTATGGACAATGTAAACGCATGTTTTAAACAATTATTGGCTAGTGCACAAAGATTGATGGCCGACCGTCGGTTCTATAGACAACATAAACGCATATTATAAGCAATTATTGGGTAGTGCACCAAGATTGGTGGCCGACTGTCGGTTCTATAGACAACATAAACGCATATTATAAGCAATTATTGGCTAGTGCACAAAGATTGGTGGCCGACTGTCGGTTCTATAGACAACATAAACGCATATTATAAGCAATTATTGGCTAGTGCACCAAGATTGGTGGCCGAGTGTCGGTTCTATAGACAACGTAAACACATATTATAAGCAATTATTGGCTAGTGCACCAAGATTGGTGACCGACTGTCGGTTCTATAGACAACATAAACGCATATTATAAGCAATTATTGGCTAGTGCACAAAGAGTGGTTGCCGACTGTCGGTTCTATAGACAACGTAAACGCATATTATAAGCAATTATTGGATGGTGCACAAAGATTGGTGGCCGACTGTCGGTTCTATAGACAACGTAAACGCATATTATAAGCAATTATTGGCTAGTGCACAAAGATTGGTGGCCGACTGTCGGTTCTATAGACAACGTAAACGCATATTATAAGCAATTATTGGCTAGTGCACAAAGATTGGTGGCTGTCTGTCGGTTCTAAAGACAACATAAACGCATATTATAAGCAATTATTGGCTAGTGCACAAAGATTGGTGGCCGACTGTCTGTTCTATAGACAACGTAAACGCATATTATAAGCAATTATTGGCTAGTGCACAAAGATTGGTGGCCGACTGTCTGTTCTATAGACAACGTAAACGCATGTTATAAGCAATTATTGGCTAGTGCACAAAGATTGGTGGCCGACTGTCGGTTCTATAGACAACGTAAACGCATATTATAAACAATTATCGGCTAGTGCAAACAGATTGGTGGCCGAGTGCCGGTTCTATAGATAACGTAAATGCATATTATAAGCAATTATTGGCTAGTGCACCAAGATTGGTGGCTGTCTGTCGGTTCTATAGACAACGTAAACGCATATTATAAGCAATTATTGGCTAGTGCACAAAGATTGGTGGCCGACTGTCTGTTCTATGGACAACGTAAACGCATATTATAAGCAATTATTGGCTAGTGCACAAAGATTGGTGGCCGACTGTCTGTTCTATAGACAACGTAAACGCATGTTATAAGCAATTATTGGCTAGTGCACAAAGATTGGTGGCCGACTGTCGGTTCTATAGACAACATAAACGCATATTATAAGCAATTATTGGCTAGTGCACAAAGATTGGTGGCCGACTGTCGGTTCTATAGACAACATAAACGCATATTATAAGCAATTATTGGCTAGTGCACCAAGATTGGTGGCCGAGTGTCGGTTCTATAGACAACGTAAACACATATTATAAGCAATTATTGGCTAGTGCACCAAGATTGGTGACCGACTGTCGGTTCTATAGACAACATAAACGCATATTATAAGCAATTATTGGCTAGTGCACAAAGAGTGGTTGCCGACTGTCGGTTCTATAGACAACGTAAACGCATATTATAAGCAATTATTGGATGGTGCACAAAGATTGGTGGCCGACTGTCGGTTCTATAGACAACGTAAACGCATATTATAAGCAATTATTGGCTAGTGCACAAAGATTGGTGGCCGACTGTCGGTTCTATAGACAACGTAAACGCATATTATAAGCAATTATTGGCTAGTGCACAAAGATTGGTGGCTGTCTGTCGGTTCTAAAGACAACATAAACGCATATTATAAGCAATTATTGGCTAGTGCACCAAGATTGGTGACCGACTGTCGGTTCTATAGACAACATAAACGCATATTATAAGCAATTATTGGCTAGTGCACAAAGAGTGGTTGCCGACTGTCGGTTCTATAGACAACGTAAACGCATATTATAAGCAATTATTGGATGGTGCACAAAGATTGGTGGCCGACTGTCGGTTCTATAGACAACGTAAACGCATATTATAAGCAATTATTGGCTAGTGCACAAAGATTGGTGGCCGACTGTCGGTTCTATAGACAACGTAAACGCATATTATAAGCAATTATTGGCTAGTGCACAAAGATTGGTGGCTGTCTGTCGGTTCTAAAGACAACATAAACGCATATTATAAGCAATTATTGGCTAGTGCACAAAGATTGGTGGCCGACTGTCTGTTCTATAGACAACGTAAACGCATATTATAAGCAATTATTGGCTAGTGCACAAAGATTGGTGGCCGACTGTCTGTTCTATAGACAACGTAAACGCATGTTATAAGCAATTATTGGCTAGTGCACAAAGATTGGTGGCCGACTGTCGGTTCTATAGACAACGTAAACGCATATTATAAACAATTATCGGCTAGTGCAAACAGATTGGTGGCCGAGTGCCGGTTCTATAGATAACGTAAATGCATATTATAAGCAATTATTGGCTAGTGCACCAAGATTGGTGGCTGTCTGTCGGTTCTATAGACAACGTAAACGCATATTATAAGCAATTATTGGCTAGTGCACAAAGATTGGTGGCCGACTGTCTGTTCTATGGACAACGTAAACGCATATTATAAGCAATTATTGGCTAGTGCACAAAGATTGGTGGCCGACTGTCTGTTCTATAGACAACGTAAACGCATGTTATAAGCAATTATTGGCTAGTGCACAAAGATTGGTGGCCGACTGTCGGTTCTATAGACAACATAAACGCATATTATAAGCAATTATTGGCTAGTGCACAAAGATTGGTGGCCGACTGTCGGTTCTATAGACAACATAAACGCATATTATAAGCAATTATTGGCTAGTGCACCAAGATTGGTGGCCGAGTGTCGGTTCTATAGACAACGTAAACACATATTATAAGCAATTATTGGCTAGTGCACCAAGATTGGTGACCGACTGTCGGTTCTATAGACAACATAAACGCATATTATAAGCAATTATTGGCTAGTGCACAAAGAGTGGTTGCCGACTGTCGGTTCTATAGACAACGTAAACGCATATTATAAGCAATTATTGGATGGTGCACAAAGATTGGTGGCCGACTGTCGGTTCTATAGACAACGTAAACGCATATTATAAGCAATTATTGGCTAGTGCACAAAGATTGGTGGCCGACTGTCGGTTCTATAGACAACGTAAACGCATATTATAAGCAATTATTGGCTAGTGCACAAAGATTGGTGGCTGTCTGTCGGTTCTAAAGACAACATAAACGCATATTATAAGCAATTATTGGCTAGTGCACAAAGATTGGTGGCCGACTGTCTGTTCTATAGACAACGTAAACGCATATTATAAGCAATTATTGGCTAGTGCACAAAGATTGGTGGCCGACTGTCTGTTCTATAGACAACGTAAACGCATGTTATAAGCAATTATTGGCTAGTGCACAAAGATTGGTGGCCGACTGTCGGTTCTATAGACAACGTAAACGCATATTATAAACAATTATCGGCTAGTGCAAACAGATTGGTGGCCGAGTGCCGGTTCTATAGATAACGTAAATGCATATTATAAGCAATTATTGGCTAGTGCACCAAGATTGGTGACTGTCTGTCGGTTCTATAGACAACGTAAACGCATATTATAAGCAATTATTGGCTAGTGCACAAAGATTGGTGGCCGACTGTCTGTTCTATAGACAACGTAAACGCATATTATAAGCAATTATTGGCTAGTGCACAAAGATTGGTGGCCGACTGTCTGTTCTATAGACAACGTAAACGCATGTTATAAGCAATTATTGGCTAGTGCACAAAGATTGGTGGCCGACTGTCGGTTCTATAGACAACGTAAACGCATATTATAAGCAATTATCGGCTAGTGCAAACAGATTGGTGGCCGAGTGCCGGTTCTATAGATAACGTAAATGCATATTATAAGCAATTATTGGCTAGTGCACCAAGATTGGTGGCTGTCTGTCGGTTCTATAGACAACGTAAACGCATATTATAAGCAATTATTGGCTAGTGCACCAAGATTGGTGGCCGACTGTCGGTTCTATAGACAACGTAAACGCATATTATAAGCAATTATTGGCTAGTGCACAAAGATTGGTGGCTGTCTGTCGGTTCTAAAGACAACATAAACGCATATTATAATCAATTATTGGCTAGTGCACAAAGATTGGTGGCCGACTGTCTGTTCTATAGACAACGTAAACGCATATTATAAGCAATTATTGGCTAGTGCACAAAGATTGGTGGCCGACTGTCTGTTCTATAGACAACGTAAACGCATATTATAAGCAATTATTGGCTAGTGCACAAAGATTGGTGGCCGACTGTCTGTTCTATAGACAACGTAAACGCATATTATAAGCAATTATTGGCTAGTGCACAAAGATTGGTGGCTGTCTGTCGGTTCTAAAGACAACATAAACGCATATTATAAGCAATTATTGGCTAGTGCACAAAGATTGGTGGCCGACTGTCTGTTCTATAGACAACGTAAACGCATATTATAAGCAATTATTGGCTAGTGCACAAAGATTGGTGGCTGTCTGTCTGTTCTAAAGACAACATAAACGCATATTATAAGCAATTATTGGCTAGTACACAAAGATTGGTGGCCGACTGTCTGTTCTATAGACAACGTAAACGCATATTATAAGCAATTATTGGCTAGTGCACAAAGATTGGTGGCCGACTGTCGGTTCTATAGACAACGTAAACGCATATTATAAGCAATTATCGGCTAGTGCAAACAGATTGGTGGCCGAGTGCCGGTTCTATAGATAACGTAAACGCATATTATAAGCAATTATTGGCTAGTGCAAACAGATTGGTGCCCGACTGTCGGTCCTATAGACAACGTAAACGCATATTATAAGCAATTATTGGCTAGTGCACCAAGATTGGTGGCCGACTGTCGGTTCTATAGACAACGTAAACGCATATTATAAGCAATTATTGGCTAGTGCACAAAGATTGGTGGCCGACTGTCGGTTCTATAGACAACGTAAACGCATATTATAAGCAATTATTGGCTAGTGCACAAAGATTGGTGGCCGACTGTCGGTTCTATAGACAACGTAAACGCATATTATAAGCAATTATTGGCTAGTACACAAAGATTGGTGGCCGAGTGTCGGTTCTATAGACAACATAAACGCATATTATAAGCAATTATTGCCTAGTGTACAAAGATTCGTGACCGACTGTCGGTTCTATAGACAACGTAAACGAATATTATAAGCAATTATTGGCTAGTGCACAAAGATTGGTGGCCGAGTGTCGGTTCTATTGACAACGTAAACGCATATTATAAGCAATTATTGGCTAGTGTACAAAGATTCGTGACCGACTGTCGGTTCTATAGACAACGTAAACGGATATTATAAGCAATTATTGGCTAGTGTACAAAGATTCGTGGCCGACTGTCGGTTCTATGGACAATGTAAACGCATGTTTTAAACAATTATTGGCTAGTGCACAAAGATTGGTGGCCGACTGTCGGTTCTATGGACAAGGTAAACGCATATTATAAGAAATTATTGGCTAGTGCACAAAGATTGGTGGCCGAGTGTCTGTTCTATAGACAACGTGAACGCATATTATAAGCAATTATTGGCTAGTGCACAAAGATTGGTTGCCGACTGTCGGTTCTATAGACAACGTAAACGCATATTATAAGCAATTATTGGCTTGTGCACCAAGATTGGTGGCCGACTGTCGGTTCTAAAGACAACATAAACGCATATTATAAGCAATTATTTGCTAGTGCAAACAGATTGGTGGCCGACTGTCGGTTCTATAGACAACGTATACGCATATTATAAGCAATTATTGGCTAGTGCACAAAGATTGGTTGCCGACTGTCGGTTCTATAGACAACGTAAACGCATACTATAAGCAATTATTGGCTAGTGCACAAAGATTGGTGGCCGACTGTCGGTTCTATAGACAACGTAAACGCATATTATAAGCAATTATTGGCTAGTGCACAAAGATTGGTTGCCGACTGTCGGTTCTATAGACAACGTAAACGCATATTATAAGCAATTATTGGCTAGTGCAAACAGATTGGTGGCCGACTGACGGTTCTATAGACAACGTAAACGCATATTATAAGCAATTATTGGCTAGTACACAAAGATTGGTGGCCGAGTGTCGGTTCTATAGACAACGTAAACGCATATTATAAGCAATTATTGGCTAGGGCACCAAGATTGGTGGCCGACTGTCGGTTATATAGACAACGTAAACGCATATTATAAGCAATTATTGGCTAGTGCACGAAGACTGGTGGCCGACTGTCGGTTCTATAGACAACGTAAACGCATATTATAAGCAATTATTGGCTAGTGCAAACAGATTGGTGGCCGACTGTCGGTTCTATAGACAACGTAAACGCATATTATAAGCAATTATTGGCTAGTGCACCAAGATTGGTGGCCGACTGTCTGTTCTATAGACAACATAAACGCATATTATAAGCAATTATTGGCTAGTGCACCAAGATTGGTGGCCGACTGTCGGTTCTATAGACAACATAAACGCATATTATAAGCAATTATTGGCTAGCGCACAAAGATTGGTGGCCGAGTGTCGGTTCTATAGACAACGTAAACGCATATTATAAGCAATTATTGGCTAGTGTACAAAGATTCGTGACCGACTGTCGGTTCTATAGACAACGTAAACGGATATTATAAGCAATTATTGGCTAGTGTACAAAGATTCGTGGCCGACTGTCGGTTCTATGGACAATATAAACGCATATTATAAGCAATTATTGGCTAGTGCACAAAGATTGGTTGCCGACTGTCGGTTCTATAGACAACGTGAACGCATATTATAAGCAATTATTGGCTAGTGCACAAAGATTGGTGGCCGACTGTCGGTTCTATAGACAACATAAACGCATATTATAAGCAATTATTGGCTAGTGCACAAAGATTGGTGGCCGACTGTCGGTTCTATAGACAACGTAAACACATATTATAAGCAATTATTGGCTAGTGCAAACAGATTGGTGGCCGACTGACGGTTCTATAGACAACGTAAACGCATATTATAAGCAATTATTGGCTAGTACACAAAGATTGGTGGCCGAGTGTCGGTTCTATAGACAACGTAAACGCATATTATAAGCAATTATTGGCTAGTGTAAAAAGATTGGTGGCCGAGTGTCGGTTCTATAGACAACGTAAACGCATGTTATAAGCAATTATTGGCTAGTACACAATGATTGGTGGCCGACTGTCGGTTCTATAGACAACATAAACGCATATTATAAGCAATTATTGGCTAGTGTACAAAGATTGGTGCGCGACTGTCGGTTCTATAGACAACGTAAACGCATATTATAAGCAATTATTGGCTAGTGCACAAAGATTGGTGGCCGACTGTCGGTTCTATAGACAACGTAAACGCATATTATAAGCAATTATTGGCTAGTGCAAACAGATTGGTGGCCAACTGTCGGTTCTATAGACAACGTAAACGCACATTATAAGCAATTATCGGCTAGTGCAAACAGATTGGTGGCCGAGTGCCGGTTCTATAGATAACGTAAACGCATATTATAAGCAATTATTGGCTAGTGCAAACAGATTGGTGGCCGAGTGTCGGTTCTATAGACAACGTAAACGCATATTATAAGCAATTATTGGCTAGTGCAAACAGATTGGTGGCCGACTGTCGGTTCTATAGACAACGTAAACGCATATTATAAGCAATTATTGGCTAGTACACAAAGATTGGTGGCCGACTGTCGGTTCTATAGACAACGTAAACGCATATTATAAGCAATTATTGGCTAGGGCACCAAGATTGGTGGCCGACTGTCGGTTATATAGACAACATAAACGCATATTATAAGCAATTATTGGCTAGTGCACGAAGACTGGTGGCCGACTGTCGGTTCTATAGACAACGTAAACGCATATTATAAGCAATTATTGGCTAGTGCAAACAGATTGGTGGCCGACTGTCGGTTCTATAGACAACGTAAACGCATATTATAAGCAATTATTGGCTAGTGCACCAAGATTGGTGGCCGACTGTCTGTTCTATAGACAACATAAACGCATATTATAAGCAATTATTGGCTAGTGCACCAAGATTGGTGGCCGACTGTCGGTTCTATAGACAACATAAACGCATATTATAAGCAATTATTGGCTAGCGCACAAAGATTGGTGGCCGAGTGTCGGTTCTATAGACAACGTAAACGCATATTATAAGCAATTATTGGCTAGTGTACAAAGATTCGTGACCGACTGTCGGTTCTATAGACAACGTAAACGGATATTATAAGCAATTATTGGCTAGTGTACAAAGATTCGTGGCCGACTGTCGGTTCTATGGACAATATAAACGCATATTATAAGCAATTATTGGCTAGTGCACAAAGATTGGTTGCCGACTGTCGGTTCTATAGACAACGTGAACGCATATTATAAGCAATTATTGGCTAGTGCACAAAGATTGGTGGCCGACTGTCGGTTCTATAGACAACATAAACGCATATTATAAGCAATTATTGGCTAGTGCACAAAGATTGGTGGCCGACTGTCGGTTCTATAGACAACGTAAACACATATTATAAGCAATTATTGGCTAGTGCAAACAGATTGGTGGCCGACTGACGGTTCTATAGACAACGTAAACGCATATTATAAGCAATTATTGGCTAGTACACAAAGATTGGTGGCCGAGTGTCGGTTCTATAGACAACGTAAACGCATATTATAAGCAATTATTGGCTAGTGTAAAAAGATTGGTGGCCGAGTGTCGGTTCTATAGACAACGTAAACGCATGTTATAAGCAATTATTGGCTAGTACACAATGATTGGTGGCCGACTGTCGGTTCTATAGACAACATAAACGCATATTATAAGCAATTATTGGCTAGTGTACAAAGATTGGTGCGCGACTGTCGGTTCTATAGACAACGTAAACGCATATTATAAGCAATTATTGGCTAGTGCACAAAGATTGGTGGCCGACTGTCGGTTCTATAGACAACGTAAACGCATATTATAAGCAATTATTGGCTAGTGCAAACAGATTGGTGGCCAACTGTCGGTTCTATAGACAACGGAAACGCACATTATAAGCAATTATCGGCTAGTGCAAACAGATTGGTGGCCGAGTGCCGGTTCTATAGATAACGTAAACGCATATTATAAGCAATTATTGGCTAGTGCAAACAGATTGGTGGCCGAGTGTCGGTTCTATAGACAACGTAAACGCATATTATAAGCAATTATTGGCTAGTGCAAACAGATTGGTGGCCGACTGTCGGTTCTATAGACAACGTAAACGCATGTTATAAGCAATTATTGGCTAGTGCACCAAGATTGGTGGCCGACTGTCGGTTCTATAGACAACATAAACGCATATTATAAGCAATTATTGGCTAGTGCACAAAGATTGGTGTCCGACTGTCGGTTCTATAGACAACATAAACGCATATTATAAGCAATTATTGGCTAGTGCACCAAGATTGGTGGCCGACTGTCGGTTCTATAGACAACATAAACGCATATTATAAGCAATTATTGGCTAGCGCACAAAGATTGGTGGCCGAGTGTCGGTTCTAAAGACAACGTAAACGCATATTATAAGCAATTATTGGCTAGTGTACAAAGATTGGTCGCCGACTGTCGGTTCTATAGACAACATAAACGCATATTATAAGCAATTATTGGCTAGTGCACAAAGATTGGTGGCCGACTGTCTGTTCTATAGACAACGTAAACGCATATTATAAGCAATTATTGGCTAGTGTACAAAGATTGGTGGCCGACTGTCGGTTCTAAACACAACGTGAACGCATATTATAAGCAATTATTGGCTAGTGTACAAAGATTGGTGGACGAGTGTCGGTTCTATAGACAACATAAACGCATATTATAAGCAATTATTGGCTAGTGCACAAAGATTGGTGGCTGTCTGTCGGTTCTAAAGACAACGTAAACGCATATTATAAGCAATTATTGGCTAGTGCAAACAGATTGGTGGCCGACTGTCGGTTCTATAGACAACGTAAACGCATATTATAAGCAATTATTGGCTAGTGCAAACAGAGTGGTGGCCGACTGTCGGTTCTATAGACAACGTAAACGCATATTATAAGCAATTATTGGCTAGTGCACCAAGATTGGTGGCCGACTGTCTGTTCTATAGACAACGTAAACGCATATTATAAGCAATTATTGGCTAGTGCACCAAGATTGGTGGCCAACTGTCGGTTCTATAGACAACATAAACGCATATTATAAGCAATTATTGGCTAGTGCACCAAGATTGGTGGCCGACTGTCGGTTCTATAGACAACATAAACACATATTATAAGCAATTATTGGCTAGTGCACCAAGATTGGTGGCCGACTGTCGGTTCTATAGACAACGTAAACGCATATTATAAGCAATTATTGGCTAGTGCACCAAGATTGGTGGCCAACTGTCGGTTCTATAGACAACATAAACGCATATTATAAGCAATTATTGGCTAGTACACAAAGATTGGTGGCCGACTGTCGGTTCTATAGACAACATAAACGCATATTATAAGCAATTATTGGCTAGTGCACCAAGATTGGTGGCCGACTGTCGGTTCTATAGACAACGTAAACGCATATTATAAGCAATTATTGGCTAGTGCACAAAGATTGGTGGCCGACTGTCGGTTCTATAGACAACGTAAACGCATATTATAAGCAATTATTGGCTAGTGCACAAAGACTGGTGGCCGAGTGTCGGTTCTATAGACAACGTAAACGCATATTATAAGCAATTATTGGCTAGTGCACAAAGATTGGTGGCTGTCTGTCGGTTCTATAGACAACGTGAACGCATATTATAAGCAATTATTGGCTAGTGCACAAAGATTGGTTGCCGACTGTCTGTTCTATAGACAACATAAACGCATATTATAAGCAATTATTGGCTAGTGCACCAAGATTGGTGGCCGACTGTCGGTTCTATAGACAACGTAAACGCATAT
This sequence comes from Saccoglossus kowalevskii, assembly GCF_978046115.1. NCBI lineage: Eukaryota > Metazoa > Hemichordata > Enteropneusta > Harrimaniidae > Saccoglossus > Saccoglossus kowalevskii. The sequence continues at coordinate 1,472,845 of NC_140646.1, read as the reverse complement.
TATAAGCAATTATTGGCTAGTGCACAAAGATTGGTGGCCGACTGTCGGTTCTATAGACAACGTAAACGCATATTATAAGCAATTATTGGCTAGTGCACAAAGATTGGTGGCCGACTGTCGGTTCTATAGACAACGTAAACGCATATTATAAGCAATTATTGGCTAGTGTACAAAGATTGGTGGCCGACTGTCGGTTCTATAGACAACGTAAACGCATATTATAAGCAATTATTGGCTAGTGCACAAAGATTGGTGGCCGACTGTCTGTTCTATAGACAACATAAACGCATATTATAAGCAATTATTGGCTAGTGCACAAAGATTGGTGGCCGACTGTCGGTTCTATAGACAACGTAAACGCATATTGTAAGCAATTATTGGCTAGTGCACAAAGATTCGGAAAGCCTTTGTTGCTGAAGTACAAGATTCGTCTTGGACGTCTGCTGGTATATCGTCTTGTTCAATAAAAGTGAAACGTACCAAGAATTCCTCACCTAGACGTGGAATCGGGATTTGGGGACATATAATTAGTTGTTTATTCAGGCAGGAGAAGTAATATTTTGTTTCTGTGTATTGACTCCAGCGAAGTACCTGACCAGCTCCATGAACTACTTGCACCTCGTGAGCTATAAGCGACTTTACTGTTTAAATTTGCATTTATTTTCTGTACATACCTTACTGTGTTTATTTTCTCACAGTGTTTATTTTCTGTTAAATAATGTAATTTAATGTGTTTGCCACATACATGTTTTGTATTGACAACCTCACACTATTTATTAAACCAGTACGTCGAATAATCAAAATATAAGCCGCCTTTCTATCCCGTTCAAATAACATGCAATTTCGACCTTAGAGGTTTTTGTTACCCCCTGTACAGGTCAGTGGAAAATAACGTGATTCACTCGAGTCACAAAGATTGTAATCAGAAATATTATAGCACATAGCACTTGAGGTAATTAAGTAATTCTATTACGTAAACGCTTGTACATATATACTCTGAATGTAAAATCCGCCAACGAATCTCTACGCTTCTTTTTTAGGAAGTGAACAGACAAAACAAAAATGTAATCTACTCCTAAATCTATGTTTGATTAAATCCTTTCTATATTGAACCCTTCCATCTCATATACCTCTCGTACGATTATGAATGGCATGAAATCCTGTATGGGCAGTGGCGTTTGCCCAACGATAACAGAAATGTTCATAACATAAAAGTAGCCATCAAAGTCACGTCAAAGAAATTATAATAAACAAAGTAAAATAATACATTACCTTGAGGGCATGCTTATTTGAGTTTCGAGTCATATAGAATGACATGTTGTAGTTTTAATTGTTCGTCTGTGTCAGAACATTTTGCTACGTTTTATTTTATATATATACTAATCATTGTAGCATATTACTTAGTGGTATATCTAATGTACTTTTGCACAATGTTTGAGATGCGTGTGAAAAAATATGTCTTGCATATTATATTCTCAATGTAATTTTAAATCGGATCGGCCAATGCGTGTTTCTTTTGAAACACAAAATCATCTGCTGTATAGATAAATATTGCCAACGTGACGATAACATATGGTGGAGTCAAAATAATAATATAACTTTACGTAACAGCAATCACATTGTTTCCAGCATTGAACACATTTATGGTTGGTTTATAAACTTCAATGACGTCACCACTTGTTTGTGCGAAGATACCGGTCGAGCACCGTCTTAGATTGTTGATTGAGACTGCTTGTGTTCAGCGCTATTTCGACCTTGACATCAAGTCCACCAATCATACTTGGCTAAGTACTTAGTTGGGCTATTTTCGGCTTGTTATTGATTGACTAGGTTGATTGAAGGTGGTGATGAAAAGGTTAAACTCCGAATAATTGCCGTGAAATAAAAGTACCTGGTATACGAGGTACGCGACCGTGTGTTGGTATGCTTCGTCGTTTCGGTGTCTCACATAATTCCGTATTTCAGACCAGTAGTCTATCAGATAGCTGACTTTTATATATTTATTGTTCTTCTATCGACTAGCAATGTTTACTATTCTCTGTCTTGCTCGCAAAGTCTGGCACTGACATGATTCTACACCAATAGTTGAACACGTTGGCCGGGGGGGGGGTGCATTCGAATTCTACACCAATAGTTGAACACGTTGGCCAAGGGGGTGCTTTCGAATTCTACACCAATAGTTGAACACGTTGGCCAGGGGGGGTGCATTCGAATTCTACACCAATAGTTGAACACGTTGGCCGGGGGGTGCATTCGAATTCTACACCAATATTTGAACCCGTTGGCCAGGGGGGTGCATTCGAATTCTACACCAATAGTTGAACACGTTGGCCGGAGGGGGGGCATTCGAATTTTACACCAATAGTTGAACACGTTGGCCAGGAGGGGGGGTGCATTCGAATCCTACACAAATAGTTGAACACGTTGGCCGGGGGGTGCATTCGAATTTTACACCAATAGTTGAACACGTTGGCCGGGGGGGGTGCATTCGAATTCTACACCAATAGTTGAACACGTTGGCCAGGGGGGTGCATTCGAATTCTACACCAATAGTTGAACACGTTGGCCAGGGTAGGGTGCATTCGAATTCTACACCAATAGTTGAACACGTTGGCCGGGGGGTGCATTCGAATTCTACACCAATAGTTGAACACGTTGGCCGGGGGGGGGGTGCATTCGAATTCTACACCAATAGTTGAACACGTTGGCCAGGGGGGTGCATTCGAATTCTACACCAATAGTTGAACACGTTGGCCAGGGGGGTGCATTCGAATTCTACACCAATAGTTGAACACGTTGGCCAGGGTAGGGTGCATTCGAATTCTACACCAATATTTGAACCCGTTGGCCAGGGGGGTGCATTCGAATTCTACACCAATAGTTGAACACGTTGGCCGGAGGGGGGGCATTCGAATTTTACACCAATAGTTGAACACGTTGGCCAGGAGGGGGGGTGCATTCGAATCCTACACAAATAGTTGAACACGTTGGCCGGGGGGTGCATTCGAATTCTACACCAATAGTTGAACACGTTGGCCGGGGGGGGGGTGCATTCGAATTCTACACCAATAGTTGAACACGTTGGCCAGGGGGGTGCATTCGAATTCTACACCAATAGTTGAACACGTTGGCCAGGGTAGGGTGCATTCGAATTCTACACCATCAATTGAACACGTTGGCCAGGGTAGGGTGCATTCGAACAGCTGACTAACGCCAATTATGATGAAAGTATTAAGACAATATTAGAATTAGAATGGTTATTTCAATGTCAAACCTGACAAACCTGACAAAAACAAAAGTTGTTTTCTGACGAGGAACACTGAAAAACACAGAAAAACTCTATTATAATGAACAAAATATTACCTGTGTAGATATGTACAACTACCTGGGTATAAACATAACGTCAAATGGCTGCTACACTGAAGCCAAACAACATTTAACAGATAAGGCAGCCCGAGCAATGTATGCATTGAAACAGTTCCTACCACCAGAAACAAATTGTAGAACTTTCATCCATCTTTTTAAAAGGTGTATTCAACCAATATTATTGTATGGGTTTGGAATCTGTGGTCATGAAATTCAAAATTACAACAAATAGGACAAAACAATAACAGAAAAAACATAATTGAATTTTTACGAACTACTATAACTGAACAAATTTGTGGCAAACATTGCATGCAGAGCCGAAGTAGGAGAATTCCCACTCTTAGTAGATATTCAGATCAATTTAATAAAATACTGGACTCGTATCAGTAAATTACCAGACAATAATATCACAAAACAAGCATACCTTGAACACAAGAAATCCAATTTACAACGGTACTCTTCAATACAAAAAATGACGAACAACATGAATTTTGAATAACAGAATCATTTATTAACAAATCATATACAGCAAATTGGCAAAAAATACATAAAGTTCTGGGAAAAAAATATACCTGAAAAAACAAAACTGAGAACTCATGAAAAAATCAAAGACTCTTATAATTCTGAAAAATGCTTGGGTGTGCTGAATTTGAAACAAAGAATTTTAATGACAAAATTTCAGACTAGTAATCACAATTTAGCAATAGAAAAAGGAAGGCATATGCAACCAAAATACCTACTGAAAATAGAATTTTCAAACAATGTACACAGAATAAAATAGAAGATGAACTGCACTTTGTCATGATATGCTCACAATATAAAGTAATACGCCAACAAATCATTCAAGACATTACATTTCCACAAGAAACACAGAATGATTTCTAGAAATATAACAGTTAACACACATGTAATGATATACTATGAATGTAAATATCGTGTTGCCAAAATGTTATTTCTACTGTACGCTTTGCTATAGAATCCCCAATGTAATCCGGCGTTGTTTGTCATCAAAATGTTTGACAACTAGTATTATCTGACATCATCAACATGTATTGTGGGATGACTGTTCAAACCCATGTCAGATAATTAGCACAGTTAATTCCCACACAATTTAAATTTGATGGTAATATAAATGTTCCTATAATTATGGACGACTAGTCTTGGGATAATTTGGTAAGTATGTTCTGAAAACTAGTTGTGTAAACATTACATTTTATCACCGTCATTCATTCTAATATCTAATTTCACACCAGTTCAGATGTATATCACCACAATCATTTCTCATTGTTCAGATGAGTACAATCCACCAACCCTGGAGTGTAATCATTTGGCAGTACATGATATTATACTCATCATTGTTTTACATATGTTAACTGTATATGAGAATAATATACATGGTAACCATCATTCGGCACATTTATTCACTACTAACTATCTGATTGAACTTGTTTTACAAATTATTATTTAATTACTGACGACGACAACGACTATTATCAGCATTATTTCAATTACCCATAGTATCATTTGTAATGTACGGTAGTTATTGAAGGATACGAGGAACGCAGACGGGAGTGAAGCTCAAAATTTTAACGATTGCACGACACATTCGAGTACCTTCTCCGGTCTATGACACGTCAACCGCAACACGTCAGCTGACCAATCACATTCGACTAATTGTGTTGATGAAAATATGTACAACTATTTCGGGCTTTGTTTTCATTGTTCACATACATTTACATATCAAAGATATCACTGGTGGACGAGGTTACATTGCACTTTACTGTGGCTACACCTTAAACATGACAAGGTGCAAACACAGACACTGACATCGATTTCCTACTTGCGCAGAGCGTTTGGATTTCGAACTAGGGCCATCGATTATAAGTAAATTAATAATTGCTATTTATGACAAACATGGACAGGTCAGAACGAGTTCTTTTTGTACGCTAACTATAACCCTAATCATAACCCCAATTTAATTGTATATGCCCCTCCGTAGGACACCAATAGTAATTTACGGGGGAATATACAATTGAATTGGGGGCTGGGTTAGAGTTGAGGGCACAAAAAGAACCCTTTCTACGCCAAAATCTATAGTACAAATCTACATTTGCGATGCATAACAAGAGACATTCTAAGGCGTGTATATGCAGAGAACGTCTACCGGAATCCATCGTATATTGCACTCATACTCTCAGTTATTTTACCTTTCTCTTTATTAAAAAAAACACCTTTGTACTTTATGTACATGCCGGGAACAGAAAAGATAAAACGAGTTAAATTTGTTTGATGACGTGGTAAATCAATTTTTATCACGAGAACAAGAATGGTATTTATCGTCCGCGCCCATCCTCTTCTCTTAGCAAATATAGATATTCCCTAGGTGAACGACCGGCATAAAAAGGTGATCTTTACGGCGATTCCTTTCGGATTACAAAATATACACTCTACATACGGACTAGAATACTGTGTTTGACCTAGACTAGTCCCATAATAAAAAGAATACTGATTTATACAAGAAACACGGTAATAAACATACCTACGACACAAACAAGAATAGGGTCAAGGACAATCCGTTACATTTGGTAAATAAACTATTTACTAGAAGCGCTCATACTTCAATAGAGCGTCGTCTCTCTCTTCGGAATTTATTCTCAGGCATATACCTACGTCAATATACCCTAAGATGGCCTTATTGTTAGAACCTTGGAAATCACAATACGGATTTGTTTGTTTCATCCATTCACTTAAAGGGTTGGCCTCATCAATCAAGTCATTATTCATCCAATCCCATGTAAACTGCGACGTAAAATCACGTCATAAAAGTGAAACAGTGCAGTTGCCCTTATATCCTTTGACGAATTTCATGAACACAAAAGTAGACTATCACACCATTTTGGTTGTTGCACACACCCAATCTAAACAGATGAATTGATAACACTTTTGTGTTAAAAGTATTACCAGAGAACATTCCATCATCTTTATATTCGTCATTCACACAATATATTACTAGACATGTCAAATCGGGTAATTTTATTTACACATTCAAAGAATCAAGGCTGACACATACAGCATGGGGGAAATGTTGTCACAATGAGGGATACTGTGGTCGTATTTGTATTCCGAAACAGATCTAAAAATGTATGAATTAATTGCGCATTTGTGATTTTATCACATACAAAAGTCGAAAAATAAACTCTTTGTGACAACATGTTCACTCATACACGCATGCTGTGTAAATATTTTTGAAAAGTCCATTACTACGAACTTGTAATCAAAAAACATATTATAAACACTGGTATTGATTATATCATACACAAATTACAGTAATTATTTGTAATCAGACGATTGTCCATATAATCATATTTATAAAACGCCTACACGTCAATTTAAAATCAAATTATGTAAATTCGGCAATTCTATAGTTAAAACTTGTAAACACTAGTTTGGCGTCTACAACATCGAACCACATGCAGACGTTAACTACAAAATCCAGGCTAGATTTGGAAATGTCCACCTCGGAAATGCAAACGTTAACGCGGATGTGACCTATAAATATGCACGCATACCCGTGGGTGTTTCTGCATTTTAAAAAACAGTAACTATCTTAGTACTATAGACCCTGTTGTCCTTGTCATGAAGGATAATGCCCATATGAAATATGGCAAGAACAATGGTAAAATACACAAACAATATGTTGCTCAAAAACAGTAATAAACTGACTAGTAAATCTTTTATAACATTACGCCAAAAATAAATGAAATCATTTGATATACTTGAATTAATTGTATTTGTACAATGCTTTAATTATACATGAATGGCTGGATGTAGCTAAAATAACATTATTGTACTTATATAACACCACTAAAACCCTATCACAAATGTGTTTGAAATGAATATCTGCACCTCGTACAAGTAAAAACACAAAATATATACAAATCACCCTAACCTTCCCTGCTACAACACAGTTATCCAGTATATTACAAAACGTTACGCATTTAGGAACAAGTGATCACTTATCTCTCCCACCCCAGGAGTAAATAAACTATACATTCGAGTAGGCAAAAAACTGCAGTCAATGTTTCAATACAACATTGACCTAAATACATTGTCACTGAAGGGAGGCATTTTTTTTTACTGAAGTAGTTACAATAAAACTTTGTGAAATAATGCTTTGTGAAAATATGTTAAACATATTTTCTAGTCATGATTGATGCTAGCATACTACGCGCAGAATATAAACTACACAAATAACATAATTCTGCACACTGAATTGACGCTAAGCATTTACACATTTTCAAAAACCCTTAAAACTTTTCACATGAATACCCATAGATTTAAACCCGTAATGCATGCAATAGCTGGATGTGAACTATACAATAAAAATGTACACATGTGAAGTATATTTTAATATGTTCTGGCCAATCAATATATTATATATATTTTTGGTAAAAAATAACCAATCAAATACACATCTTAAACTTGTAACATTTCAGGTTATAAAAAAAAATATATGGTTTGATTGCTTCGTTCACTGTCTCGTACATTTATTGTATTAATATTGGACTGTTCTGTAATTTGTTTCAGTATATTAGTTTAACGAAAACAGTTTAAGTATATAGATATAATGTGTATATATTACATTTTCTTCCTGCATAGAATTGCTATTCATTCCAATTTGTTTCACTGAATACTATGTATGAACCTCAAGCACAGGATCAGAACCAACACACAGTTAAAAATACATAATTTCAACTTAAATAAAGGAACATCAATCCAATCAATACATGTCTTAACTGTAGATGATTTGCTACAAATTAATACAATAGGTATAAAGTGTAAAACATATTATTTTCTATGCATTTTTCTCCTTCCACGCTTGCAAATACTTTCTCGTGGTATATGTGTTTTAGAGTGCCGCCCTTTGGCCATACTCTTTCCACTATCTTCTGGGAAGAAATGTTTCTTTTCATACTCATGCCTCTTCAACATACCACTTGTTTTAAACTTAAGTCCACAGTGCCTGCACTCGTATGGGTAATTCATTGTATGGCGTTGCATGTGCGCCCTCAGGCCATTCTGCCAATGATATTTGGCTCCACAAAGATCACACCCAAATTTTTTGTCATCATCATGCCTTCTGGAATGTCTCTGAATATCCTCAGGTGTGGCGAATGATCTACCACAGTCGATGTATTTGCACTGAAAGGGTTTTTCAGCTTGACAGACCTCCATATGTTGCTGTAAAATGTCACTGTGGGGTGATGTAAATCCACATAAACTGCACTGAGATTCTTTATTATCCAGCTTGTGGACAACGTTGTAGTGATCTTGCAGGTCACTAGGCGAGCTACATTGCACCTTGCACTTTGAACAGATGGTATAATCAATGTATGCATTTCCAAGATCAACCTTTGGATGATTTATTTCATCAGTACGCTCATCAATATTTGCTGATTCGTCTGTAGAATCCTCTAAGCTATCAGCAGTCATTTCAGATACCTGGGAAGTTTCTGAAATTTCAGATGCCTGCCTTTCCAGACTATTCTTTCTTTGGTCGCGCAAAGTATAAGCCCCTATTGTTGCCTCTTGTTCTTGGTACTTTTTCTTCTGTTTGTTAAAATGTTCTAGCTTTATATGTATTCTGAGCTCTTTTCTAGAGTAGTCAGAATAGAAACAGAAAGGACACTTGTGTTTTCCAGACTTCACGAAAGATTTTAAAATTTCAGAGTCTGAACTGGGGTCACTCTTCTTGGTACCTGTAGCATCATTGTTATACGATGTTATACGACGCTTTTTAACTTTGGTGGTTACTTCTGCTGGTGTTGGAGAATCTCTGACAGAAGATGAACGTTTTTTCCCCAAATTAGATACTAATATAGCAGATCTATCTACATTGTCTTTAGATGTGTTCTCCTTTATTGTAGTCTTGCCATCCAATGTATCATTTGATTTGTTGGCTTGCTCAGTTTGTGATAGGACTTGTTTTTCAGATGATGATATAATGTTTCCTTGTATCATCTGTTTGGTTATTGGATGACAAAACTGTGTTTGAGGTGGCGATAACTGCTTATCTTGTGGAATTATGCGGGTGACTGCAACTGAAGAGGAGACTGGTATTTGATCACTCTGATTACGCTTGTCATCTTGTGGAGTCACATTAGAAAACAAAGTTGCGTTATCAGGCTGATGTTTGGGTAGAGTGGCCACATTGATAGACATTGTTGTGTTTGGTACTGCAAACCTTTGTAGTGAGCCAGCAAGAGGAGTATTTGGGTAACTAGTAGGAAGAACACCTGGACGGGGTGAAGCTTGGGAGGCTAATCTAGGTACCATTCTTGATTGGCAGGCACTTGAGGTCGTATGAGTCATGCCAGAGTTCAATACAGGCTGAACAGGCAATTCGGCAACTCTAGGGTAGGGTTCCAATGCGACATTATTCTGAACAGAATTGGCGTACCTAGTTGCAACAGTCTGGGCCTTGACAGGTGTAGGGACACTTACACAAGAAGTAGGTATATGTGACGATGCAATAGAATCACTTTTATGCTGTGAAACCATGAGCGCAGTAGTGCGAATCATGTCATTTGATGGAATGATTATATTCTGTTGGCAAAAGGGTGTAGTCTGAACCATCAGTGGCTGTGTATTTGGTGTGGTTGACTCAACATTACTCTGATGACCGGAGTCAGTTGGTACAAAGGACCGTGTCATATTTACAACTGGTGTTCGGAACAAATCAGGATTAGATGTTCTGTTCGTAAATCTCTGAACCATTTGAAAGGGGGGCATTTGTGTTATACTTGACTGAACTTGACTTGTGAGTGATGACCTGGATGTCTTGGATGGACAAGAGGTGACCACCTCGTCAACATGTTCCATTACATGCATAGGATTAGTTGCTTTGCTCATGTGGGCTACTGTTTGGTTCAATGAAGCAGAAGTCGTCACTGTGGGATTTTGGTGCACAACCTTCAAAAGAGGAGTATGCTCTGACATTTGAGGTATGCAATCGGTTCTTGCAGTTGCTCCAGACGAATGAGCCACAGGAGGATAATAGTGTTTTGTTGATGCACGCATTGCTATAGCAGATCCAGTAGAAGCAACAACATTCCGTTTTCGCAGGGCAGCATTTGAGGCACTAGATATTTCTTGATGTGTTTGTCTACTGATTGTGTGAATCGAATATTGTCCTTTTTTCGCTGCTTGGGGATCATATTCACTAAGACTCCTAACATTAGTTATAACTATTGGTGGTTGATCAGTTATTGCCCGATATGCAGGCGATTGTGTAGCATCACAAAGCATATTCATGCATCGAGGAACATTTTTTATTTGATTGTATTTGTTACATTGAAGATCACCTTGAATATCAGTTAGGCATACATTTGAGACTTTGTTTCGAGATATATAGGAACGGTTATTGCTCGATAAGGATAGAGGAATTCCTTGATGCAATTTTGATGTAGATTGTCCAAGCACTAGAGATGTTGGTAGATGGCTGGTGATTGAATTTGACTTGACTGTCAGGTCCAATGGGTTGTCAGTTAAGCTCAATGATTCACTCTGAATCTCATTGACACTTGTGTGTTGCGCCCTGGCACTGGTGCTAAGATCCAATGGAGAACTAACTTGTTGGAATACCTCAGGTTCACGGTTTGGGGGGTAAATTATAGTGCGTTCTGGATCTCTTTCCCTGAGTGTTCTTACTTTGTTGGACACACCCAACACCTTAGCATAGACTGCTGGAAGTTCTCCATCATTATTGTTTGGGGGCATCCCAAAGGGCACATCATGAATCACACTCAGTGGATCAGTAGGTGGAAGCCTATTGACTATATTAGCCATGTTGTTGATTTCCTTTGATACTTTAGATAAATCAGGTTTGCATTGAATTAAAGTATTATCCCGTGGTGTGATAACAGGATGCGTAACTGGAACCACCATTTGTGTTTGACTAATAGCTCCATGTAATGGCTGGCATAGCAACATACTCGAAGATAGTTTTCCGGGTGATGCTAACTGCTGTTCACTTGCATTTCTTTTATTTATTTGACTTTCAACAGCAACAAGTTGTTGGTCGTGCATTTGCATAATGTTGGCTTGCTGGGGAAACCTAAACTGACGTTGAATAACTGGTAAATGGGTTCCTTGGGAAATATCTGTTTGCTGCATCCTAGCATGAATTTGTCTAGAAAGGTTCTGTTCCTGTAGTTTAGTATATTGTTCAAATCCAACGTTCAGTAATTGACCAGGAAAATGTTTAACAGGAGTTGTTGCTACTCTGTTGACAGATAAATGTTGTTGAGGTGATATACCAGACTTTTCTGACAATGCACCTGATTGAGGAGACATTTCAACATTCGAAAGTATCTGTTGTTTGTTACTCGCATTTTGGAAAGCTCTTTGAAATGCAATTGGCTGTGCATTTTGTGTCAAAACATTCTTTTGTGAAGAGTGTGTAAGTTGTTCTGTTTTACTGAAGAATGACTTGGAAAAAGGCCTCCCAGGTGCTGGCGGAAGTACTTTTGGTTTAGAGCGAAGAGTGGAATCTTGTTTTGTTTCAACAATCGTATGTTGCACAGGAAGGTTTGATAAGGTTTCTTGAGCAAGCATTGCTTTCATAACTGGCATCCTAATTTGTGAAGACTCACCATGATGAGTCACAGCATTAAAAGGGTGACTCAACTGGTATTCCAGGTGTGAAGTATGGTACTGGAAAGGACTGTCAACAATGACAGGAACTTTGATAGGGCTGGGGTGAGTAGATTTTTGTGTTTGTTCACATTGTTGTATAAATTGTCTTTGTGATACATGTTGATGAGCTGGTGTGGGGTTAGTTCTGGAGGATAAGTCCAATACACCAGATTGCTTCTGTTCTTCGTTTGTACATACATCCTTTTGCATAATTTGGTTTTGCAACTGTTCTATTTGTTTTTTGGTGACATTAATTGTTTTTTCTCCAGTAGCAAGATCATCACACATGACAGGTCTGTAGTGGATCAATGATTTAGGAATATACTGTGTAGTCCCGACTGAAATTCTGACAGAATCGTCTTTAGGAATGGCATCTTGGGGATGTGATGTGATCATGGTGGCATCGTGATCTCTGGAAAGTAGAGTACTGATACGGCAAGGAGTCGTGTAAACCATTCGTTCATTCCCATATGTTTGGTTAATTGCAGATGCACAAGTGTTAGACAGATGCATTCTGGGAGACATTTGATACTGCATATTTGTGACATCTGAAATAGTCCTATTCTCTTTATTAATTGTGTCATTGAACATAGATGTATTGTGGGTGGTGACATTTATGGCTTGGGATATCTGACTATCATAACAATTTGTCATCACTGGAATGGAAACTCTTTTACTCAGGTCAACTGGGTCAGAATCTTGAGAAGAACAAGTTATCGGCATGTTAACACTGGATTCCCTGTCTACAGATGTAGGCATGTGACTGATACCCTGATGATGCAAGAAATGTTGGTGTGTGAAATTTTGAAATAGTAACTGAACATCACTGGCCAGAGGATGACCTTTTTGGAGCTGGGTTCTCTCATACTTGGTACCTGGACAGTCTGAGAATCTACTAAAACAATTCACTGAATATTCAGCTGTTGTAGATTCATCTGCAAAGGCGTTATTTCTTGTTTCACCTTGAACATTTGTTGAGACTGATTCTGTGTGTTGAAGTCTGGTGAATCGGTTCGCTTCAGCTAATTTTTCAAGGTACATGGATGCAGGAACAGGTGATGCAAGTGATGGAGAAGTTACATTATCACAAGGTTCAGCAGTTGGTCGTTTCAATTCAAACAGAGATTCATTGTCTGCTGTTGAGTTTCCATCAGCTTCATTTTCTTTATGTTTGCGTCTGTAGTGAAAATTCAGACCTTTGTAACTTGCAAACAATAAGTGGCAATTTGGGCATTCATATGCAATCTGCATTTGTCCAGCAGAATTATGCCTCATTTTGGCTGTAATATCCATACACCCTATTTGAAAGTTCTTACTGCGAACAGTAAATTCCATCTCAGGTTGAAAATCAGACAAATTCTCCCTACAGGTATGGATATGCTGCTTGTGGCCACAAATGTCTCTTTTTATGACTGCTGCAATCCGCACAATATCACTGACTTTTGCGGACAAGGGTTTTTTAATATGCACATCCACTTTAGTGCTATCAATTTCTCTCAAATGTTCTGCTTTCTTATCTAAAAGTTCATGTAGAGAAAGATTGTCATTTGCAAGCATTGCTTTTGGGTCAACTGTGCTACTAGATTTCTCATTATATTCATAATACTCAACATGTTTATCTTGTACTGTTTGCCCTTGCTCTTTGAGAGTTACAGGTAGGTCCATTCCTACAGCAATAGACTGTAACTGTGACAATGTATTCAGTGATGATAGGGAATCAGACTTCTCATACAGGGTGCATTTAGATGTACTGTCCAAATCAAATTCATTCTCCAGAATATCAATTACATCCATTTGTGTATTTGACTGTTCAGTTTGTACATCGGTTGTCTGACATCTATCAGCCGTAGTTTTCTCAGTTGATATTGTAGACTCACTATCTGTTGCTAGACCTGTATCTTCATTTTGCCCAAAACCAATATGATCTGGACTACATGTACTGTGGACAGGTTGTTCAGGACTAGACAGAGGATTATCATTACCTTCTGCCTGAACATTTTCTTTGACATGCACAATTCTGCCATCTGACAGCAATGTACTGCACTCCATCTTCAATGTATTGTCTTTACAAGTCATCCCATCTCTCTTCTCAGGTTTCTGATTGTGTTCTTTTGGCCCATTAATTATACATACAGTTGAACCTTTTTGCTCACATAGATAAGTGTCATTATATGCGTGTGTTTCAAATTTATGATGATTATGTATACCAATAAATGGTTCTAAATTTGGCGGTTGCAAACTATCTGAAGACAAGTCAGTCATCAACAATCTTGAAGACACTGATGAAACCTGATTCAATCTAGGTGGAGACAAGCATCTCTGAGGCTTTTTCTTTCTTAGTCGCTTATGTATTCTTTCTTTTCTTACTCTTGCCCATTCTTCTGATGATTTTTCTCCCTTCCCATGCTCTGCTATGTCACTATCAAGGGATTTCAGAGTCCTGCATTCCTTTTCCAAGTCTATTGGTGTCAATACCACAAGTAACTGCTTTGGCATATGGCCTTTAACATCAGACATTGGTTCCACTTTAATAGGCTTGTTTCTGTGGAATTTCACATTTGCTACACTGTTTGCTTCCTGAAGAGTACTTGATTGTTCAGAACTGTTTGTTATATGACTCACAAGGCCAATAGATGTAGGTGTTTGCATGCCACTTTTCATTACAGAAGTAGTGAGGAGTGTGTCAAGGCTAGGTGAATCATTGACATGAGAAAGGAATGTTTCTTTTAATTTGGCATTATAATCTTCGTATATACATCGCAGAAAATAATCTAATTGACCTGGATGCGCTCCTTCCACATGTCTTCTTAAATGATCAGCTCTTGTAAAATCTTTTGAGCAGCCACGACATACATAGGGTCTATCTCCAATGTGCCAGCGCATGTGTTGCCCTAGGGTGTAACTGTCCTTTGTGTTAAAAGAGCAGAGGGAACACTGATACTTTTTCATTTTTCTTCTTCTTTTTCTTGAGATCTCATCATCATCGGATTGTTTAACTCCAGATGTTGATAACTTCTCTATGATTTTGAATATTGTCTCCATGACCTCAGCTGGTTCATCATCATTATCATCCTCTGACAAATACTCATTGTCAGCATCATCACTCTTTTGTTCTGAAGTCACTCTGCAAGGTTTAAACTGCTTTCTTGATTTTTTATGCTGACCTGTAATGTCCATTTGTTCAGAACTTAATTCTTGGTCACTTGTTCCTTCAAGAAAATGAAGCTCTTCATCAAACTTATATATGTCTATTTCTGTGTCATTATCCTTCAGACCTATGTCATCATTCTTAGTTCGTTTTAGAGGCATTCCTTGTTTTCGTCTGGACCTCTTGGACTCAGGATCATTGTCCCAGAAATCTGATGTGATATTGTCAAGATACTCTTGAGATGGGTTGCCCTCCATTTGAATGAATGTTTCCCTTTCAATATTCAACTCCACATCATCTGCTCTTGAACTTGTAATTGTTTCATCTTGGTTGACTGCGCTTTCCATTTTAACTAAGGCATGTGTCAAACATGGGTTTAATACTGCAAAAAAATGAAGAAAACAAACAGGTAAATATACTGTATTTGATTGTTAGGAAACAACACTATTTATATACATATATATAGAAGAGTACAAGTTTGCGCAGAATAAATGAATGAATGAATGAATGAATGAATGAATGAATAAATAAATGAATGCATAAATAAATAAATTTTAAAGACAGTAGAATTTTGAAAATTCACAATAACTTCACTAAATATTTCAGTGGAAAAGTAATAGAATTAGTGATTTTCATAAAGTTGATAGACAATCATTTATACTAAAAGCTCAGCCTGCCATCTTTCATGTAAGAGCTAATTAAAACAGTACCTGTGTACATCACATGTGTACCAAGTTTGAATGAAATCACTTCATGCATGCCCAAAATATAGCCAAGGGCAGACACTAACACGGAACCAAAATTATAAGCCTCTAGAGATGATGACTCGAGTGCATAATGATTAATGGTAGACTTTTGCCATCAATGTAAAGGAGTTGTTTTTATATTTTGTTTATAGTGTTCAAAAACAATAATTGGAACCATCTGATATATATTCATCACGAAAATTTGAATTTCAATGTGTGCATTCACTATAGAAAGCTTTTTACTATAATGCGCAAAGTATATATACACCATTAGCCAGAGAAACACATGATGGGGTATTGAATGTCTAATTTACATATTTTGGGATAAATACAATGAAAACAGGATGGTCCTCTCTGTCGTACACCAAAAATTAAAATGATACATAGGACAAGATAAGATTAATTAAAGACAAAATTACAACTGGAAGAACAATTTATATGTATTTGTATTACATAGTTCCTGTGAGTTTTCACTAACACCAAATGACCACCAGTCGGCCATTTTGAATCTGTCCTGAAGAACAAAACAATGTGCATCAAGTTCTCAAAATGTCTAATGTTTGTACTGAAGACAATTTATCCATACATGATCGCGATTCAGTTCTAGAATGGCAGAAATGCTTCATTTTGATGAATCGTCATCACAAAATATATTGAACCTGTACATTTTCATATTGAATTTAGAGAAGGGTCAAGAACTAATGAGGAAAAGAAAAGGATTTTCAAACACTTTGTGCCATTTCTCGATATATATTATATGCCCACAAAAAACAACAATTTGGATTGTTAAATTTCGTTACCATATACCAAAGATGCTAACCCATTATTCTTCGTCTTTTCACCAACTTTGAACAAAATAAGTCCATCATGTCTGATGAATGACGCACAGATGTGCGGACAAACAGATACATTCCCATAACCCAATAACTTTTAGATTGCCTAGACAAATAATTGCATTACATAGCTCCAGTGAGTCATTTCAAATCTTATGAACAACAATTTGGTTATATCATCAGTATTGCTTGACCAATAACAAACATATCTCAAATACCAATGAATTATATACTCAATGTACTCAATATGAGCTATGTTGGTGAAATGTTTGAGCAAATATGGAGTTTTGGACTTTAATTAGTCTAGTTGATAAGCACAAACATTGTGTACTTTTGAGTGGAAGCATGAAATTTGGCACAATTGTACAGCTGATAATTACCTGATACTATACCAGACTTAATTACTTGCTGGGGTTTATTATTGCTTATTTTGCTGATACGCAGATGTATGTTCCAAATTGAAACCCAGGTAGTATGCATTTATTAGAATGTTATGTTTTCTTTACAAACAAGTGAATTTAAAACTTATAGTGACTATCTCTACAACAGTGAATTCAATAAAAATCACCTGTGTGAAAGTTTCCCCTATAGGCAGACACAATATGACATCACATAGTGACATTTCTTCCAATCAGCATAGGAATGTCCCTCAGTGATGTGGCAGCATTAACAGACACATATACAGGTATATATAATCATAACAACATTTAACAATGTCATTATTTTATCTATGGGGGTGAATGACTGGTTCTTGCCAGCCACTAACTGTACACATTCATAGAAGATGCTATCTGCAACTAGAAGGTGCTGACCAATGTACACTATAGAATAGAATAGAATAGAATTCTTTATTAATACCGTAAAGATAATGTGACATTTCTTTTTTGGTTAACGAGTTAATAAAGTTTTTACATAGTTGAGCGGACATAAAACTATCCGTGAATAGTAAGACAATTTACAATATGTAGGAATATGGCATATGTTGTTTATTTATGTCGGTAATGTATTTCTTATGTTGTAACACTGTTCGATGTACTTTATGGTTTCTTTGATTAGTGAAGTGTTCTTATTACTCATTATTTGTATGAATTTAGTATTGTTTGTCATATCTTGGAATCCATATATACAGGATTTGGCTGTTGAATATAGAATGTCTCTGTTGTTTGCATATAAGGTGCATTCTGTTGTGAAATGTTGTTCATCTTCAATTTTGAGACAGTTTTGACAAATTCTGCTTTGTAGCGGTATTTTAGGTTTTTGATGGCGACCAGTTTCAATTTTCAGTTTGTGGCCACTCATTCTAAATCTTGCAAGTGTCCCTATTGCTTTTCTGTCATTGAGTTTTTGTAAATAGGTTTCCTGTTGGATGTTATTTTTGAATAATTTAAAAGTCTTTAGTTTTGAATCAGTACTGTTCATGTTAGACATCCATGTATTTTTATAGTGTTCCTTACATAATTCTTAAAAGTGCTGTTTTGTTGTTTGTATGTCAACAGGTTTGTTGTATGTTTTTTTCAAATCATGTAGTTTTGATAACCAACTGTTTTTCAACACTGTATTCTCCATCTCTTTAAGTGCATAATATGCTATGTTGTTTTCATCAATGGATTTTAGGTGTTTATAGTATCTGAGAGCTTTGTATTGAATGTTACATAACAGTGGTAGTCGCCCTGTATCCATTCTAACAGCTATGTTACTGGTAGTGTTATTTACATTTACTATATGTCTACAAAAATGTAGGTGGTATTTTTCTGTGCTAGTTTGTCCAGTTTGTGCATAATCCCCATATTTCTCCAGCGTATGTTAAAATTGGTAGTTGAGTTGTTTCAAGTAATTTTGTTTTCAATTTTACATGGTTGTTGTTACTACCACTGAAAAGATGGAGTTGAGCCCTTTCAGTTTTCCTAGCCTTGTCAGATAACCTGTCCATTGTTGTATCCATTGAGCCATTTGTATTACAAGTCATTGTCAATGACACGTCCCCGTTCCGTTCATATTTGAGTGACATATACATTCAAAGCAGATCATGACCGAAAAGCACCTGCATACGTACAACACATTGTGCTAAATCTGAACAAAATCCATCCATGCATGACTGAGATCCGGTTCTGGAATTGTGAAAATACGTGATTTTGATGCATTTTCGGCCTTAAAATGGCCATCATTCCGCTATTGTTAAGCAGATCATGAAACAAATGCACATATCTATTTGTGACATGATGTACCATGTGTGTGTGAAGTTTGAACTTGATCAATCCAGACATGTCTTGGATACGGATCCAGAACTGAATTCTTTAACAAAATGGCCGCCAGTCGGCCATTTCGAACTTGATCCGAAAAAAAAAGACGTGCATCAAGGTCCTATTATGTTTAATGTATGTACCAAATTTGAACAAAATCCATCCATGCATAACTGAGATACGGGTCCGGAATGGTGAAAATGTGCGATTTCAATGCATTTTCGGCCTTAAAGCGGCCCCCATTTGGCTATCGTTAATGAGATCATGAAACAAATGCACATACATATTTGTGACATGATGTACCTTGTGTGTGTGAAGTTTGAACTTGATCAATCCAGACATGTCTCGGATACGGATCCAGAACTGAATTCTTTAAAACAAAATGGC
Organism: Saccoglossus kowalevskii; assembly: GCF_978046115.1. Lineage (NCBI taxonomy): Eukaryota > Metazoa > Hemichordata > Enteropneusta > Harrimaniidae > Saccoglossus > Saccoglossus kowalevskii. The sequence goes on along the minus strand of NC_140646.1, from coordinate 1,453,428 downwards.
CGCCAGTCGGCTATTTCGAACTTGATCCGAAAAAAAAAATGACGTGCATCAAGGTCCTATTATGTTTAATGTATGTACCAAATTTGAATGAAATCCGTCCATGCATAACTGAGATCTGGGTCAAGAATGGTGAAAATGTGCGATTTCAATGCATTTTCGGCCTTAAAGCGGCCCCCATTTGGCTATTGTTAATGAGATCATGAAACAAATGCACATACATATTTGTGACATGATGTACCTTGTGTGTGTGAAGTTTGAACTTGATCAATCCAGACATGTCTCGGATACGAATCCAGAACTGAATTCTTTAAAACAAAATGGCCGCCAGTCGGCTATTTCGAACTTGATCCGAAAAAAAAATGACGTGCATCAAGGTCCTATTATGTTTAATGTATGTACCAAATTTGAATGAAATCCGTACATGCATAACTGAGATCCGGGTCCGGAATGGTGAAAATGTGCGATTTCAATGTATTTTCGGCCTTAAAGTGGCCGCCATTTGGCTATCGTTAATGAGATCATGAAACAAATGCACATACATATTTGTGACATGATGTACCTTGTGTGTGTGAAGTTTGAACTCGATCAATCCAAGCATGTCTCAGATACGGATCCAGAACTGAATTCTTTAAAACAAAATGGCTGCCAGTCGGCCATTTCGAACCCGATCCAAAAAAAAATGACGTGCATCAAGGTCCTATTATGTTTAATGTATGTACCAAATTTGAACAAAATCCGTCCATGCATAACTGAGATCCGGGTCCGGAATGGTGAAAATGTGCGATTTTGATGCATTTTCGGCCTTAAAATGGCCGCTATTCGGCTATCGTTAATTGGATCATGAAAAAAATGCATGTGCATATGTCCCATATAATGTGTGATGTATGAGTGAAGTTTGAACTTAATCGGTCCATGCATGTTCGAGATACAGGTGATCACGGACGCACGAACGCACGGACGCACACAGGGCAAAACATAAGTCCCCGTTTTCGGACTGCGTCCGAACGGGGACTAAAAAGTCACTCCAAGATATGTATAATGTGTTGTTTTTTCTAGTTCCTCATTCCCAACTTTGATATGCATCCCTTCTGTGTGGTGTCCCTTTTGGCAAATATAATTGATTTGGTCTTCTTAATGTTGATTTGTAATCCCCATTTATTCAGGTAGTTGTGGGTAGTATCCATCAATTGTTGTAGTCCTGGTGCACTCTCAGACATAAGTACAATATCATCTGCATATAACAGGCATGGGATTGACTTCTTGTTCAATGATGGTTGATTTAATGGTTGTTTGTTTAGCTCAGCGATGAGGTCATTGATGTAAATATTGAACAGTGTTGGGCTTAGTGGACAGCCTTGTTTCATTCCATTGTGTATATGGAATGGTGTTGTTATTCTGTCACCCAACTTTAGTTTGTATTTCTTATTGTTGTACATACTTTCAATTAACTTGTATAAGTTGCCATTTATATTGTTGCTTTTCAGTTGGTACATCAATCCTTTGTTCCAAACAGTATTAAAACATTTCTTTAAATCTATAAAGCAGCAGTAAAGTTTTTTTCCTTCTTCTTGATATTTTTTAATCATGGTATGTAGTGTGATGATATGATCTGTTGTACGGTGTTTGCTTCGGAAACCACCTTGATTTGGGTGTATAATATTCTAAATATTTGATCAGTCTTCTGTTGAGTACTGCATTGAATAGTTTTCCAATGTTGCTGTTCACTGATACACCTCGGTAGTTGTTAGTGTTGAGATAATTACCCTGTTTATGTATTGGTGTAAGAATACTAATGCTCCAGTTGTCTGGGTATTGCCCATTTTTCAGGATTTGATTGAACATTTTTTGTAGAGCCTTTATCATGCTTACGCTGCTGTACTTCAACATTTCACTTGGTATGCCATCTGGTCCACAGGCCTTGTTGTTTTTTAACCTCTTAACAGCCATTTGTACTTCTTTTTCTGTGATATCCTTGTTGATATTTTGATTCAAGACAGTTTTCATACTTTCAGAAAGAGCACTTAATTTCTTTTCAAGTTGTTGTTTCCTTTGTTCCTTCTGAGTTTTCTTGACATATTTTCTGAAGATTTTCTTTCTTGTGTAATAAAGTTATCGTAGGTTATTGTCATAGGGATTATTCTGTAGTTTTCATGCCAGTGTGTTTAGGTCTTTTTTCATCACAGTGCATTGAGCTGATGTAAAGGTTCTCTTCTTCATCTGTTTGTTACCAGCTTTCATTGATGATTTGTTTATTAGGCATTTCCTAGCTATGGTATCCAGCATCTGGTTAAAATCTTCAGCAATCGCATTAGATGTGTTGTTATTATTGGTATGTATTTTGTTGATAAATGTTTGGATAGTTTTCATTCCTTCATTAGTTTGACAGTATATCTTGTAAATATTTTTTGTTTTGTCATTCCATTTATATCTGCTTGGTGCCATGTCCAACATATCATTAGTGTTCTGAGACACTTTGTGCGCTGGTAGATTAATGAGTGTTGATGTGGAACAGTGGTCACTATTCAAATTAAATGGAGTTACGTTAAGGTAGCGAGAAGGTTTTGTGACGTTTTTAAATAAAACATTCTCTATCTGTTGTCTCGTTCAGAACAGTAATTTAGGTTATATATATCAAAAGACTGAGTATAGAGGTGCAAGTTCGCACAAACTGGACAGACATTGTTTACATAATTATCACGTGACATCAAAAATGGCGAACCTTGTAAAAATGACTAAGTACGCGATTGCGAGAGCACACTGCGGAATTTCCTGGTGAAATTTAAGTTATGCATTGTCCGTAATCAATTCCATTGAAATGCGTCTCCGATAATCAAAAGACCTATTATTCCGATTTCTATGCAGGTTTGTTTTTTTGTCCAAAAATTATTTCATACTTGGCACCTTTAACAGACTATTATTCTGTGACAAAGCATTTTCTTTAAAAACCCAGACATATTTCGCACCATCATTATCTTTTGAACGATAACTGCGAGTTTGAATGTCCTAGTCCGAACGCACTTGATTTGGCGGCGGTCCCAATGAGTCGTTCTCGATCAAAACTTCAACTCGAGAAAAACGCGAAAAACAGTTTTGGTTAATAAAACACTGTAGATTTGCTGCATTATTATAAATATACACTAAAAATGGCCAAACATATTAACCACTGATATCATAATACTCATAAAGAGTGTGTCAGATAATGAATAATTTCAAGCTCGAGCGCGAAAAATGAAGAAAACTGCTGGCATTTGAGTCCGTACTCCAGGAACGTTCGGATTTTCCATTGTTATGCAAACGAACAACGAGGGATAATCCTCTGACAAACATTACTGTCCCACTGTACACGCTGACAGTTTACAAACAAGCTAATCCTTCAAGTGTCTCAGATAAGACATCTAATAAAACGGTTTTCATTGTGAAATAAAATGGCCGATGTTTGAAAAAAAATTGTTGTGTCAGAGTGCGACACTGAGTGGCAGATTTTTCTTTGCCTCGTCTGTCAACGCTTTCTTTCTTTTCTTCGCCATTGCGTTAGAAAAAAAATGTATTAGTAAAATAGAATATTGACTTGGAAAATAAAACGATTTAAAAGAAAGTTGTGCAAAGTTACAGTACTCCTTTCGCACAACCTCCCGCTCGCTTCCGCTTTCCAATCACCTTTTTCTCTCGCTTTTGCGACCGCTTGTTGAATTCGACCGGACAATTTCCGCTTTTTTTTCGACCGCGCAAACCCCGAAATATCACTGCCCACCTGCTCGCTCGCGCGCATTTAAAATTCGGACTAACAGAATAATTTCCGAGGTTCACATTGTCTTATAATTGTCTTTCTGGTTTTTATAGATGTTGAACAGCTGACAAAAGTTCAAATACTTTTTGTTTTAACTATATATATATATGCACGCAACCTGACCCTTTGACCTCGATTTGGCTTGGACTGAATATTTTATTTTAAACAATATTCTGACGTGAAATACAAAATGTATTTCAACACAAGTACGACAGGGTTGTCTGGGGTTTCTTTCCTGATTGTTGAGTCTTCGCAATGTGTTTTGTATAATTATTGTTGTTTTCCCCCGATGCTGAAGGACCGTAAAGCTAAATGGCAGTTACATGCATGGGCTGAGTGAGAAAAAATATTTCTAAGCCTAAAATAAAACCTAATATTACACCTCTTTGTGTATTTGTTAATTTTACATATGTTTGTCATGACAGTATGTTTGTAAATATCTAGAAAAATCTCGTCTTTCGTTGATAATTTCGATTGTTTGTTTGGAATGTCGATCCCCGTTGGTTTCTCCATACTGAGTTTAGGAAGGGCGTCGATCAACACCGTGACAATCAGCCGAGAGAAGACAAACATTGACCGTAATTCATGGAGATCATGTCCGTAATTTGTGGGCTGAAACCCCAAATAATTAATCAAGTATTATTATTTTAATATATATTTTATTTTACATCGCAAAACTAAACCATGCCCAAAACAGAGCTAGAGTTGTTCGCGGTGAAACAACCGCATTGAAGACGATGCAACTTCAACTAGCCATTTCTTACCTTGAAATAAAAAAATAAAAATTCGAAGAGCATCGGGGAAAATATTAATAATCATCCTTATCAATCGCTTGCTTTATTTTATTCGAATCCATGAAATTCACGATTTTTTTTACATTTGTTGGCAACTTCCGCGCTAAAAAGGATTGAAAATGTGGGTGTGGTTATTTTGCAAAGTCCTGTTGATAATACGGACAAATATGGTTCTGTGACCCAGTTCGTGCTCCGATCAGGTGACTCTCAGCCAATCAATGATGTTGTAACAAAGCATATTTGACGCTAATTGAAGGGTCGTCGTACAATCCAATCACCGGCGTTGATTCACATAGTTGTTTGTGCTGTGACAGGCTTCAAAATTATTAGCTGAAAAACATATATTTTGACAAACTGATGGAATTTGACCTTAGTTCAAAAAGAAAATACTAGGCTAAGATACATTAGAGCTCACGCGAATCAGTTTTCTCTGCAAGTTGTGAAATAAAGTAAACCAGAGTAGCGTCGATGATTTTCAGCCCTGAAGGACTTTGAATTGTTCATCGACTGGCCACCAAATAGTTATGGCTATAACTAAATTTGACACGTTTTTCATTTAAGCCCAATAAATTATTCATACATGTCAAACTCTGTTCGATTTTTTCAGGGCATGTGGCCGTTTTTAGCCGAAAATATTTTTTGTGGGAACACTTTTGCGGTACGTATACGGTATAGACCGAGCTCATTCAATGATCGTGACTTAATTTTAAAAATTGAATGTCAAATTTTACCAGACGTGGACCGATGTGGATTCGATATCGTTATTTTTGGAATTAATCACTAACATTTCCTCGTTTCTCTGCTCTGTCAAAAGGAGTTACCTAGGCTTTTTTTCACGTAACTGTCTCATTAAAATAAAAATAAAAATATTACATCTAGAACAAGCACCCAAAACACGTAACAAGAAGTCCCAGTTCAGTTGCTTTCACGATACAAGTGTAATACAGCTATTAGATTTGAAGTGTCGTTCAGAATGTAATAATAGTTAATACTAGTTGTATGTTCACACTTTACTATCAAAACCACCATTTCAACCACCCATGTGCCAGTTTTCAGTGTTTGGGCGAGCGGTCAGTGTTTTCAATGAGCGAGCGAGCGAAAAAAAAACGCGATTAAAATGCGGTCGGTTTCCGGTCGGACAAGACCACGTGGTCGGAAATAAAGCGATAAGCGGTCGATGTAAAAGCGGAAGGTTGGGCGAAATGAGTACTGTATGACCATGTTTCTCCGACGAAGTCTCGACTGACAATAATGCTGACAATGGACGTTAGATAAACACGCATTGTTTGCAACTGGAAGCTTATCACCCATTATATCAGAATCGTCAACAACAGAGTATACAGATAAGATGTTATCATTTAATTCCTTCCAAAGATAAACACTATGCAAATATCCACGAAACGGCAGTTGTAGTCTTTTCTGCTAGTGTTTTAAAACACTAATTTGAGCAACGTTATTTCGCAATTTCGATCTTTTGTAAACCTGGGGTGATGTATCAAGGTCTAAAGTAACCGTTTTATCAATTTTTGAAAAATCAAGAAAAAAGTGAAAATTTCCCTTCTCGCTACCTTAAAGTGTAGTATATTTGAGAAGAGACTGATGGACAATATGGTATAGTCCACTACACTAGATCAAGTGAGCTCATGACAGGTTAGTTGTCCACGTTTGTCTCCACAGGTTCGTCCATTTAGTATTATTAGTTCATTTGATTTGCATATTTCTAAAAGTCTTTTTCCAAATTTATTTTCCCTTGTATCTTGGTTGTTTCTTGGTGCAATGTCTATGTTTTTGGCATGGTCTTGTAAAATGCGAATATTATTATCACTGGTGTCCAACAGGTCTTGCATGTTACTAGTTCTTGCATTTAGATCACCCTGAAGTATTATTTCTCCTCGTCTTTTATATTTAATGATTTCTTCCTCAATTTCTTCAAATGGGTTCAGGTCTATGTTATTGTAAATTGATGAGTGTTCTTGTGGGATATATGCAGTACACACATATACATCATTTGTTTGATTGAAGTAATCTTTGTCAAGTTTACACCAGACTGTAAACTGAGAAGTGTTTTGTAGTATAGTTGTTCCTGCTCTAATATTCTCTTTAATGTATATACTGATTCCACCAGAGTTTCGCCATGCTTTTTTGTTCTTCTTTCTGGTCTTATGGTAAGCATAAAATCCATCTGGTTCTGGTAGTAGGTTGCATTCATTCTCACTTAACCATGTCTCGGTGAAGCCGTAAATGTGGTGATTTTTAATTGTATTTTCAATATCTATAGTTCCTCTTGTTTTATTATCATTGTTTATAGTTGGTGCATATTTATATCTCAGGCCAGCCACATTCTAGTGACCTTTAAAGAATAGAGATTGTTTGAATTTATTCATTCTTGTCTTCATTGTTGGTATATGGTCTTCTTTGGTGTATCTTCTTTGGTGTACTGTTGTAATGGTTGTCCTGAACACCTATGTATAGTTGTCTTTCTAATTCTCTGAGTCTTTTCAGGATTTCGTCATTGTAGTTTTGATGTGTATCAATCAGTGATTTTTGTTTCTGCCACTCATGTCGTTTGTGTTCTTTGGAACTTAGCCTATTCTCAGGTTTGTTCTTGACCACCTGGCTATATAATCTTCTTGGAAGTTCATTTCTCCTCAGTGGTAACAGGGTTGTATTGTGTTGGTGTGGAGTATGTGCTTGGAGTGGATACAGTGAGTTGATACCTGCTTTAACATTGCTGATGAAAGTTGATGTGCCGTAATGTTTTCCAAGATGAATTCCATCATACTTCAGCATGTGTTCTTGGATATTATCCATTTCTATATACACTAAGCTGTGTTTTTGTTCACATGTCTTGAGATAGTTTTTGAATTCCCTCATTACAGGTATTATGCTCTGACTCCAATGTTTACACACACCACCACAGACGAAAATTTTGGTGTTTTCTCTTTGGCTGTCTCCAGTAGTTGTTTTTCTGTATGATGACTTGGCTTGGGAGACCTTGGTCGATGTCATTTCCACCAATGTTGAGTGTTAAGGTTTTCAGTTTATCTGGAAGCCTGTTATCTTTGAGTGCTTGATCAATGCTGTCTATTGTTGTTCCACTATATGTGAGAAATAGCTGATTCATAGCAAGGTGTTTCTTCAGAATATATTTTGATTGGGAATCACTCATTCCTAGATGTTCTACTTGATATGGTATGCTTCGAGGTCTGAAACCTTTATATGGTGGTCTTCCTGTATAACTTCTTGTTTGTTGTTCACATCTGGTATTACTGGTACTTACTTCCTGGTTTGATGTTATTCTCTTCTGATGATCTATAGAAATACTGGATTGTTTCTGTTCTGTGTTGTGGTCAGCTGTTTTTATTTGTTCAGTCTGCACCATTTTGTCTTTGGTTTCCTTGCCTTGTTGCCTTGTATATAGTTGAGCGTCGTCTTTCATGGTTTATAATTTGCTGCATAACTGGGATTCTCTCTGTGCAGTTTTAATTATGATATTTTTCAGTTCCTCCACTGTTTTTGACATGTTTTCTTTATCTTCATCAGGTTTCTGTTTTGTTGACAATTTTTGTTTGAGATGGTCATTGGTGATTTGAAGTTCATTGTTGCTGATAGTGAGTTGATTTAGGTTAGCTTGTAGCTCAGCTATTTTTTCATCTCTTTGTTTCATTTCCTTCTTTAGTTGTTCAATTTCAGTTGTTTTCCTTCGCATCTCCTTTTCTAATAATTTGTTGGTAGAAGATCGATTTTCTTCATTTTGTGATTGAGTCTGTAACTTCGTCAACATTTCGTTCAGTCCCTCAGATATAGTACCATCAATCTGGGCTAACAGTGATGAGTTCTTTGTCTGGTAGTCTTCGATTGCTGTTAGGATATCTACTGTGGATGCTTGTAGCATATTTGGCTGTCTGGTTGCATTGATAGGTGTGTTGGTGTAATTGGTATTCACTGGAATTTTGGTTGGTGTTTCATCTTTTATGAGATAGTCGTGTGCTGGTGATGGCTTTTGTTGTTCATCTATAACTGCATGGTGATATCTTAGCTTGTCTTTTCTTTAGAGTTGTTTTTCCTTGATTTGTGTTTCCTCCATTATCACCAATTTTATTGTCTGAGCCAATCACTGCTAGTTCATATTCATCAGGGTTGTAACGTGTGTAATGTTTTCTCTGGCGCAGTGTTCGTTGACTGGGAGCAGAAGTTAACATTGCAGAGTCTGTGACTTTTAAATTTAGATTAAGTAATTCTTGTAAATGTTCAAATAAAGTATGACCTTCATTTAATATCCATGAGTGATAATTATTTCCCTGAATTAGTACTGTTCCATTGTTATATACTTTGATGCTAACTCCTTCTTTATCTAAGCATGGAGCTAAAAAAAGAAGGAGAGTGAACTCCCTTTGATGCTATTGTTACCATGACTTCTGCCGACTATTTGGTCAACAGATAACACTTGACGGGTTTATGGGGGGATTACTGGACGTGAATATTTAATTAGTCATGATCGGACGTTCTCGGATGAGTTCGGTCGTTATTACAAAGCAGGGTGAGGGACGAAAAATTTTTTTAAAACGACTCAAGTAAGAAAAAAACATGGCCAGAATTACACAGTAACTTCTAAATTGGTGATGTGTAATACACAAGTAATTGTGATGGAATCAATGTAGTAGGGAACAAAGTATCGTTAACTTCCAACCCGCCACAATATAACTATTCCCTATCCCTTAATATAAGTTATCAACACAAATCAAAGCAACGCAACGCATCATGTCAAATTCAATCGGCGATTGCCAGTTTGGCCGTGATATGCCGCTATTGGCACCTACCCTAGCATGACGTAGAAGAGGTCAGCTTACTATTTAACTAAATTTCGGCGTCCGCAGGAAAAGATTTTACGAAAAAAATACAATTTACCGGAGCTCAAATTTAACGCGTCGTTTATCCAAAGCACGTGTTGTATATGAGGGCCCACACAGGAAGTAGGACAGATGAACAGAAATGAAAAACGTGACTGTGAATTTGGCCATGGGAGCTCGAACTTCAATTCAAGCTTGTTGGAAAGTACATGGAAAACACTATATATCGGTGGTAATTTTATCGTCTGCGGCCAAGTATTTTATTTTAAAATCAATTTCTTGTGAGCAATGTTTTCGACATTACGAGAACCACATACATTGTAATAACTTGCTGAAAACCCGTCCGATTTCCATGACTCAAACGCAGAACTGACGACACTCTTCCGTAATTACTGCTACGCGCATGTTCACCGACCTTTGATGTAAACTGCGCAGAACAAAAATGATCGTCACACCTCAGGAAGGCTGTGACGGCTGAATAATCAGTGTGACAGCAGCCAGCAGAAGTCATCAACATGAAAGGCGCGTAAACACAAAAGAATAATCAGCTTAAAACAAAAGACTCAAGTAGGATTAAAACCAGTCCAGTCTCCTTCTTTTTTAGCTCCATGATCTAAGTGTAACTGAACACTTTTCTCATTTCCCTTATTATCATACTAGTGTTTGCCTACTGGGTAAACTGTATTTAGTGATTTAATCCAGATATCTTTCAGGTTAGGTTGTGATTTTATTGTAACATTGCAAGTATTAAATGTTATAGTAACTTCACTGTTAATGTATTTTTCTATAAATTCAGTAACCTTATCATTAACTTGAACACTGACTATTTCTTGTTTAAAACTCATTGTTTAAAATTGATTTAAGTACTTGAATAAATAAACTGTACAGTATACTAATCTTCACAAGTGGTGTTAGTCATGTGGATTATGTAACTACCTGAAATACACTGTACTCTTTGATAGACTTTCAGTAACTGAGTAACTTTTCACTCTTAAGTAATTTTAAACTATTGAGTTTCCCTACATTTAAGTTAAAAATTCTAATCCAATCCGACCAACCAGTTTCCGACCGGTAGTTCTAATTCAAACCAGCCCCATGTTCAAACTAACTAGTTTGAATTAAACCTTAAACTTATGCTTATAAGTAGTAAAGTAAATAAACTATCACTATCAAACACTGAGTACAGCATGGGAGACCTAAAACTAAACTGAACATTTAATATTTAGAAAAATAACTGCTCATTTTAAGCTAGAACTATTCCCTAATGATTTACATATCAGAAAATGCATGTTCACCTCCCCGAGTAGTACAATGGAGCCAAATTACACGCTTCAACAACAGAGTGCATAAACGATGCCTAGTTTTTGTGCTTATCTGCTGAACTATATTATCATAGGATGCAGTCATAACACCCCACCCTATTCCTAATGCTACCTCAAATAAAAACAAACAAACAGAAAAAAGTCATTGTCAATGACATATCCCTGCCCAACTTTTAGTAATTATTTACATTCATATGACTGACATGATACAAAGTGGAGCCAGTTAATTTGTGGGATTTCTTCCTTTATTCGCCCATGACAATTGGACCAGTTGTTTTCAAAAAACAAAACAAAAAGGCAAATGGACGACGATGAACAATCATCTATATGAAACAGCTCTGTTCTGTCATCTATGATAACAGTGAAGCTAAAAAAAGAAAATTTTATAAAATCGCTAAACAAAATTATCACAATAACCCAACATGCTTGATGTTCATACAAATTTTTTATTGAAAATCTGCCTATACATTGGTTAGGCTAATAACTTTTTCAAGGCCAAGAAAGCTAAAACTTATAGACTTTAGATGGAACTGCTGCAGAGATCTTGTTGTGAGCCAGACTTGTTTCATCCCTCAAATAATGTTCCATTCACTCTGGTCGTTACGTCCATTGTTCACCTGACCTATGTAAACAATGGTATTTGGTACAGTGGATGTGATGACAGTGAGAACTGAAGTTTTTTGGGCAAAATTAATTAAGTCTTATAGATTTCTCGCTCTCAAAGAAATCTCAGCAGTCATTTACATCTAAGGTATCTGAAATGCAAACAACGATTGACCCCAAAATTGTATTTTCACATTGCATCATGGGATAGGCATGACAGGCAAACAGCAATAACAAAATATAAAATTCATGCATACAAAAGCAAACTGCAAAGATGTGCAATACTGAATTGTAATGTTTTAATGAGCATGTGCACATAGGAGTTCAATACAAAGTAGATGCAAGTGACTTGCATATTGAATTGGATAATAATATGTGTGCATGTGCACATAGGAGTTCAATACAAAGTAGATGCAAGTGACTTGCATATTGAATTGGGTAATAACATGTGTGCATGTGCACATAGGAGTTCAATACAAAGTAGATGCAAGTGACTTGCATATTGAATTGGGTAATAACATATGTGCATGTGCACATAGGTGTTCAATACAAAGTAGATGCAAGTGACCTGCATATTGAATTGGATAATAATATGTGTGCATGTGCACATAGGAGTTCAATACAAAGTAGATGCAAGTGACTTGCATATTGAATTGGATAATAATATGTGTGCATGTGCACATAGGAGTTCAATACAAAGTAGATGCAAGTGACTTGCATATTGAATTGGATAATAATATGTGTGCATGTGCACATAGGAGTTCAATACAAAGTAGATGCAAGTGACTTGCATATTGAATTGGGTCACACAACATGTGTGCACGTGCACATAGGAGTTCAATACTAAGTAGATGCTAGTGACTTGCATATTGAATTGGGTAATAACATGTGTGCATGTGCACATAGGAGTTCAATACAAAGTAGATGCAAGTGACTTGCATATTGAATTGGGTCACACAACATGTGTGCACGTGCACATAGGAGTTCAATACTAAGTAGATGCTAGTGACTTGCATATTGAATTGGGTCACACAACATGTGTGCACGTGCACATAGGAGTTCAATACTAAGTAGATGCTAGTGACTTGCATATTGAATTGGGTCACACAACATGTGTGCACGTGTACATAGGAGTTCAATACTAAGTAGATGCTAGTGACTTGCATATTGAATTGGGTAATAACATGTGTGCACGTGCACATAGGAGTTCAATACAAAGTAGATGCTCGTGACTTGCATATTGAATTGGATAAAAACATGTGTGCATGTGCACATAGGAGTTCAATACAAAGTAGATGCAAGTGACTTGCATATTGAATTGGGTCACACAACATGTGTGCACGTGCACATAGGAGTTCAATACTAAGTAGATGCTAGTGACTTGCATATTGAATTGGGTCACACAACATGTGTGCACGTGCACATAGGAGTTCAATACTAAGTAGATGCTAGTGACTTGCATATTGAATTGGGTCACACAACATGTGTGCACGTGCACATAGGAGTTCAATACTAAGTAGATGCTAGTGACTTGCATATTGAATTGGGTCACACAACATGTGTGCACGTGCACATAGGAGTTCAATACTAAGTAGATGCTAGTGACTTGCATATTGAATTGGGTAATAACATGTGTGCACGTGCACATAGGAGTTCAATACAAAGTAGATGCTCGTGACTTGCATATTGAATTGGGTAATAACATGTGTGCATGTGCACATAGGAGTTCAATACAAAGTAGATGCAAGTGACTTGCATATTGAATTGGGTAATAACATGTGTGCACGTGCACATAGGAGTTCAATACTAAGTAGATGCTAGTGACTTGCATATTGAATTGGGTCACACAACATGTGTGCACGTGCACATAGGAGTTCAATACTAAGTAGATGCTAGTGACTTGCATATTGAATTGGGTAATAACATGTGTGCACGTGCACATAGGAGTTCAATACAAAGTAGATGCTCGTGACTTGCATATTGAATTGGGTAATAACATGTGTGCATGTGCACATAGGAGTTCAATACAAAGTAGATGCAAGTGACTTGCATATTGAATTGGGTAATAACATGTGTGCACGTGCACATAGGAGTTCAATACAAAGTAGATGCTCGTGACTTGCATATTGAATTGGATAAAAACATGTGTGCATGTTCACATAGGAGTTCAATACAAAGTAGATGCAAGTGACTTGCATATTGAATTGGGTCACACAACATGTGTGCACGTGCACATATGAGTTCAATACTAAGTAGATGCTAGTGACTTGCATATTGAATTGGGTCACACAACATGTGTGCACGTGCACATAGGAGTTCAATACTAAGTAGATGCTAGTGACTTGCATATTGAATTGGGTCACACAACATGTGTGCACGTGCACATAGGAGTTCAATACTAAGTAGATGCTAGTGACTTGCATATTGAATTGGGTCACACAACATGTGTGCACGTGCACATAGGAGTTCAATACTAAGTAGATGCTAGTGACTTGCATATTGAATTGGGTAATAACATGTGTGCACGTGCACATAGGAGTTCAATACAAAGTAGATGCTCGTGACTTGCATATTGAATTGGGTAATAACATGTGTGCACGTGCACATAGGAGTTCAATACAAAGTAGATGCTCGTGACTTGCATATTGAATTGGGTAATAACATGTGTGCATGTGCACATAGGAGTTCAATACAAAGTAGATGCAAGTGACTTGCATATTGAATTGGGTAATAACATGTGTGCACGTGAACATAGGAGTTCAATACTAAGTAGATGCTAGTGACTTGCATATTGAATTGGGTAATAACATATGTGCATGTGCACATAGGTGTTCAATACAAAGTAGATGCAAGTGACCTGCATATTGAATTGGATAATAATATGTGTGCATGTGCACATAGGAGTTCAATACAAAGTAGATGCAAGTGACTTGCATATTGAATTGGATAATAATATGTGTGCATGTGCACATAGGAGTTCAATACAAAGTAGATGCAAGTGACTTGCATATTGAATTGGATAATAATATGTGTGCATGTGCACATAGGAGTTCAATACAAAGTAGATGCAAGTGACTTGCATATTGAATTGGGTCACACAACATGTGTGCACGTGCACATAGGAGTTCAATACTAAGTAGATGCTAGTGACTTGCATATTGAATTGGGTAATAACATGTGTGCATGTGCACATAGGAGTTCAATACAAAGTAGATGCAAGTGACTTGCATATTGAATTGGGTCACACAACATGTGTGCACGTGCACATAGGAGTTCAATACTAAGTAGATGCTAGTGACTTGCATATTGAATTGGGTCACACAACATGTGTGCACGTGCACATAGGAGTTCAATACTAAGTAGATGCTAGTGACTTGCATATTGAATTGGGTAATAACATGTGTGCACGTGCACATAGGAGTTCAATACTAAGTAGATGCTAGTGACTTGCATATTGAATTGGGTCACACAACATGTGTGCACGTGCACATAGGAGTTCAATACTAAGTAGATGCTAGTGACTTGCATATTGAATTGGGTAATAACATGTGTGCACGTGCACATAGGAGTTCAATACAAAGTAGATGCTCGTGACTTGCATATTGAATTGGGTAATAACATGTGTGCATGTGCACATAGGAGTTCAATACAAAGTAGATGCAAGTGACTTGCATATTGAATTGGGTAATAACATGTGTGCACGTGCACATAGGAGTTCAATACTAAGTAGATGCTAGTGACTTGCATATTGAATTGGGTAATAACATGTGTGCATGTGCACATAGGAGTTCAATACTAAGTAGATGCTAGTGACTTGCATATTGAATTGGGTAATAACATGTGTGCACGTGCACATAGGAGTTCAATACAAAGTAGATGCTCGTGACTTGCATATTGAATTGGATAAAAACGTGTGTGCATGTGCACATAGGAGTTCAATACAAAGTAGATGCAAGTGACTTGCATATTGAATTGGGTCACACAACATGTGTGCACGTGCACATAGGAGTTCAATACTAAGTAGATGCTAGTGACTTGCATATTGAATTGGGTCACACAACATGTGTGCACGTGCACATAGGAGTTCAATACTAAGTAGATGCTAGTGACTTGCATATTGAATTGGGTCACACAACATGTGTGCACGTGCACATAGGAGTTCAATACTAAGTAGATGCAAGTGACTTGCATATTGAATTGGGTCACACAACATGTGTGCATGTGCACATAGGAGTTCAATACTAAGTAGATGCTAGTGACTTGCATATTGAATTGGGTAATAACATGTGTGCACGTGCACATAGGAGTTCAATACAAAGTAGATGCTCGTGACTTGCATATTGAATTGGGTAATAACATGTGTGCATGTGCACATAGGAGTTCAATACAAAGTAGATGCAAGTGACTTGCATATTGAATTGGGTAATAACATGTGTGCACGTGCACATAGGAGTTCAATACTAAGTAGATGCTAGTGACTTGCATATTGAATTGGGTAATAACATGTGTGCATGTGCACATAGGAGTTCAATACTAAGTAGATGCAAGTGACTTGCATATTGAATTGGGTCACACAACATGTGTGCACGTGCACATAGGAGTTCAATACAAAGTAGATGCAAGTGACTTGCATATTGAATTGGGTAATAACATGTGTGCACGTGCACATAGGAGTTCAATACAAAGTAGATGCTCGTGACTTGCATATTGAATTGGATAAAAACATGTGTGCATGTGCACATAGGAGTTCAATACAAAGTAGATGCAAGTGACTTGCATATTGAATTGGGTCACACAACATGTGTGCACGTGCACATAGGAGTTCAATACTAAGTAGATGCTAGTGACTTGCATATTGAATTGGGTCACACAACATGTGTGCACGTGCACATAGGAGTTCAATACTAAGTAGATGCTTGTGACTTGCATATTGAATTGGGTCACACAACATGTGTGCACGTGCACATAGGAGTTCAATACTAAGTAGATGCTAGTGACTTGCATATTGAATTGGGTCACACAACATGTGTGCACGTGCACATAGGAGTTCAATACTAAGTAGATGCTAGTGACTTGCATATTGAATTGGGTAATAACATGTGTGCACGTGCACATAGGAGTTCAATACAAAGTAGATGCTCGTGACTTGCATATTGAATTGGGTAATAACATGTGTGCATGTGCACATAGGAGTTCAATACAAAGTAGATGCAAGTGACTTGCATATTGAATTGGGTAATAACATGTGTGCACGTGCACATAGGAGTTCAATACTAAGTAGATGCTAGTGACTTGCATATTGAATTGGGTAATAACATGTGTGCACGTGCACATAGGAGTTCAATACTAAGTAGATGCTAGTGACTTGCATATTGAATTGGGTCACACAACATGTGTGCACGTGCACATAGGAGTTCAATACTAAGTAGATGCTAGTGACTTGCATATTGAATTGGGTAATAACATGTGTGCACGTGCACATAGGAGTTCAATACAAAGTAGATGCTCGTGACTTGCATATTGAATTGGGTAATAACATGTGTGCATGTGCACATAGGAGTTCAATACAAAGTAGATGCAAGTGACTTGCATATTGAATTGGGTAATAACATGTGTGCACGTGCACATAGGAGTTCAATACTAAGTAGATGCTAGTGACTTGCATATTGAATTGGGTAATAACATGTGTGCATGTGCACATAGGAGTTCAATACTAAGTAGATGCTAGTGACTTGCATATTGAATTGGGTCACACAACATGTGTGCACGTGCACATAGGAGTTCAATACAAAGTAGATGCTCGTGACTTGCATATTGAATTGGATAAAAACATGTGTGCATGTGCACATAGGAGTTCAATACAAAGTAGATGCAAGTGACTTGCATATTGAATTGGGTCACGCAACATGTGTGCATGTGCACATAGGAGTTCAATACAAAGTAGATGCAAGTGACTTGCATATTGAATTGGGTCACACAACATGTGTGCATGCGCACATAGGTGTTCAATACAAAGTAGATGCAAGTGACTTGCATATTGAATTGGGTAATAACATGTGTGCATGTGCACATAGGTGTTCAATACAAAGTAGATGCAAGTGACTTGCATATTGAATTGGGTAATAACATATGTGCATGCGTACATAGGTGTTCAATACAAAGTAGATGCAAGTGACTTGCATATTGAATTGGGTAATAACATGTGTGCATGTGCACATAGGAGTTCAATACAAAGTAGATGCAAGTGACTTGCATATTGAATTGGATAATAACATGTGTGCATGTGCACATATGTGTTCAATACAAAGTAGATGCAAGTGACTTGCATATTGAATTGGATAATAATATGTGTGCACGTGCACATAGGAGTTCAATACAAAGTAGATGCAAGTGACTTGCATATTGAATTGGATAATAACATGTGTGCATGCGCACATAGGAGTTCAATACAAAGTAGATGCAAGTGACTTGCATATTGAATTGGGTAATAACATGTGTGCATGTGCACATAGAAGTTCAATACAAAGTAGATGCTAGTGACTTGCATATTGAATTGGGTAATAACATATGTGCATGTGCACATATGTGTTCAATACAAAGTAGATGCAAGTGACTTGCATATTGAATTGGGTCACACAACATGTGTGCACGTGCACATAGGAGTTCAATACAAAGTAGATGCAAGTGACTTGCATATTGAATTGGATAATAATATGTGTGCACGTGCACATAGGTGTTCAATACAAAGTAGATGCAAGTGACTTGCATATTGAATTGGGTAATAACATGTGTGCATGTGCACATAGGTGTTCAATACAAATTAGATGCAAGTGACTTGCATATTGAATTGGGTAATAACATGTGTGCATACACATAGGTGTTCAATACAAAGTAGATGCTCGTGACTTGCATATTGAATTGGATAATAACATGTGTGCATGCACATAGGTGTTCAATACAAAGTAGATGCAAGTGACTTGCATATTGAATTGGGTAATA
Organism: Saccoglossus kowalevskii; assembly: GCF_978046115.1. Classification (NCBI taxonomy): domain Eukaryota; kingdom Metazoa; phylum Hemichordata; class Enteropneusta; family Harrimaniidae; genus Saccoglossus; species Saccoglossus kowalevskii. The sequence continues at coordinate 1,435,073 of NC_140646.1, read as the reverse complement.
ACATGTGTGCATACACATAGGTGTTCAATACAAAGTAGATGCTCGTGACTTGCATATTGAATTGGATAATAACATGTGTGCATGCACATAGGTGTTCAATACAAAGTAGATGCAAGTGACTTGCATATTGAATTGGGTAATAACATGTGTGCATGCACATAGGAGTTCAACACAAAGTAGATGCTAGTGACTTGCATATTGAATTGGGTCACACAACATGTGTGCACGTGCACATAGGAGTTCAATACAAAGTAGATGCTCGTGACTTGCATATTGAATTGGGTAATAACATGTGTGCATGTGCACATAGGAGTTCAATACTAAGTAGATGCTAGTGACTTGCATATTGAATTGGGTAATAACATGTGTGCACGTGCACATAGGAGTTCAATACTAAGTAGATGCTAGTGACTTGCATATTGAATTGGGTCACACAAGATGTGTGCACGTGCACATAGGAGTTCAATACTAAGTAGATGCTAGTGACTTGCATATTGAATTGGGTAATAACATGTGTGCATGCACATAGGAGTTCAATACAAAGTAGATGCTAGTGACTTGCATATTGAATTGGGTCACACAACATGTGTGCACGTGCACATAGGAGTTCAATACAAAGTAGATGCTCGTGACTTGCATATTGAATTGGGTAATAACATGTGTGCATGTGCACATAGGAGTTCAATACTAAGTAGATGCTAGTGACTTGCATATTGAATTGGGTAATAACATGTGTGCACGTGCACATAGGAGTTCAATACTAAGTAGATGCTAGTGACTTGCATATTGAATTGGGTCACACAACATGTGTGCACGTGCACATAGGAGTTCAATACTAAGTAGATGCTAGTGACTTGCATATTGAATTGGGTAATAACATGTGTGCACGTGCACATAGGAGTTCAATACAAAGTAGATGCTCGTGACTTGCATATTGAATTGGGTAATAACATGTGTGCATGTGCACATAGGAGTTCAATACAAAGTAGATGCAAGTGACTTGCATATTGAATTGGGTAATAACATGTGTGCATGTGCACATAGGAGTTCAATACAAAGTAGATGCAAGTGACTTGCATATTGAATTGGGTCACACAACATGTGTGCACGTGCACATAGGAGTTCAATACAAAGTAGATGCAAGTGACTTGCATATTGAATTGGGTAATAACATGTGTGCATGTGCACATAGAAGTTCAATACAAAGTAGATGCTAGTGACTTGCATATTGAATTGGGTAATAACATATGTGCATGTGCACATATGTGTTCAATACAAAGTAGATGCAAGTGACTTGCATATTGAATTGGATAATAATATGTGTGCACGTGCACATAGGTGTTCAATACAAAGTAGATGCAAGTGACTTGCATATTGAATTGGGTAATAACATGTGTGCATGTGCACATAGGTGTTCAATACAAATTAGATGCAAGTGACTTGCATATTGAATTGGGTAATAACATGTGTGCATACACATAGGTGTTCAATACAAAGTAGATGCTCGTGACTTGCATATTGAATTGGATAATAACATGTGTGCATGCACATATGTGTTCAATACAAAGTAGATGCAAGTGACTTGCATATTGAATTGGGTAATAACATGTGTGCATGCACATAGGAGTTCAATACAAAGTAGATGCTAATGACTTGCATATTGAATTGGGTCACACAACATGTGTGCACGTGCACATAGGAGTTCAATACAAAGTAGATGCTCGTGACTTGCATATTGAATTGGGTAATAACATGTGTGCATGTGCACATAGGAGTTCAATACAAAGTAGATGCAAGTGACTTGCATATTGAATTGGGTAATAACATGTGTGCACGTGCACATAGGAGTTCAATACTAAGTAGATGCTAGTGACTTGCATATTGAATTGGGTAATAACATGTGTGCACGTGCACATAGGAGTTCAATACTAAGTAGATGCTAGTGACTTGCATATTGAATTGGGTCACACAACATGTGTGCACGTGCACATAGGAGTTCAATACTAAGTAGATGCTAGTGACTTGCATATTGAATTGGGTAATAACATGTGTGCACGTGCACATAGGAGTTCAATACAAAGTAGATGCTCGTGACTTGCATATTGAATTGGGTAATAACATGTGTGCATGTGCACATAGGAGTTCAATACAAAGTAGATGCAAGTGACTTGCATATTGAATTGGGTAATAACATGTGTGCACGTGCACATAGGAGTTCAATACTAAGTAGATGCAAGTGACTTGCATATTGAATTGGGTAATAACATGTGTGCATGTGCACATAGGAGTTCAATACTAAGTAGATGCTAGTGACTTGCATATTGAATTGGGTCACACAACATGTGTGCACGTGCACATAGGAGTTCAATACTAAGTAGATGCTAGTGACTTGCATATTGAATTGGGTAATAACATGTGTGCACGTGCACATAGGAGTTCAATACTAAGTAGATGCTAGTGACTTGCATATTGAATTGGGTCACACAACATGTGTGCATGTGCACATAGGAGTTCAATACTAAGTAGATGCTAGTGACTTGCATATTGAATTGGGTAATAACATGTGTGCACGTGCACATAGGAGTTCAATACAAAGTAGATGCTCGTGACTTGCATATTGAATTGGGTCACACAACATGTGTGCACGTGCACATAGGAGTTCAATACTAAGTAGATGCTAGTGACTTGCATATTGAATTGGGTAATAACATGTGTGCACGTGCACATAGGAGTTCAATACTAAGTAGATGCTAGTGACTTGCATATTGAATTGGGTCACACAACATGTGTGCACGTGCACATAGGAGTTCAATACTAAGTAGATGCTAGTGACTTGCATATTGAATTGGGTAATAACATGTGTGCACGTGCACATAGGAGTTCAATACTAAGTAGATGCTAGTGACTTGCATATTGAATTGGATAAAAACATGTGTGCATGTGCACATAGGAGTTCAATACAAAGTAGATGCAAGTGACTTGCATATTGAATTGGGTAATAACATGTGTGCACGTGCACATAGGAGTTCAATACTAAGTAGATGCAAGTGACTTGCATATTGAATTGGGTAATAACATGTGTGCATGTGCACATAGGAGTTCAATACTAAGTAGATGCTAGTGACTTGCATATTGAATTGGGTCACACAACATGTGTGCACGTTCACATAGGTGTTCAATACTAAGTAGATGCTAGTGACTTGCATATTGAATTGGGTAATAACATGTGTGCATGTGCACATAGGAGTTCAATACTAAGTAGATGCTAGTGACTTGCATATTGAATTGGGTCACACAACATGTGTGCACGTGCACATAGGAGTTCAATACTAAGTAGATGCTAGTGACTTGCATATTGAATTGGGTAATAACATGTGTGCACGTGCACATAGGAGTTCAATACAAAGTAGATGCTCGTGACTTGCATATTGAATTGGATAAAAACATGTGTGCATGTGCACATAGGAGTTCAATACAAAGTAGATGCAAGTGACTTGCATATTGAATTGGGTCACACAACATGTGTGCATGTGCACATAGGAGTTCAATACAAAGTAGATGCAAGTGACTTGCATATTGAATTGGGTCACACAACATGTGTGCATGCGCACATAGGTGTTCAATACAAAGTAGATGCAAGTGACTTGCATATTGAATTGGGTAATAACATGTGTGCATGTGCACATAGGTGTTCAATACAAAGTAGATGCAAGTGACTTGCATATTGAATTGGGTAATAACATGTGTGCATGTGCACATAGGAGTTCAATACAAAGTAGATGCAAGTGACTTGCATATTGAATTGGATAATAACATGTGTGCATGTGCACATATGTGTTCAATACAAAGTAGATGCAAGTGACTTGCATATTGAATTGGATAATAATATGTGTGCACGTGCACATAGGAGTTCAATACAAAGTAGATGCAAGTGACTTGCATATTGAATTGGATAATAACATGTGTGCATGTGCACATAGAAGATCAATACAAAGTAGATGCTAGTGACTTGCATATTGAATTGGGTAATAACATATGTGCATGTGCACATATGTGTTCAATACAAAGTAGATGCAAGTGACTTGCATATTGAATTGGGTCACACAACATGTGTGCACGTGCACATAGGAGTTCAATACAAAGTAGATGCAAGTGACTTGCATATTGACTTGGATAATAATATGTGTGCACGTGCACATAGGTGTTCAATACAAAGTAGATGCAAGTGACTTGCATATTGAATTGGGTAATAACATGTGTGCATGTGCACATAGGTGTTCAATACAAAGTAGATGCAAGTGACTTGCATATTGAATTGGGTAATAACATGTGTGCATACACATAGGTGTTCAATACAAAGTAGATGCTCGTGACTTGCATATTGAATTGGATAATAACATGTGTGCATGCACATAGGTGTTCAATACAAAGTAGATGCAAGTGACTTGCATATTGAATTGGGTAATAACATGTGTGCACGTGCACATAGGTGTTCAATACAAAGTAGATGCAAGTGACTTGCATATTGAATTGGGTCACACAACATGTGTGCATGTGCACATAGGAGTTCAATACAAAGTAGATGCTCGTGACTTGCATATTGAATTGGGTAATAACATGTGTGCACGTGCACATAGGAGTTCAATACAAAGTAGATGCTCGTGACTTGCATATTGAATTGGGTAATAACATGTGTGCATACACATAGGTGTTCAATACAAAGTAGATGCAAGTGACTTGCATATTAAATTGGGTCACACAACATGTGTGCATGTGCACATAGGAGTTCAATACAAAGTAGATGCTCGTGACTTGCATATTGAATTGGGTCACAGCATGTGTGCATACACATAGGTGTTCAATACAAAGTAGATGCAAGTGACTTGCATATTGAATTGGGTCACACAAAATGTGTGCATGTGCACATAGGAGTTCAATACAAAGTAGATGCTCGTGACTTGCATATTGAATTGGGTAATAACATGTGTGCATACACATAGGTGTTCAATACAAAGTAGATGCAAGTGACTTGCATATTGAATTGGGTCACACAACATGTGTGCATGCGCACATAGGTGTTCAATACAAAGTAGATGCAAGTGACTTGCATATTGAATTGGGTAATAACATGTGTGCATGTGCACATAGGTGTTCAATACAAAGTAGATGCAAGTGACTTGCATATTGAATTGGGTAATAACATGTGTGCATGTGCACATAGGAGTTCAATACAAAGTAGATGCAAGTGACTTGCATATTGAATTGGATAATAACATGTGTGCATGTGCACATATGTGTTCAATACAAAGTAGATGCAAGTGACTTGCATATTGAATTGGATAATAATATGTGTGCACGTGCACATAGGAGTTCAATACAAAGTAGATGCAAGTGACTTGCATATTGAATTGGATAATAACATGTGTGCATGTGCACATAGAAGATCAATACAAAGTAGATGCTAGTGACTTGCATATTGAATTGGGTAATAACATATGTGCATGTGCACATATGTGTTCAATACAAAGTAGATGCAAGTGACTTGCATATTGAATTGGGTCACACAACATGTGTGCACGTGCACATAGGAGTTCAATACAAAGTAGATGCAAGTGACTTGCATATTGACTTGGATAATAATATGTGTGCACGTGCACATAGGTGTTCAATACAAAGTAGATGCAAGTGACTTGCATATTGAATTGGGTAATAACATGTGTGCATGTGCACATAGGTGTTCAATACAAAGTAGATGCAAGTGACTTGCATATTGAATTGGGTAATAACATGTGTGCATACACATAGGTGTTCAATACAAAGTAGATGCTCGTGACTTGCATATTGAATTGGATAATAACATGTGTGCATGCACATAGGTGTTCAATACAAAGTAGATGCAAGTGACTTGCATATTGAATTGGGTAATAACATGTGTGCACGTGCACATAGGTGTTCAATACAAAGTAGATGCAAGTGACTTGCATATTGAATTGGGTCACACAACATGTGTGCATGTGCACATAGGAGTTCAATACAAAGTAGATGCTCGTGACTTGCATATTGAATTGGGTAATAACATGTGTGCACGTGCACATAGGAGTTCAATACAAAGTAGATGCTCGTGACTTGCATATTGAATTGGGTAATAACATGTGTGCATACACATAGGTGTTCAATACAAAGTAGATGCAAGTGACTTGCATATTGAATTGGGTCACACAACATGTGTGCATGTGCACATAGGAGTTCAATACAAAGTAGATGCTCGTGACTTGCATATTGAATTGGGTCACAGCATGTGTGCATACACATAGGTGTTCAATACAAAGTAGATGCAAGTGACTTGCATATTGAATTGGGTCACACAAAATGTGTGCATGTGCACATAGGAGTTCAATACAAAGTAGATGCTCGTGACTTGCATATTGAATTGGGTAATAACATGTGTGCATACACATAGGTGTTCAATACAAAGTAGATGCAAGTGACTTGCATATTGAATTGGGTCACACAACATGTGTGCACGTGCACATAGGAGTTCAATACAAAGTAGATGCTCGTGACTTGCATATTGAATTGGGTAATAACATGTGTGCATACACATAGGTGTTCAATACAAAGTAGATGCAAGTGACTTGCATATTGAATTGGGTCACACAACATGTGTGCATGTGCACATAGGAGTTCAATACAAAGTAGATGCTCATGACTTGCATATTGAATTGGGTAATAACATGTGTGCATACACATAGGTGTTCAATACAAAGTAGATGCAAGTGACTTGCATATTGAATTGGGTCACAACATGTGTGCACGTGCACATAGGAGTTCAATACAAAGTAGATGCAAGTGACTTGCATATTGAATTGGGTCACACAACATGTGTGCACGTGCACATAGGAGTTCAATACAAAGTAGATGCAAGTGACTTGCATATTGAATTGGGTCACACAACATGTGAGCATGTGCACATAGGAGTTCAATACAAAGTAGATGCAAGTGACTTGCATATTGAATTGGGTAATAACATGTGTGCATACACATAGGTGTTCAATACAAAGTAGATGCAAGTGACTTGCATATTGAATTGGGTCACACAACATGTGTGCACGTGCACATAGGAGTTCAATACTAAGTAGATGCTAGTGACTTGCATATTGAATTGGGTCACACAACATGTGTGCATGTGCACATAGGAGTTCAATACTAAGTAGATGCAAGTGACTTGCATATTGAATTGGATAATAACATATGTGCACGTGCACATAGGAGTTCAATACAAAGTAGATGCTCGTGACTTGCATATTGAATTGGGTAATAATATATGTGCATGTGCACATAGGAGTTCAATACAAAGTAGATGCAAGTGACTTGCATATTGAATTGGATAATAACATATGTGCACGTGCACATAGGAGTTCAATACAAAGTAGATGCTCGTGACTTGCATATTGAATTGGGTAATAACATGTGTGCATACACATAGGTGTTCAATACAAAGTAGATGCAAGTGACTTGCATATTGAATTGGATAATAATATGTGTGCATGTGCACATAGGAGTTCAATACAAAGTAGATGCTCGTGACTTGCATATTGAATTGGGTCACACAACATGTGTGCATGTGCACATAGGAGTTCAATACAAAGTAGATGCAAGTGACTTGCATATTGAATTGGATAATAATATGTGTGCACGTGCACATAGGAGTTCAATACAAAGTAGATGCTCGTGACTTGCATATTGAATTGGGTCACACAACATGTGTGCATGTGCACATAGGAGTTCAATACAAAGTAGATGCAAGTGACTTGCATATTGAATTGGATAATAATATGTGTGCACGTGCACATAGGAGTTCAATACAAAGTAGATGCAAGTGACTTGCATATTGAATTGAGTAATAACATGTGTGCATGTGCACATAGGAGTTCAATAGTAGATGCAGATAAGATAAGATAAATTTTATTACATGCAAGTGACCTGCATATTGAATTGGGTCACAACATGTGTGCATGTGAACATAGGAGTTCCAGTTTTTTTTCTAAACAGGGAAACAGGGGCGCAGCGTCCTGATTTTCTCAGCTGGCGCCCTCTTACTGAATTGCCGATTGAACTTTCAAGTCATAAATATATTTCTTGAGTCGTGCACTTCCATAAAATCTTCCTCAAATATATTTTACTCCTTGAAAACTTCCCAGCAGCAGTACCAGCTGACAATGTGTCTGGTTGCCAAATACACTGAAATTACTCCAAAAATATTTCAATGGTGATAGATGCTACAGTACATCTGACTACAAATGCACAAAATTGTAAGAAAACTGGTGCAAAATGAGAAACCCACATTAAATATTTTTATATTTTTGATCAAGGCCTATAGACAGCGGAAAATTATGTCCATTACAGAAAATACATAGAAATATTTGTATAACACTATAATAAATACACCTTTTCAAACATTATTTAACGATAATAAAAAAGAAGTTAAAATGAAATTGGCAAGTGGTGTAGAACCACAGATGTTGTCATACATCCATATTGGACTATATGAGAATATTTCATGTGTATAACCTTGAATGAACCACATGGTGTAACAGCCAGCAAAAATTACAGGGATGTACATTTACCTCTACTTGGACTATTAGATAAGGTGTTTACACTAATAAATCAACAAAACAAGGTGATTGTCACCACCACTACATGTATTTCTATAAAATGCTCCATCCCTGGACACAACGTAAAGTTTTGTAGAATAATGTATTTTGAGTGTAAAAATCATCAAAAATAAAAATCAAGTGAAAATACTGTTGCCCATATGGGTTGCATGTAATTTATTACAAATTGAGGTTTTCAGTGGGAATTAAATCCAGTTAAAATAAAGAAATTTACAGTATGGTTAATTAACTTTTTGAATGCTATAATTTCTCTGGCTAAAACATTGGAGCCATCCATATTTAACAAATTTTAAGTCTTTTTCTGTGATTTCCTTAATTTTGTTACATGAAAGGAGACAAAAAGTCAAATTTAGACAGACTATTTTGAACTGTAGGCATTAATCAGCGATTCTGCCGGTGACGAAGAGATAGAATCTAGGTCAGGGGAAGCCCCATGACCCCAAGATTCTCTTTCCCTTACGTCACGAACCACATGACCGAGGCCATATGGCAGCGCCATAGACGGCTGTACAATCACTGTGGTTCCTTTCTCTTCACCTCGAGGACTTAGACCAACGCTACAGAAAGAGTGGGGTGGTTGGGGGGACCCGGAGTCTGTGGTGGGTATGAACTATGTGAATTGGCGGGTTCGGAGAACCCGGCCTCTGCCTAAATTCACTGCGTTCAATTACCCACCATAGACTCTGGTCAGTCAAAATGACTGTAATGATTGAGCTGTAGGCAGAGTCAGATGCCGATAGGTGGCGTACTCTCATGTCCCAAATAAACATACCCCCTGGATTAAACGTACCTTCCGTGTGTATTGTATTGTACTGTACCATATCGTACAAGTTTATTGTGATTCTTAATGTGTTTGTAATATTATTTAGCTTCATTTAGCATTCTGTTTAGTTGGTTAACTTTACTGTATTTTAATGTAGTTTATTTTATTTTATTTTTATATACGACCAAAGAACAACTCACTGTAGTTTGTTTTAGCGTTGAATATATATTATAATTAATCAGTCACGGTACAATGGTGACCTATTGTGCAAAATTGTTGCAAGGACAATACTTTTCTAGATTTGCTTGCCGCCGTGTATTGATAAAAATGCATTGGCAGTATCTATCAAGTTCGTCTCGGGTGACCTTCGTGGCTGGCGAAAAGCAAGATATCGTATAATCTTTTAAATAGGCGTCAATGAGGAGGAGTGAAAGGTATAAATTTGGTTATATAATGGGTGTCATGAAATGTTGGAAAATTACAGTCAATCAAAAAATAAATGTTCACATGACAACAAAAAATACTCTTTTTTAATTTTGTTAGTAATGAAAAGTATATTCTAAAAGAAGAAGTTTTGAATGGTCACGGTAACGGTAGTGCACTCCGGTCATGCTGTATTTCACAAGTGAATAACTTAGTACTTGTTTTCGAAGTGTTACAATTGTTAATCAGTAGTGATTATTATAATGTACAAAAAATAAATTTGTTGAATTGTTATGAAATGCAAGTAAAATTCAACTTAGTTTCATCATAAGCAACCGATTTCGGTCACATGTAAACACTCAAAGCGATACGATATCCGCCATGTTATCCATGCACACAAGACATGTTTATTGACCGGATAGTCACTAATTCGCCAAGTCGCTAATTAACCAATCAAAATGCTGGATGGTGCCCACATGTTCAAATTACCATAGGGCATTTAAATATGTTAATGACAGTTCAGCAACCTCATGGTAAAAGCAATACGGAAGAGATTTACCAATGTTTTAGTGCGATCTTTTGGCTTCGTTTTCCATGGGAAAAAGGCATGATTTTTGTTTATAAATCAAGATTCTTTTTAATCGGTCCGATTTAGGAAAATAAATAAACGTTTATTGATTGATTGGCTACTTACTACTCACTACCCAACAGTCAGACCAATCAAATTAGAGTCAATGAAAAGCTATTTACAAGGTTGTGCCTGATTGGCTACTTACTACTTACTATCCAACAGTCAGACCAATCAAATTAGAGTCAATGCAAAGCTATTTACAAGGTTGTGCTTGATTGGCTACTTACTACTTACTATCCAACAGTCAGACCAATCAAATTAGAGTCAATGCAAAGCTATTTACAAGGTTGTGCCTGATTGGCTACTTACTACTTACTATCCAACAGTCAGACCAATTAATTAGAGTCAATGCAAAGCTATTTACAAGGTTGTGCCTGATTGGCTACTTACTACTTACTATCCAACAGTCAGACCAATCAAATTAGAGTCAATGCAAAGCTATTTACAAGGTTGTGCCTGATTGGCTACTTACTACTTACTATCCAACAGTCAGACCAATCAAATTAGAGTCAATGCAAAGCTATTTACAAGGTTGTGCCTGATTGGCTACTTACTACTTACTACCCAACAGTCAGACCAATCAAATTAGAGTCAATGCAAAGCTATTTACAAGGTTGTGCTTGATTGGCTACTTACTACTCACTACCCAACAGTCAGACCAATCAAATTAGAGTCAATGCAAAGCTATTTACAAGGTTGTGCCTGATTGGCTACTTACTACTTACTATCCAACAGTCAGACCAATCAAATTAGAGTCAATGCAAAGCTATTTACAAGGTTGTGCTTGATTGGCTACTTACTACTCACTACCCAACAGTCAGACCAATCAAATTAGAGTCAATGCAAAGCTATTTACAAGGTTGTGCCTGATTGGCTACTTACTACTTACTATCCAACAGTCAGACCAATCAAATTAGAGTCAATGCAAAGCTATTTACAAGGTTGTGCCTGATTGGCTACTTACTACTTACTATCCAACAGTCAGACCAATCAAATTAGAGTCAATGCAAAGCTATTTACAAGGTTGTGCCTGATTGGCTACTTACTACTCACTACCCAACAGTCAGACCAATCAAATTAGAGTCAATGCAAAGCTATTTACAAGGTTGTGCCTGATTGGCTACTTACTACTTACTACCCAACAGTCAGACCAATCAAATTAGAGTCAATGCAAAGCTATTTACAAGGTTGTGCCTGATTGGCTACTTACTACTCACTACCCAACAGTCAGACCAATTAATTAGAGTCAATGCAAAGCTATTTACAAGGTTGTGCCTGATTGGCTACTTACTACTTACTATCCAACAGTCAGACCAATCAAATTAGAGTCAATGAAAAGCTATTTACAAGGTTGTGCCTGATTGGCTACTTACTACTTACTACCCAACAGTCAGACCAATCAAATTAGAGTCAATGCAAAGCTATTTACAAGGTTGTGCCTGATTGGCTACTTACTACTTACTACCCAACAGTCAGACCAATCAAATTAGAGTCAATGCAAAGCTATTTACAAGGTTGTGCCTGATTGGCTACTTACTACTTACTATCCAACAGTCAGACCAATCAAATTAGAGTCAATGCAAAGCTATTTACAAGGTTGTGCCTGATTGGCTACTTACTACTTACTACCCAACAGTCAGACCAATCAAATTAGAGTCAATGCAAAGCTATTTACAAGGTTGTGCCTGATTGGCTACTTACTACTTACTATCCAACAGTCAGACCAATCAAATTAGAGTCAATGCAAAGCTATTTACAAGGTTGTGCCTGATTGGCTACTTACTACTCACTACCCAACAGTCAGACCAATCAAATTAGAGTCAATGCAAAGCTATTTACAAGGTTGTGCCTGATTGGCTACTTACTACTCACTACCCAACAGTCAGACCAATCAAATTAGAGTCAATGCAAAGCTATTTACAAGGTTGTGCCTGATTGGCTACTTACTACTTAACAGTCAGATCAATCAAATTAGAGTTTGTTTACCAACAGATTTTTTTGACATACTGCTATCAAATTCTGCTTTACATATATATGCTTCAACTCAATTGCAGATTTGAGGTGCATTTGGGTCAATTTTTATAAATTGTACACAATAGGACATCATATGGAAAAATAATGAAAAATTTCCAACAAATTATAAATATTAAAGGGCGGTTGTCATTGCACTGTGCAACATTTGTGTTGATAAACATTGATTTTCCCACAATCCAATGCGCTCTTCTAATGGAAAACACAATTATGAGGTTTTACCTTGGCGTGACTTGCACTGATCACCGCTGGTGACTCTTTTGATACCTTCCAATAACCTAAAAAATATCTAATTAAAGCTTGGTAACGTCTCAGTTTGTACTTGTTGATCTGTGCAACCGCCATCTTTGTTTATATGAGACCCATATATTTCGCACATGCGTGGCATGATGACAACCACCCTTTAAGTAAATAACAAAATTTAAAGTGCAAATTATATGACTCAGGCTAGCCAATGACATTTTTGGAATACAGACTCCTGAGAAAATGCAAGTTCATTAAAAACAAATTTTGTTTTTATTTTCAGTCTGTATCCATTTTAAATGTGGTCTAAACCTTCTTCCATATATATAAATTAACATAATAATGCCATACCTACTTTGAAGAGATCGTGATGCAAGATGGAACCCATTTTGACCATTAGATAGGCTCATTTTATCATATTCTTACAGTTGATATTTGTATAAGCTTAATCTTGCAGCAAATCTACTAACAAACCTTTGAACGCTATAATCATTTATCCCCATCAAAATTTTGGTGAACATTTTGCACACTTTACAATTTCTTAATGAATTTTAAACTTGAACATAATTTCCCATTGTTTACAGGTAAAATTTTACAATTAAACACTAACTGATGGGGACTGATTAGATTTTCAGTTGATACAAGGCAGAATTTGATGCATTAAAAAAAGGGGTCAACAAATAAACAAACTGCTTTTTGATTGGTTTTACTCTAAGCCAATCATGGTACAATCTTGTGAGTAGCTTCACATTGACTCAAAAATTGTTGGAAATTTCTCTATCCCTCGACATAAAATACACTACATTCTCTGTAGAAATCCACAAAAAAAAAAAGGTTTGTCACTTCCCCCTCACTTTGTGGGGCCATGCCACCCCTTCCTCTGAAAAGGTAATGAATCTAGAATTGGACTGATAAAAGAACTGACCAATGGCAGCAATACATTAAATTAAGTAAAACCTATCAAGGTACCATTGTCAGCAGATTATTGTGACATACGTACAGCTCAATATCAGATTACTTTTAAAAGCATCTAGGTCATACATGTACGTGACAAACAGGTTGCTATGTTCCCACGTCTTGTGACTAATATAATATAGCACCATGACACCTATCACAGGGTGACACCAAATTAGCATATTGTGTGTACTTGTAATATTCATACAACATGATATGAGGGCGGGGAGTTTACATTTGAGCATCACAGTCATCACGTTTGATATATGGGCTCCATGCAATGTATACAACACCTGAAAAGAACATTGTTTGTTTACATAAAACTATACAACAACTGTGGTACGTTAAACTAAAGCATTGATTATAGTTTAAATATTATGATTTCTAATGACCGGTGAATTTTTTTTTTTTATGAAATACAGAAATAAAAATGTATGCATGTAAATAGCCTGAAATGCTGGATTTGGGAAAACATAGCCAGTATTGTTTTGGTTTATTATTTATTCAATTAATGGATTAGAATAAAAGTTATCGTCATGTAAATACAAGATGCTTATTCCTTGTGTAGATTAGTGACAATTTCCATGCTAATCAAGTTTGACAAACTGCATGTAATTCACAATGCCATTAATATTTCAATTAGAATTTACAAAAGCGTACAAAAAGTTTGTCCATATAGTGTTTTTGACCTATTAGAAACCAAACCAAACAATTCAAAATCAATTCTGAAAAAATATTGTCATTCTTAATTAAAAACAATGCATGAGTTTGATACATATTAAAACGTGTTTTGATGAGAAAAACGATTGACCTAGAATACCACTAAGGGAGAAATATAAGGGCACATAGTTTTCAATGCCCAAGGTCAGTTAAACTTAAGGTATGACTATTTACATACAGGTCCATTCAATGCAAGCTGTTAAATGGCAAGTATATATGACTTAAAAAAGGTCGTCTTTGTGGGCAATCCTATATAAGGGCTGAATGCATGATTGGAGTACACCGGACGTGTTCTGACTTCAAATGTTGCATTGCACAACATCAATCGTGCTATCCTTTGACAATCACATGATGAATAGGTGGTGTGTAGACTGTTTTCAACCATAGTAACCAACACAAAAGACAGGTAAACTCTTGGCTCCACTCCCAGTTCAAACTGTGTTTGTTAATGATTGGTCAAAGTTCGAGTCAGTAGGATATGCTTCGGGCACAAAGACATACGTCCATGTGAAATTCATCTGCTTTGCATACTGATAAAAAACTAGTGTAAACACCATGACATTGTAGCTAGGCTGCTGCAGAGTAGTATCTTGTTTGGAAAACTCTTTTAGGAAAAACAAATTTTGAAACGAAACTTTTGAAATAAACTGGATAATATATTCTGTAGTTGAAACAGAGTGTGTGCACAGTGTGTTCTTGGTGTTTAATAACTTTCATAGAAAATAATAAATAGTTTAACTTTATTTTAGCTGGAATTAATTGTCGCTGTAAAGACTTTTTGGGTGTTTTGTATGTAGTTTATCTGTACTGATTTTTGAAGAGTTGAATGTAAAATATGGAAAAAAAGTGATATTTGCTGGATTTTATTTTCCTTCAGAGAAAATTAATCCCCCCAAAAAAGTATATTAACTGAAAGAACAATATATGTAACAGGAGGAAGATGGAGATAGTATTAAAGGAATCTGAAAAAGAAGAAATGGGTTTGGGAGGTTGTATTTAGTGTTTAATTGTGGGTACTCATGTACTCTTTCTCATCTCCAACAATATAGGACATAAGCCAACAGATAATTATATATACAAGTCTAGTGCACATGGGAAGATTACTATTTAGCAACTTGTCAGAATTCTGAAAGAGAGGAAGAAACAAGTGTTAATATAGCTGTATTTATTTATTTATTTATTTATTTATTTATTTATTTATTTATTTATTTATTGCTTCCCTTTTGTAACAGGGGCTCACTATGTAAACTAGGAGCTGCACCAAATAAAAAAAAAATACATTTCACTCAAAGACTTATGGATAAAAAACTTTTGATAGACAAAAAGAAATTAAGTTACATGAACTAAGATAACAAAATATAACAACAACAAAAAACATCTAAAAGTAGCAACAACAACAAAAAATAAGAAAACTAAAATATAAGAAGTACACTGGAAAAATATTAAATATTATCTGTATACCTCTTTCTACTGTCCATGGCATCAACTAAGAATTTTTTTGTAAAAGTATCAATTTCGTCACACAGGACTGAATTATACTGCCTTGTACTGTCACCCAGGATTAAACATAGCACTTCTTTGTTTGCTATGAAGTCTTTATGTAAATTTATTTCATTTTTGTTACATAGGAGCATTTCAATCCCTTCCATTAGAGTTTTTCTCTGTGCTGAGAAACATTCACAATGTAATATGAAATGCTCCAGTGTTTCAGGTTCCTTTTTGCAACATGGACAGATACAATCATTATTATCCAAGTTTGCCCATTTCCTTTTCTCATATGCCAAACCAAGAGTGCAGGATCTTGCCTTGAATTTTAATTGGGTGCCCTTGAAGTTGGATAAAGAATTTAAATATTTCTCACAATATTTTAAATTTGTTTTAAATTTTCTATAATGAACGAGACTTGATTTCTCTGCCATTTTTTGTTTCCATTGAATCTCGTCACTTTTTACAATCAAATTTTTAATATTTCTTTCAGACAGATGAGTGAATTGACTTTTGTTTATCTTTATATTTCTTTCTATATCTTCAATGCTATTTAGCCATGGCCAGGTCTTAATCAGATTATTCTCTTTAACTGCTGTTAGTTTATTAAAAATAATTTTTGACCATCTGGTTGATTCCATTAAACACAACCTCTTGTAATAATTCAGTTTTAATAAACTGACTCTACTTTTCATAGTTATCCACCCCAGGTCCCCTAGAACGGCTTCATTTGCTGTGTATCGACATGCTCCTAGAATAAACTTTCCCACTGTACGTTGCATTCTTTCTAATTTTTCCATATCTGTTGAACTAAATATTAGTAACTCACAGGCATACTCTAAGGCAGGTCTAATAATGTGGTTCCACAGGGATATACCATAATCTACTCTATTTACATTGCCATGGTTACCAAGAATTGATTTCATAATATATAATATTGTATAATACAAAGCTTTAACTCATCTATTTATCTGCAAAAACTGAATCAATCATGACGTGCATCTGAAGAATGTCTCAGCATTGAGAATGATTAGAGAAGTTTTCACATTATCAGCTTTTCATTTCAAGTGTACACAAGCACACTTTTCACATTACATCACGTATGGTAATACAAAAAAAGGAAGTAACGCTCACTAACTACGGTATTATTATACATGGGACCCCACTATAATCCACTTGACTGATCTTTACACTTTATAAAATTTAAATATCCAATTACCCGATTCACTTCCTGGGTTGATGAATTTTATTTCATCGGAACACAGGAAAAAGTTTGTTTAAAAGTATGATGAATCTATGACAACAGACAACTTCTGAAGTAAATCAATACTGCATAGGAAGAATATATTTAGGTCACCTGCACAAACAATTGTATACCAGATATTAAGTTACTCAGTCAACAACTTCATTGTGTTCTAAAGCTAAGATTAAAGTACAACTCTATATTTATAAATGTAAATTCTACCCAAGTAACTCACAACAATGAGTTATATATTTAAATCTTTTATTTTAACATAGAAAGTTTATAATTTACAGGATTATAAGGTTAAGGTTTTAAAAAAAAAAATCTGTAAAAGACAATTTTCAGTTTCACTTCCTATTGATATAATGGCTGTTCTAAGTAGTGAACAACTTTCCACATAATTATTCAGAGATATATTGAATACACCAACCAACATTTATATAATAAGAAAATTAGTTGTTTATAATCATACTAAATTATTATCAAATTATTTCTTTATTTTCTAAATATGCATTTAGCTTTCATTATATCAAGAGACTGTGTGTAAGGTGAAAGATTAAAAGTCCATCACCAGAGTATAAATACACTCCAATATGTCATAACAACTTAAAGAGTTTGTTCGCTTCAATTGTTAACTGTATTGCTGGTTAGTACAACTACTGGTGATTATAATTTCTACATTGGGCACACATTTGAGTAGTCTCCACCAAATTACTGGATATTGGACAAATCAAGATTTTGCTATGACATTCAAAACATGAGGGAAATTAATCACTCAAACATTTTACCAAAATTAGTCAGCTCATTTTTCAGGAAACAGAATGTATTTATTGTATATATAGGCATAACATAACTGTCAAGACCATCTCATGGAATGTAAATAAATAACAATAAAACAACCTCCCTGGGACAACCTCTCAATTCTAATCTGAATATAAAAGATTTATAGGAAAAACACCCATAAAACCATTTTTTTCCAGCAAGGTGGTAAAATGTGACAGAATCAGGATGTGGACAAAGCGGATGATGTATTTAGAATAATACTAGTAACAAACAAACCACAAACTTATTATTTGGAAAACATTTTGAAAGAAGATTTTTAAGGCTTTCCTTATTATTGAACCAAGAACAAATCATTTCAAAACTTCACACAAACTACTGAACTGGCCTCAAGGCCATACATCAAACAAGTTTGTTTTCCAGTACTAGCAAATGTGTGTCAGTTTGTGATAAATATAACTACATTGTAAAAACTATTTAAAAAGTGGTAACGTGGGCCAAGTATATAGCTAAATTGAAACAATCTCACAGAGAATACACAAGTCACGATCATTTCCTTGGTGTTCGTGAATAAAACAGACTTCCTGCTTTGGAAACGCGTCAGTCTACAGCATTGTACAGTAGACAATCGCTACTTGTCATGTCATGACCGAAACTTTTCCTCGTCAACGTTTTTCTTTTTTTATTTGCGAAATGTCCACACGCGAAAGACAGCCCAAACTTATCAGTATGTGGAAAAAACAACTTTAAACAAACTGTAAACTTTAATCTTTTAATTAATTATCCACACATAACTGTTCTAAAATTTTAATCCGGTCGACCGTGAAAAACTAACAAATAATTGCGACATCATGGTGAGAATTAAAACTGGCAAAAACTTGTGTTGTCTACCACAAAATGCCAAACTAGTTACGACACCATTCAATTCAGGTATGTTCAACGGACAGACGGCCTAAGGGGGCTGTTAACCGTGGTACCTTGGTAAGACCGTATGTGTACACATTGAATAGGGAGTAGGTAAAGGGGATTCCCCTTTTCGTACCCTTCTAGATATGCGTCGCCACTGACGATATAAAATATCATTTCGTTGACACGGTAGACAAGGAAGTAAAGAGGAGGGCCTACCTCAATCCAGGAAGCGCTTTGCTTTCATTCGACAAGTCGGTCGATCAGGTTCAGTATGTTTCTAGAGGTTGTCAGGCTAGTTCTCTGTGGTTGTCCTGCGTCAGCCCAAATGACCTCAAAACAATTTATGCAAGATCTTTACATGAGATCCGATTTCAAAAAGGAGCTTCATAAAATAAAACACACGTTGTGAAAAACGGTCTCAATTTGTCTAATGCATCATTCTTATTTTAATTTCATGTTTGTTTGGTCAAATTCTATTCTATTAGAGTCATTTGAAAAAGTTTTGTTAAAAAAAGTTTTTCCTGAAATTAGTTGAAACAATTTCCCAGCAGCCTTTGCGATAGGCGCCATTTTAACAGGCGGTGGAGTTGTAACATAATTTCCTGGTTGTGTGCTTCACGGCATTTTCATTGTTAAACTTGCATGTTTTACCCTCGTGTTAATATTGCAAATGTTTATTATCCATTCTGGAACAACTTGAAAAGTAATCTGCTCAAATGTCTGGCAACGAAGAGCAAGAACCTACGGCACAACAGGAGCATGAGCATCTTGTATCGGGCGATGCCGTTGTTATTGTCGCCGAAGGATGCGCAGCCACCGTGTGTCTGGAACCTGATGGACAGAATCACCAACAAGAACACGTTCACGTAGAACGAGAACATAGCTCAGAATCTACTGGTAAATGATATAAAACTGTTCAAGTATTAATTCTATAATGCATCTTAAGTGCACCATGATATTTAATTTATGTTGTAGTACCTCGATCTTGTAAGTTGTACCACAGGAAGCCCGGGAACTATGATCAACTGTACGGACTCCCTATGAGCGGGGGGGGGGGGGGGTATTGGCTGGTTAGCCAGTTAGCCTTGCTCAACTGGTTCGTAACCAGTCTTGTGATTCATTTTTAAGTTTCCGTAACCGTGCAACCCACCCCTCATGGATGAAGCAAATCCGAGGGGGTGATTACTAGTAATATACTGATACAGATTACAGAAATCCAGGGGGTCTTATTTTTGGTGGACTAAAGCTGAAAAGAAACAATTTTTAGGTTTTTATCAACTCGATATTACATGGATGATGCAAATCCGAGAGGTCATTTATAATACTGGATTCACAGTAAATTAGTCCCACCACATTCGTTGTGCAAGTCAATTCGTCTTATTTCACGTTCGTCCCAAGACACTTTCGTTCAACCTTTGTTCAGCCTTACGATATTGTGCATAAATATAATAAACAACTATTACCATGTTTACCATTTTTCGGCACATTAATTAATTATACAATGTACAATAATCATGAAATATTAATGACTTGATTCTAAGATTAATGGATTAAAGTAATGCAAAGTGAGATACAATAAACTACTGGGGTTCAGTCTTCAGGGTGCTATCTTATGTACGGTGAGTGTGTGACCACGATTAGATAGTTTGTTGGTTGGATTTTGTTGTGCGTATTGAACGAGATAGTATCGAGCTAACCTATATATAAAGAAATCGAATGAATCAACTTTGGGACGAATAAACTCGTTAAAAGAATCGACCATCCACTGAGGGCTCTGATATGAGACATGTATATTAGTCCGAGGGGTTTTTTTTTTACTCCCGTGTGCGAAGCACAAAAGGGAGTTGCAGTTACCCTGTCTGTACATGTATGTCTGTATGTACATGTATGTATGTCACTTTTCTTGTTCCACCGTTATCTCAAGAACCACTAATCAAATTTTGGTGAAACTTGGTACATAGATGCTCTGGGATAATGCGCAGAGTTGATTAGGTTTTGGTAAAAATCTATGAATATTAATTACCTAATTTGCATGATAATTAGCTGATTTTTAGCTGTTCCAAGACTGTTCCACTGATATCTAAAGAACCACTCATTGGATTTTGATGACATTTGGCACATGGATGCTCTGAACTAGTGCGCAGATTTGATTAGTTTTGGGTAAAAATTTATGAATATTAATTACCTAATTTGCATGATAATTAACTGATTTTAAGCTGTTCTATGACTGTTCCACTGATTTTTGAAGAACCACTCATTGGATTTCAATGAAACTTGGCACATGGATGCTCTGAACTAATGCACAGATTTGATTAGTTTTGGGTAAAAATCTGTTCATATTATTAATTACCTAATTTACATAATGATTAATCAATTTTCGGCTTTTCCACTGATATCTCAAGTACTAATCATAACATTTCAATAAAACTTGGTACATAGGTGTCATATGACACTGCACATACCTGATAGTTTTTAGGGTAATATCAGTACATATTAATTACCTAATTTGCAAAATTAATTAATTTTCAGCTTTTGATATTTCGAGTAGTAATGATCACGTTTCAATGAAACTTGGTGCATAGTTACTTGAGGACTGTGCAGAGACCTAATTAGTTTTTGGGTAAATATTTTTGCATATTAATCACCTTATTAGCATAATTAGTTAATTTTCAGCTTTTCACCTGATATCTCAAGTACTAATCATCACATTTCAATGAGACTTGCGACATAGATATTCTAGCACTATGCAGAGACCTGATTAATTTTGGGATAAATAATTGTGCCTATTAATTAGCTAATTTGCATAATTAGTTAATTTGTTGCTGTTCTATGATGTCTAAAAACTACTCATTGGATTTCAATGAAACTTTTAAAGAGTACCCATCACATTTCAATGAACCTAAGACTATGCACCATATTAGTTTTTGGTAAATATTTATGCTTCTTAATCACCTAATTAACGTAATTAATTAATACTGATATCTCAAGTATTGATCATCACATTTGAATAAAACTTGGTACATAAATGCTCTAGGACAATAGACAGTCTGATTAATTTTGGGTTAAAATCTGTTCATATTAATTCTCTAATTAGCATAATAATTAATATTTTTTTTGTTCTAATCACATTTCAATGAAACTTGGTACATTGTGCAGACCTTATTAGTTTTACACTTAAATCTGTTCATATTAGTTACCATATTTGCATAATTAGTTTTCAGCTATTCCATCAATATCTCAAGTATAAGTAATTTTGAATTAATTTTTAATGTGTCTCCAAAACTCTCAGCACACGGGAGTTCTTTCTAAGCTTTCTTTGATTTATCTGAGAGGTTAAGTTTTCCCAATTATCATCTGTGTACGTGAAATGGAGGTTATTACTTAAGGTAAAAGCCTACTCATATTTTTTGAGAAATTTGGTCGAAAATCGCATGACAATGTTCATTGGTTTATTATGTAAAATCATGGAGCTATTGTCTCATGGCACCATAAAATAGCATTCTATTGTGTGTTACAGTGACGTATTTTGAGAAACTTGTCCTAATTTTTTTTAAAAATAGCTATTTTTAGAACAATTCCATAGAGCGCAATGTTAAACAAAAATTGCATTTTTCAACACTTTTAAAACCCAGATTTTTGAAAAAATTCTGGAAAACAAAAAGAAGGCCATTATTAACTGTCACACGCAATGTAATATCACCGTAATTGGTATAGTACAGGTGTGATGGTTCAAATACCAAAATGGCAACAGTAACAGAAAGACTTCCCTGGCGGCGATGATAAAATACGAACACGGAGCCAACAGATGAGGTTTCAACTGGTACTGGTATTATTATACTCTGCAAACATCAAGTACAATAACGCGGTAAAACTCCACTACTCCAATGACTAGATTCTTAAACTCCAATACAATTCAACGAGATCTCCGATCTGAACTCAGTGCTGAACAACTCCCCTATATATACCCACACTGTCTATAAATAGACCATTACATCAGCATACATAATAAGTCT
Source organism: Saccoglossus kowalevskii (assembly GCF_978046115.1). NCBI lineage: Eukaryota > Metazoa > Hemichordata > Enteropneusta > Harrimaniidae > Saccoglossus > Saccoglossus kowalevskii. The sequence goes on along the minus strand of NC_140646.1, from coordinate 1,412,203 downwards.
GGAACTTACTACAAATTTCTAGAATGTTCCATTACCTTCTATTGCCTCCTACAGTGTTCTATTACCTATCTAAAAAAAATCTAGAATATTCCACCCAGACACAGTACGGTTCTAGAACATTCTCAGTGACACGGAAGTGGTAAATAAGTCGTATGCGACATTAACATTTTATTATTTTTGCAGCCTATGTCACCAGCCTACAATTTGAGATATGGCATAATATCTCTGCCATAGGAACCTATGGTAAAAGCACTATAATACTGCCAAAATGGCCGCTATCCACGAAAATACAACCATGATTTTCTCAAAAATTAACCTGGTGACCCACATTTTTTTCAAAGTCAATATTCTTATATTGCCCGGAAGTACAATATATTAAAAAATGAATAAATTCTGGGTTTTTGAAATCATGAGTAGGCATCTACCTTAAGAACCTTGGAGTGAGCGTTGTATCTTATTCTAAAGAGTACACATACCATATTCCTGAAGGTGTGTGGATAGAAACTAGAATGACCAACTCTGTTGGTACAGCAATGCAATGTGCTGTAAATTGGTTAATTTACAGATGGTTTGGTGGAAAACTTGATCCTCTATAAAAAAAAAAAAAAACCTTTGGACTAATTTTTCTGTATGTAATAATAATTAATGCAATGTGTTTTACAGTTGATTTAATGCATACAGTACCTGCCATAATTGAGGCAACTGAAACAGAAGCTAATGGGACAGCAACAGTTACAGTACAATATCATGTGACTTCAACCAATCCTTGCACTATTACCAGAACTCATGAGACGCCCTTGACTCAAACTGCTGAAGTGGCCTCTCGAACTGAGATTCCCCAAGATATTGGAGCAGTAGTGGATGTATTAATTTGTGGTCAGTGTCATCAACAGTATATAGATATCGTAGAATTTCTCAATCATAAAGCAGAACGTAAGTTTTTATTCTATTTCTAACACCACTTAATCATATACATGTACTCAAACTGTTTATACACTGTATTACATTCAATTTTCAATAAGTACATGCCGACCCAAATAAACTTAGCAGCTTTTTTAGCTCCGCTGTCGACTTTGTCGAGCGGAGCTTATCATATGAGTGATTGTCCGTCGTCCGTGTCAATGTTTTACTTATTCGACTTCTTCTTGAAAACTACAAGCCTGAATGCTTTGATACTTGGTGTATATGTACCTTGGGTAGACCTCTCTCAGATTTGTTCATTTCATGATCATATCTTCAATTCTCTAATTTTGGTGAATATTTTTGTCATTTTTGGTAAAAAGTGATATTTTCGACTTCTTGTTAAAAACCCCAAGTCCAATTGCTTTGATATTACATATATAGGTACTACATGTGGATCTCTCTCAGATTTGTTCATTTTGTAATGATATCTTCAATTCTCTAATTTTGGTGAATATTTTTGTCATTTTTGGTAAAAAATGATATTTTCGACTTCTCGTTAAAAACCGCAAGTCCAATTGCTTTGATATTAGATATATAGGTACTACATGTGGTCCACTCTCAATTTTTTTCATTTCATGATGATATCTTTAATTTTCTAATTTTGGTGAATATTTTTGTCATTTTTGGTAAGAAGTGATATTTTCGACTTCTTGTTAAAAACCACAAGTCCAATTGCTTTGATATTATATATATAGGTACTACATGTGGACCACTCTCAAATTTTTACATTTCATGATGATATCTTTAATTTTCTAATTTTGGTGAATATTTTTGTCATTTTTGGTAAAAAGTGATATTTTCAACTTTTTTTTAAAAACCGCAAGTCCAATTGATATTGTTCATTTTCTAATATATCTTCTGTTCTTTAATTGAAATGTGCATTGCTAACAGCGGAGCTATCTCAGCCGAGAGGCTGCTTGTTACTTTTGTTGGTTATTGTTTATGGCTTAAAATAACACTGAGACATAGTCTCTTTAGAATAATAGCTGCGATAATCACAGACATGAGTAAAGGTTTGGAAATCAAGCATGGCAGTAATGATTATGAGTGTGGTGGTTTCAGATGCTGTTTGCGTCTTGGGGAGAACACTGCGTTCCCCATAGAATCAGTGTGTGATCAACACTCGCATCTGTCTTTATCTGTACCTGGATTTTGTTGCCCTTTTAACATCTGTCACCACTGTGGCCAAGTAAACTTTGAACATTTCATACTTCCTAGGTTAGTTGTGTTGAGTTTGCTTTTTTAGCAGGATTCAAAGCAGGTTTCAGTTACTGGCTTATTCCACTACATATAATTGAATAATAATCAAGTAATATGTTGTAACTTTAACTCAAATCACACTTAAATATTCTTCTTTTTCAACACACTTCTGTATGCTTCCTATTTGCTGCCGTTTGTCGTGAGGTGGGTCTCTAAGATGATGATCAAAATGATATCTGCAATTTTTGTTGAAAACTTTTGTAATTACTAAATGTATGTATGTAAACTGTCTGTACTTTGGTGAGTTTTTATATTATCACAAAAGTCCTTGCTAGTGATGGGTACGCGGAACCCCAAAACGTTTTTCACTCACTATATATTTATTGTAAAAATATATTGGTACATGTACTAGTAAGATTCTTTATTGTGCCTTCTGTGGAAATTTCAGGATGAACTACATCTCAAGTTATTGATTAATATGGGTAACATACAACACTGTTAAAACAAAATTCTGTTTCCACAATTTCCACCATTTTTCATTAAAATATGCTCATAAAAATGCAGTTCGTACGTGTGGAACCTAACAGACTAGACGGATTATATATTGTTTTTATATTACCACAGCTAATCTTACTACTATGACATCTGTGTGCATAAAGAACCTTAAAACTTAAAAAGTTGTGCTTTAATTCTTCAGATCAAACACCTGGTGGCAATCATCGATGTGAACTTTGTAAGAAGACATTCAGTACTGGGCTTGTGGTTGTGGAACACTACCAATGTAAACACAAAGTTGCCTTCCCAAGGGAGAATAGCAACGTCAACAACTCAAACTTCCAGTCTACTAACCACACTAATCTTCAGCCAGTTGTTCTACATAATTCCTCAAGGAAGAAAAACCATGATGAGAAAAAAGATAAGCCAGCGAGTGATGAATCAGATGCACACAGAGAAGACAATGACTTCAAATTTTTGTTGATTACTGAGAAGGTAAAAGGCGCAAAGTTTGAGTATGGCAAAACAGCTTTCAAATGTCTGTTTTGTAATCATAAAACACAGACTAAAAATGTTCTTGTGAAACACGTAACAAATAAGCATGCTGATGTTATGGGTCAAGAGCCAGAAGTTCCAGTGGTTTTAAACAATGACACATGCAAGGAACAGGTCATGCTGCTTTCTGAGTACAATAAGATGAATCAATGTTCTCTGAAAAATCCCCTTGAGCATGGAAGAAGTGCCAGAAAGCATAGAGCTAAGAAGTATAAAAAAGATGATCCCTGGGGGATTTATCCCTGCGAGTTTTGCGAGAAGGTGTTCAATCGTGCCAGGTCCTTGAGGGTACACTTGGAAACTCATCGCACAGAGAAAAACTTTCTGTGTGATGAGTGTGGAAAAGCGTTCAAATCACAAACAAGGCTGCGTGTACACAGACGAGTGCACAGGAACAAAATATTCAAGTGCATTCAGTGTGATTTCCAGTCTAATATTAACGCCGCAATACATGCCCATAGGCAGATGCACACTCAGGGGTCAGTGCTTTGTGACATATGCGGCTATGCTTATACTGACAAATCTACACTGCACAAGCACATGCGAGTACACTCCAGGGATAGGCCGTACGGTTGTACATTTGAAGGCTGCACTTGGAGATTCAAAACTGAGGCTATGTATAAAGCCCATATCAGGGCACATACCAGCGACGGAAAATTCAAGTGTAGTTTTTGTGGGTATCTTTTTCGACACAAACACCACTTGCAGAGACATGAAACGAACATGCATGGTGTGAAAATTACAAAATCAGTACGCGTTCAGAAGGAAGAGAAAGTTGCGATTGAGCTGGCTGATGCAACTACAGTGACAGTGGGGCCTCAGATACAGCACATTGTAGTAGATGGTGCAGGCAATGCCATATCATATGAGCAAGCTGACTTTGCTACCTTGAATTACCAAACTTTGATTCAAACACCAGAAACAAGACAAATACTGCAGGCTGCGCAAGAGCAAGAAAACCCAACTGTTTTTTCATGAACAATAAATTTCGCTTACTAAACAACCTTGCTCAGTATAAATAAATCTTTTGGTAATGTATTCAGTGTACATATGAATAATCTGTGGTTTTATTCAGTTCAAAGTTGAACTATGATGCTTCATGTATGATGTTTATTTTTGTGGTACATTCTTGCATAGAGGAAATCAGTCTTGTTGTGAACTGTGACATGTACTACTGTATTTGCATTAATGTGCTTTAATACATTGCTGAAACAATTAGCTCAGACTCCGTATTATCTATGATGTGCTGTCTTAACTAATTTTGCATTTAGAATGTTTTGTACACATTAATGATATATATTGCTCAGACAGTGAATATTAAATTATCTTTTCTGAATGTTGATCTAAAGCATTTATTATTGAGAGTATTAACTGGCATGTAACAGAGGTTGATGTGATTATGTACTGCAAATGCAGTATCAATAAAAATCAATAAAATTCAACCCTCCATAAGACCTCATACAGACATGCTCAAAAGCATTTATGCTTGAATGTGTTACGGACACATTCCTAATTTGTCAAACGTGTGTTGTATTCATGTCACTTTTCTTCTTTGTTTACGTCAGACACAGCAACAATGTAACATAGCAGACACAGGCACGAAATCTTGTAAAATGCTTTTCTGTGGCATTTTTGGCTGTTGTATATCTAAAATCAAGAAAATATTTGCAACAATAAGGTTATCACCTTAATACTACAAAGTTTGAAATTGAGCAGTATGGTATCGGTCGATATGGTTGTTGTACTGCTATTTTATTTTCTTATTAACCTTGTATTATAGATTGCCTTGTGTATGAACCCCACAAATGAGCGAAGTAGGTGTGTGTGGGGTGCAATTTAGTTTTATCCTGGAGAGGAATTAAACAATTGGACCTCAGTCTGGTTTAAACCATTACCATTATTAGGGGTCTTCATCAGTCCGTCCAGAGTGATTTCTTGGAGATGGCCATACATGTGTACGTCAATTTATTTTTCTATTCTATCAAATATGGCTGAATTTTAATGCCAAAATTCAGTCAAATTTGATTCTTGTGTGTTCGTCATTTTTCGAAGATGGCTTGACCGATTTTGTTGAGACTTGTTACAAAGACAAAGGGACTTTTTTGAAATGATCAAATATTGCCAACTGACAGCCATTTTGATTGTTAATCATGGCTTTTGTCTGTCCATTAATATTTCTCAGAGATGCCTCAACTGATTTCAATGATACAAAATACAAAGACACAGTGTGGAGGTATACATATTCCCATTTTGAATGTCATTTTTTTGGGGTGTGTCCATCATCATTTCTCGGAGATGCCTGGACCGATTTTGCTGAGACTACAAAGACAGAGTGACCACTGGTACAGATGCACATTGATTTATTTTTTCAAGTAATCAATTAATGAGCTCATTTGCATATTTAATTATTAATTTGAATTCTTGTGAACCAATAGTCCGAATGAGACCAAACTTGGTATAGACTTACTTGATCTGTCAATATAAGATGTGTGCTAAACAATATTGACTTTCAACTTAATTAATGAGCTTATTTGAATATTTAATTAATTTTGATTTTTTTTGTTAATATCTTGTGAAATAATTGTTCATGTATTTGCTATTTAATATTGACTTTAAATTGAATTTCCATATTTAGTTGATAGTAAATTTTTGTTGAAATTGGATGCAAATTTTATCAAATTTAACAGATGTCCTAGCTGTTAACTTTGAGTAACATAATTTTGATTTTCAACTTAATCTTCCTACTCGATTTTATACATATACATGTACATTCAAACTTTATAATTCATAGCCAACTATAATCACATGTGACAAGTGGGGGGGGGGGGGGGGCTGTTTCATCTTCAGATGAGCCTGTGTAACTGTCATCATTTATAGTATCTCTCATTAGTGGAATAAAATCTTGTTAAACAGTACAGTTAACAGTACCAATTTCCATTAAAGTAGTTTAGTGCTGTCTGAATACTCGTATAGCGAGGGAATGAGAAGGGGGAATTCCCTACTAAACACTAATGAATAATAAATTTTACTGCTTAGTTGCACTCTTTACTAGGGTTTCAAATGCCTTCATTTTTACTATGGTTTATTTGATTTTCAGTTATTGGGACAGAAATGGGGAATCCCCTGTTTATGTTCGTCTAGTTGTGTGCATGTTTGTAGTGCTCTATAGAGAGGTGTACAATAAAGTATGCACATGTTTTTCCATGCCATAGATATTCACAACTACATTCATCAGTTCTATATAAATAAGTTGTGTGCTATTTGTAAGGTTTATTTGTTTATCTTTTCATTATATACACAATTTTGTTTTTGCCTTACTCTCTCAAATTGTGATATAGCAAACACTTAAATTGTAGCAGTGCAATTCACTTGTACTGTTACAGTAATATATACATGTACATTTGGTAGATGAATTTGTGTTATACATTGGTTTTTTGACAATTCACACAGCTTGGTCTCTATGCAGTTTGTCATACCACTGGTACTACCCTTATCCTGTCAGCCCCATGTATACTAGTACTTTGAAATTACCAGATAATGGTTCAAGTTTTGGCCAGTACTTTACTAATTACCTCTGTTTGGGCTTCATGTCATAATACTGCTGCAGTAACTTTCAAAAGTAATGCACGTTTCAAATTTAAGAAACCGCCAGTTGGAAAGTGTTTTCCTATCTCCCCATTTATGGGCAGTGCATGTTTGTAAGTTTCCTTCACTTCAATATCATAATTACATTTCAAAAACAACTAATGTTATAATTTGTTTAGCTCCGCTAGCTTATCATATGAGTGATTGTCCGGTGTCGTCCGTCGTCGCTGTCCGTATCAATGTTTTACTTTTTCGACTTCTTCTTGAAAACTACAAGCCTGAATGCTTTGATACTTCGTGTATATGTACCTTGGGTAGACCTCTCACAGATTTGTTCATTTCCTGATGATATCTTCAATTCTCTAATTTTGGTGAATATTTTTGTCATTTTTGGTAAAAAGTGATATTTTCAACTTCTTGTTAGAAACCAATAGTTCAATTGCTTTGATATTACATATATAGGTACTACATGTGTACCTCTCTCAGATTTGTTCATTTTGTGATGATGTCTTCAATTCTCTAATTTTGGTGAATATTTTTGTAATTTTTGGTAAAAAGTGATATTTTCGACTTCTTGTTAGAAACCAATAGTTCAATTGCTTTGATATTACGTATATACCGATAGATACTACATGCATACCTTTCTCAGATTTGTTGGGTGATACCAAGGTGGAAAATGGTTGCACATATGAGGGTAATTCCTGGAATTGCAATAGAGAGGGTTCAAGCCAAAATACACTATATAGTGTTTTCATGTTTCGACTGATATTTCTGTGGTATTCTGCTGCTGTAACTAATGCAAGATTTGTTCCGAAATTCAGTGTATTGTGTGCACTCAAGAGTTATTCGTTTTTTTGCTGAAAAGACCCCTATTTTTTAATGGCAGATTCGAACTAGGTTAACTCCCACCGAGAAATATGCATTGTCGCTTGAATGAGAGCTAATTAAACACTTTTTCCAGACCGGCGAAAGAGTATGCAACAGCCAAGTGTAACAGCCTATCACGTGATTTTACTCAGAATGTCAACATGGAAAGAGGCTATTCCATTTTACGCAGGAATAATTGGGAGTAGAATATGTGAAGGATTGTATCAACAGAGATGTGTATACTGAAAAGTAATATCTATCCTTCTTTTGCATCGCTGAGCTTTTCTTTTTTAGTATACTTGTTTAAAAATGCTATATTTGCATGATTTGCGATGTTTTTTTTTAGGGGAGTGTAACAGCACACCACATGGTTCGTTTGAATACAATGGTGAAGGGATGGCACGATAGGGCACCGTCCGATCTCGATAGAATGTTTCGAATCAGTCATCCGTAGTGACGGAATGACTTTCGTCGACAGCGGTCGTTGATGAGCTGCACGCTACAACGTGTGATGTTGCTTGTTAGCCGTGGATTGAATGAATCTTGATTTCCGGTAAAAATGTCGCTCATTTGACATTGGTATCTTTATTTGGAACTGGGTAACGCCGCAATTTCGCCAGCAGAAACCTCCTGGTACTTTGATGTTGATGGTCTATGATAAAGCTCATTCAACATACATCAAGTTCTCTCAATCGTAGTATTCCATGTGGTGTACAACTAATATTAGGGATTTCAGTCACTTGGTTAATGACATCAAAAACTACAAAATACGTGAGCAAAACTAAAAGCAAAAAAAAGAAAAAAAATGACCATGAATTCTATCTCTATATCTTATGGCAATTTTCTGAAAATTGCAACTCATTGCGAGTAGCCGTTTTGACAACACTGGAGAATAAAATTGAAACATTTGAAAATCCTGGCAAGCGCTGTGAACGCGAGCGTGACCTCCAAATTTAACCCGGTGTTCTAAATCCAGAGAAGTTTGCTGCGTTTTCCCCGCGTTGGAATGGACCGTAAATGCCACTGAAATCAAGTAGGGGATGACAGCTATAGAATGAGAGGTGATAGGCGAGAATCGGTCGAAAATTGGCGAAACGGCAATAAAAACAAAAGTTAAACGTCAATTTTCGTATCGACTTACAAAATTCTGGCACATATATCACTCATAATTTGAAAAAATATATATTTAATAGACAAAAATCTAGGTTTTGTGAGTGTGACATCAATTTAAAGAGTGCGTAAAAATAAGCAAAGCTTGGTAGAACGCATAGCCGGTCGATGAGGGCGTTTTCAATGCATTTGTATAAGAATAAAAACGAAGGCAACATAAACGAACGTAAAACTTGTTTATCTTTATTGACACTGACAGATGATTTAAAATGAAATTTGAATATGGCCCGTTTCTATGGTAACAGACGGTCTATATATTTCCCTCTAATGACATTAGATAAACATTGATAGAAAGTTCATTTGTTGAAAATTTGGTGAAAATTCAATAAAAAAAGGGATATGGCAGTTTAAGTTCAGCTCCAATTAAATAATTAGTGCTTATTCATCCAAAATAGTGCCGTTGTCTTTACTATTCAGTAGTGCTTTGTTGTGTCATCCTTTGTCCAAAATTAAGAGATGCTGATTGAAGCTACAAAGTACCATATCTCGAGAACTGTTACCCTGATTTTCATCAAATAAAATGCATTGTATTGCTCTAGTAGAGATCTGACTAATGACACCACTCTATGATATGTGTATAATTTCCCCCTGAAATCCCTATTGATACAGTGTAACAATGTTGGCGCCGGTGATATCTTACCAGTGCGCAACGTAGCCAAAATAAAAGGCATGGTCATTTGAACACTGTTATTACGAGACTGGTAGGAGTTAATAAATGTGGGACGAAAGTATTCAAAAAACAGATTTTGGCTGTTGCCATGGTAGTGGTGGGTCAGGATTGTTTTTCCAATTAGTGATGGTACGACCTACCTGTCAAGTATGAACAAAATCAGCCAAGCCACAACAAAAATCACAGAAGAGATAGTTAAAAAGCCATACCTGGTGAACAGTTACTCTAAATTTGGGGTCAACTTTCTCATTGATGAAAAAAAATAGTATCATTGTGCCCATACTCAAGCCGAGTACAATGAGCTATGTCTGAGGTGTTGTATCCTAAATTTGTAGGAGATACATTAAGCTCGAAGCTATCCAAAAATCATTTTTTACTGTTGCTATGGCAACGATGGACCAACATTTTTTTTAGATTTTTCCTAATAACTAGGGTGAAGGTGTGACCTACCTGCCATGTTTGAGTGAAATCGGCCAAGCCAAAAAAATCACAGAAGAACTAATACGTGAAAACACTGGAAACCACACACACAAATGATTTGAGGGGCAATCCTAGTAGAACGGGTCGCCAATACCATGTTTATTAGCATATTGACCGTGAAAATACCGAAAACATTATTGCATGGGTGATATGCAAATTAGTTTACTCTATTGAGACACAGCACAGGGAAAATCGGATTCACATGTAATGCTTGAAAACGTTTCAGCGAAAATAAATTAAGTGAAATTCTATGTGACTTCATAAGAGTTGGAAATGAACAAATTATGTGACGCCCGACCCTACCACTCCATACACAATGTAGACTATCCCCCCAAAACATCCTTTCACTCACGGTTTCACCAGTGCATTCTATTTGACTTCAGAAGAAATTGAAATAAACAAATTATATGACAACGCACTTACAATTATAATTTCAGCCTCTAGTTCAGCACTGATTAAATAAACTATCATTCATTGCCTACATCAGTGACTTCAAAATACATGTTTCAATCCCAGGAATTTCACTTGCTATTAATTGCATGGGACTGCCAGTCTTTCATGATTTTCTATTGTAATATCAATTTTGCGATTACTCTGACCATGAAGCTGTAACCACAGATCGTCTTGGTGCTGTAACTAAATCCTGGTATAAGCACTGGTTAGGCAGGCTTGAACTATGCATGTGAAGCCAGTCGAGAGGTATATTCAATCCTATAGATTTCTCATTGTTTGGTAACTATTTGCTGCAAATGCAACAAAAATCAATATAAAAATATTACCCACACAGCATTCTACAGATTACTTGTTTTCTAATGATGTCTTCAGTTCTTTAATTGAAATGTGCATTGCTAACAGCGGAGCTATCTCAGCCGATAGGCTGCTTGTTTTCTATTAGAAGCACATCTTGGGAGGCCAAAAACGTTTGTTTTGGTGTAATTTTACGTATACCTTACTCGTTCTGATCTTTTTAACTTTTTTAGCAAATTGTTCACACACTTCTAATCAAGCAAATGGACATACCCCCGGTAAGTGTAACCCACAACCATCCACAGCTACATGTAATCTCTGCTTTTTGTAGCCTACTTTAAAAACAAATTTTCCAATGAAATGGTGAGTTCTATTGTGGATTTATTTTAGTAGATTTTCCAAGTGAATAATTAATGCATTTACAGTATTCAAGGTTTGTATAATGAAATAGACGAAAGACTTTGAGTTAATACCTGTACAACAATATTATGTGAAAACACTAGCTGTAAAAATGTGCAGAGGTACTAAATTTAGCCAAATACAAATTCATACACAGTCCCACTGTGATTGAACCTGTTTAAAGCACCATTAATTTACATCCAGGAGTTACTGCTTGTACAGCATATCTGTCTCAGGTGTTAGGTTTAAGATTTTACCTGGTGAGTATCATAACAGTTGACCTGTGGTAGCCATTTTTATAAATCATGTCCCTGCAAACCCCAGTATGAACAGCAGAGATACAATGTTTTTTTCTAGTTATTGCCTTCTTTATTTTACTGGTTCTGACCATTTCTTCATCTGCAAGAAATATTTGTTCATACACAGAGCGTAACATGACTGACACATATCTGACCTGACTGGAAACTGCGGAAACTTGCATCAATGATTGACCAGCAGATTGGTTGCCCATAATTTTTACTAATTTTCAAACACACAACTCCAATTCCCATTATTTCTCATTGAACTGCTTTTGTGATGACACTTCTGAAAATGGTCTTGTTTGGTTTATGTATTGTTTACAATTTGAATTGTAAACTTATTTATAGCTATTAGTAGTGCATGCACTCGCACAAAATACTGGAGTGATTCTACGTATTCAGTATACATCAATTTTAGGTTTATATACACTCATAATAGAGCAAATACGGTACATGATATACAGTAGATAATATTTAATTGGTAATCATTGTTCTAATTAACTATCGTATTCAGAATGGCTAGACATTGCAAGCAATGACTCTATTTTCGATAGTATATAGAAAAAAATGTTTCTAGTCTTGTGAAAACCGTACATGTTTTCAATTTCTTGTTTGTAGACATAAAATAAATCAGTTTGGCAATGTTCTGGTATTCAAACACAATATTATCACCAGCAGACACATAAGTACGAGGTATGGTGATAATTCATGATGCATTTAATGTTACTAAAACATCTTTATGCAAAATTTGCTGTGTGACAAAAAAAAAATGCATACTAGTATCCTGTGTTTGATGTCATGTAATTATCATATATCAAATAACATGCGATTGTATTTTATCTAAAAGTCAAAGTTCATACAGGGTGATACATGTATAATGTACACGTTATTTCACACATATGACAAAAACTAATACAGTCGTATAACATCACAATTTTTTTTTTGTAGCCCTGTACACTGATGTAGGAGAAACACATACATGAATGTTACTTTTACGTTAAGAGTTTAAGCCCCTTTGGAGAAGCGTTTGTGGGGCAGTTAATATTATCAGCACTGGTATAAATATAATGTAATACTTGTGCCAGCTTAAAAACAGGTGTGAACGGTGTAATACTTCACGTCATCATGAAGGGGCTCAAATTTGGCCCTTTAAGTTTAAGACAATTAGAAATGTTGCGAAACTATATTGAGAACAGTTACTTATAAAGCACTATATTTTACCTCCTAAACTAGATTAAGTGCCACGCCCAACTGTAATCATCTTATTTCAAAATAAGTTCTTGCTATTTTAAGTCATATTTTCAGGCAGTTTAGGTTGTTACATTGACTGGTATTTTTTATAGATAAAACTGTCAACTATTATTGCTTGATTAAAAAAGTATGCGAAAAACGAAAGTATATAGTAAACCCACAGTCCCTCTATCACAGGGACATTGGTCAACCGAAACACATCTGCGAGTTACCGTAATGCCATTGTTGTCCATCCAGTGGCTGCCATATTAATACCTCTTGTAAGAATTGCTGATGTGAACACAAGATCCTTATCTTTACTTACCGGTACGAGTTGCATCAGTGTAACCTTTCCAAGCAAGAACACTGTTACAATCTATGTTTGTTCTTGTATAAATTTTAACAAGTTCATGCAACTGGTGACGAAAGATCACATGAGGCAAACTTAAATAGTTAACAAATAGGAATTTTTGTATTCAGAGTATATTTTTGAATCATATGTAACTCATTGTTTCCAGGAATCCAAATCAACAGTGTCAGACTCTTGTATTCCCAAACCTATGTGCACCCAAATATGGTGTATACCTTGTACATGTATATCAAACATTGCATGTACAAGACATTGATCCACGTACTTCATGATTAGATTGTGAAACTGCTCAATGTAATTACGGTAAGTTGCGTGAAAACAGCTTTGTGTAGCAAAAAATGGAACAGCTCCCTCTGCAGTCTATTTGAACTTTTGTTTTGAAATGTAGAGCTTTTAAAATTGTCATGTGAATATGACAATGATTTCAATTTATGACAATTGTGATTGAGATGTCAGTCCCATGATTTTTTTTTTTTTTTAAAAAACCAAACCTATGCAACGATGGTGTCAACCTAAGAAGATATCATGGGATTATATTACCATGGGATCAACTTACATGGATATCAATGTTGTGTAAATCTTTCATATCACTACTGCATTGTACTTTGAGGTGTTCGTCTAGTCTATTAAGTACACTAGGGCACGTTTTTGCTTTTTTCAAATATTTTAATTTTTTTTTTAATACACAAAGCATGTTCTTTTACAATGACTGATCATACCATAAATTTACAGTAGTATGATTTATAAAAAAATATACAACCAGTTTAATGAAGAAAATACGACACCATGATGGAAAGTAATTAATAAATGTCATCGTGCTTACATAATGGAATACAAAGTGCCAGACATCACATGGTGCATTATTCGCTTTCCTTCGCCACAGTTGCACATCCTCACTTTTTCGTACAGTCCATGGTTTAATACAAATATCAGGAGTCTTCATTTCTTATATTAGGTTTTGGTTGTTTATTGAATTACCATGCATGGGCTACACTGTTTCACTGTGATGAGATTGCTGTCAAACATACAACACTTGAAAAATGTAAATTAATTTTGTTCATTCATTTTTGATAGCCACATCATGTAAATCATATGCTTGAATTTAAATGTAAACAAACTATGCATTTTTCCCACACTGAACACTGCATGCCATGACAACCGCTTGCCTTTGAGGGTGTTTGCAAGAATTATATGTTCATTGCTACAAGACCTATCTCTAGCAGCTGTTTACGTTGTGCCCCAGAAAGGAAAGCCTGATCCAAGATGAACCTAAAACTTTGCTTTACTACCAGATACTGCAAACAAGATCCAATGAAGAGATTCTTCCAATGAGGTAACAAACTTTGTCACTCTGTAAGGTCACATGTGCGAATGTGGTTGACGCTGTGAATTGTTTTATCATGGTGGTAATTTCAGTCATTTATTCCATCCATACCTCATCACCATTCGTTCAAATGCCTGTCTAGCGGCCACTTCGTCATACTCCTTATCAGCATCGTAATCTAACTGTGCATTCGGGTCAGACATTATCTCGCATCGTATCTGAATTAATATACTCTGAGAAAAAATCAATATTAACCCATTAACTGATTAACCCATGAAATACCAAAGTCCATTTTTGCCACCATTCACAAATTCAAACCCACATAATTTTTTTTATTTTCTTCAAAAATTTTGATCAAGCTCTGTAAGCAATGTAAGATTATGTCTAAAAAAAAATACAGAAAAACATGCAAAACTTGGCTATAAAATTGTGGTGGGGAAATTGTTATATTCATGTGAATAAATGAAACTTTGATGGCAATTACACATATCATTACATGTACAACTCAAGAAACATACTATCATATTATACAAATATAATATCTAATTATAGATGAAGTTATGTGGGCTTATTCTGTAAAAAGTGATTTTGGCAATTATTAAGTGGCTACCAACACAAACAGAGTGCCTGAACAGTTCAAGTTGCTGGATACCATAATAGACATACGTGGACCGATCAATGACACAGACAAATAATAAATAACAAGAGTTGGCAGAGCCATCTCGATGCTGGGAAAATAAGAGTATTTAACGGTGTATTTTTGGAGCAATGGATTGGCGAACAGGCAGAAAAGCAATTTCATAAACTTTGACTTTGTTTTAATGAAAACTTGTAGTATACATGAGGGTACGACGTACGTGTTAATATTTATTTATTTTGGAAACTCAATTTTTAACTGAAGGAATTAAACTAAATTAAATAATCATGTTCGTTTATTTTGAACCTTAGAAATGACTACTGTTCAACTCGGGCGTTTAATTGTACTTAGCGTAATGTTACTATGACAATCAAACATTTCGAAAAAAAACAGTTGACAATGACTAAATGCCTGGCCACAGCCAAATCAAAGAAAACAGAAAAGGAAGAGAAACACTAGACTGGCGCAGTCGGGGCGATTAATTTGTTTTTGTAGGTTAAATAAAATAAAAAAAAATCGCGAAATGGAGGTGTTAGCGCGAAATCATTCGCAGTTACAAGGGATTTTGTGCTAACACCTCCATTTCGCAATTTATTTAATTTTATTTAAACTACAAAAACAAATTAATCGCCCCGACTGCACCAGTCTAGAGAAACACGAGCGACGTAGTCGAACGAGGGTGCTGGACATCTCGACCCCAAAAAATCTCGACCAATTTTTTCATTGGACAACTCGACCCAGGACCCCTATACATCTCGACCCACCTATTTCGGACGACCCGTCGCCTTATATATATTTTTGCTGTACAAAATAAAAAATGCTGTACTGAGGAAATGTATTCTTGCCGTGTCGACGTGTGTCACATCATGGAACTATAAACCCCTTATAGTTCCATGGTCACATCGATGTTACGTTATATACACCTACCCACCGCGTTAAATGGTAGAACCAAAGATGGCGGTCGATTTGCGTTTAAGGTTCGGTTCGATCATGTTCCCTGTTTTCAATGTTTCGAATCAATAAATGTCGTTCATTCAAACGCAGCATTCATATACAGCACGTTACGCAATATCGCGAGAATTTTAAGTTATCAAAGAGCAACATTATCAATGTTGAACTAGATAGAGGTTCGCGTCGCCACACTTAGATAGGGTCGATGCGGTGGGTCGAGATTCCCAGGGTGTCTGGGTCGAGATGTCCCATTTGGGTCGAAGTGTCTTGGGTCGAGATGTCTAGAAATCGTCGAACGACAAGCATTACGGCAGCCATGTTTGTTTCACCTCGATCAATACAGTATTACCCACGATGCAATATTCCCATTAGCGTGGGAATGTGGAAGTTCATAGCCAAGCGTACATCGGTCAAGAACAAGGTAAGAAATTACGTGACAAGACCATCCCGATTTGCTGTCGATTTCCGGGTGCGGATGCGTTTCATACAAGAAGATCGATACGCACTACACCGCCGAGTGTAGTAGACATAATCCCGATGGCAATAGGACGTTCAAAGTAAGCTAATACAGTTGATTTATAACAGACGAAGTAAATAGAAATCACTTCAGTCGAGAACACAAACGTATTTAAATGAGTTGGTAAACAAGAGACGATGATGGCAACTCCACGTTATGGCAGATTTATTACACACTACTACAGTTCAACTAATGTTTACAAACACCACGGTCAGTCACACAAAGTCCCCTAAATCCAAAGGGATTTTTAAATGCATTGGGGACGAACAATTGTGCATACTCCACGTTATGGCGAAGCGTGAAAATGGCAATTTAAACTTTGCTTAAAATGGATAACACGGCCAGTCACACAAAATCCATCAAAAGGGAACTGCAAGTCGTATAATGCCAAAACAGTACTATGATTTCACAACTTTCGAAATACGTTGGCGTCTATCGATGTCCACTGTACACCAGTAAATGTCTTCCCGTTCGCAAGAACACAAAGTCTAAACTATCAGAAATTCGTAACACATAATTCGAGTGATGGTATTACAAAATAACTCATCATTTGTAAATTCAATCCATCGACAAAATATAAAAAAAAACATTTTCATAAACTATTTTTATTATATATATACAATACAAGATTCATAAACATAAATCTATTTGAATACATTCTCACTACAAATTACACAATACTTATTTTCTAATGGCGTTTCTTCACACCACAAACTATTGGAATCATGCACACGTGTGAGTACTTTGGTGACACATTTTATAGCTACGCCAAAAATAGTCCATCATTTATTGCGCAACTGTGACCAAACGACATCATTCTGTTAACATCCACAAATTTTCATAAAATCTCCATGCACTTTTTGACCTTTCATAAGTACAATACACTACAATTTACTCCAGAAAAACAATTTTCTTGGTACATTCCTACATTCTTGCATACTAGTGAGGGGTTCAGACACATTCCAAGCTGAACAATTTTCTTGGACTAATAACAAAGCTGGTCAATCCTTTCCCAGCAATAATATGACCCCTGAAGGTACCACATTCTGGCCTTTTCAGGGATACTGTTGTCATATAACTTCTATAATTTCCAAACTAAATAAATTCCCACTTGTAGTAGTGAATCTCCTCCCCCTCCAAAGAATATAATATTGGTACTTTATATCATACTTTAAAATGACTAATTTTCACTGGGTTCAAATTTGGCTGATTAACGATTTCAGGCATATTCAGTGGGTTTTAAATTCATGGTTTTATCATTTAGATAATGTGGTCTATGCTAAATTTTACATATTCACTGGGTTTTATTTTAGTGCATTTTCCAGTCAGCGAAATAAGCAAAATTAAAACCCAGTGAATAATTAATCTTTTCACAGTAATTTAAAGTTTAATTTAACAAGATGTGTGACCTTAAGAGGTTACACACAAGGCTAAATATGCTTATTAATTATGTCACAGACACGCATATTAATCAATTGTATACTTACTTCAATATCATTAGCTGGTCTCCAGCCTGATTTAGTTAATAACTGCATACAGATACTACCACCAATGGTGATATGACCTACAAAGAAATAAACAATCACTTGCATATGTTTGCAGTTTCTATATTTATTGAGAGATCAATGTACAACACTTATACAATTAATTTCTTGACTACCTGCTGAACCCTTAACAGTAAGGGGTGATTTCTGTTTCTAGTATATTTAACATACTAATTTATACGCATATAATATGATTCATATATACTTGAAATTGTTTTGATCATCCTGGAATTAGTAGTTTAGTTTACTAAGAAAATAACATTAAGGACATTTTGTGTTCATATATTCCAGATCATATGTCACAGTGTATCAGTATTTACATAGCTTCACTGAATTGGGTTCACTGGACCTTTTTTTCCAATCCTATCTTGGAGCACTCCCAATTAAAAATCAATGTACGTAGAGACTCCAGTCACTTGTAATTCTACACAGCAAGTACAGAACTTAATGACAAAAGAAATAAAACCAGTAAAACAAACAAAATTACTGTACGTAAGAAATATAGATGTTTGGCTTGCAGCAGTGTGCCCCAGACGAGCCAAGTTGCTCTCTGACACAAGGTTTTCCTCGTGACTGACCTGTCAGGAATTTAAATCTTGGGCTTATTACCCGCACAAAGGGTGGTGACATTGGATAATCTTTTGGAAACTTCATCTCCAAAGAAATAGCTTCAGTCTTTTTGTATTTTTTAGCATAAATTTTTAAATCTTTTGCCAACTTTGTTTTAGGATCAAAATCATTTAGTTTTACATCCTGTAAAAGAGAGAGAAAAGTTATATTATAAAATCGTTCATTGCCGATTTAGGTTTTTCTACAAAAGATAACACATTTCAGGGTTACTAATAAGTGTCACAGTCATGGCACTATCACATGATCACATTTTGTGAAAACAGACAATTTACTTTACAGTTATTGTATACATTGCATGGAACACTTATGAAACATGATATGGTACAACATCTATGGTGCATTACATCATTCCTATTTAAATTGACACAAACACAAACTGAACAACAAAAAATTTGTTTCATTCTTAGGAGATGTTCTTTATGTGTGTTTTTTATGTTGCTGTTGCAATTTAACTTTTGCTGAAACCAGAATTAAAGTCTTGAGTTGTCCCCTTTTGAACTGATGCGTGCACAGCTCAAAAACAAGTCATTTATTTTTTTGGGACTTTTTAGGTGAAAATTTGTTGATAATAAATTTTCTTAAATCTTTATGTCAGGTAGATTTGAAAATAAACAAAAAAATAACTTTGGTTAAAGAACTAGTTTTCATACAAAAGATATATATTATATTATCTCCATTTGAACATCACATTCTTACTTGGATATGTATCTTGAAAAAATCACAGGCTTATTTTTTGAAAGGTGATACAAGTTAACTATGGCTTTGTGAATTACTGTAAAACATGTCTTTTTAGCAAATTTAGCGAGAGAACTGATTTGCTAATGACTTTGTTATAAATTCAAAATGGCCGCCAAACAACGTCTTTTTTTTCTCCACACACACTTGGTAAACAACACAAAAAAAACATACTGACATGATAGATACACTTTATTGATAAGTAAATTAACACAAAAAAATAAACGTATTTATTGTGGTTATTATTTCAAAGAAAATAAATAAATGTGAAGTGATATTGATATATTATTACGGAAATTTTTTAGTCCCAATATAAAAGGTCAATATTCTGGATGTAACGCAGCAACCATACCCGCTTTTTTCAAATTCCTGTTGAATCATTTTTTTATGATTGCGAGTTTTTCATTGTTTTTATGAAGGTGATAACTGCCCATTTGTTTTGGCGCATGACAGACAAGTATTGTGAAAATAGGAAATCAACAATAACAAGAGAGATTCGCTAAATCAACATTTCGCTATTACGCCATTTTACAACAATTCGCTAAAATTGCATGTTGCTTTTTCAACATGTTTTACAGTAAGCTCTAGGATTATAATAATCCCTTGTGAACTGTACACATTCCAAATTTTATACAAGTGCCTATGAATTCTCTCAATTTATTAAAATTCAGTAAAAATTCATATTACAAAAATATAATTTGTACAATAATATCAAACACCAGAGGGCGCTATCACCAAATGAATACTAGTACTGAGCACATGCAACCAGAAAAAGTAGTAGATGAATAGAACTCACCCAAATAAAAAGATTATCACCCCTTGGTCCACCTTCCACTCCAAATTTACCCTCACTCTTTTTGAGATGTTTCAAATCTGCAAGGGAAAGAAAGTCTGTAAATATTCTCAAGGGGCCAGTTCATTTAAATGTGTACTTTTTGTTTATTTCAACACATATACCGTACTTATCCGGGTAAGAGCCCATGCCTGGGCAAACGCCCATCCCCCACTTTTGACACAATAATGGAGTTGAGGTCATATCCGGGCACACGCCCACCCCTTCTTTTTGGCAATTTTCCATATTCAAGACCCTGGGCTTATACCCGGATAAATACGGTACAATGTAGTGTAGATCCAACTGGGAGATCTGAGTTTAGGGTAACGCCCTAGTATGAGAATCTTATGAGATAAAGTTTGATTCAAGATAAAATACCCAGGCCACAATCAGAGACATTTTATCATCTGAAAGACTTAAAGACCTGCATAAAATGTTCTGGAATATTTATGCTTTTATAATCTTAAGACAATACTTGAGAACAAATATATTTGACTTGATCCTTGTTCTGGCCTTGAGTTTGACTCTGAAACATTTAGTGTATCTCTATGAAGTCCAGCAATAGAGTGTTCTGATTGGTCAGGAAGCACTAGGTGAGTTTCAAGTAATAAACATTAATAAATAATTATTGGTAATAAAAATATAAACATTCAGGAATCAAGTGGCGTATACAACAGATTGTTTATTTACATCAAAACATGTGTTCCGTGTAGTAGTAATACGGCCAAAAATAAAAACAGCTGTTATTGGGCCATCTTTGATCTGATTATGAAACACACTGATATATATGATGTACATGTATGTGCCAAATACAAATGAAAATGGTACATAAATTGTGGAAATATAGTAGTAAGGCCAAAAAGTCAGAGGGCTGTCAATTGGCCATCCTTGACCAGATTTTGAAACAAATTGTCCTAACATGTATAAAGTACATGTATGTGCCAAATTTGAATGAAAACTGACAAAGCACATCCAAAATATCGCATAAAAAAACAAAAACAAGATGCCTGTCAGTCGACCATCATTGATCCAATTGCGAAATAAATCGTCATGGACATGTATCCTAACATGTATAATCTATGTACCAAGTTTGAATGACAACTGACAAAGCATGTCCAAAATACAACATTTTCAAAAAACAAGATGGCTGCCAGTCGGCCATTTTGAATCAAATCGCTAAACCACTGCATGTGCATATGTCCCACATAAGGTACTAGGCACATGCAAAGAATGAACGGAATCGGTTCATAGGATTCTGAAATATGACGTTGGATAGACTGACGCACGGACAGACAGACACACGGACAAACAGACTCAGGAACTCACGGACAGTCGGGGACATGTATCCTAACATGTATGATCTATGTACTAAATTTGAATGAAAACTGACAAAGCATGTCCAAAATACGACATTTTCAAAAAACAAGATGGCTGCCAGTCGGCCATCTTTGATCCAATTGTGAAATAAATCATCATGGACATGTATCCTAACATATATAATCTATGTACCAAGTTTGAATGAAAACTGACAAAGCATGTCCAAAATAAAACATTTTCAAAAAACAAGATGGCTGCCAGTCGGCCATTTTGAATCAAATCGCTAAACCACTGCATGTGCATATGTCCCACATAAAGTACTATGCACATGCAAAGAATGAACGGAATCGGTCCAAGGGATTCTGAGATATGACTCCGGACGGACACACGAATACACACACAGACGCACGGAGGGACATAGACCGAATTATAAGTCCCCGTTTTCGGACTTCATCCGAACGGGGACTAAAAATATCCAAGAATCAACACATACCAAAAATTATATCTCAAAAATGGATATTCGTGGTGTATTTTAAGTCTAACAGGACCACAAGTGAAAATTTGTTAGTACAAATATATTTTAGTACAAGTAACCTGTAGAATGCTGTGTGGGTAATATTTTTATATTGATTTTTGTTGCATTTGCAGCAAATAGTTACCAAACAATGAGAAATCTATAGGATTGGATATACCTCTCAGCTGGCTTCACATGCATAGTTCAAGACTGCCTAACCGGTGCTTATACCAGGATTTAGTTGCAGCACTGTGGTCTGTGGTTACAGCTTCATTTTCCGAGTAATCACAAGAAATTGACATTACAATAGAAAATAAAAGACTGGCACTCCCATACAATTAATAGCAAGTGAAATTCCTGGAATTGAAACATAGATTTTGAAGTCACTGGTGTAGGCATTGAATAACTTCAAGTTGGCATAAAGACGAGGTAGTTTATTTAATCAGTGCTGAACTAGAGGTTGAAATTATAATTAAGTTCGTTGTCATATAATTTGTTTATTTAAATTTCTCCTGAATTCAAATAGAATACACTGGTGAAAGGATGTTTTTGAGGTGTGGTTACATTGTGTATGGAGTGGTAGGGTTGGGTGTCATATAATTTTTTCATTTTCAACTCTCATGAAATCACACAGAATTTCACTTAATTTATTTTCGATGAAAAGTTTTCAAGCATACGGTAT
This sequence comes from Saccoglossus kowalevskii, assembly GCF_978046115.1. Classification (NCBI taxonomy): domain Eukaryota; kingdom Metazoa; phylum Hemichordata; class Enteropneusta; family Harrimaniidae; genus Saccoglossus; species Saccoglossus kowalevskii. The sequence goes on along the minus strand of NC_140646.1, from coordinate 1,389,490 downwards.
GAATCAAATTTTCACTGTGCTGTGTCAAGTCTCAATAGAGTATGAGGGAAATGGCATTTTCACTGGAATTTATTTTAGCGGAAAAATGTTCACAGTGAAAGGAAGTATTCCACATTATTACATATATACTGCAGTTTATTTTGATTCGTCCCTGAAATCAAAATCGGTACTTCCACACCCCATATGCAAATGAGGTCTGAGAGCGAATAAAGTAGTCCCTTTAGGAGTACCGTTTTTCGAAACATAGCAGAAATAAACAATATTTAGAAGTACGATACTTTACGTTTGGGTACATGAATATATTTGCCGAGTGAAATGAAATTTGAACAACAGTAATGGTACTTCTAAGCAGTAACTTATTTTGACTAAAACTAATTTGCATATCACCCATGCAATGATGTTTTTGGTATTTTCACGGTCAATATGCAAATGAACATGGTATTGGCGATTCGCTCCACTTGGATTGCCCTTAAAATCAATTTAATTTTGTGTATCTGTGTGTGTGTGTGATTTCTAGTGTTTTCACGTATTATTTCTTCTGTGATTTGTTTGGCTTGGCTGATTTCGCTCAAACTTAGCAGGTAGGTCACACCTTCACCCTAGTTATCAGGAAATGTATCTCCTACACTAGTCTTGTATTCATGCCTTTTATTTTGGCTACGTTGCACACCGGTAAGAGATCACCGACGCCGACATTGTTACACCTCCCACTAGTCTTGTATTCATGCCTTTTATTTTGGCTACGTTGCACACCGGTAAGAGATCACCGACGCCGACATTGTTACACTGTATCAACGTAATCCCGACGCAACTTTGAACTTTGAATGAACTGTAAATGATGCCTGCAATCTAGAAAATACTATCGGTTGGAAATAATAAATTTAAGGGATTGTTCAGTTACTCTGGCCTGGGGGGGGGGGGGTCGGCAGATTCCATTTTGTCAGCTGTAAATCTCAGTTGACCCACCCCTATCAACAACAAAAAGTGGGCCACCCCCTAACATTATATTTTAAAACATGCTGCCCCCCCCCCCCCCCCCCCGAAAAAACAAAGAAACATTAACAGTTTTGGCTCTGACATGATTTCAAAATGTATGATGTGCATTGAAAATATCGTGGTTTGCCGTAATTTTTAGTGTTTGCATTTAATAGACCAGTCACCTTAGGAGGGGAGGGGAAGCATAAAGCCAAAAAACGACTACAGAAAAGGCTGCAGGAAGTAGGGAAATCTACGCTGCTAAAGATAGTAAATAAAAACAAAGCTGTGGAGTACTCACTTGATAAACGCCCTTATAAGATAGGAAAAGAGGATTTGAATCTAGGCGGTTTGAAAACTAATTTGGATTTAATATATCTTTCATATCTTATAGACCAGGAAAGCTTTACACCTGAAGCACAGTCTGTGCTTATGAAAACAAAGGACACTTTGATTTTTGTATAAATTTGTGTTGGATTTTGGTATTTTACAGAGCAAAATATGCATATTTAAAAGTTAAAAAAACAAAAAAACTATTTATTTATATACATGAATCCATTTAACTTTTTTGATTTGCTGAACAAAAACTGTCACTGCTCTTTGTACTAATTGCTGTGTTTTTCCGTCTCCAGCTACAATTGGATAAATCCAGTAAATATCTTATACAATGGTGACTTCAGACTTTAAATAAAATAATCTGATATCACATGGACTTGGGATGTGTTCAAAACTTAACTGTATAATTGCATGGGTCTCTGCCGCATTGCATAATCTGTTAGTTATTTGTCAACTTCAACCCCAAAATATTTAGCCTATAACATTTTTTGCATCAACAAATTTATAGGCAATATGGGTAATAGTTATTAAGAACACATTTGTACGATTAACTTTTTAATCTATTGTTCTGAAATAAAATTTAAAAAAATATATGCATAAGCGCGTGTGTGAATTGTGGAAAACAGGGTGACCCCCCCCCCCCCATTCGCAAAATCAAAAACAGGGTAACCCCCCTACTGATCCACCCCCAGGCCGAAGTAACTGACCAATCCCTAACAACAGCATACGTCCTAGCAATAAAATAAAATGACTTCTAAGGACTGAATGTTTTTTTGCGAACTTTGTATACGGTGCCCGGTTTTAGTTATAAACCGACGTTAGCTTCACGTTCATGTCCTACCATGGCAACAGCCGAAAACATATTGCTAGTTTTTTTTAGTGGAGTGGATCGCCAACCGGCTTGTTTTCATTGGCAAAATCGTTCAGCAACATGTTTGGCATATTAGGTGTACATCACATGGACTACTACGATTGAGAGAACTTTATGTATGTTGAATGAGTTTTATAAACCCCGAAGGGCTCTTGGAAGATCCACCCGCAGTAAAATTAGCGATTGCCATGGAGGCGCAACCATCAACATCAAAATCCCAGGAGGTTTCTGCTGGCGACGTTACCCAGTTCCAAATAAAGATCACCAACGCCAAATAAGCAACATTTTAACCGGTAATCAAGATTAATTCAATCCACGGCTAACAAGCAACATCACAAGTGAAGTTGTAGCGTGAAGCTCAGCGACTACTGCTGACAACGTAAGTCATGCTTGCATGCCTTCACCATTGTATTCAAACGAATCACGTGGTGTGCCGTTTTCTTTCAAACCTGGGATTCGATCAATAGGGGAGTTTCAGTTAAAAAACACATTGCAAATCATGCAAATTCAACATTTTCAAACCAGTATACTAAAACAGAAATGCTCAGCGATGCAAAAGAAGGATAGATGTTACTTTTCATTATACACATCTCTGTTGATACAATCCCTCACATATTCTATTCCCAGTTATACCTGCGTAAATGGATTAGCCTCTTTTGATGTTGACATTCAGACTAAAATCACGTGACAGGCTGTTAAAATTGGCTGTTGCATACACTTTCGCCGGTCAGGAAAATGTGTTTAGTTAGCTCTCATTCAAGTAACAATGCAGATTTCCCAGTGGGAGTGAAACTATTCGACTCTGCCATTAAAAAATAGGGGTGTTTTGAGCAAAAAAACGAATAACCCTGGAGTGCACATAACACACTGAATTTCGGAACAAATCTTGCATTATTTACAGCAGCAGAATACCACAGAAATATCAGACGAAACATGGAAACACTATATATATGTATTTCGGCCTGAACCCTCTCTATTGCAATTCCAGGAATTACCCCCCATATGTGCAACCATTTTCCACCTTGGTACCACCCAAGCCTGAAAACAAAATCTTAATACCACGCTGAAGCGTTTGGTAATAAGGTAGTAATAAATGATTTGCTTCATTGAACACAGACAACAATGCATATTTTCAATGAGATCAGTGACCTTTGAATGGGTATCACCAGTGATCAGTCAAGTAGAAACAGTCAAAATAATTTATCAGATTTTGTCAATTTTTGCGTGATATTTTTACGCAGGACATTTGTCATTCATACTAAGAGAAGATTTTATACTGATGAATTAGGTGACCAAGTTTTGATAAAGTTTGGAATAGAATTTAATTAGTAAAGTTATTGTGCACACAATAACAATTATTAACAACGACGATGACGACAGGCATTTTCCCCTTAATATACCTTTCTCTTCCATCTTTGATGATACAGGCTAGGTGAAAATTGAGAAGCTGTGATGTGCACAATTTTGACTGACATGCACAAATACCAGAAATCAAAGAAAACTTAGAAAGAACTCCCGTGTGCTGAGTGTATTGGAAACACATTAAAAATTAATTCAAAATTACTTGTACTAGAGATATTGATGGAAACGCAGAAAACTAATTATGCAAATAAGGTAACTAATATGTACAGATTTAAGTGTAAAACTAATAAGGTCTGCACAATGAACCAAGTTTCATTGAAATGTGATTAGAACCCAAAAAATATTAATTATTATTCTAATTAGAGAATTAATATGAACAGATTTTAACCCAAAATTAATCAGGCTGTCTATTATCCTAGAGCATTTATTTACCAAGTTTTATTCAAATGTGATGATCAATACTTGAGATATCAGTATTAATTAATTATGTTAATTAGGTGATTAAGAAGCATAAATATTTACCAAAAACTAATATGGTGTATAGTCCTAGGTTCATTGAAATGTGATGGGTACTCTTTAAAAGTTTCATTGAAATCCAATGAGTGGTTTTTAGACATCAGTGCAACAGCCATAGAACAGCAAAAAATTAACTAATTATGCAAATTAGGTAATTAATAGGCACAATTATTTAACCCAAAATTAATCAGGTCTCTGCATAGTCCTAGACCATCTATGTCGCAAGTCTCATTGAAATGTGATGATTTGTACTTGAGATACCAGGTGAAAAGCTGAAAATTAACTAATTATGCTAGTAAGGTGATTAATATGCACAAATATTTACCCAAAAAACTAATTAGGTCTCTGCACAGTTCTCAAGTAACTATGTCCCAAGTTTCATTGAAACGTGATCATTACTACTCGAAATATCAAAAGCTAAAAATTAATTAATTATTCAAATTAGGTAATTAATATGTACTGATATTACCCTAAAAACTACCAGGTCTGTGCAGTGTCAGAAGACATCTATGTACCAAGTTTTATTGAAATGTTATGATTAGTACTTGAGATATCAGTGGAAAAGCCGAAAATTGATTAATCATTATGTAAATTAGGTAATTAATAATATTAACAGATTTTTACCCAAAACTAATCAAATCTGTGCATTAGTTCAGAGCATCCATGTGCCAAGTTTTATTGTAATCCAATGAGTGGTTCTTCAAAAATCAGTGGAATAGTCATGGAACAGCTTGAAATCAGTTAATTATCATTCAAATTAGGTAATTAATATTCATAGATTTTTACCCAAAACTAATCAAATCTGCGCACTAGTTTAGACATCCATGTGCCAAGTTTCATCAAAATCCAATGAGTGGTTCTTCAGATATCAGTGGAATAACAGCTAAAAATCAGCTAATTATCATGCAAATTAGGTAATTAATATGCACGGATTTTCACCAAAAACTAATCAAATCTGCGCATATGTTCAGAGCATCTATGTACCAAGTTTCATCAAAATCCAATGAGTGTTTCTTTAGATATCAGTGGAACAGTCATAGAACAGCTAAAAATTAGCTAATTATAATGCAAATTAGGTAATTAACGAGCATGGATTTTTACTAAAACCTAATCAAATCTGCGCATTATCCCAGAGCATCTAAGTTTCACCAAAATTTGATTAGTGGTTCTTGAGATAATGGTGGAACAAAAAAAGTGACATACATACAGACAGGGTAACTGCAAAGACTAATTTTTTTCTGATTCATATTTCTAATGGTCAACAAAAAACTGTGAATGTATGCCGATATGACATGCAAAGACATTAAATTGCTTGTTTTAGCGGCCAGAAACGAAACTCCTCTGAGTGATACAATTCATTGTTCAAAAGTATGTAAATCGGCTTTACCTGCCAATATTCTGTGTATAGCTACTGGGCTTCCATCACCAGTAAAAAAATCATCAGCTGTGGCACCAATGTCATTCTGACTGCACCATACATTAGGAGAGATGAAACCAAATGTTATTATAAAATATACAAATACATTGATCGACCATCTAACAATATATTTTTGTCATACTCTGCCTCATGTTTTAATCTCCAATTGGATTGTAATTGTCACATTGGATGAGACAATTCTTGGCATCTCCCTCCAAGAATTGATGTTTACTGCTTTGACGTCACTGTATTATCTTCAAGTGATATGTAAATAAACATGTCCGCTGTTAACGTTCCGCCAACTAAATTCTTCCTGATTTGGTAAGATCTTGCAGATATCCAAGAAATTGTGGACAATTAAGTATCAAGAACATGATTGGCAGTTAGTGCTGTGTGTTTATTTTGGATTTAATGTGATCATCCAGTAGAGGACTTGTTGTACATTTGTGAAATTATTGCTGCTAGAACTGCACTTTGGGAGATCTCATAAAGTACACAAAATGGAATGTAAAGCTGTTTACCAGAGTAATTATGTCTAGTGTAATATACTTTTTGAAGAAGACAAATGTGGAGAAGCAGTAATGAAAGTTTTTATAAATTGCTGCGAAAAAAGTGTATCTGTTAAAAATTGGCATCGATGACAGATTGTCTTCAGATTTGTTTTAAATACATTCAAGGTTGGAGATGACAAAGGAAAAATTGGACACAATCTTTAAGGAACATCTCAGTATTTGTCATCCTGAATTGACAATTATTAAATATTCTGTCACATCAGGAACAAAATATTGTTATTTCTTTCAGTTGTGGCTAATATTTCTAAAATGTCTGCCATTATGTATTTTATACAGCAATCATGGCAAATGTGTCACCTGGTTGTTTCTTTCCATGATGCAATGCATGCTGGAATCACTAGTCATGTGACATTAACACAAGGTGTTAATTATTCAATAATTATGCTATTTTTACTGAAGAAATAAATCACCAAAATAATATCCATATTACCTCCTTTTACAATATTCTGTATAATTACAATTTGGTGTTTATCTTACTATAAAAGCATTATATATATTTTGTGATTTTGCATGTCGCATCATTTCAGTGCGACTACATGTATATTTCATGTCTACTAAAAAAAGAATGAAAACATCTCAAGTAGGAATTTCAGCTCTATTACAAAATTGTTGCATCACAGAGAACATTTAAATTTCAGGTGTAATGAGATTGGGGTCTTTTGGTCAACACAAAATATTTGTGTGCTATGAAGTATGTCACTACGTCATTTTTGCTTGTTTGCAAAAATCATAAAATTAACAAGACTCAAAATATATAATGGCTCCCACAGTCATTAAAACATAAAGTAATCAACAGTACATAATATCAACATTAACAGTATACATTATTTTATATAAAGTAACAAGAGCCTTGTACCTTTCTTGATGACAATTTATCGATGTATCACCTGCAGCATCTTCATCGTCCATTTCATAATAATCGTCATCATACGCATCTACATCATCATCATCCATATCCTCGTCATCTTCCATGCTCTCATCACTGTCTCCTGATAGTCCCATTACCTGTACATTGTATGTGTATATATGGACATGATAGAAATACACTGGATCGTAGAAATATTGACAACATTGGGCGGCCACTCAGTTCTTGTGTACATATAAATTAACAACCAACACCAATTGATCACATTTTTTTTACACATGGTGGAATTAAAAAACCTGGTGATATCAAATGTCAAAACTGTGAATTTAATTAAATATTGGTGAAAATAAATACTATGACAGAACCCCACATCCTTCCTAAGGCTTTTGTTGCGTATGGAAGTTATTTTCACTCGAGATGCAGTGTATTCTGCTGTACTTTCACTCGCTTCGCGAGTAAAAATACAGCCGCAGGATACACCACATCACTGTTATTATTACATATGTTCCATATTTGATTATTTCATATTAAAGAAAGAACGTGCAACAAACCGGGTGGCATTTAGGTCGGTGAACCCTATTGCCTATTAATATGTTCCAGGATAGTGTTACGCCCTAGCAACGCATGTCAGTGTAGAACGCATTTCACTGTCAGTGTGAAAATAAAATAATCAGACGTCTAATCTGAGTCACTGTCCGAATATATAACTCGTGGACGTTTAGTTGGGACCACGACAGAACCAGAATTTGGACTGGACGACTATGATACACAGTCTACATGTATGTTAAAGTTAAAAGTTTCACCACAGAATTGGTAAACATGCCGTGCAACTGCAGTACTCCACTGACGGGATGGCTTTTGTCGACAGCGTTCGTCGCTGAGCTGCACGCTACAACTTCGTTTGTGATGTTGCTTGCTGACCGTGGATTGAATGAGTCCTGGTTACCAGTTAAAACATAGCTCATTTTCTTTATTTTGAACCGAGTAACGCCGCAACGTCACCAGCAGAAACCTCCTCTCGCCTCATGATCTCGTAGTTGATGATTGCGGCTCCATAGTAATCGCTGATTTTACTGTGGTGGATCTTCCGAGAGCCCTTCAAGACTTATAAAACTCAGTTTCCAGGTGATCAACATCCATTACTGTTGTTCCAATTCCATTCCCCTCGGCAAGTATATTCATGTACCCCAAGGGAAAAATATCATACTTCTAAATATTGTTTATTTTTGCTATGTTTTGAAAAACGGTACTCCTAAAGGGACTACCGGTACTTTGTTTGCTCTCAGACCTCATTTGCATATGGGGTGTGGAAATACCGATTTTGATTTCAAGGACGAGTCAAAATAAACTGCAGTACATATGTAATAATATTTATGACATCATGGTACTGTAAAATACTTTATTCTAGCTGGAATTATTTTTTACTGTAAAGACTTTTTTGTATGGTGCTTTGTATAGAACTTAATTTCACTGATTTTTGATAAGTTGAATATAAAATATAGGAAAAAAGGTATTTTTGCTGGATTTTATTTTCACTGATGCACTGCTTCAGCAAAAATAAATTCCAAGTAAAAATAAAATATATTTACATATACTGTAAATGCATTAATTATTCGCTGGTTTATGACTCCCATGTGCGAAGCACATAATGGGAGTCTTTGCAGTTAGTGTGTCTGTGTGTGCGTGTGTGTGCGTGTGCGTGTGTGTGTATGTGTATGTGTGTATGTGTGTCCGACTGTTCCACTGCTATCTCAAGAACCATACATCGGTTTTTGATGAATCTTGGTGCATAGATGCTCTGGGCCAATGCGCAGATTTGATTAGGTTTTGGTAAAAATCCATGCTCGTTAATTACCTAATTTGCATGATAATTAGCTAATTTTTAGCTGTTCTATGACTGTTCCACTGATATCTAAAGAAACACTCATTGGATTTTGATGAAACTTGGTACATAGATGCTCTGAACATATGCGCAGATTTGATTAGTTTTTGGTGAAAATCCGTGCATATTAATTACATAATTTGCATGATAATTAGCTGATTTTTAGCTGTTCCATGATTGTTCCACTGATATCTAAACAACCACTCATTGGATTTTGATGAAACTTTGTACATACATGCTCTGAACTAATGCTAGGTTTTGATTAGTTTTTGGTAATAATCCGTGGATACTAATTACCTAATTTGCATAATGATTAGACAATTTTCAGTTTTTCCACTGATATCTCAAGTACTAATCATCACATTTTAATGAAACTTGGTACATAGATGTCATATGACACTGCACAGACCTGATAGTTTTTATGGTAATATCAGTACATATTAATTACCTAATTTTCATAATTAATTAATTTTCAGCATTTGATATAAGTACTAATCATCACATTTCAATGAAACTTGGTACATATATGTCATATGACACTGCACAGACCTGATAGTTTTTATGGTAATACCAGTACATATTAATTACCTAATTTGCATAATTATTTAATTTTCAGCATTTGATATAAGTAGTGACCATTACATTTCAATGAAACTTGGTACTTACATACTCAAGGACTATGCAGAGATTGATTGTTTCCGATAAATATTTGTGCATATTAATCACCTAATTTGCATAATTAGTTAATTTTCAGCTTTTCCACGGGTATCTCAAGTACTAATCATCGCATTTCAATGAAACTTGGTACATAGATCCTTTAGGACTATGCAGAGACCTGATTAGTTTTAGGGTAAATAATTGTGCATATTAATTAACTAATTTGCATAATTAATTTTCAGCTTTTCTACTGATATCTAAAGTACTAATCATCACATTTCAATGAATCTAGAATTATGCAGACCCAATTAGTTTCCGGTAAATATTTGTGCATATTAATCACCTAATTTACATAATTAACCAACTTTCACACTGATATCTCAGGTACTAAACATCACATATCAATGAATGTACATGGATGCTGTAGGACAATAGACAGACCTGGATAATTGTGGGTTAAAATCTGTACATATTAATTAATCAGCTTTCACACTAATATCTAAAGTACTAATTATTCCATTTCAATGAAACTTAGTACAAAGATGCTCTAGAACAATGTACAAACCTAATTAGTTTGCGGTAAAAATCTGTTCATATTAATTCCCTAATAAGCATAATAATTCATAATTTTTTGGTTCTAATCACATTTCAATTAAACTTGGAAACATAGATTTTCTGTTACATTGCGCAGACCTCCTTAGTTTTACACTCAAATCTGTTCATATTAATTTTCTGATTTGCATAATTAGTTTTCAGCTAAGTAATTTCGAATTATATTTAATGTGTCTCCATTATTCTCAGCACATGGGAGGTTCTTTCTAAGCTTTCTTTGATTTAACTTGCTATTTTCGTCGATAAGTGAAATCCGCTAAATTAACTTCATGTGAACATGTCAAATAAAAATAGAACTCATTAATACGCTAAATTAAAACCCAGTAAAATTATTCAAAGTATTGAAATAGCGAAATTAAATGTCAGTGAAAATAGATTTTTACAGTAGCTTATCCCATACTACAGTCACAATACAGAGAAATTTCAATCTATTGTGAAACCATAGACCTTAAGGTAGAAGGCTCAAGCCTACTCATAAATTAAAAAACCCAGAATTTATTCATTTTGCAATAAATTGTACTCCAAGGCAATATAAGGTTATTGACCTAAAAAAAGTTGGGCGCCACCAGCCTTTTTTTCGAGATATTGATGGTTGTATTTTAGTGGAAAGTAGCCATTTTGACACTATTATAACACTTTTACCATAGGTTCCTATGGCAGAGATATTATGCAATATCTCAAAATCTAGCCTGGTGACATATTAGGCTGAAAAAATCATATATTGTTAATGATGGAGTACTTTTTGTTGTTCTGAATTATTTAAAAAATCTGAGTTTTAAAAATTTTTCTTTAACATTGTGTTCTATTGAATTGTTCTAAAAATAGCAATTTTCGATCAAGAAATATTAGGACACGTTTCTCAAAAAGCATAACTGTAACACACAAAATAATGCTATTTCATTGTACCATGAGACATTAGCTTCATGATTGTACATATTAAACTAATGAACATTGTCATGCGATTGATGACCAATTTTGTCAAAAATTATGACTAGGCTTCTACCTTAAATATACATTAAAGTCTTTTAAGGGGGTATGGTGAAATGCTTTAATTTTGTAAGGAAATTTTTTTTATGATTTTGTTTGTGAAATTCATGAAATTTCGTACCAGTGATAATTTATCTGATGTCTTAATGACACTAAAATTTTGTCTTTACGATTAGCATAAAATCCTAATATTAATTAAATTAAAATTAAATGGCTTGCAGTGACTACATCTATAAATGTTACACTAAACCCATGGGTCTTGCAACATGAATTGCTTTCAGCATTTCTGAAACGTTGTTAGATTGATCTGGTAAAGACTGATAAAAATAAATTTAGAAAACAATAAATACTTACAGGCCTGAGCGATTTTGCTGTTTTTTCAAGAACTTCACTTAAAGTTTTTTGTTTACATGACGTAATAAAGTCTTGGACTTCTGTTAAATATGTTAGACAGACCTCACTGTCACTCCAAACATGCTGTAAGAAATTGTAGTCATGTATAATAAATGATCATTATTATTTTTTTTTTACTTTCATTAAATGATCTTTATTACTAGTAAAAGGCCTTTGGCCCAAAAAGTTAATAGAAAATTGAGCACTGTACAAATGTAGAGTAGCTCAGCAGCTTCCCTCCACAGATTTATGGCATGGTAGACAAATGCAGCAACACATTGCAAAATCCTTTATTTTCGCTTGGAATTAATTTTCCTTATTTCGCTGATGAAATAATTCAGTGAAAATAAAATCAGGGGACTATACTTTTTTTCCTATATTTTACATTCATTTCGTCAGTGAAAATAAATTCCATATAAAACATCCAAAAAGCATTTTAGGTGAAAATTAATTCCAGTTAAAATAAAGTATTTTACAGTAATTTATTTTTAAACTTACAATATGTATCAAGTTTATCCAGTCTACAGATATCAGCGAATCATTCAAGAGATAAATAATGTTTAAATCTCATAATAAAAATCTGTTCATTTTAGTTACTGTAGAATACTTTATTTTCGCTTGGAATTTATTTTTGCTATTTTCGCTGAAGGGATGATTCCGTGAAAATAAAACCCAGCGAATATACTTTTTTTCCTATATTTCACATTAAACTCATCAAAAATCAGTGAAAATAAGGTTCACACAAAACACCCAAAAAGCCTTTTCAGCGAAAATTAATTCCAGCGAAAATAAAGTATTCTACAGTACCTTATTTGCATAATAAGTTTTCTGCATTTCCATCAATATCTCAAGTTTAAGTAATTTTGAATTAATTTTTAATGTGCACACAGGAGTTTTTTCTAAGCTTTCTTTGATTTGTGGTTGCTAACGGTATCGAAAATGGGTTGAAAATGGCAGTTTTAGGTTAAATTGTGTTTAAAACTATTTAACTTCCGAGCGCATATGTTTAACTTAGCTTCAAGTTAGGATTAGAAGTGGGAGTACATTAAAAAATCTTTTTGTCATTTTTGGTAAAAAGTGATATTTTCGACTTCTTGTTAAAAACTGCAAGTCCAATTGCTTTGATATTACATATATAGGTACTACATGTGGATCTCTCTCAGATTTGTTCATTTTGTAATGATATCTTCAATTCTCTAATTTTGGTGAATATTTTTGTCATTTTTGGTAAAAAGTGATATTTTCGACTTCTTGTTAAAAAGCGCAAGTCAAATTGCTTTGATATTACATATATAGGTACTACATGTGGACCTCTCTCAGATTTGTTCATTTTGTAATGATATCTTTAATTCTCTAATTTTGGTGAATATTTTTGTCATTTTTGGTAAAAAGTGATATTTTCAACTTCTTGTTAAAAAACCGCAAGTCCAATTGCTTTGATATTACATATATAGGTACTACATGTGGACCTCTCTCAGATTTGTTCATTTTGTAATGATATCTTCAATTCTCTAATTTTGGTAAACATTTTTGTCATTTTTGGTAAAAAATGATATTTTCGACTTCATGTTAAAAACCGCAAGTCCAATTGCTTTGATATTACATATATAGGTACTACATGTGGACCTCTCGCAGATTTGTTCATTTTGTAATGATATCTTTAATTCTCTAATTTTGGTGAATATTTTTGTCATTTTTGGTAAAAAGTGATATTTTCAACTTCTTGTTAAAAACCACAAGTCCAATTGCTTTGATATTACATACCGTATATAGGTACTACATGTGGACCACTCTCAAATTTGTTCATTTCATGATATTTTAAATTCTCTAATTTTGATGAATATTTTTATCATTTTTGGTAAAAAGTGATATTTTCTTCTTGTTAAAAACCACAATCATTTATGGTGAAAAATGATATTTTTGAATTCTTGTTGAAAACAGCAAGTCCCATTGCTTTGATACTATACTTATTGTTCATTTTCTAATGATATCTTCTGTTCTTTAATTGAAATGTGCATTGCTAACAGCGGAGCTATCTCAGCCGAGAGGCTGCTTGTTTATGTTATTATAGGTATTGTAATTATGATGTTATCTTAGACTTTCCTGTGTAGTAATGAACACTTGCATAACTTGTTAAGCTAATTTGAGTTACCTAAAGGCGCTTACTGTTATACAACAGAATTGGGGGGGGGGGGGGGCTGGTGCGTTGGGTTAGAGTTCGAGTAAAGGGTGGTAGTACATTGGAAAGTCTTTCCCCGGAGACGTAGCAGATTCCAGTCTCACTTACAAAATTATCTTTGCTATGATCCGGACACACGACAAAGAAGGAGACTTCACCGGATGTAAACACAAGTCGTCTTTCACTTTCATCGGCTAACACCAGCTCAAACGAGGTCGAATTTGCCCATACTACAGCTTCTTTGTTCAGGCTAGCGAAATCCATAGCCTCGGCCCCACGTTATTACAAACAGGTTTCAATAATGTGCGTCTGGCGAATATAGAGATAAACGGGAAATGGTTAAACAAGGCACTGTATTTCCAACAGCTGACGAAACCAGGAAGTATTTGTGATTTACTTGCAAACTCTCGCATGTCACGAGATTTTAAGTTAGACGAGGTCGTCACTGACCAATCACAACAAAGTTTTTTTCAAAATGGCGCCCATCATATTAAAATACATGTTTTCACTAGGTTTCAGCTTAACAACATGATTGCGTAAAACCTACTTTGTATTGATGCACGATCACCAACCGTTTTACCGAACCCACTATTTTACGAATTGTTCAGCGCTTCATTGTAGGTTTTTTACAATATGTGGGCGGTAAAACATTCCGTTTGTGCAGCAGTTCTCACCCGGCTTGTTTTGCTGTTGTATGGAGAGTGGCAAGATCGTACGATGCAAGTGAAATACACCGATGTTGATTACCACGTATTTACTGATGCTGCACGTTATGTGACACAGGTACGCAATAATCAAAATATTTTGAAAAGAAAACACATACATCCTCTTAAACTTGTATAAAATGACCACGCCCCCAAAGTTGAAATATATAATTGCTGGAGTCATATTACAGACGAGTCAACTTTGATACTGCCCTAATATATACATGTATTCCATTTATTTAGACATTTCACAGCGATGTTGTACTCACAACCTTTATTTTGAAAATCTGTTCTTTTATTTCATGTGTAGACCTAAAACTGAATGAACAGGTGTTCAATACTGTCAGAAAATATATCTTGTTTCCCAGAGAATTATGACTAATATTGAAGAGTATTTTATTTGCTTTACTTATATAAATAGGGTGAATCCCCATATGAACGAGCCACATACAGATACACACCATTGTTGGCATGGTTACTGACTCCGAATATCTACCTGTCTTCATCATTTGGAAAAGTTGTCTTCATCCTCTGTGATGTCATCACTGGTTATCTCATATACTGTATACTGACATTGCGGAAATGTCGCCATGACACAGCGCATATTTCATCACTCATATGGTTATTCAATCCACTGCCTATGACTGTTTCCAGTCGTGGAAATGCCGAGTCCATCATGTCTGCCTTAGTGTTACTCACAATTTACTGTTTGATGGTGAAAAAGACTAAGACATCAGCGTTCTGCTATGCCCTCTCGGTGCATGTGAAGATATATCCAGTCACATATGCTATTCCAATGTATTTTATTCTTAATGGAGATTTTAATATGGAAACACAAAAAATAGAAACTGACAATAAAAGGAAAAAAAGAACTAACCATCAGAACTTTCTAATGAAGATTTTTTGGCCAAACAAATTTCGATTGCAGTTTGTGTTTGTCTCAGTGTTAACCTTTGTAATTTCAACATGGCTAGCATACTATTGGTAAGTACTGTACCCAGTATTGTTTATTATAAGACACAGTGAAATATGATCTCATACTGAAAATACTTAAAGGGGATATTTGAGATCTATGAATGAATCCTGGAGATTAAAACAACTTGTATGTGTTGCAAAACGCCCTAAATATCGAGCATAAAACAGGCAGTGAAGTAGGCTTCAAACATCCACTTTGCATGGTGTTATTTCGCCTCTAGTGAATACTGATAATTGAACCAATTCATTCTACATGTAGTACGACAATCGCATAGAAGTGCTTCTATGAATGACCTTGTTTACTGACAATTTAAAAGTGTGAAATGTGAGATGTTGTGCATATGAATGCCATAATGGTTCATTTTAAGTTTCTAAAAATCCCAAATGAAAATTCATGTTGTTGTAGCAAAAAAACTAACCTGAAAGTGAAGACACATACAGCGTTCTAGCTATAGTAAACAGCGAGTAAATAAATATTGTACAAGTTAAAACTAAATTAGAAATATGCTAACATCACTTGAACAGTACTCATTTCGCCCAACTTACCACTTTTGAATCAACCACTTATCACTTAATTTCTGACCACACTGTATTTTCGACCAGAAAACTACCGCAATATTTCTTGTTTTATTCCTCTCGCTCGCTTATTGATAAGACCAGTCGCTCGCCCAAACACTGACCACTGGCACAGGAGTGGTCAAAATTGGTGGTTTTAATGATACAGTTTGAGTATTACCGGTAACTATTATTAATAAATTTAGAAAAACTCTTTAAATCTATACCACTTTGTATCGTTCATGAACGCAACTTGAACTGTGTCCAATATTAAATAAATTGAATTTGCGTAATTGTTATGAAAGCGATATATTACTATGTTGAAATTTTAGAGCCAGTACAATATTGTGAACAAATTTGAGTAATTAGAAAAGCAGTGCACTAAACAATCTTGAAATATACAAGTTTGCGTAATTACAGCACTGTCGAAAATAATAACAATTTTACAAGATCAATGCGCGGAGCATGGAAGAAAAAGATTGATAAGGTAACGTGCCAGTTCAGTGCGTGACTTGGGGTCAAACTTCGGTCATGATTACTAGTAACCGTGCTTCGGTCAACAAACATTAGATGTCAGCATTGCCGTGCAGTAAGTTTTGCAATGAAGTTACTACAATTCTCAGTGTCTTAAATACAAATGTGTGTGACTTTGGAATGTTTTCATTTTGAATATTTATTGCATCATCAAAAAAGATATGTATCAAATAGAAACCAAAACGTAATTTATGCCACATGTTACCGACTAAAATAAATTACTTGTTATTTGGCAGATTATTGTTTTCCCTGAATGATTGACCTAAACAGATGTATCTTTTGTGTTACATGTAATTTGTTAGTCCCCGTTCGAACGCAGTCCGAAAACGGGGACTTATGTTATGACCTCCATGCGTGCGTGCGTCTGGCCGGACCTGTATCTTAGAATTGCCTGGACCATTCACCAATCACAATCAAACTTCATACATACATCATACATGATATTATACATATACACATTAATTTGTTTCACTGTATGATTCAAGATGGCTAAATGGCAGCAATTTTTGTTCTAAAAATCACCAAAATCAAGCATTTCTTGGCTGTTTACACGATGGATTTTGTTCAAACTTGGTATATACGTTGGACATTATAGGACCTTGATGCACATCATTTTGTTTTCAGATAAGATTCAAAATGGCCGACTGGTGGCCATTGTGTTCTAATAAATGTGGTTCTACTAGTAGTGCCATATCTCTGACTTGCTGTGACTGATTATGTTCAAATTTTAAATATTCATTATACATCATGTCATAGATATACACATATATTGGTTTGACGATCCTATTAAAAATGGCTGAATGGTGGCCATTTTTGTGTTAAAAAACATCAAATATCAAGCATTTCTGGATGGATTTTGTTCAAACTTGGTACATACATTACATTACACATACATTACACATTACGGGTTCCTGATGCACGTTATTTTTTCCGTACGACTTCGTCCGCAAATCTAATTGCTTTGATATTATATATACTACATTGGCATACAGGTAGACCTCTCTCCGATTTGTTCATTTCGTGATGATTTTGTTCTTAAATTATCTAATTTTAATTAATATTTTTGATAAAAAGTTATAAAAAGTCTGATTGCTTTAATACTATACATATTGTTCATTTCCGAATGATATCTTCTGTTCTTTAATTGCAATGTGCATTGCTAACAGCGGAGCAATCTCAGCCGACAGGCTGCTAGTTTTTTAGATCAGATTCAGAATGGCTGACTAGTAGCCATTTTGTTTTAATGAAAGGGCTTCTAGAGCCATATCTCTGACATGCTTTGACTGACTATGTTCACATTTCATTATACATGTATTTAAATAATGCTGTTCCAGAGCAATATCTCTCAATACTCTCAGATACAAATGTTAATCATTTAAATGTTAAACAATCATCATATTCATATTCCTGACATGTTTATATTCCCGCTATATTACTGTAAACAAAATTATACATCTTAAATTTGATAACTAACAGGGACTGTGCCATGCATGGCTTGTTATTTTCTTTACTTGACAGGTATGGATTCAAAGCTATACAAGAAACCTATCTGTACCACATCACTAGAAAAGATATTCGTCATAACTTCTCTGTATACTTCTACATGTTATATTTGACTGCACAGTTGGACATTTCGTCATTTCTGGGAATTCTTAGTTTTCTCCCACAGTTAATTCTGCTTGTGGTGGCATCTTTGAAATATTATGAAGACATTCCATTCTGCTGTTTTGTTCATACTTTCATATTTGTTACTTTTAACAAAGTGTGCACTTCTCAGGTAGGTATTCTTAATGACTCCGATAATAAAATCACTGTCAACAAATCAAATCCCTTCTCTTCATTTGTATGAATATTTATAAACTCCAATGACAGTTGATTCCAACCAGCCAATCAATGAGCACAGGTTGCAATGACATCATTTAAAAATGTTCAGTGTTAAATTGTGAATTTTCTAAATATTTATTGAAATTTGATTTTTGTTATCAGTAAACCCATTCAGTTACCGGTATTGATAATTCAACAGGCTTCAATCATAAAAAAAATGTTGCACTATTTTAAAAAATCATGCAGTCATATAGCACTAATACATATTGGTAGTAATACTGACAGAAAAATATTCTCTCTAAAAGTAAACAGTATATTTACAAAGAATGTACATATTTTTTGAGATAAATAAATAAATTTTTCTAATTAACACAACTAATTTCAATCAGCAAACTAGGTAATTATATATTCCGAGAATATTGTTCACACTGTTGAACTGATGGCAGTGTTGTGTATAGCGATAGAGTGACACGGTTTTTTTGCAGCTCCTGAAAACTTCTGATTTCACTTCATTAGTATACACTCTAACTACTTTGAAGCCTGGAAATGAAATGCAATGACTGTGGCACAACTAGAAGCGTCTGTCTTGGCCAAGGAGACCTTGAACTTTGTAGGAAATGTGAGTTGAAGCGTTTTCCGAAAGATGCCTGTA
This sequence comes from Saccoglossus kowalevskii, assembly GCF_978046115.1. Classification (NCBI taxonomy): domain Eukaryota; kingdom Metazoa; phylum Hemichordata; class Enteropneusta; family Harrimaniidae; genus Saccoglossus; species Saccoglossus kowalevskii. The sequence goes on along the minus strand of NC_140646.1, from coordinate 1,370,622 downwards.
CTGGATCACCCAAGATGGCCGATGAAGGACACCAACACCAGCTTAAAGACATCATACCTACCCTGGAGGCTCTTGGCCGTAAAACCGACCATATACCATCATTGAAAAGGAAGGTTAGTGAATTACAGAAATCCGTTGATTACATCGACAATTTTTTTGAAGAGTACAAGGCACGCATGGAGGAAATTGTTAAAGAAAATCATGAGTTAAAAGCCAAACTCGAAACAGTACAAACCAACTTAGGTTCAGCCACTACTGAATTACAAGAATTACAACAATACACAAGGCGCAACAATCTGGAGATACATGGCATCCAGCAACAGCCAAATGAAGATACAGATAAGTTGGTTGTGCAAGTCGCGGACTCTGACGACATTGACGTAAGCCATCGCTTACCAGCAAAAACAGGCCCACGACCAGCACCTATTAAATAAATCATCAAAGGACATGAATATAGACCGCATTACAACAAATACCGTTTATATCAACGAGAACCTAACAGCTGCCAACAAACACCTCTTTCACAATGCGAACGTGGTCAGAAAACAGTGTGGATGGAAGTTTATATGGACAGTCGGCAGTAAGATTTATGTACGACGATGTGAGGGAACTAGTGCTCTAAGGATAACATCACTTAAAGATATTGAACGTATTCAACAACCGTCGACTGATGTTATCACCGCCGACTGCTAATACACATAAATATAATAAACGTTTAAGTCACAACCTGAACTATTATGGATACACAAAATGACAATGCCATCGTTAAGTATAACTGTAATTCTTACTCAGTTGACCAATTCAATTCACATTCTATCTTTTCAAATTTCTCGCATAATTTAATTCATTTTAATATCAGATCTTTATCTAAACATTTTGAGGAACTTATTGCTTTTTTGAGTGTCATAAAACATAATTTTCTTTTTCTTGGCCTGACCGAAACATGGCTGAATACAAACTCTAACTGCTCTCAATATAATTTATCATCTTATAATTTAATTACATGTAACCGTGACATTTCAAAAGGCGGAGACGTAGCACTGTATTTTCACGAATCCTTGACTTTTACCCGTATTAACACATTCAAAATTATGCACTGTGAATCGATCTTTGTGGAAACCCACATAAACAACAAAAAGATTATCATAAGTACCGTAAACCTAACACTCCATATCATGAATATTTTGACAGTTTAGAGCTATGTCTACACCAGTTGTCAGCCAAGGCTATTGATTCTATTATACTTGGCGACGTGAACATTGACACGTCTGTTGATTCCCCACCTGCCACTCACTACAACACTATTCTCAATTCGTACAATTTTTTCCAAATTATCAGCACACCTACTAGGGTCACTGATACTTCTAGTACTGCAATTGATCACGTTCTTACGAATGCATTCACACAGATATTAGCGACCATTTTCCCCTTATTGTAATTTTAAAAATTGTCAGCACGCTTTTAAAAAAGAGGATACGGTCTTGAAGTATGACTATACTAATTACAACCAATCCATGTTTATTGCAGACTTGAACGAGATATCTTGGCAGCCAGTGTATGATCACTCCGACCCTAGTGATGCATATAATACATTTTATGACTTATTTTATACGGTTTTGTGTAAGCATTTGCAGGTCAAATTAAACAAAAGGAAATTAAAACATCCATCTAAAGCATGGTTGTCAAAAGGTATAATTAAATCAGTTCAAGCCAACCACAAATTATTTGCCAAGATGAAAAAAAATCCTGGCAACTTTGAAAAGCAAACGAAATATAGAACATATAGAAACCTTTTGACTAAACTCCTCAAGTCAGCAAAGAAACGCTATTATTCAAATAAATTCAAGTCCGCGCATGGCAATACTAACACAACTTGGCGAGTAATAAATAATATTTTAAATAAATCAACTAAAACATCACCACGTACTTTAAATTCATTTAGTCAGTTGCCCTGTGAAAAAATCCTGACAGAAACAACAGATATTGTTGAAGAGTTTAACCATTTTTTCACCAATATCGGATCAAAACTCGGGGATAACATTACTGCCCCGGGTGACTTTACTGAATATTTAACTGGCAATTATCGTGACTCTTTTTATTTTCGTCCTGTGAATGAGAGCGATATATTCAATGAAATCACTGCCCTAGATCCTGGGAAATCAGTAGGACATGATGGTGTCCCCCCTAAAATTGTCTAGCATGCTAGCCATATCATTTCTCACCCCCTTGCCCACATTATCAATTGTTCAATTCGCCAAGGTATATTTCCTAATGCTCTTAAAATAGCGAAGGTCATTCCCATTTATAAAAAAGGTTCCGCAAATGATGTCAACAACTACCGCCCAATATCCATTCTACCTATTTTTAGCAAAGTATTCGAATCAATCCATACTCATTGATACTCAATTTGGCTTCTGTAAAAAACACAGTACAAAACTTGCCTTGGCTGACCTGGTGTCCGACATAGCTGACAAACTGGACCTCTGCCATATCACCTTTGGTATTTTTATTGATCTCAAAAAAGCCTTTGACACCATTAATCATGAAATACTGTGCTGCAAACTAGAACACTATGGTATTAGAGGTCTTCCTCTATTATGGTTTAAAAACTACTTTTGTAATCGCCAACAATTTGTATGTATTGAAAACACTTCATCTTTGCCACGACCTATTACCTGCAGGGTTCCGCAAGGGTCGATTCTAGGCCCAATCTTATTTTTATTATATATTAATGATATAGCCAACTCTACCAATTCCTTTCATTTTCGCCTATTTGCAGATGATACTAACCTATTTAAATTTATTCAAAACAATAAAATCAATCTCTCAGAAATTGATAATGATTTTCAAAGGGTTCGTGAATGGTGCAGTGCTTACAAACTTACTATTAATTTTGAAAAAACAAATTACATGATAATTTAAACACCACAACGATCGGTCACTACTGAGGGCAGCCTGGAAATTAACGGGTCACCGATAGAGGGCGTATATGTTGTCAATTACCTTGGCGTCTCCATTGACCAGAATATGTCATGGAAAGCCCACATTGATAAAATTTGCAAAGTTATGGCACCAAAAATTGGATTAATTTCACAACTACGTCATTTTGTACCTAGGAATATCCTAATTCTCTTATACAATTCCTTAATTCTACAACACATTACATATTGCCTGGAAATCTGGGGTAATACATATGCTACTCTACTGCAACCAATATATCTCTTACAGAAAAAAATAGTACGCCTCATCACTTTCTCTGATTCGTATTCCCATGCTGCTCCTCTTTTCAAAAAACTAAGAATACTAGACATTTTTTCACTCTGCAAGTTACAAACCTGTTTATTTGTCTTTGATCTCGGCAATAAATATTTTGTACATGATATTTACAACTATTTGGATCATTTGTCCCATAATTATCAAACCCGTTTAGCATGTAGCTTGAACTACTATACTCCAAAACTGAATCTTACACTCAACCAACACAGTCTTAAATACTCTGCAACAAAACATTGGAACTCTTTGCCTGATGCATTTAAAACCATCACTAAGAGACGTATATTTAAAGCAAAATTAAAAAACTATCTCGTAAAAATTTGATTTGTAATATTTTTTCTCTTTCTTTCTTTATTTGGAGATTTGTGTGATTAAACTATGAAATTATATATACAGGGGTTACGGACTCTACTAGTTCTGATGAACTACATCTGTAATCCCCACCAAAAAAAAGAAAAGTTATCTAAGTAGAATTCGTTATTTATTTATTTGTTTATTTATTTATTTAATTATTTATTTATTTATTTATTTATTTATTTATTTATTTATATGCATTTACTACCTGTGCAACTTCTACCTTTACCGTTGTTTTTTTGATAAAATAAATTTCATTCATTCATTCATTCACTTGACCCTTGAATCCTGTCCAAATATAGCCTGCAGATTGTTCTATATGCACTTTCACCAGTCTTCTTGATTGTATTCCTGTTTATTGTTAGCTCCCATGTGTGCAAAGCTTGGTTTGGTTTGGTTTAGTATGTCTGTCTGTCTGAGTTAGCAAAAATCTTGAAAACTGAAATTGTTACAATTTTAGTACATTGGAGTATTACGCATGCAAAAATGATTAGTTTAGGGACCATGTACATGCATAATAAGTAGCTAATTTGCTTATTAATTATTTCATTTCAGCCTGTTTCAGCAAACTTCAAAGAGAATTTTGATCAAATTTGGTTTTAAGGTACCTTGGGGTGACACGATTAGTTTTGGGGCCAAGTCCATGCATATTAAGTAGCTAATTTGTATATGTATTACTAGTATCTCATTTCAGCCTGTGTAAGCAAAATGTCAAAAACTTCCTAGTAAATTTTGATCAAATTAAGTACATTACAGTAAATTAAGTAATTAGGTACCTTGGGATAGTGTGCAGAGATGATTAGCTTTAGGGCCATGTCTATGCCTATTTGCATATTGGGGGTATCTTGCATATTATTATGTCTGTAATAATAATAATAATAATAAAGAGTATTTATATTGCGCTTAACCTAAATTAGCTCTAAGCACATAACAAAAAAGTAAATTTCAATTCAAATCAAATAGGTGAGTCTTCAACCTATTACAAAAAGAGTCATGAGAACTTGAGTGGCGGACATGATATGGTAGATTGTTCCAGGTAGCGGGGCCAATATAAGCAAATGTGCGTTCACTATATGTTTTGGTTGAATCGCATGTATATATAAGTATATAGTTGAAGTAGTTGTGATATGTATGATGGACCGGTGGCAGCTATGGAATCGTAACAAATAGTTCCAACTTTATAATGTATAAAAGATGTAATTGGTAACCAGTGCAGTGATTTTAGGAGTGGACTGACAAGATCCGATTTCTTTGATTTACAAATTAACCGGGCAGCTGCGTTTTGAACACGTTGTAGTTTGTTTGTGATAGTGAGAGGACAGCCGACCAGTAGACTATTACAATAATCTAGACAAGAGAGTACAAATGTCTTGGTAGCATCAGGGGTCAAATAATGGCGAATCAAACTTATTTGTCTTAGCTGAATGTATGCCGCCTTACACACATTTCTGACATGTTGAGACTGCTGTCTAATGTAACACCAAGATTTTTGACTGAAGTTACAAAAGGTATATGTGAACTGCCAACAGTAATTGAAGATGAAAATGAGCAATATTTAAAAAACTTCAGAATAAATTTTGATCAGATTTGCTTTATATACTGTTGGGAATTTTTATTTTCTAGATATGTTTTTATAAACAATATTGATTGCATATTTCATATTTACACATTTGTTTCATATGCAGTATTTTCTGTGGTATCTATGTTTATTGCCTTTGGTAATACCAACACTTCAGATGAAGATTCGCACAGCTCTAATGTTGATTGCATCATGGTTCTTTGGCCAGGTGAGACTTATAAATAATTTTTTGTCATACGTCAATGTGTACATTTGTATTCAGCATATTCTGATATGACTAGACTTGGTTCCAGTTCATCGCCTCTGTGTTACTGCGAGTCCGCCATAGATGCTCGTGAGTCATTTTAAGGTGTGAAAATAAACAATATTATCGAAAGTAAGTCATCAACAGTGAGTTGAATACTATTTTATGATCAAAGTGAAATCGGGAAGTATAATGTAATCCTGCTATGTTTCAAACAATTACATTTGAGGGCAGCATACAAAAGATAGTTGCGATGCAAGGTGAGGCAGGATACAGCTATGTCCTATCCTATCCTATCCTAAATGGCAATTTAATGCGCTATCTTGGTCGAACACAAGCACCTGAGGACCTTAACCAAGGTTCCCCCAAAGTCGCATTAGTGAATGAATTTCGGCCAGTGGAATTGGCCTTCCCATTGAGTCTGTGGCACACTCGCCCAGGGTAGGCGTTGACCCTTTTGATGTTCAGCCTAAGGTAGGATTTGAACTTGGGTCTACCGATCATGAGTCTGATGCGACAACCCCTATGCTACCTGTGACCGGTTCATTGATTAGATCGTAGCAATTACTGTTCTCATGAAATTCATATGGCCAGGAATATTTGACTCGTGATTTAAAAATTAATTTTTCTAATTCCTAGATTATATCATTGTCTTCTAGGCTTTGTGGTTGCTGCCAGCATTTTATCTGGAAATGGAAGGGTACAATACATTCATCTCTATCTTCTTAGCTGGCATTGCCTTCTTTATCATTAACATATTTATTCTGAACACAGTGATCAGAGCTTATATTCCATCACCGTTATTTCGAGGAGGAAGATTGACAACACTCACATACAGGAAGGAACAAATGGAATGATGCATTGTGGTAATTCAGAAGCATTATAAAAAATAGAAGTGGTGATTATTGATCAGTACGAATATATTTTACGACAGGAAGATCATACAATAAATATTGGGGTTACCGATATTTTATGTGAATTATTTTGATTTCATTAGAGTTTATTATTTTTCATATTTATTTCCATCCGAAAAATATAATAAATATAAATAAAGCTAATATAATATTGGCATCACCGTTTTACATGAAAACCAAACGATCAAGATTTTGTTTGGGAAAGCAAAACAATGGATTATGAAAGCGTATGAGTAAACCAAATAGAGATGTGTATAATACAAAAAAACAATGAAATACAAATTTTCTTTAAAGGCAACTAAATTGTCTGGGAAGTCTAGCAAGTTACTTGTTGCAGAGGAAAGCATGGGAAGGCCTGTAGTCATGAAAGGTTTTGAATGGAAAGGCAAAATATTTATAAGGAGATGATAGAATTTGGAATATGATAACATAGTCTGTGAGGACAGAGAAGACAGGAGCATTCAATGCAAAGTGTGGGAAATGCATCGTGAAGTAATTGAGTAAGCAAAACAAGTTTAAATTGGAAGTACATATCAATACAACAAAGTTGTACCAGTATAGGCAGGAAGACAAAACATGGACTGAAAAGCAAAACAAGTTTATTGGAAAACTGGGTTACCCTCCCAGCAGCCTTTCAGATAAAGCAAGAAAGTTAACTCTTAACGGGAAAGATAAACCACAAAAAGGCAAAAAAGTGGCCTGGGGGATTGAGAGTGTGGTAAATATTGCTTGAGGGCAAAAATGAATTTGAGAAGCAGGATATACCATAAAATCTGTATTAGAAGCCGCACCCATTATTTTTGAACAATGAGGCCCAAAAATTCATCATTTCTCGTACGTGTAGGTGCTCTAATAGAAGCCGCATCCTCTCTGCTGCATTGTACCATTTCAATAGAAGTTGCGGATTCTAATACTGATTTCACAGTAGTCTAAAAAGGAGAGTGAAGGTGGGAAAGTTGTAATAGTAAAGTAAGTAACTTTATTGATTTTGTATCCTTATTGGGATCTTGAAAATAATACAATAAAGAATGTTGTTTAAATAAACAGCTAGTTAAAAAAGTAATAGGCAGGAACTTGGTAGGCAAACAACAGAACTTGTTAGCAGAATGCAGTAAAATTGTCTGGTTTTATAGGTTAGTTTTGCAAGAAATTAAGGATATCTAGGAATACAGCGACAATTGTTCTGAAATCATGCAATGTTTTCATGTTTTTGTCACATTTCAGTAAGGGCAGAAATTTTATCCAGCAAGGCATTCAGTGTGTTGATTTGAGAACTTCAAGTTTTGCCAAAAAAGGAAAAAAGCTGTTTAAGAAAACACAGTTGAGAATTGGATAACATTTATTGTCATGAATACATTACATTATTTTGTTGACAAATTACAGTATCAGTAATTGTAAATAAATTGCTGGAAACTAATGCTTGTAATTGTAAGGTCAATGAAATTATTTCAATTATTGACTTTGTTATATGACTCAAAGTACAAATAACTTCAAATTTTTACATAATTAAAATACTTTTCAAGTCACCAATTATTCTGCTAGTAATTGAAGGTGATGTATCTACACAAACTTGCGTGTACATATAAACACTGAACTCTATACTTGATTTGTGATCATGATGGTATTTCATAATCAGTAACATCAACAGTTTATGATCATTAATATAACATACAAAATGGTCAATACAGTTAACAATTGATCTTTCTATTAATCTACTTTTTGCAAAGCACCTCCCACTAACTATTGTAATTATGAAATGACAAATTTAGTTTGTTTGGCAACAAATCCCAAGATATTGGAATACTGAAGCAAGCCTGCACTTGACGGAAACAAGATGGTGGTTTTTTATAACCAATTCAAACACTTATCATTGGTGTAACTATGCATTTAATTTGCATGTGCATTTAGATGTTTGCAACAATACATTCATTTCATAGGAGAAGGATCGTGTTAGATATGGTTTCCCATGAACTAACAAATACATGAAAATAAAGAGTACATTGTTACTACTTCTACACATACGAGGTGGTTGTATTTTAAGTTTTATGAAACATTCAATAGACTTGAGATCATTACTAGGATGATTCTTGTAGTGAAGCCTTCAGTGCAGCCTGTAACATTTCATCATCATCTTCTTCATAATCCTAGGAATGTAAATAAATGTTTGTTTTATTTATTGTTAATAATTACAGATATATTGCAAGTACAATGTACAATAATGAATTATTATGACACAATTTCTGACAGAAGCACTGTAATTCTATTTGCGTATGCGTAAAAATGGGCAAGAGTAGGACAAAAATATAACGAGCAGCCTGACGACTGAGATAGCTCTGCTGTTAGCAATGCACATTTCAATTAATCAAAAATATCATTAGAAAATGAACAATATGTATAGTATCAAAGCAATCAGACTTACTGTTTTCAACAAGAATTTGAAAATATTACTATTTACTGATAATGCCAAAAATAATCATTATCAAAGAAAGCTTAGAAAGAACTCCTGTGTGCTGAGAGTATTGGAGACACATTAAAAATTAATTCAAAATTACTTATACTTGAGATATTGATGGAAACGCAGAAAACTAATTATACAAATAAGGTAACTAATATGAACAGATTTAAGTGTAAAACTAATAAGGTCTGCACAATGTACCAAGTTTCATTGAAATGTGATTAGAACCAACAAATTATTAATTATTATGCTAATTAGATAATTAATATAAACAGATTTTAACCCAAAATTAATCAGGCTGTCTATTGTCCTAGAGCATTTATGTACCAAGTTTTATTCAAATGTGATGATCAATACTTGAGATATCAGTATTAATTAATTATGTTAATTAGGTGGTTAAGAAGCATAAATATTTACCAAAAACTAATATGGTGTATAGTCCTAGGTTCATTGAAATGTGATGGGTACTCTTTAAAAGTTTCATTAAAATCCAATGAGTGTTTTTTTAGATAGTGCAACAGCCATAAAACAGCAAAAAATTAACTAATTATGCAAATTAGGTAATTAATATGCACAATTATTTATCCCCAAATTAATCAGATCTCTGCATAGTCCTAGAAGAGCTATGTCGCAAGTCTCATTGAAATGTGATGATTAGTACCTGAGATACATTTGTATCAGGTGAAAAGCTAAAAATTAACTAATTATGCTAATAAGGTGATTAATATGCACAAATATTTACCCAAAAACTGATTAGGGGTCTGCACAGTCCTCAAGTAACTATGTACCAAATTTCATTGAAACGTGATCATTACTACTCGAAATATCAAAAGATGAAAATTAATTAATTATGCAAATTAGGTAATTAATATGTACTGATATTACCCTAAAAACTATCAGGTCTATCTATGTAAGTTTAATTAAAATGTGATGATTAGTACTTGAAATATCAGTGGAATTCAAAGCCGGAAATTGATTAATCATTATGCAAATTAGGTAATTAATATAAACAGGTTTTTACCAAAAACTAATCAAATCTGCGCATTAGTTCAGAGTATCCATGTGCCAAGTTTCATCGAAATCCAATGAGTGGTTCTTCAAATATCAGTGGAACAGTCATCGAACAGCTTAAAATCAGTTAATTATTATGCAAATTAGGTAATTAATATTCATAGATTTTTACCCAAAACTAATCAAATCTGCGCACTAGTTCAGAGCATCCATGTGCCAAGTTTCATCAAAATCCAATGAGTGGTTCTTCAGATATCAGTGGAACAGTCATGGAACAGCTAAAAATCAGCTAATTATCATGCAAATTAAGTAATTAATATTCATGAATTTTTACCAAAACCTAATCAACTCTGCGTATTATCCCAGAGCATCTATGTACTAAGTTTCACCAAAATTTGATTAGTGGTTTTTGAGATAACGATGGAACAAAAAAAGTGACATACATACAGACATACATACAGACAGGGTAACTGCAAAGACTCCCTTTTGTGCTTCGCACACGGGAGTCAAAAATTAGATAATTGAAGATATCATCACAAAATGAACAAATCTGAGAGAGGTCCAAAGGTAGTACCTATATATGTAATAACAACGCAATCTGACTTGCGATTTTTAACAAGAAATCGAAAATATCACTTTTTACCAAAAATGACAAAAATATTCACCAAAATTAGAGAATTGAAGATATCATCACGAAATGAATAAATCTGAGATAGGTCCACATGTAGTGCCTATATACATAATATCAAAGCAATCGAACTTGCGGTTTTTAACAAGAAGTCGAAAATATTACATTTACCAAAAATGACAAAAATATTCACCAAAATTAGAGAATTGAAGATATCATCATGAAATGAACAAATCTGAGAGAGGTCCACATGTAGTACCTATATATGTAATATCAAAGCAATTGGACTTGCGTTTTTTAACAAGAAGTCGAAAATATTACATTTACCAAAAATGACAAAAATATTCACCAATATTAGAGAATTAAAGATATCATTACAAAATGAACAAATCTGAGAGAGGTCCACATGTAGTACCTATATTATGTAATATCAAAGCAATTGGACTTGCGGTTATAACAAGAAGTCGATTGGATTAACAGTTCAAGAATCAGGAATTGTCTTTTTGTCTTTTTTGAAATAATTGGGTATATATCATTCCCCAAAAAATTACCGGTAATGTTAGATTCTTGAAGCGGTGGACTGCATGCTGTGTTTACATAATATATAGGGTACATTTTATAGTAGTAGTCAACTACTGGATGGGTTGGTGGCAAAATTCTTTATTTAAATACCCTGCAAAATGATAACCAATGAGTTAATTTTAAACTATTATACTGGATAAAACCACAGTCCTTATCATGAACTGTGCTAAAAAATATTGTAGAAAAGGATTTTACAAAATCATCCCAAAAATAATATGATGAATGGACGTCAAAAAAAAAGGAAATAGAAATGCTTCTGATATTTCACTTACCACATATGTCTCATACTCAAACTTATGTCTTAAGTTAAGATGGCTGATAAAATTGGAACTTCTTAAATTTGAATCACCCCATGGCATTGAGGCACAGATCGGACATACCTATGATAATATAAAGTAAAACATGGATGTGTAAATCAGATTTGATATCAGTAGCCTATAGTCATTTGTGAGTCCATTTTACTATAAATTATGGCATTTTTCAGTGAGAATTTTATTGAATTAAAAAAATTAATTATTTGTGAAGCAAGAGTTAGTGTGGTTTACCATATACCTTGTATTGCCAGGCCTTGTAACGCTATGAGAACCGTGCTATAATTTGCAAAATCATTCCTGGCTCTGTTTGATCATATTTGGAAAAACATATTTTTGATTCAAACTCAAATTAATATGCATTTGAGTGATTACACATCTGGTTCAAAAGAGTTAGATAATAGCAACTGAATGTTAGAAAGCTGGCGTGTCTTGTTGATGTTGTAGTATCAAAACACACAGAAATCAAACTGGAATGTTTGAATAAATTGTAGAAATAACATTAATAACTGACTTCACGGTTACTAAAAAAGTAACTGTGCTGACATAAATGAACCAGTGCCTCACAACAATTGCATTATTTTGTATGGAAATTATACGGCATATGATACAACCTTTATGGATTGGAATCACTGCTCGTATAGGGGTTTACGTTACGACAAAATCACAAAGACAGTTGCAAGTTCCCGTCTTTTCATTCACTAGTTCTTTTATTCGAGGGATAATTTTGCTCTATTAAAATTGAAGCATAATTTGAAATATTTTAAAATTTTCCACATTTTGTACTAGTCTCGTCCTAATAATATGCCATACACAATACAAGTTTATAACTTACCACTGATGATAGAACATTAGCGTGTTCATCGTTACAATGCTTGACCAGTGATGCTGAATCAAAATTCTTTAAATGACAGATCGGACATGCAAATGTTGATCGGTTAGGAAGATCGCTGGATAAAATGGAAAGCATACATCATGAGGGTGTATTATAGACATTCTCATCTAGTTTGGCAAAGTGGTAGATTTATGATATGCAAATTAGGTATTTTATAAATTAACACACTAGTTGTCCGCAGGGATATAAACAAAGAATTTTGCCACCAAGCTGGAGAGAACCCTATATAATCAACCTTTCATGTAGATATGGTGATTTTAAAGAATATATATTGTATTTGCTGTATTAAAAACACAGTTCTGAAAAGCATGCATAAACCAAAAATGTTTTTACTGGATACTGCATCATTAAAATATGAATTATTTTGACCATAGATACACCTCATTTACATCAACTAATGCCCTACTATGAGAGCAAATATGGCGCATCATGCACACCATTCCAAGTACAATATAAAGATGACATTTATGAAATGGTACACATTTCTGCATAATATATGATAGATTGTAAATTATTTATTCACGGTGTTCAAACAAAATTTTCCTCATGACATGCATAAACATAAATACAGGTATGTGGCAAAAAATTGCTTTACTAGTAAAACAATGAATATATATCATAACATTACATCAAAACAGACATAATTAGAAAACATTGCTCAGCATTGATGACTTTGACACCATGTTGTTGAAAGGATGGAAGTTCATCACAACCATATACAAATGCCACGAGTGACCTGATGGGTGGATAACTTCTTTGATTGGATAACTGCTTGACGCCGAGCCAGTACAAGCCCCACAGATTGACTAAGTTCTCCGTTACGAAGCTTTACATTTCTGTTGCATCTAAATTAATTCAACAATGAAATGAAAACAAGAGTACCTAGTTTTATGAATGTCTATTTGGGCGTAATTAGAATGTCAAAATTTTATTTTTTGGCAGATCTGGGTATTTTCTACAAATTGGAACAAAACATGTGTGTGCATGAATTCTCATTTAAAACTGCTAGATACCATGATGGCAAATATTACATCTGTTGGTGTCTATTGTTATTCAGGCAAAAAAAGGTTAATATTTTTTGAATGATTCTATTAATTAATGCACAAAAAAAAAAACATTTGTACCCTATTAAATCTCACTTTTCAAAAAGTAATTATTGTTACTACAGATTATTAACAGGGTTTTTACAGTATACCATATGTATGGTATAGCTACAGACTTGATATAAATAAATGACAAAAGTATACTTACTTAGGAATCTGTTGGGACGTCTCAGCTACTGGACTAAATTTTATATTGGGGGAATCCTTCACTTTAACACAGGTAGAATTATGGGACCTTAGTTTAGAATACATCATCTGAGAAAGACAATTAAAATAGTTACTGACAGTAATAAATATAGAAGCCATCTTTTTTCTGAAGAGTCAATGTTTCCTTGAAAACCATTTCCTCAACTGATATTTTTTGTCCATTTGGTTGAATGGCCATTTTGTTTTGGTATCCAAAGGTAAATTTAAACCAGAATTAAAAGAATAATTGTTTAAAATCACATCTTTTAAAAAAAAAAAAAATTGTCCTTAAAGCAGGAAAACATGTGAGTTTTGAAAGCAAGCTAAGCTAGCCTCAGCTAGCTAAATGGACTGTAAGGTGACACAAAAATGTACATACTACTGTTCCACAGCCTTTACAAGTAGTTTGAGTAGACGACATCCTGCGGTCTACTTCATTATTTCTCACTTTCCCTTTACAATCAAATGCTGCCCTGCAGACTGGGCACTGTGGTGCTGCAGTCGCTATGCATGGTTTTAGACATTCTCGACAGAACCTGTACAAAAAAAAATAATCATGATACAGACAACTGAAGTACCAAAATCACTTGTGACATTGTGCACATCAATAATGTTGAGGTACAATGGTGGCATAATTTCATTTTATAAGGTGGTTCTCGGGTATACGCCCACCTTTACTTATGACCAGGAAGTATGGTATAAATTGTATGTTTTGAATATCAGAAATGTAACGTTCTCACCTAAAAGTTTTAGATCATTACAAAATGTGCAAACAGGTAAAGGCAAACAATAACTGAGAGAAAAAGGCTTTCTATACAGGGCTTTGACTGGTAGATTATCCATTTGTGATGAGTAAACACAATGCCATATCAAAATAATTTCACAGGGATAACAACCTCTAATTAAGTATTTTTAAGATACGGGTATGCAAGTGTGAAATTTAAAAATGTTATACTAACGTGTGTCCACATGTAATTGTGACAGGTTTGCGGTATACTTCCAGACAAATCGAGCAAATAAAATTGTCATCCACCTTAGGTGGTACCAAACTCTCGCTGCGTGTAGCCATTCTGAACATTTGGTTGGGAAGAAAGTTGTCAAACTAGTAGTACCACTAGTAAGCTATGTCAAGGACAAGGCTAGATATTCGTCTTTACACGGTACATACAATCGTGTCCTCGACTATCGATAACTTTTCTCTTCTCCGATCTGCTGTCTCCTGCCTCGACAGGATAATAATGTAATGAGTTAAATATAATAATATAACGGTTGACCAATAAATAATAATATTAAAAAGGTTACTTCCGGGTACAGAAGGTGTGTAATAGTTGGCCAAACACAAATATAAATTCCCAAACCGACCAGAAAACACGATCTTCGAGAATAATGAAAACTGTAGATCCCCAAATTGCCCTAGAAAATAGATACATGTTTACCATGCGACATTAAAGTTTGTACGCAGTACGCGTTCTCGACATTTTGAAGGATTTCAGAGCTCGTATTGGCATTCGCAGCACACGATTCCCAAAACGTGAGTTTCCGATTTGTTTCTTTTTAAACTGTTTTGTGGAGAATAAAATAACATCGGAATGAGCGGATTAACTTAAAGAATTTGTGTCATTGTTTGACGAGAGGAATGCTTATTAGGAGTTGAGTCGAGCCGATACCGAATACACAGACTAGATATACCACCTTACCGAACAGCGGGAATTTTGAAATCACTTCCTGTTTACGTCAGCTGTTGTCGAATGCTAACCAACATCGCTCAAGTATTTCTTATCCTGAATCAAATTATTTGGACATGGATATGCCAACGATACACATGTGCACCCACGTGAGTAAATTAATTAAAGTCGTATTATTCCTAGTCGAATTATAATTTGTGTGTTTGCGAAATTCACTACAACATAATTTCATTTCATGTCTGAACTTGTAAGCGAAGATCAGACATCTTCTTGAAATTGCTAAAGAAAACGAAATTAGCGACATTATAAACAAAATTGATTCAAACAATTGTGATGATGTTGTTACAGAATTTAGTGCTTTGCTGTCATCAGTCGCGGACAAAACTGTCAAAAAAAATAACACCCAAAATTAGAAAAAAGAAAAAAAGAGAAACCAAATTATGGTTTGATAGAGAATGCTGGGAAATTCGAAATGAACTTAAAACTGCTGGCAAGTTGTTTCAGCAATATCCCCTTGATCCGTTCACTAGGGGAAAATACTTTGTCATGAAAAAAAAAATATAAAAAATTAATGAAAAGGAAAAAATATGACTTAAAACAGCACCAGTTATCAAAGTTAAGTGATTCGGAAGGTGAACCATCAACATTTTGGAAGCTGTTACGAGACTTAAACTCAGATTGTTTAGATAACAATAACAATTCAATTGAGCCCAATGAATGGCTGTCTTACTTTAAAAAGCTTTTAAACAATAACAGCCTATCAACTGATTTAGAAACAAATTGCCCTAATAAAAACAATTTAAATGAAATTAGTCAAACTGATTGGACTGTTGAAAACAAAACAAACAGCAACAATGATTTAAATGCCCAAATCACTATACCTGAAATCAAAAAAGCAATTAATCAACTTAAACTAAATAAAACATCAGGGGAGACGAGCTCTGTAATGAAATGTTTAAATATGGAGAATTCTACATTCTTGAAGGGCTTCAAAAATTGTTTAGTCATATATATAATTCAGGTATTTTTCCAGCCAGTTGGAACACGAGCTTAGTCGTTCCTATTCACAAGTCAGGCCAAGACAGTTCCTAATAACTATAGAGGGATTGCAGTTTCTAGCTGCTTAGGAAAACTGTTTACCAGTATCCTGAACACTAGGCTAATAGCATACTTGGACAAACAAAATATTATTTCAAAGCATCAATTCGATTTTAGGAAAAACTGCAGGACCACAGACAATCTCTTTATATTAAAAACAATTGTACAAAAATATCTCTATAATAATAGCCATTCAAAAGATATCATAACCTCAAAGTCTAACAAAATCTATGCTTGCTTCATAGATTTTAGAAAGGCGTTTGACAGTGTGTGGCATAATGGTCTCTACTTCAAACTCCATAAAAATGGCATATCAGGTAAAATGTTTGATATAATAAAAAACATGTATGAAAACAACAGATACAGAAGTAAAACAAAAGAGGGCTTAACTGAGAGCTTTAAATCAACATTTGTAGTCAGACAAGGGTGCAATCTTAGCCCTACTCTTTTTAACATTTTCTTAAATGATCTACCTGACTGTTTCAACTCTGAAAACTGTGACTCCCCGGTTCTTGATAATTTAAAAGTAAGTTGTCTCCTATATGCAGATGATGTTGTCATTTTATCTAAATCTGCTAGGGGGCTACAAAACTGTT
The DNA here is from genome assembly GCF_978046115.1 of Saccoglossus kowalevskii. NCBI lineage: Eukaryota > Metazoa > Hemichordata > Enteropneusta > Harrimaniidae > Saccoglossus > Saccoglossus kowalevskii. Next base: position 1,353,708 of record NC_140646.1, on the reverse strand, counting down.
TAGACAACTCAAAAATATATACGTCAAAATGGCGCCTGGCTGTTAATACAGAGAAAACAAAGGTTATTGTATTCAATAAATCAAACAGAGCCCTGAGCAATAATATATTCTTCTTCGCTGAAAAAAAAATTGCCATTGTTAAGCAAATTAATTACCTGGGTATAACTATAAGTGCTAATGGCAAACATAAAGAGGGTATTAATAATTTAAAAAATAAAGGGATGAAAGCTCTCTTTGCTTTGAAATGCAAACTCGGTTATGACAACTCACTAAACATACCCCTCCAACTATCTTTATTTGACAAACTGGTAAGACCCATTATTGTATATGGTAGTGATGTTTGGGGTGATGAAAGCACAACTAAGTCTGTAATTGAGGATGTCCATCTTTCATTTTGTCGGTTCATTCTTGGTCTCTCAAAATTCACACCAAAAATGACTGTTTATGGTGAGCTAGGAAGGTACCCCATTGACTGTTTTATCAAGAAACAACGACTTAAATATTTCAACCGGGTAACAAACTCTGATAACACATTACTAAGAGAAGCCTACTTAGTAAATAAGAATGTAAAAAGTAAATGGTTTACAAGTGTAGAAACCCTCATGCAAGATATTGATGTTGTCACCATTGTAAACTCAAGTGAAAAAATAGTTAAGAAAAATTTAGACTTTATTCATAAAAAAATAAAAAAATCATTTGAGAACCAATGGATCTTAGACATGCATAATGATAATAGAAAACAAACCTTGGCTAAAAACAAACTAAGAACATACAGACTTTTCAAACAAGATTTAAAAATTGAAAATTACCTAATTAATATGCAGAACCATGGTCTTAGAAGGTTAATTGCAAAATTCAGGACAAGCAACCATGACCTTAAAATTGAGAAAGGCAGACATAATAATGTGCCGCTGGATAAAAGAACATGTGATATGTGCAGCCAAAATATAATTGAGGATGAGCAACATTTTGTAATGAAATGTCCAGCTTACAGTTACCATAGGGACAAATTTTTCCTGACTGCACAAAATAAAGTTCCAAATTTTGATAAAGAAAATAGTCAGAATAAATTCATTTTGATTATGGCAAACCATACACTAGCACCAGCCTTAGCTGTCTTCTTAAAAAACAGCTATGGAACAAAACAGCAACAACTATCAGTGTATTAGGCCACATTTTGTGTTCATTCTATATTCTGTATTCACCATTGGCTGCAAATTGTCTTTATTGTTTTTGATTTGTTTTATTTTTTAAGAAAAGTTTATGTTTTCTTTTTTAGATTGTAGTTTTTTTTTTTAATTTCTTTCTGTAAGACCCTTTTTATCCTTTCCTAAGGATTTTATGCGTCTAATAAAAAAATAAAAAAAATAAAATATACAGACTGAGAGACTGTGGTTTTTGACAGATTGTCTTACAGTATTGATTAGCATACATGTATAATTGTTGATAGTTTTATTTATTTTAATGGATGAAAATGAATACAATGCATCAAAACAAAATCAAGTGTGGCTTATAATTAATACTAAAAAAAACTCGATTCAACATGAAGCTGAATTGGTCATTATGGTTCATAATTTCATTGAAATTTGTTGGTATTTTTTCCTGCCTATTATTTATAAATATGAATGTTTCTTTGTTGGGCATAGACAGGGCAAGACATCAGACAAAATATTGTTCATCTGACTTCTACCTGCATGTAATGTATTACAGACAGGACATTTTCATTTGCTGGTAGCTATTTGTTCATAATGTTTAGACATACCGACCCTGGTCTCTTATAGTCCTGGTAAATCAAAGACGTTATGGCCCTGGTTTGGACGTTCCAGCCTCAAAACAGGTTGGTCTTTACAACCATGCTATAAATTATATTCAATATTTGTTCATATCTAATGGTAATATATTGTTGGCTTGATACATTGTCACATTTCGACTTCTGTTCTTGATTTATTCACACATTTCCTATGGAACACATTCCAACAAACCACAAAAATGCGGACCCTGATCAGAACTGAAATGTCAGAAACACGACTACAAGAACCAGTTTATTTTTTTATTTACTGATACAGTAGACCAATAACACTATGTTGTCTGCCTACATAAACTGCAACATTCTTTTCCTCTGTTGATTAACGTTCTCAATTCAATACATGACAAACAACAAATGTGCATTCGAACCCTGACTGAAACAGATTGTATAAGATATGTATTCTGTGTCAGAGGGCTGCACAGGTACACGTTCACAATGTTCACAATCACTCAGGGCCATACAAACATCTGTTGCATTGTGTCAAATCATGAATGTCCTGCAAAATATGAAAAATAAGTTGTGAATAGTCAAAAGATAGTCATACATTCGTTGTACATTTAATATATGTTAACATTAGATATAAACACATAAATATAATGAATTCAATATTTTTATTTACCAGGGCTGGAATGTCCTGACACCTCCAGTTTTAATTCTCAATGAATGGTTATTTTGACAAACAACTTTTGCGACTTTTATGACAATTCAAATTGAGTTTGATTGCCTCTCATGTGTCTACCATCTATTCTTTCAACTTTATTTTTGAGCATTGCAAGTTGCAACTTGTCAATAAATTGGCACTGGCTTAAGGCTTGTAATTCTTATAGTATTACTGATTGTATTATACTGATTATAGTATTACTGATAGACGCCGACTTTACATTTTCTTTACATTTTCGACTTCTTCTTAAAAATCACAAACTGTATAGCTGTGAAACTTCCTAGGGAGGTACCTTGGGTGGTTCTCTCTCAGTTTTGTTCATTTCGTGTGAATATGTTCAATTGTCGTATTTTTGGGGAAAACTGCTAATCTTATTGCTTTGTAACTTTATTTGTAGGTACCTTGGATGAATCTGTCAGATTTGGTAATTTCATGACGATATCTTCAAATCTCTAATTTTAGTGAACATTTGTGTAATTTTTCATAAAAAATGTTATTTTCAACTTCTTGTTGCAAACCTCTTACCTGATTGCTTTGTAAATTTATTTGTAGGTACCTTGGGTGGATCTCAGTCAGATTTGGTAATTTCATGACGATATCTGTCAACATCATCAATGCTCTAATTTTAGCAAATATTTTCATCATTTTTCATCAAAAAACATATTTTTGACTTGTCCTTCAAAACCAGTAGTCCAAATTCTTTGATACTTGTACACATGCAGCTTGGATAGACCTCTATTAGATTTGTCCATTTCGTAAAGATATCTTCAATTCTCTACTTTTAGTGAAATATTCTCTGCAAGAAAATCAAGAAAGTTGGTGTCTTGTGATATTAAAGCAGCAAGCAGCAAGTTTAAATTACTTCCTAGTCATTGCTTTCAGAGCATGCATCACAAACAGCGGAACTATATCAGCCGACAGGCTGCTAGTCTTTGATAATGTTGGCAGTGAAAGTACTGTAAATAACATTCTCCATTATGTTGTTGCTGTTGCTGCTTGTCATCAGCGTGAGCGTAAATTCGGCTTTACATTTACTGTGTGAGATGTTATCACACTTCATGTGTCAAAGGTGATGTGTAGAATACTCCAGTACATTGTATATTTAATATGTATGATACGTTTTAATGTTAAGATTCTTAGCTCAACAATTGAAAATAAATTTTCCTTTTCATTGAGATATTTAGCTTACAGAAGAAAATGAAAAAATCTCTAGAAAGTTGAAGAACTTAAAGAGAAAGAATAACAGTCTCGAAAAGCAGTTGACAGAAATTAACGATAAAGTGAAACTTGAGAAAGTGCTGAAACAATATGTGACAACAAGAGAGTATGTATTGAGTCTGTTAATATATCTACATTGACCTTAGGTCAAATAAAATAAATGGTGCATTTCTTGTATTCAAACTTGTTGCTTTTTGACCCTACTTCAATGTACTTGTAGTGTATTTTTTTGTAACCAAACTGAAAAGGGTGCTCACTTCCTGTTCCTAATTGTATTCTCGATCAGTTCAACAACTTATGAAGTACATGTACACTATAATTTAATATTCTTTTGAAAAATGCTCCCAAAATATACAAATAGCAGTTTGGATTAAGAACCTGCACAGCACCATCCTGTGGATGTTTATAAGCTGATCATATGCAAAGATCATAAGACAATGATACAAGTGCAAAAGTATATTATAAAAATGAATCCTATTTGGTTCTTCAATATTACCAGAAACACACTGCTGTATTTACGCTATCAGAAGCACAACCCCAATAGAAGCACATATAAACCAACAGTATTGTTCTAAATCGTGAAAAGTATTAATTATTCTGACCATAGACACACATCTGTCATTTATGTAAGTGTATGTGATACTAATAGATGAAATACAGTATTTATTTATAATATAAAAAATATAATGAAAAATGGACTATTAGAAAACTATTAAAAACTGTGAAAAATATTTGTTTTCCCTTCACTTAGTTTTGTGTTAATTTGTTCAGCACTGTGTGAAATATTTGTACCCTAAGTAAGACTTAGTTTTGTGTTAATTTGTTCAGCACTGTGTGAAAGTAAGACTTAGTTTTGTGTTAATTTGTTCAGCACTGTGTGAAAGTAAGACTTAGTTTTGTGTTAATTTGTTCAGCACTGTGTGAAAGTAAGACTAAAAAGGGCAAAATAGTGCACAAACTGCCAAATTTTGTTTTTTGTCCACTGAGTTTTGCATTTCAATTGAACTTTACAGCTCTGCAATGCAGACTGACCCACCTGGCTATCATCCATACTCAAGGCCAATCAAACAAGCAACCACACAGAAACAGGAAAAGCATGGTGAAGAAACGGCTAGAATTAATAAGTAAGTTTGATAGTTTTTCCTATCATTGTCAGAAACCCATGTATGTTGCCTTAATTATGACTCTGCCTTTCAACAAACATGTGATGGCTGAATAAATGAACCTTGGTTGACAAAGATGATTATCTTGTACATTTAAAGTGCCTGTGCAATGCCCACCCTCACGTTTCCCATTTTAGATCTGTGTCCCACTGAAATGGGCAGTTATTGATTTTTTTGCTGAAAATGATTACTCGTATCCAAGGAAATTTGAGATATTTCTCGTGTTGTAGCCACGCCCACCTATCCTGAAACGATCGACTGTTTCAGGATTTCCGACTCTCGCCGAAAGTGCGCCACCAAATGGCAAAATGTGAGAGGAAGTCATACCCCTGAGCCTAATAACACTGGTCATTCAGTATACTTTTAAATGATATACATTTTTCGGTCGGCTTTTTTTTTTGTCTATTTTTTTTTTTTTTTTTTTGAGAGAGAGAGTTTTTAGATGTTGTGTTATGGGCAGTTGCAGTGAAACGTATAGTCATAGTATAAGTATTCACACGTTTCTAATCGATCCGAAAGTGCGACATCAGTCATGGACCTTCCATGCATCAGTGGACGAAAGCCACTTAACCTCAGCTTCTTTTTTTTTTGGAAAAACTGTCCTCGTCCATGAAAAAAACAACTAGGTTTAAAGAGAAACGCCGACAACATAAACCTGGCGCAACACTTTTGAAAGAAATAGATTCCGGACCATAATCACCAAGGTGAATTTCAGAAGAGAGAGAGAAACGGCAAGTGTTTCAAATGAGTTGACTGTTTTTGCGATCTTGATTATCGTTTTATAGAGACCATTTAGTCCCTATTAAGTAAAGAGTAGCAATAATTTTGAAAGTGACACGAAAACGAAGCGTCGGACAAACAGGAAATTACACAGCCCTTACACACTGCTAATTGTTTTCATTTTCGAAGGCTAAAAGTTTCTGAATCGTTTGGTGATTGGTGTTGAATGTCGAATTCACACCTCTGTTCTTTTTTTACCTCCATGCTTGCAGCTTGATCTGCGTAATAATTTATGAAATAAGAATCCCGGCTTGGTCAATGTGTTTCCACTAAATAAAGTTTTAATATGATGTTATAATTATGACAATTACGCCATGGATCACGCTAACTCAAATCCACTCTGAATTTATCTGTATGTGTGTCGATCTCGATTATTTTTGTTATCCAATTAAACGCCGCTTTTAACGCACTTGCCCTCGTCGTGACCCGACGCGTTCACCTATTTCAACAAAATTTCAATTTATTTCCACACGGCTGTCATTTATTTAGTAACTGTGATTTGTCATTTTTTTAATTATTTTATAGTGATCACTATAGTCTAATGTTTAGAATGTCAAAATATGTTCTCTTTTATTTTAATTTTGAAAGTTTTACTCAGACGATCGATGAAATAAAACAGTGTAGTGACGTGCCTCGTAACCTATTTTGTCCAGCGACAGTATACAAACGTGCGCCGGTGACGATCACGGTGACCAGCTACACCAGAACGGACATATTTCGCATCTAACTCAACCCCATGCAACAAAAATTGATACTATGTGTTCATTATGGTCCATTCCTCCTCGACGAACAAGTACATAAGTGATAATTTAGTCAAAGGCGAGAAAACTGCACAAGAAATTTGCCTTATTTACACGTATCGGCAATGCAAGCTGCCATGCGACTTCCCCTTCTGACGTCACAAGGGGAATATCTGTATGCAAATAAGAAGCTAATGAGGAGCCTAGTTTTAAAATACACAAAAATAAAGTTGCCGTAGATTGAGTTTAAAACACATTTTTTCACTTAAAAAAATAATTCATGCTTAGAAACATAAAAATTAATAATATTTATGTATCAATGGATAATTTTATGCGTGAAAATAGCAGCCATTTCACAGGCACTTTAATCATGATTCTCTATAGTTGTATTCATTAGCGAATAATCTTGGCCAATGGCTTTGAACTCCTCATTAGGTCTGTGGCCCACTATCACACAGCTAGATTGCCCCTTTCTGGAGCTCAATTCAAGGTACAATTTAAACTGCAGATCAAGGTTAGGTGCTGATATAGCTGATTCCGTTGCCACTCAATCCAAGCAAACATCAGACACTTGCTGTAGGTTAGTTGTAATAATTTGAAGCAAAGCAAAGACTGATGCAAGATGGGATTTATTATGCCCCCTCTAAGATGATGAATGACTGTCTTGTATGTGTGCACACCTTCATGTTGTGAAAAATAATGTACCGTGAATATGCATACACTGTTCTAAGTAGGACACTTATCCAGATGCATCATGGGAGTACCACTTTACTTTATTGGAGTTTTGATACACTTAGCTTGAAATCTTCTGTTATATTTAAATATTTTACATGTATTTCTACCTTCTGATTTCTGTCACCTACACGTTGAGTTGAAATCATTGTATTGTGTGCCAGTATATATGATACTCACTTTATCTGCATCTTTATCTCCAGGATTCTGACAATGCACAATAATTTAATGAAAAGATATGAAAAAGAAGTAAAAAGCAACACAAGTCACATTGAAACCATTTCAACTCTCAATGTAAGTCGATTGTGATTAATTACATGTACATGTATATGGTATTTTGAATTTGAGCAAGCTCTGTTGAGTTGAGCTGCCAATTTAATTACCAGTCTGATTGCTTTGATATTTCATTCATGCATGTCATTTTAGGCGAATCTCTATTAATTTAATAAATTTAAGAAAATTGTATAATTAAAGAAAATACAACGTATAACAATTAATCCATATTACTATTACATAATTCTATATACCTTAAAAAAATTACATGTCAAGTGAACCTAATATTGTCCCACTTTTGTCTCAATTTGTTGTGGCCTTCCAGATTAGAAATGGCGATGTCTGTCTGGTAGTTATACTTGAATATTGGGAACTAAATCGTTGTTTAATTTTTTTAAGTTTAGAGTGATAAATGTGAAGTTTACAGAGCAAGATCAAATTACCTATCAGTGCCAAGTGTTTATCGTTACCTAATAATATATCTTTTAATGTAAACTGGTGTATATCTTTAATCCATTTACCAAAAAGTGACCAAAAAACTCTAATGCAATCGCATTCATAAAATAAATGTTCTATTGTTTCCAGACCCGACTCGCAGAATGTGCACAAAACCGATTCTGTTTTTTCCCATTTTAATTTAAAACTATAGTTTGTAGCTAAAAACCTGTGAATGATTTTATATTGAAAGGCTTGCAATTTGGTTTCTTTGGTTATTTTGAATGGTCTAGCAAATATTAAATGCCATTCACTATCTGGCGCGCCTAAAATTGATTCCCATTTATACATGATTTTACTCAGCATTTGTTTAATTCCATTCACTAGATGGTTATAGACGTTTTTTTGAAGGTTTTCCAGTGCAAATAAACTTGTCTAAATATGGATTTTTGACAAGTTCAACATTTTTTCCTTCTTTTTCTGTTTCTGTTTTCCATTTCTTTGGAATTGAAAATAAAGTCAATTGGTATGTAATAAAATCACTTTTCAAGTTATATTGTTGTTGGAACTCTCCATATGACATACATGTAAATGTTCCATCTGGCTTCCCTAAATCATTAACATAGTTTATTCCTTTGTTGTGCCACTTTGAAATAAATATAGTTTTGTTACGTTTTTGAATTTCCCAGTTATACCACAATGTTTGACCCAGACATTCCTTTGCTGTCTTAATTTGTCTAGTACTATCTCTCACCCTGCTCCATATGTTCGTTATTTCCCGTCAAAATTCATTACTAACCTGATCGCAAATTGTACGTAGCCCATTGCTCTTATAATTCCAAACAAATTTTCCCCCACAGAAAGCAAACATTATGTTAAACATTTGTTTCCATGGACCAGTGTTCTCCCCAGTATTCAATTTGTGTGCGGGGCCGCCATGCTGCTTTCCCTGCCCGCCACTGTGGTCCCGAGCCGCCACGGTGATTAGTAAGACTGCCACAGTGCTTTTTTCATTGTTCATCCTGTGAACTGTATTACGAAATATAGAAAGAAATACGTAGCTATTAGGGATCTTGCCACGCTTCCGACCAGGACTATTGTCCGACGTACCGACCGACAGGCATCCTGCCAGTCGTGGATTATAATTTGTAAACAATAGACGTAGTCGCACGATGTGGCAGTGGCTTATTTATTTAAAAAATAAAGGGGTGAAAGCTCTCTTTGCTTTGAAATTCAAACTCGGTTATGACAACTCACTAAACATACCCCTCCAACTATCTTTATTTGACAAACTGATAAGACCAATTATTGTATATGGTAGTGATGTTTGGGGTGATGAAAGCACAACTAAGTCTGCAATTGAGGATGTCCATCTTTCATTTTGTCGGTTCATTCTTGGTCTCTCAAAATTCACACCAAAAATGGCTGTTTATGGTGAGCTAGGAAGGTACCCCCATTGACTGTTTTATCAAGAAACAACAACTTAAATATTTCAACCGGGTAACAAACTCTGATAACACATTACTAAGAGAAGCCTACTTAGTAAATAAGAATGTAAAAAGTAAATGGTTTACAAGTGTAGAAACCCTCATGCAAGATATAGATGTTGTCACCATTGTAAACTCAAGTGAAAAAATAATTAAGAAAAATTTAGACTTTATTCATAAAAAAATTAAAAAAATCATTTGAGAACCAATGGATCTTAGACATGCATAATGATAATAGAAAACAAACCTTGGCTAAAAACAAACTAAGAACTTACAGACTTTTCAAACAAGATTTAAAAATTGAAAATTACCTAATTAATATGCAGAACCATGGTCTTAGAAGGTTAATTGCAAAATTCAGGACAAGCAACCATGACCTTAAAATTGAGAAAGGCAGACATAATAATGTGCCGCTGGATAAAAGAACATGTGATATGTGCAGCCAAAATATAGTTGAGGATGAGCAACATTTTGTAATGAAATGTCCAGCTTACAGTCACCATAGGGACAAATTATTCCTGACTGCACAAAATAAAGTTCCAAATTTTGATAAAGAAAATAGTCAGAATAAATTCATTTTGATTATGGCAAACCGTACTCTAGCACCAGCCTTAGCTGTCTTCTTAAAAAACAGCTATGGAACAAAACAGCAACAACTATCAGTGTATTAGGCCACATTTTGTGTTCATTCTATATTCTGTATTCACCATTGGCTGCAAATTGTCTTTATTGTTTTTTATTTTTTTTATTTTTTTTAGAAAAGTTTTTATTTTTTGTTTTACTTTTTAGATTGTAGTTTTTTTTTTAAATTTCTTTCTGTAAGACCCTTTTTATCCTTTCCTAAGGATTTTATGCGTCTAATAAAAAAATAAATAAATATAAACAATACAAGTTAATTTTGTAAAATTAGCACCTCTTTGTTCGTAAGTAAATACTTTAAAGATCGACGCAGTCTTTGGATTGAAAGCTAACATTTTTCAAAATCAATTCCACCCCGATATAACATGGGCAAAGCGGAGTTCACGATCAGTTTACGCTACTCAAGAAAAAAACGTGTTTATTGCGTGATTGGGTAAAACACATTTGAACTTTTATCATCGCGAATCATGTAAAAACTCTTCGTTCAAGACTTCTTTTACCTTTTAAAAATTGCTTATCACCTATTTCGAAAACCATCATGCAGTTTTCATCTGAAATCCATACCAACACATCGTGCTACGACATCGCTTTACTTCCGCAATGTAATTTTTATGATCACTACCATTTGGAAAACTTCGGGTTCTGCCGGCATTTCTATGCGATATTCTGATTGGTTAATGGCGTTTTTGACCCATCAGGTCAAAGGACACATGCCGGTCAACTAATACATCACAATTATCATGGCGGTCTGTGTTTTTCACCGAAGCGATCGAGTGATCAAAAATAATCGCTCAAATTTTACGTTTATTTCATTTTTTGCATGGCATGACTGAGTAAGAGGAATTATTGGTATAACCGGTGTATAACATCGCGAAGTAAGTTAAGTCACGTCGTAACTTTGATGATCGTTTGGTAGTTTTATTTGTTCATTCATTACTGTAAATGTAAACGTTGTAGAAGCTGATGGTACGAATAATGAACAATTTTTTGAATGAAAATGTTTTTGTAGTAAATAAGATCATGGAAGTCGAGAACATATTCCTAGCTGAAACGTTTCAAATGCGTTTCATTTAGCCTTTTACAATTTATTTGTTTGTTTGTTTTTAATAGTCTGCAGCATTTCCATTTCGATTTGACAATTTTTCATTTTTAAATTCAAACTCTTCTAAATTGTGAAACGTAATATTTTGACTCCAATAGAAAAAATATTTGCACTGTGACTGAGCTCATTAATATCCCAAAAGAATAGTGTTTATAACACTGTATGAAGCAAATAAATATGTGCCACATTGTTTTTGAAAATAAATGTTGTTTGTTACGTGGGTGTAAATGTGCTTTGGTCAATCTCTATTATTATGTAAATGATATGCAAATCATATGCAAATTAGTCCCCCACAGTGGTTTAAATTCCTGGGGAGAACACTGATGGACTGGGACTTTGGGTTGAGAGAGACCTTTTTATCCAGGATATCTTCTGACTTTTAATTACGCTCGTTATGTGTGGCATTTTCACTCCTCCAGTGTATATATTATTTACCAGAATTTTTGTACTAACCCTATCCCCCTTACATTCCATACAAAATTATATAACAATTGTTCTAATTATTTTTTTTATTTTTTGTGAAGGTGAAGGCAGGATTGAGAATAAATGATTAAATTTTAGCAATATTAGTCTTTTGATGACAGTTATTTTTCTAATTATCGTCAGGTTTCTTTATTTCCAAATGTTCAGCAGACGTTTACTTTCCTTAATTTCATCTCAAAAGTTTATTTCAATAAGATTGGTTAAGCTTGCGTTTAATGTGATACCTAGAATTTTAAAATTACCATCAGTCCACATTAAGTTACGATTTGTATTAATTCTTTCTTTTCCGCTTCGTTTAGACCCATACCAAATCGCGTGTGTTTTTTCATAATTTGTTTGAAGGCCTGATAGCACATTAAAGTCATCGAGTACTTTAAAGACTGCTCAGTGACACAGACTGGACATCTTCCACCTCTTTATTCAGGGAATGGTGGGCACAGTCTTGGAGCTTCGGAGTGCAATGAACCAGAGGGTTCAGATTGAATCCGCTAGCCAGTTGACCCTGCCAAAAGTAAGCGGAGGGCACCCCAAGCCCTAGGGCGTCGTCCGATAGCCAGAGTCAGCCAGGAGGCAAGCGCTCATACCCTTCCACGGGAGGGAAGAGTATCGTGAGCCCCCAGGGAGGAAAGGGCCAGGTGATGGCTCCTCACCCTCATCGGCAGCAGGGGAAGCGTGTTTGACACTTACCTCTGCGACTGGGGGGACAGGCATGTGTCCTGCGAGTGGCCAGGTCACAACTTAATGACTACTTCAGGCCTTGGGGAAACTCGCCTCATGGGCGAAAAGAGCACACACACACACACACACACACACACACCCGCCGCAACTGCCGAACCCATGGCCACATATCCCTGTCGTACACAGATTGCACTGGTGTAGTCCGGTTTGAAGACAGCGGGTGGCCGTTCACTGGAATTTTCCAGGTGGTGACATCCTGTTACGGGATACCGTTAAAATCTCTATCTCCCCTGTCAGTGTCTCCCCTATTGGGCACTGCCAGCAGACTCCCGCAAGGCGGAAGCAATTAGCAAGAAGTAGCAGTTTCCTGGAAAAGGGCGCCATACACAGGGTAGATCAGCCGGCATTAAGTCCAAGCTTCTACCCAAATGTGTTCGTAGTACCAAATCTACAGGTGGCAGGCGTCCAGTTCTGGACCTAGGCAGACTGAATCAGTACGTGCTCCTCGATCAGTTCCACATGGAGACGCCATTGAGGGTTCTTCTCTCCATCCACCGTTTCAACTGGCTAGCCCCACTAGACTAAAGCGGGCCTACCTGCACATACAGATGCACTCAGCGAGTTCCCATCTTCTTTGAATCGCCCAGCTGGGCAAGTATTCAAATTTTGGGTGCCCCCTGTTCGGGTTATGCACAGCGCCCTATGTGTTCACCAGAGTGATGAAACAGGTAGTGCTGCTGCTTCACCAAATGTCGGTACACCTCAAGCCGTACCTAGACGACTTGTTACTACACAACCTGGACAAGGGGTTAATTATTAGCCAAACATGTCAGGCTAACACATGATTTACTTCACCAGTTGGGCTCTTTAGTAAATCGGCAAGTCCCATCTCGATCCAACGCGCAGTTGGTGTTCCTGGGCATGGAGTTTGACACAGAGGTAAGCTTGGTATAGCTATTTCCAAGCGTGTTGCTTAGCACTAAATAGCCTAGCCTAGTCAGGGTTCCCTCAGTGTCCCTACAAGAACTACAACGCCGAGCTCTCCTATGGGAACTAGATAGGCGGGTTTGATCTCGGACCAAGTGAAGGAAGCCCTGCCCTGGTGGTCGTCACTAGCCAACCTCGAACAGGGGGCCCCCTTGGACCTACTCGTCGTAGGTATGACTTTGGTAACAGATGGGGTTGGGGAGAGCATTTATTGGACGAACAAGCCCAAGGATATTGTCCCCGCATTAGTTTCGGGACTACCATATCAACCAGCTCGAACTGAAAGCAGTGCACTTAGCACTACCACGCTTTCTACCCTGCTCTGCACAGGCAACACAGCGCACCCAATTGACCAAGCAAGGCCTAGTTTCCACTTCTGTCGGAAATGCTTGTCGAAACACCAGTAGTGCTTCCGTACTTACCGGACCTGCTGTCCCAACCGGACAGTGCACTACAAATGAGCCCAGCGGGTATCACTTACCCGCATAGAGGCTCTCAGTAGACGCGCCCATACGAAAGCTTTATCTGAGCAGGCTGCCAACGTCCTGGCCAGGGCGACCAGGGATTCAACCAACGCGGCCTACATTTCTAGGTTGCGAGCATGCACTGATTAGTGTAGCAGAAGGGAGATTGATCCATACCATCCCCCTATTGGCCAGGTAGCAGGCTCCTTCGTCCACTTGTTTGACGAAGTGGGTTTGTCCTACGCAGCGATCGTTGGCTACAGGTCGGCCTTGTCCCCCACCATTGAGAATGTGTGGGAACAAGACTAGCCGATTGTCCTATTATTAGGAGACTATTTACTGCTTTCCAGACGTCGAGACCCCATACAAGGGAACCGCCTAACTGGGACTTGTCGGTTGTGTTGTCCACTCTATCTAAGCAGACCTCCCTTTGAGCCTCTGCAATCAGCATGACTCAAATACCAAACTTGTCTCCCAGAAACTTGACAGCCACCTCATGTGCATTTTCTTTTTCTTTCTCTTTCTCTTTGATTCTGACTTCTGATATTATAACCCATAAACTGGTCTTCACTAATAACATGTAATTGTTGTTTCATAGTTTCATACCTTGATTCCAAAGCCTCAATTCTGTTCTTCAACACTGAGTTCTCTTCTTGTAGCTCATGTGATATAGTTTCCGAATACTCCAATGAGGTTTGAAAATCATGTTTATCATCCTCTAATTCTTGTACTCACTTTGTTAACTGAATTAGGTTTCCAGTTGTTTGGTTTTTCTCTATTCTAGTCAAAGTTTCTTTCATAAAACGGCGGAATTCTTTCTATTCAGTTTCTTCATTGTCCGATGTCCAAGGTGTTGAAAAACCACAACGAGCATAGCTGGACGGCGAAGGCGTTTTTTTCCTTATTTTGCTCTCCTTTCTTCTCTTGCTTGCAGCTACTTTTCTCTATTAATTGTATCCTTAATATATGCCCATTCTTTTTGTACAATTGAGAACCAAAATTTCTCGTATGTGTAGATGCTGTATTAGAAGCTGCATCCATTCAGTTGTATTGTGCTATTTTTAATGTAAGCCACAGCTTCTACTGTAGCACATATGAAAGCATTGTTTTCAAAGATTGGTTCATTTATACATATATGTTCAACATCACTGATAGCACATGTACTTACATAAATGTAAAATAACAAATTGAAATAAATAATATTTTAAAGATCAATCATACAATATGTACAATTTTTGTTTTGGGTGTGTTTGTAATAAACAAAAGCAAATACAGTGCATAATCTGATACATTTTCTGTTTGCAGTTGAGGATTTATGAATTGGAGCAGCAGTTGAAACAACTACAGGAGAAAATACTGGAACTAGAAAGACAATCACCAAAATGGAGCGCCGGCCGTTGTGGCGGAAAACGTCGCAGAAGAAGATCAAACTCTTTAAATGATTCTCTAGGTTGGTTAACAAGACAGAGCCCTCTAGTGTCAGATTGTCTAAATAAATACATCATGATAAGGAGGAAGCACTGATAATCATTTAAAGCACCACAGTTAGTTGAGATGAATTCCAAGTATGGCTGTGTGACAACTGTTGCACTTATATATAGCGCATATACCCTATGGAATCTAGTATAGTATCTATGTAAATAATGGTCCTTCATCTTGTGTGACTTCACAAAATTGCAATCAAAATTGAAACATTTTTGTAAAAACCTACAGCGATTTTGTGTGATGGTTTTTGAACTAACTTGACACATAGAAGAACTGAAACCAAAGTTTAGAAAAGTTAGATGTTTTTCAATAATTCTTTGTCATTATGTCTTGTTTTGTTTATTTTTAATAGATTTAAAAACTGAGCTAGAAAGAGTAAGAGAAGAACGTGACAAATTATCCAAAGACAAAAAAAAACTCAAGAAAGAGCTCCAGGGTTTAGATAAGGTAATGTATGTTTTATATTACATGTATTCATAATATTTAGTGTAGAGATTCTGAATGAAAAAATTGGATTGAAATGGTCAATCATATTCCTACCACACGTTAGACATCCACTTATTGGCGGAGACAGTGAGGCCCAGCCATGTCAATTTTTTTTTTCTTAAATCGTAGTCCGACCCAAATCATCCGGACCAGTCATTTCTGAAGCATATTCATTGCTATTACTTATTCATGAGATGCAGTGATGTTACGGAAAGTGGGAGTGGAACACTTCCAAAAGAGAAGAGTAGGCATGCATTTGCGCAAAAATCTCTAGGCGTCAAACAGGCATTCATTATAGTTGCTCAGAACAGATTGAACAGTTTGGTTGCTTACAAGTCATGCTACTCATAAACATATTTATCAACACATGAATCCTTGCAATCAATATATTCATCAAAAGTAAAGGGAATTCCTTGAACTGAAACAGCTTGACTGGAGGAAATGTAAACACTGATCAGATATGTGAGATTAGCCTCTATTGCTGACCCACCTATATCACTTTGGCATGACATGTTATGGCTTGTGTTTTTTTTTTTTTTTTGCTTCATATTATTTAAAAAAGCTACCATGATATTGAGTCATGGGAGATAAACCTGTTAGTATAATGGCAGTCATTTTGACTGAGGGGCTACTTTTTATCGCTCCGAAATATTTTTAACACTGTATAAATGAACTTTATTAAAAAAAAATGATTTTCTCAAAATATGTCACTGTAACACACAAATGAATGCTAGTTCATGTTATCATGCAATTATAGCTTTATGTTTGTACATAATAAATACTAGTATGGGATTTATGACTAGCTCTCTTAAAAATTATGAGTAGGCTTCTACTTGGTCATAAATCACATGACAATGTTCATTGTTATGTACAGTCATGGAGCTATTGTCCCATGGCACAATAAAAATAGCATTTCGTTTGTGCGTTAAAGAAACTTTTTTTTTTTTTTGAGAAACTCATCCTAATGTTTCTCAAAAATCACTATTTTTAGAACAATTCCATAAACACAATTTTGCATTTTTTAAACATTTTTTAAAATCCAAATTTTTGTAATCATTCAGGACAACAATAAGTACCCTAGAATTACCAATATATTATTTTTTCAGCCTATGTCACTGGCCTACAATTTAAGATCTCTTGTAATATCCCTACCATAGAACCCTATGGGAAAAGCATTATAATACTGCCAAAATGGCAACTATCCACTATAATACAATTATCATTTTCTCAAAAAATTAGGCTGGTGACCTCAAACCTTTTTTTTAAGTCAATACTCTTATATTTCTTTAGAGTACAATTTATTGCAAAATGAACAAATTCTGAGTAGCTTCTACCTTAACAAACATGTGGCTTTATAATCCTGTGAATTGCAAATGATACAGCAACCTGTACTGCCTTTAGCTTGAACTGCATCTGTACCTAAGTCCTTGTGTTACCTGTACACAATACTAACTATGATTGTAATGTTTATTGTCTTTCTTTGCAGGGCTTCTTTGATGAGGTAGAAGATCTTAAGTATGCTCTTCAGCAATCCGCACAATTAAATCAGAAATATGAGAAGACTCTTCGCAGCATGTGTAACAGATTTGGCGTCCCCTTCCCATTTGCCTTGAATCCTCAAAGGACATCTACACCTATTTACTGAGCATTCAACCAGTGTGAATTCCTTCTGTGCTACATTTGTACATCAACAAATCCTAAAACCAAATGGCAAGACATATCACTTTTAATATTATCCTTTTCACCACCAGTTCCCTCTTTTCATCACAAATTCACAAAATAGTCCTGTTTATAATCTGTACTTTCCTTCCAAATTTTGTAAGTAAAAACTGAAAATTGGCTCAAATTTTGTCTGTTTCCTCCAAAACCAGGTTCATTTCCAGAAATATTGAAGAATATAGGAAAAAAGTGCAGACAATTTTAGGCCAGAAAGTCTGGTGCTAAAAAGGGTTAATTTCTAAGTTCCCAATTCCGGTTTCTTGTTTTATAGACAACACACAAAATGTGCAATGTTATAAGCATATAATGCAATTGTGTTTCAATCTTTGAACATTACATCACATTTACCCTCTCACTGCTACTAACAATTGTATTCACCTTGACATCCTTACTGGTACTTTTTTTCATTACAACATTTACTTGAAATATGTCAACAATGTTAATTTGCTGAAAGAAATTAGAAAAATGAAAAGTCAAATTTTTTTGTCTGCTATAAGTAATAATGTGTCTGAATTTACTGTGCAATGTAAAAAATCAATCAAATGAATTTTCGAGTTCACAGACTTTCTTTTTACACCAGATAATGCATATTTGAATAAAGTAATTGCACTAAATGCTTATTCACAGATATGCAAATAGCAGAGAATTGTCTTTTCTTTCTGAAAGGTTGTTCGTGAGTTTGAAGCAACAATCAAGTACCGTAAAATCTGTATTAGAAGCCGCATCCCTAATAGAAGTCGCACCCATTCTTTTTGAATAATTGAGAACCAAAAATTCATCATTTCTCATATGTGTAGATGCTCTAATAGAAGCCGCATTCCCTCTGTTGCATTGTACCATTTTAATAGAAGCCGCGGTTTCTAATACAGATTTTACAGTAATTGCAATGGCCAATTTGATATTTCAGTTCTGTTCTGGTTCTTTCTTTTTTGTGTCTGATAAGTGAATGCAGCACAATAAAGGAAACACCAACGCTGAGATTAATGGTTGTTCATATTAGAATACCAAAAGATGTAGACACTGAGTTGCACAACAACAAAGGTCTATGAGAACTCAACGTCTTCTGTGTACTTTAAGATGCAGCACTCATTTCTGGGTTTTTTTGGAGTGGGTTGGGGAAAGAAATTATTGTTACCTGTAGGAGGCACAAGACAATGAATAGATTTCCCATGGGGGACAATGCTGACATTTGGTTTTACCATCTCAGAATAGCACTCAGTGCCCCCTCTTACTCTATTTATACAAACAAACCTAGATTCCTCCAGTTGGCTAAACTATTGAGATCTTCTTCTGCTAATAAAACAATATCTTCATGTTATATTGATTTATATTTTGGCCATCAACAGAGTTTGTGACGACGACTACACTATTTTATATCTTCTGCAAAAAATCAAGCCATGCATGGCACAGTTCCCGTTATCAAATTTAAGATACATAGCTTAGTTTTGTTTATAGTAATATAGTTTAAGAGATGTGAATAGAGACGCTGTTGCTTGATTATGATTATTTTTTTTAAATTAAAATGATTGACATTCAGTCATGTTTTATCTGCTCGTCAAATGAGTACTTGTTCATATTGAGAAATATTGCTCTGGAACAGCATTAATTAAAACAAAATGGTTGGCATAATATATCTGTATATCTATGATGTATAATGAATATATAAAATTTGAACATAATCAGTCAAAGTATGTCAAAGATATGGCACTAGAACTGCATTCATTGAAACAAAATGGCCACCAATTAGCCATTTTGAATCCGATCTGAAAAATAAAACTATGTGTTCCAAGGTCAAGGTCCCATAATGCCCAATGTAGGTGAGGTCCCATACCAATTTAAATGCCTAGCAAGAACCAATGAAATTTTTTAAATTTGTTTTTTCTCAGGTGCTCGCTGTTTGAGGGCGTAATCACCTGGGTCAAAGATGAGACCAACTTGTGGTCTTTTGTTTACTACTCAGCTACTCAGTAGGTGTGTCTTGTTTACCTGAGATTTGTAAGAGTTTGAGCTGGCCAACATGTTCGTTTTTTTCATATGGTTGTTTACTGGCATGTTGATTTCCCATTTTTGAGCCATGTTTTCAACTTTCTTTATCATTTTCATATAGCAATCTCGTCATATGTTAACATTGTCGTCTATGGAAATGCAATTTGTGGTATGAGCCCTGTATGTTCAAAGTTTGAACAAAATTCATCTTTAAACAGCCGAGATCCGGTTGCGGAATGCCAGGAATGCTTCGATGAATTGTCAACACAAAAATGGCCGCTATAGTTTCATGTATGTGTGAAGTTTGAATGTAATCGGTCTAGAAATGTCTAAGATATAGGTCCGCATGCACGCAGTGTTCAATCCGTAAGTACCTGTTTTCAGACGGCGTTCGAACAGGGACTAATAAAGTAAAACTCACTTACGTATATATGTGATACGTTGTGTATAAATGATACCAAAAACACAATAAAAACTACTCGCACTGCAACTCGACATTAAATTGATCTTCAATTAAATTTCAATACATACCTATGTATGTATATCCTGGAAGCTAAGATAGTTCCGGGAAAATAGATGAATATATTTTGTTAACACATCGCTTGCTAAAAAACCTCGACGGAGAGGTAATATGAATGATGTATAACGACATCGTGAATTTTTGATGGTGAACATTTTTACATCGCAACTTTTTAAAACTGGTTCAAGAACTTTTTTGATAAATTTGATCACAATTTGTAACTACTGATCATGAATATTATTATGAATATACTAGTTACTATACTAACGCATCAATGTCAGAGTCTGATTTCTTCGGCTATTAATGCGCCTAGCGCTAGGAATGTGCGGGTACGCTTGATTTCGATACGTGTTCAAGGTGCTGGCACATCACCTTTTCTCATCCATATGGCTATCCGTGGAGGATTTTAACTTATATTATCACAGTTGCTTAGTACAGAGAGACATAACATATAGAACCTCTGCTTTAATGAAGCATGTACTAGATAATGGATACCAATATC
This sequence comes from Saccoglossus kowalevskii, assembly GCF_978046115.1. Classification (NCBI taxonomy): domain Eukaryota; kingdom Metazoa; phylum Hemichordata; class Enteropneusta; family Harrimaniidae; genus Saccoglossus; species Saccoglossus kowalevskii. The sequence goes on along the minus strand of NC_140646.1, from coordinate 1,333,361 downwards.
TGTGAGTACTTTAAGCAGCTTGTTTTATATCGTTCATATATTAAGTATATGATGTGTTTCTATATCTCTACCACAAAAAAGTACGAAATTTGCACATCTTGATATTTCCAGGAATTTTCAGTCAGCATGGGACTTTTAAAATGAGTGATGAAATGATGAGAAATATTATTTAATTAGCGACAATTAAGGTAGAATAATGTTTGAAATAAATGGTCATAAATCGCATGACAGTGTTCATTGGTTTATTATGCAAAACCATGAATTTAAGCTAAAGTTCCATGGCATCATGAAATAGCATTCTTTTGTGTATTTCAGTGACATATTTTTAGGAACTTGTCATAATGTTTTCCAAAAATCGATATTTTTAGAACAACTCCAAGGAGTACAACACTTGACACTTTTCAAAAGCCGAAGTTTTTTAAATAATTGAGGGCAACAAAAGTACCAGATCATTCACAATATATATTTTTTTCAGCCTATGTCACCAGAATACAATTTGAAATATGGCATAATATCTGTGCCATAGGAACCTATGGTAAAAGCGTTATATACTGTCAAAATGGCCACTATCCACTAAAATTCAACAATCATTTTCTTGAAAATTAAGTGGACCTCCAACTTTTTTTAACTCAATATCCTTATATTTCCCGGAAGTACAATATATTTGGAAATGAATAAATTCTGGGTATTCTACATTAACATGTTTGGCGGGAGATAATAATTGAGGTTAAAATCTGCCCAGCGTCACTTTTATTCAATCGGCCAATGGAAGCCTATTGTTTCAGTTTGAATTGCGAAATATTTATAAAGATAAAGGGAATGCCGTTTTGAAAGTAAAGGTGTTTCGCTTCCATGCACTCGTACCAAGTTGTTTGACAAGATATTTTTCTGCATTCAAAGCTGCGACAAAACAATTTAGAGTTTAGTCACTTTAATGTTGATGCCTAAACACTGAAATAGCATTGTATACACGATTGCCTGTCGCATAATTCCTTATACAAACACAGTTTCACTTTTGTTACACCATGGAGGTGAAAAAAGAACTTCACATGAACTCTCGGAGTTGACTTTCCTAGTTCATGTACTTCATATACTTATTGTGTTACATATTAAAGAAATCATTGTTATATGACGATATGAGTGAGAGTGGTTTTATATTGTCCTGTAACCACGTAGTGAATATGATTTATGTACCACAGACCAATCTAACACACGATTATATTGTCCTGTAACCACGTAGTGACTATGATTTATGTACCACAGACCAATCTAACACACGATTATATTGTCCTGTAACCACGTAGTGACTATGATTTATGTACCACAGACCAATCTAACACACGATTATATTGTCCTGTAACCACGTAGTGACTATGATTTATGTACCACAGACCAATCTAACACACGATTATATTGTCCTGTAACCACGTAGTGAATATGATTTATGTACCACAGACCAATCTAACGCACGATTATATTGTCCTGTAACCACGTAGTGACTATGATTTATGTACCACAGACCAATCTAACGCACGATTATATTGTCCTGTAACCACGTAGTGACTATGATTTATGTACCACAGACCAATCTAACACACGATTATATTGTCCTGTAACCACGTAGTGAATATGATTTATGTACCACAGACCAATCTAACACACGATTATATTGTCCTGTAACCACGTAGTGAATATGATTTATGTACCACAGACCAATCTAACACACGAACACACTGATATTCACTTAGGCATGAACATTTCTTATATAAAACATTTATAAAACTTTTATAAATTTGACTGTTCGTAATATAACCTGGCCAATCACAACTGCCCTAACGAGTGAATACCGACCGTACACTATTCCATAATCGTCAGTGCAGCCTTTGTCGCATCTTGAAAATAAACTTGTTTTACAATTTGAACATTAAACAACTTGTAATATTCAAAATCTGTTGACAACAAGCTGGAAGTGTTTTGCATACATTTGATGTGATCTATGTGAGGGTCAGACGCATAACCAATAATAATGTTTCTAATGTTACATAAGGTATTTCCTGGATAGGTGTTTTAGGAATGTTTTATAATGGGGTCGATGGGGGTGGTGGATTGCCGGGTTGACGAACATCTCACCGACTGAGGGCAGTATTGCATTAGCTAACTAAATAGTAACAGACGTATTATTCCTTGTTAAAATATTTCAGGTGTGATCCTGATAGAAGTAAACACGGAAACAATATTAGAATACGAAACTGAATACGAAGAAAGCCCATGTCGATATAGCACTCACATTTATCCGTAATTCGATCATTCACGAGTGTGATGGTGCTGTTTCGGGTTCTTTGTTGAACCCTTCATGAGTCGGAACAGTACTTGACCGAATCGTTCAATTTATTTAGCTTTCAGAATGTTCGACGTTATTACTTTCATTATACAATTTAGTATAAAAATCGATTAATTCCAGATTGTACATTTCTGTAACGAACTCATGAATCAAATTAGTTGTAACTATGGTATCGTTACCACTAATTTTAGTATAGTATTGCTCGTTGTTTAGTTGACGACGGCTTTCATATATATAGTCAGTTGTATTCATGATTGCAATGCCACGACCTTTGTCGAATGATTTCATTACAATTGTGTTATCATTTATCGCTGCTCTTTCGCCAAAATTCATGTTTTGTTTTGGTTCATTGGTAGTGATTTTGGATATCTCAACTTTGGTTGCCTCAATGTAATTTTCGAGGCTACTGTTAAGCGACGTCGGAGTCTAGTTGGTTCCATGTTGATTTCATTTTGAAAGGATGTTGTTGAGATTGTTTACTACGCATTAGATATTTGATACACATAATAGCATAGACATGTCTCTGAGCAAAGTGTGATAGGTTGGCTTAGGTGGGGTTGATATAAATTTGAGTCCGTTGCCAAGGGCAATGACCTCTGTTGGGGTTAAAATTTTACTCGAAAAATTCTGAATAAAATTTGAAACCAACTGAGCTTGATCAGCCAACCGTTTATTTTTAGCCACTTTTGCATTGTAATTCTCTATTCGTTTGCATCTTGCAATGTGTTTCTTACGTGAGAAGTGTCTATTGCGTTTTGTGTTATTGATTATATGGACCATAGTAATAACGGTAGTTCTCTTTTGGGAGGATGTGGTGGCCCTGAATAGGGCCGTTTGGTTTGTGTGCCGAAGCACTGGTTATTTAAGGCTAAATCTGCGTTCCCTGCACTCTTTTCCACGATTGTTTGAGTAATTGCCTTAGTTTTTCAACAGCCAGAGCCTGATGTTCTTTTCCAGCCAAGCATTTGATATCTGCAAACGCATCCTTCTCCCCCTTTACCAGAATGGTCTGGAATATTTCCAGGTAGGTCGGTAAATAAATGTCAAGTAGTTTAGTGTACTGTTTATAAGCCTGGTTTGGAAGATCGTGGTTTGGAAAAGAAAAACATCCAGGAGGCGGACTGATAGCAAAACCTTTAAAGAAGGCTATTATACAAGTCATCTATTTTACTTAAAGCGGAGGAGTCGTCACCTGCGCATGCGTAGGATGGCCATAGCGTGTCATTGTCTACAAACAAGCGTCTACCCATGAGCCTTTGCGTTTTTAGCATGTGTTGTTATCGTCGCTTGTGACTAAACTCCCGCGCGCAGGTAACGTCCCTCCACAAGGAGCCCAGGAGCTATAATCAACTGTACGCAGTCTCTTTGAGCGGGGTGGGGGGATATCGGCTGGTATCTAGTGTAAGAAATAGACAAGGGATGAAGGCTCCTGTCAGCTTACGTGTTTTAAACTCGAAAAAACGGTCAAAAAGAATGGAAAATAAAATCTAAAAAAAAAAATACCAGGTTGAAGAATATTAGTTGCTCTTTCAAATTTCGCCAAAGCTTTACCTATATTTTACCGATAGCTGCAGAGTAAATCAAGTAAACTACACAAATTGACTCCATTTATGAATTCCTAACGGTTTGCCCGAACGCATGGCACAGCTGGAGGCGTGGCCTGTGTTCAAAGTGTGTCAACAACCAATCACAAGCCTGGTTACGAACCACGCCGAGGTTACGACTCGGTTAGCCTCGCTCAACTGGTTCGTAACCAGTCATGTGATTGGTTGTTGACAAATTCAGAACAGGCCACGCCTCCGACTCCCGGGGGGAGGGAGGTCACTCTATATGCTGTTACTACCCCATGTGCGTTCCAAATTTAGCGGGAAAGCTGGGTGTTTTTCACCTTCTAGAGCGGGCCCGCGCGGGAGGCAAATAGGCCCTCTTTAAAATGCTAATGTCTGCAATAGGCCCGCAGAAATAAACTCACAAGGTTGCTGCGCCCGCTGTAGGCCCTCTCTTGCAACAACCACTCTCATACACCGCCCTAGGCCCCGAATTGGCGGACCCATAGCCCCGGCTAGGCCGCAAACGTCCGCGTTAACTTTCCCCCGGGACTCACCCGCCACTTCCAACACGAGCACACGGAGAAAGCTTATTGTAATCGAAAAAACGAAACGAAACAGGATAACACACCTAATAAAAAATGAACTGTATTCAGTGAACATGGGTTTTATATGCTCAATATTTACAAAATATTTGCCGCAAATAATAATATTTAATACGTATATGGCTCGTTTCGCTAATTACAGATAATCAAAAATCTGTAATCAGCGAAACAAGGTTCTTACACGTACAAAATTTACAACTGTCGGTGAAAACTTGACCAGTATATTTACCTTTCAGTCGTGTATATAACACCCTAAAACATTTGCCGAAAACAACGGGATTTTAATTAGTAAACGGTTCGTTTCGCTAATTACAGATAATCGAAAATATGCAATCATGCGGCGAAACAGGGTCTTATTAAATTACAGATACAATAATCACAAATATCGGACGAAACTTGACCAGTAATTTTAACTTTGAGTCGTGTATAAAACTTCATAAAACAATTATCTATAATTAGCGAAACGAAACATTCACTAATTAAAATCCCGTTATTTCCGGCAAATGTTTCATGGTGTTATATACGCGACTGGAAGGTAAATATACAAGTCAATGTTTTTATGTACAGTTGATTATAGTTCCTGGGCTCCCTGTGGTCCCTCCCGCTTTAAGATACTGAAAAATAAATAAATACAAATAACTGTTGAGTCCAAAAAAAAAAAATCGAGACAAGGTCTGCTGAAAAAAAAATTCCATATCAGATAGGGGAAAAAAAGTAGGCTTCATTTTAATCTTCTTGCCCCCCCAGGATATCAACTGGTCCGTCCTAATATCTAGCTGTCGTACCAGCTCCTTCTTCAGTAGTGCGCCACCATCGCTCGTCGTGTTTTTTTGCCGAATGATGGCGCTCTAACAGGGTCAAAGGTTAAAGGGGAGTTAATTAAGGAAGACGAAGGGAAGTGTCCTTTCTTCGTGTTTTCATTCTATCCTGACATGGCCGCGCCCCCGACACAGGTAAATACTACTCTCATTCATTCTTGTTTTAATTATAAAGTAGAACATGTAATATTTAAATAATACTGCTAAAAAGATCATGTGATTGTCTGAATATGTAAAAAACATGTTGACCTCATCGATTCAGTTTTAACCCCGAGATGCCATTGCATTGGGGAATTAAAGAAGGCGTGGAAACAAATTATCTGCAATAAAGGCCAAGCAAATATGGAATGCGTGTTTCGACATTACAGAAAAACATACTTGTTGACTGGTTCTGTCTATCTAGATTGTTGGGGCTGCCCACTGTCCCTCCACTTTGTGGATCGAGGGACTGTGGCCTGATGTATATTACTAATATATGGCATTTTTTTTTCAAATTTGACACAAAATATGAGCTGAAAATCAAATCCCAGATCGAGTCTTGTAGGTTGATAAAAATGTAACCCAGGAAGTTGCATCATCTGCCATCGTGCCAACCATTCTCTTTCAATAGTTGCATTCAGAGAATCAAATTTATTATATATTCAATTGCTAGTGGTTATAATAATGATGAAATTCACAACGTAAATATCACTAGGTAATTAGACCACCATTAAAAACATTTCTTCTGGTCCTAACAAAGATTGACTATCCAATTTGGATAGTGGTCCAGCATAGGTCTACCCCCCCCCCCATATTGTATTTGCCATTATTCACATTTAGGTTAACGTAACTAGTTTAGGCAACCAAAATAAGATATGATTTGATAAGATAAAAATTAGATAATTGTTTGTGTATTAATTTATGTCATCTTTCACAATTGATTATAGATTGAAATGACAGAAAATTAAACGATAGGCCAAATAGAAAAAGAATATCCTTTCGTATTCCAACCTTGTGCATAGATTATGTCAAATGTCAAGTAAAAATATCAGCCTGTACATTGTCATATATTATGAACATTTCATTTGCAAACTGTTTGCTTATGTGCCAACATGCTCAGTATCATCTTGATCAAATGTAATAATATATTACCATAATATTAATAACAAATCATGAAAAAATATACCTATACCAGGTACATGTACTTAACCTATTTCTGTTTCAAATCAATACCAGCTACACTTTGCTTAATATTCATAACACATGATAGAATATATATATGGTTGAACTAGCTGGTTTCATTTGAGGTGCAGTATTTTCTTTGCGCTTACACAAATAACAGATTTTTCTACAGGTAAAATAAGTGATATTTTGATGTTTCAGTATATATGCTTCTATTGAATACTGTGATTTGAGATGCACTACCAATGGAGCATTTTCTCACAGCAGACATCTAGGCATTTTAACTTCCTGGCAACCATCAGCAGTGAAAACAAAAAACAAAACCTCTCAGGAAACTGTACTTTGGGATAGTTGTTAAGACTCTCCTGAACAGTATAACATGTGCAATATATATAAATTTGGTTGCTGTCTTTATGATAAACTCAAAGTGCTGTTTTCTCAACTTTAGCAGTTTTCTTCGGATCACAAACCGGTGTTCCACAGCAGCTTGCACATAGCCCATAGAAATGCATTGTTCAATGATGGAAGTCCAAGCATCACACAAAGTTCAGTGAAGTAGCTCTGTCCAGAGAACAGGATATGGATAATTAAAAACTCAACAGCTGTTTGATATAGTGACTATGTGACCTGCTGATATTGTATTGCATATCAACTGTAATATTTTATATAAAACAATGTAGATAATGGCAAATGTAATAATAATCAATACTGTAAAATCTATATTAGAAGCCGCTGCTTTTATTAAAATGGTGGTGATGGGGCTTCTATTAAAATGCTACAATACAACAGAGGGGATGCGGCTTCTATTAGAGCATCTACACATATGAGTAATTGTGATTTTTTGGTTCTAAATTATTAAAAAAGAATGGGTGCGACTTCTATTAGGGATGCGGCTTCTAATACAGATTTTACGGTACATTACAATTTTAGGCAGAAGTTCGTGAAGATGAAGAACAACATGTCAAGTTACAAGAAACCATTGAATTATTGCTGGCTGCTGGCTACTTCAGAGCCCGCATTAAAGGACTGTCTCCCTTTGACAAGGTTTGCAGTTTTCAGTCATTTCACTTCCAGCTACCTAACTAGTTGTCACAATCTGAATAAAATGCATAAATATTTGGTTGTGAAGATTCTACATACTACAGATTGTAAATTTAGATACATACAAATGTATACACTGAAATAAAATGTGGCATTAAATTCTACGTTCAATTACCCACCATAGACTCTGGTCAGTCAAAATGACTATTTTGAACTGTTGGCATTAATCAGCGATTCTGCCGGTGACGGAGAAATAGAATCTAGGTCAGGGGAAGCCCCATGACCTCAAGATTCTTTTACCCCGAGGCCACATGGCAGCGCCATAGGTAGCCGTCAATCACTCTGATTTTTTTCTCCGCCTCGAGTGGAGATGAAATCTAGCGAGCTCTGCTGGATCGCCTGCTTCTTTTTTTCTAGTTTGGGTTGTTGCCGCTGCACGGCATCCGACATTGTAGCTGGTAGGATAAGTTTTTTCTTGTCATTTTTACCCTCGTGTCGTTTTCTCCTTTGTGTGTAGTATTTTTCACAACAAAGAAATTAAAACCCGGCGCCTCTACGTAACCACTTGTTGGTTTCGCGGCGGCACCTCTTACAACTGTATTTCGTTTTTTTCCCTCATGCATGTCGTCTTGTATTTACAATGTATTTAGCAATGTATAGATGTAATGACAGCACCAGGGCTCGCTGCTGTTTTCTTTTTGGTCTCCTCGTGTTTCGAGTCGACTGTGCAGAATTTACCGGCATAGAACCAGCATCCGAGATACTTTGTCGTAGCTGCGTGCGGGGTTCGGGGTTTCTTCATGAAGGTGTGTGTTTTTCACTGGAGTTCTGAGGCCCGAGATTTTCTTTCAGAGCCATCAAAATCGCTGAGACTGACCGCGTCACAGCAAGGTCGCGCGTCCAGAAAACAAATCGGTTAAAGTGAGTTGTGTGTTTGGCATGAGTGGATAGTCCTCACACCGGGACCTTGAGTAGGAGGCCCGATGGTGGAGGTACCGATATTTTTCTCGGTCTCCCCCCTGCTGATCGGAGGGCATCCTCACAGTCTGTTTTTTCAGGCGGTGGTTTACCCGATTTTTACCGGCTACAGCGAGGCTGTGCCCCTGGAGGCTTTCCTCTTATGGGGCCCGTTGCGGGTCACTTTTGTGGACCCTTCCTCGCACGGCGCTGGGTTTGCCTCCGAGTTGAGGACTTTGGTCTAAGGACTGTCGGGGCAATCACGTCCCTGGCAGGCCGGGTAGGTCAGACGTAGTCGGAGCGAGCTGTCTCCACTGCAGGAAGAAACTTGAAAGCATGTTTGCATTCAAACACGTCTCTTCCGGGGAACCCCCGTTCACGGCTCTCCTACTAATTTGGGGTGAGGTCGAGGCTCAGGCTAATTGCACCAGGCTTCCTCGGCAGCCTTGGGCACTGAATGCCAACGGGGTGCTGGCAGCCAAGCCTCCTTTCTCGGGGCAGAGCTTTCAGGGCAGGGCACATGTTGACCCCCCCTACTTTCAGCCAGCTAGGGTTCGTCACGCGGTAACGGTACAACGGTAACGAATTTATCTTTTCTTACTGACCCATGGGCGTCCCCAGAGGGAACCGACCCTGTCATGAGACGCACAGTTGAATACGCTCCCTCTCACATATTTAAAGTGAAAGGAAACGCAGTTCCCTCGTGTCGGATACAGCCGGTACTCCGGGCGGTTCCTCAGAGTCTTCTATCCGTAATGACTCAGTGAATACCCCCACCCTTGATCCTAAGGCGACCACCTAAGGTTGCTTCATCGCTTATGGGATCACAGGCGTCGGGATCTAAAGCAACCCTGTCGGCACGTCTCTCCCTGTCTGTCCGAATGCGGAGTGGGGCGCAGAGCACGCAAACTGTGTTGATGGGTGGACGTTGGTCAGCCGCGGAGGACGTAACACTTAAGGCCCCTGGGTTGGGAAGACATTAGGCAACACTTCCCGCTGGACCAAATGCTACCCGGTCGGTGTGGTTTCGGGATCAGACCCCATAGCGTGGGATGAAACCAAAACGCCCCCAACCGGATCCCAAGGCTCCTTTCCCAGACCCCGGTACCACGAATTTCCATTTGGCAAACCGGGCAAAAGGGGACAGCCACGTTCCATGGGCATTCTTGCCAATCGGAAGAGGACCCATCCAGCCCTGAGGGCAGAGTTACTTGAGCGGAGGCAGAACGCACCAGCCTCCTAGACCAGGCGACACTTTTACTGGTGGGCCACCGCACATCTACGTGCGACACCCCCTAGTGACACCTGGCTCTCTTGGCCGGGGCCACTACTGTACTACGAGACGCGGCCTTAGACACACATATTTTCACCGACAATCCGAGTCGGGGGGAGGTACGTCCCCACCTCAATGACGCAGACTGGACATCATCCACCCTCTTTGTTCAGGGAATGGTGGGTACAGTCTCGGAGCTTCGGAGTGCAATGAACCAGAGGGTTCAGATCGAATCTGCTAGCCAGTTGGGAGGGAAGAGTAGTGGCGCACGCCCAGGGAGGAAAGAGCTACGTCTACCCCGGCAGCGGGGGAAGCTTGTTTGACGCTCACCTCTGCAACCGGGGGACAGGCATGTGTTTGGCGAGTGGCCAGGTCACAACTTAGTGACTACTTCAGGCCTTGGGGTACTCACCTCATGGGAGATGAGAGCACCCCCCTCGCAACTGCCGAACCCATGGCCGCATATCCCTTTCGTACACAGATTGCGCCTGTGTAGTCCGGTTTGGAGACAGCAGGTGACTGATCCCTGGACCTTTCCAGGTGGTGACATCCTGTTACGGGATACTGCTGAAATCTCCATTTCCCCCGTCAGTGTCTCCCCTGTTGGGCACTGTCAGGGGACTCCTGCAAGGCGGAAGCAATCAGACAGGAAGTAGCTGGGAAAAGACGCCATACACAGGGGACATCAGCCAGAACTCAGTCCAGGCTTCTACCCAAATGTGTTCGTAGTACCAAATCTACAAGTGGCGGGCGTCCATTTCTGGACCTAGGCAGACTGAATCAGTACGTGCCCCTCGATCGGTTCCACATGGAGACACCATTCAGGGTTCTTCTCTCCATCCACCGTTTCGACTGGCTAGTCCCACTAGAATAAAGCGGGCCTACCTGCACATACCGATGCACCCAGCGAGGTCCCCCCCCCGCATTGCCCTACGTGTTCACCAGAATGATGAAACAGGTAGTGCTGCTGCTTCACCAGATGTCGGTACACCTCAATCCGTACCCAGACTACTGGTTACCAACAACCCGGGAAAGGGCTTAATAGCCAAACGCGTCAGGCTAACACAGGATTTACTTCACCAGTTGGGCTCGTTAGTAAATCGACAAGTCCCACCTCGACCCAACGTGCAGTTGGTGTCCTTGGCCATGGAGTTTTGACACAGAGGTAAGCTTGGCTTAGCTATTTCAAGCGTGTTGCTTAGCCGAATGCCTAGTCAGCTTTCCCTCAGTGTCCCTCCAAGAACTAATGGATCATCGGAATGATGACCTCGGTTCGAAGGGTAGCTCCCCAGGCCGCACTACGCAGCCGCTCGGTATAATGCTTGTCATAACGCCGAGCTCTCCTATGGGAACTAGATAGGCGGGTTTCGATTTCGAACCAAGTGAAGGAAGCCCTGCCCTGGTGGTCATCACTGGCCAACCTCGGGCAGAGGGGCCCCCTTGGTCCCGCTCGCTGCAGGTATGACTCTGGTAACAGATGCCTCCCCCCAGGGTTGGGGAGCGCATCTATTGGACGAACAAGCCCAAGGATATGGCTCCCGTATAGTTTCGGGACTACCATATCAACCGACTCGAACTGAGAGCAGTGTACTTAGCACTACCACGCTTTCTACCTGTAGTTCGAGACCACAGAGTCCTGCTCCACACAGGCAACACAGCGGTGTCTCCTTCAAGAAGGAGGGGGGGACGCATTCCCCATCGTTGTCGGTCCTAGCGGAGCAAATCCTCCTTTGGTGTCTGGAATACAATGTGGAGCTAACCGCACACCACCTTCCAGGGGTGAGGAACAGTCTGGCGACGCCCTTTCAGGGCGACTCCGTCTCCAGAACACGAAGTGGCTGATACCCCAGTGGGTAGCCTCCAGGCTGTTTCGGCTGTGGACGGTCCAAGGTTAGACCGGTTTGCCGCACCCCGGAACACCAAGCTCCCGACGTACGTAACACTCCTACTGACTCCAGGAGCCTGGGCCAGGGTCACTTTGCTACCCCGCGGACCCACTTAGTTGTGTACACCTTTCCTCCCTTCCAGCTAGTTCACCGGGCACCGGAGAAAACTTCGACAGGTGCACACCTGCATATAATCATTGGTCGCACCCAATTGGCCAAGCAGGGCCTAGTTTCCACTTCTGTCGGAAACGATAGTCGAAACACCAGCAGTGCTTCCAGACTTACCGGACCTGCCGTCCCAACCAGACGGCACACTACCAACGAGCCCAGCAGGTATCACTTACACGCATAGAGGCTCTCGGTAGACCCACACATATAAAATCCTTATCTGAGCGGGCTGCCAACGTCCTGGCCAGGGCGAACAGGGATTCCACCAACGCGGCCTACATTTTTAGGCTGCGAGCATACACTGGTTAGTGTAGCGGAAGGGAGATTGATAGATACCATCCCTCTATTGGCCAGGTAGCAGGCTCCTTCGTCCACCTGTTTGACGAAGTGGGTCTGTCCTATGCAGTGATTGTTGGCTACAGGTCAGCCTTGTCCCCCACCATTCAAATGTACGGGAACAAGACTAAACAATGTCCTAGTATTAGGAGACTATTTACTGCTTTCCAGACGCTGAGACCCCATACAAGGGAACCGCCCAACTGGGACTTGTCGGCTGTGTTGTCTGCTCGAAGCAGACCGCCCTTTGAGCCTCTCAGATCAGCACCACTCAAATTTTTGACGTGGAAAATAGTCTTCCTACTGGCCCTCGCCTCAGGTAGGCGTCGGCCAGAGCTGGGGGCATTGTCCTTCTTGGATGATGTACCGCCGTTATGGACAATCAAGTTGTGCTAAAGACACGAATCAGGTTTCTCGCCTAGAACCAAATCCCAGGACATGATCCTCACCCGATCGTCATCCCCCGGCTGTCAAATTTTGTCTGCCACTAAACCGTACTAGGATTTGGAACGGGGTGCCAGGCACACATCTTTGTGTTATGGCCCAAGCAGGCAGGATAGACCGGCCTTCCCAACTTCCATAACCAGCTGGTTTACTGCGACTGTATTAGAGGTCTAATACTTTATATTCCTCGACACAGAGCTCGCAGAGACACCAAGTACGAGCGCATGAGGTCTGTGCGATGGCTAACTCGCTAGTGCTAGTGTCAGGTGAGCACACATGGAGGGCAGGCTTCTTGAGAACGCAGAACGTCTTTATCAACAACCATCTAAGAGACACCGAATCTATTGATAAGGGTCTCTCTAGGTTGGGTCCGGAGTATATGGTGGGTAATTGAACGTAGTGAATTTAGGCGAGGGTTCTCAGAACTTGCCTATTCACATAGTTCATATCCACCATAGACTCCGGGTCCCCCCCAACCTCCCCACTCTTTCCGTCGCGTTGGTCTAAGTCCTCGAGGTGGAGAGAAAGGAACCAGAGTGTTGACGACTACCTTTGGCGCTGCCATGTGGCCTCGGTCACGTGGGTTCGTGACATAAGGGGTAAAAGAATCTTGAGGTCATGGGGCTTCCCCTGACCTAGATTCTATCTCTCTGTCACCGGCAGAATCGCTGATTAATGCCTACAGTTCAAATTAGTCATTTTGACTGACCGGAGTCTATGGTGGGTATGAACTATGTGAATAGGCGGGTTCGGAGAACCATCACCTAAATCAAAAGTCTTCATATAATATATGTAACTTTTATTAGAGAAAGAGAGTTGATATTATACTTTTGAGCAGTTTTTGCTGTAACATTTTTCTCTGAAATTAGCTGCAACTTTATCATTTTATGTATCCATGTTTTCATTTTTTAAATATGTCGTATTACATTCAAACTTCAGATTCATAATTTAATTAACTACAAACATAATTAAATTTTCTCAGATCAAATCCCCCCCCCCCCCCAACTCCATTCATTGATATTTGGTTAGACAAAAGCTAGTCTATATCATTTTTTCATAATCTGGAGTGATTGAACCCTGATAAAAAAGCTATAATGTATTTTTAGTATGGTATTAAATCTAAGACATGACTTGCAAAACTGCTAATAGATATTTTATGATAACATTTTTTTGAAGTAATTTTCGCAATTAATTAATTTGTGCAAGTTCAAATGGACAGATTTCTTTCAATTTTGTTAGATTGATAAAACACTATATAATACACCTGTCCAGCATCACTTACTTTCCTTGTTTGGTATTATTTCTTGTGTTCACTGACTATGATGCATATTTCTGCATATTAATTAGGTTGTTGGTGGTATGACATGGTGCATTACAACTTGTAATTTTGACGTGGATGTTGATCTTCTTTTCCAAGAAAATTCTACAATTGGTCAAAAGATGTAAGTTTCCAAAACGTTCAAATATTTTAATATCTATTTTTAATATCTCGCACATTTCTGTCAGTTTCTGTGGGCGTTAACATTGATGAAGAAAGTTGTTTTTTACTTATATTCATTTGTATGAGTATGCTTTAAGTATTTAGTCAAATCAAGATTACCGGTAATACTGATTGGACTAGTTCAGTGCAGATATATACTGTGATATGGTGGTTTGCTTTTGTGTTACCTGGAAGGAATCACAGAACATGATAAAAAAAGCCCTACTGTTTGGTTTTTTCATTGCGCATTTATTAGGCATTACCAATTACTCTTTCAGCCAATCTCATCATATTGATGTTTTTAAATCTTCCTATTCTAAAGATTTGATAAATTCTTACAACTATGCGATTGTTACAAGAGAAGCGTAGTTGTGATATACCTACATATTGGTAGTAATAATAGAAGTAATGATAACACCCACAAAAAATACCCTGCACTATGATGAACATATGCACATGAATACCTTAGAAATGACTTTAATTTTATGCTGTAATATCTCCTGATGTTGTAATACATGTTCTCTTACTCCACCACAGTGCACTTACTGAGAAAATTGTGCGAGTACTTCCCAGAATGAAATGTGCGCACAGATTGGAACCTCATCAGATTCAGGGTTTGGATTTCATTCACATTTATCCAACTGTTCAGGTTAATGACACATAATTTAAATCTATACCACAACTGTACTGTGAATTTTTTTTTATTGATTCTTCAAATGCTATAATTTTTCCTGTTAACATTTTTTTATTTCTGGATCAAATATTTTGAACAAATATCAGGAAAATCAATGAGTTAAGAAGGTTTAAATTGAATTGAAAATTAAACAATTTCAATAATACAAGGTTGTTACTCTCCATCGCTGTCTATAGATGGCAATATATATTAATATTTCTTTTTGCCATTATCACTTTCAGTGGCTGGTTAAGAAAGCTATAGAGACCAGAGAAGAGTTGGGTGATTATAACAGAGCCTTTTCTGTATCTCAGTTCAACAAACATCACAGTACTCCACAGGTAAGACATTAGGGTTTACCGTAAAATTCCTAATTGAGGCCGCAGCTTTAATTAAAATTCATTTTTTCAATGGACGAATTCAGATGCGTGAAGTCTTGGTGCGGCTTTAATTAGAGTATTCACTTCGGTAACAGTGGGAATTTTTTTCCAAAAACAAAGGCCAGAAGGGATAATGATATGCTAATGAGATGCACGACACTCGATTGCAACTTTGTTGCGATTCTAAGGCACTTTCAGATTTTTACACACAGACAAACTTGTACACAAACAAAATTTCACACTGTATAACATACTGCACAATAAATAATATCTACAAATAGATTTGTATGCATTTGCAAATTACAATACTGTATACTACAATCTCTTGAATAGACTAATTCGTTAGCACCGGTCACTCTTTTAGTAACCGTGCAGACAGCCGCCTGACACAGTCGATTGCGGCATGTTCGACTTCCGGCAGAGTGACAGTACATTCCATGTTTAATCTAGACATCGAGGAAATTAAAATAAAAAAAGTCAATCAAAAAAAAAAAAAATGATAACGAAAAAAATACTCAGTATATTATTTAGTATATTATTTTACGGTAATACTGTTAAGTTAAGTTGTTGTGTGTCCTTGTCATGTGGTCTCTGGCTCTGTTCAAAATTGAAGACATACGGAAAGTTTTTTCTGCAATGGGCCATTCCAGTTTATATAGTTTTGGATTTCCATTACTGTATGGTGAATGGTGATTTGAAAATAAAACTTTGTATGACTTATACACCCATGGAAATTATACCCTGTATGAAGTAAACACACAAGCTCATTAACGGGAGGGGGGGGGGCAGATATAAACTGGAATGGCCCAATAGTGTCACTATAGTAGTCTTGTTGGTATATATTGGTATTTTATATTGCTTACAAGTATGAAATTAATACATGTTTTTTGAAAGTGTAGAACTGTGGCAATTTACTCATAATGGGTACCATTATTCTCATGTCAAAATTAGGATGTTGTCTTCCATATATCATAAATGATCATTTTCTTCCTAGAGTTCTTTGCGGTTAGAACACCAAAAGTATCTCTGCCACCATACACATTACTATTTTGTGATGAGATGCCACTATTCTTGACATGTTTATTTATTAGAGGGCTCTCGTGCTGATTTCTTCTCACTGGTAAACACGTCTTAAAACAGCCATAATCTACAAACATTGTGTACGTTTTCATTGGTTCGAAAATCGAATATCAACATGGATATGTTTTGGTGGACATCTTTAAAAGTAGCACCACTGTGACGCATCGACCAATCAATGACGATCGCTTAGTAACAGAGATATATTTGTAAAAATAGAACTCTGTGTGGGAGATTCGTAAATGACACGATTGTAATGCCAGTAGTCTATTGATCTCTACAAATTTGGAGACTGCGCCCTCTTGTGTTGACATAGAGTAGAAGGAGAATTATTTGCTCAGTGATTTAAAATGATACTGACTTAATTAATAACTTATAATAATAAATTAAAAAAACAAGCAATTTTGCTCAATGAAAAGGACTGAAACAGTCTTATATTATTGTTGTTACAAATTGACATTTAATAAGTTTGTACCATGAGAAGTTCTCTCCCATAAGGCATTGCAAATAAATTCTCAGTCATGAAAAATTAAGACTGTTAAATTCGCAAAAGTTGTATAAAAAAATATATTACAGTTAACAAAATAAATGTAATTGTTGTTTTATTTCAAGGACATTGAGTTTGAAAAGCAGAAATCCGAATGTTTTGGTTCTATTAGAGGTGTTAAAGATTGCTACAAACCGAGGAGACGATATCGTAGATCTCACGAATTGAAAAGTCACCAAGAAGAACTAAGAGTGCAGTCTACACTGTTAGAGTATGGCAGGTATGCTTTCAGAGATTGTACAAAAGTCAATTCATGTTTTAGGACACCAGTCAAATGTCACAGTCAATGTGCTACACCATGGGTGAAATGTCATGTATACAATGTATGTAAAATTAATTGTTTGATGACTCAAAATTTGAATACACACTGCAGCACAACTGTTAGCAGATGCACAAAATATTATCTTCCAATTAAATTAAGACAGTGTGCAGTCTATACCATTCCCAACTAAGTGAACATTTTTTATTTTTAAAGTAATTTTATTTCATTTCAAAATTACAAATACACAGTCTAGAAAAAAACCCCAAAAAACTAGAAAAAGTTTGAAACATTTTATGTGAAAATATCTCTCTATTGCGTTACCACAACTGTTGATCATTTGCTACTGAGCAGTGCATTTGTGTTTGTTTGCTTGTAAACATTTGTTTAGCTAATTAATGATTTGCTCAAATCATTTGTAATTTTAATTAATGAAGATTTATATGTGACCTGAAAACATGAATTATATAATTATAATAATGCATTAAAAATGTTGGTTAGCATGTTTTTTTTTATTTTTATGTTAATTGAGTATAAAATAAAACTTACATGTACTAATTGATATCCAGGAAATTGGGTCACTTGCAGTCCGCAAAGGCTCAAAAAGCTGATGAAACTGATGGTACAAAGAAAGCAATATCTGATGCAATGGACAAAGGTGATGACCTCGCTAACTGGATGGCTGATGAGAAACGAATCAAAGATCTAATGAAAGGCATGTCAATTTCTGAGGATGTAAGTGGACACTGATCAATAATGTTTGTAGCATGATTTTATTTTGCTAAGCATTCCTTAACCAAACATGTATACCCCAGGATTGTGTCAATCATAAATCAAATAACATTCATCATTGTTAGTGAACTAGACTAGACATATTTTGTTGTAAATCAAAAAAAAAAAAAACCTTCAAAGTAAACATCAATTTGGCTTTGTGATTCACCTACAGTGAGTCAGTGAGTGATGAGTCATAGTAACGAGTCAGTGAGGAATGAGTCACAGTAAGTGATGAGTCACATTAAGTTATGGATTGGTGAGTCACAGCGAGTGATGAATCACAGTGAGTGATGAATCACAGTAAGTTAGTTATTGGTGAGTCACAGTAAGTGATGAGTCACAGTAAGTTAGTGATTGGTGAGTCACAGTAAGTGATGAGTCACATTAAGTTAGGGATTGGTGAGTCACAGTAAGTGATGAGTCACAGTAAGTGACGAGTCACAGTAAGTTGGTGATTGGTGAGTCACAGTGAGTAATGAGTCACAGTAAGTGATGAGTCAAATTAAGTTAGGGATTGGTGAGTCACAGTAAGTAATGAGTCACAGTAAGTGATGAGTCACAGTAAGTTAGTGATTGGTGAGTCACAGTGAGTGATGAGTCACAGTAAGTGGTGAGTCACATTAAGTTAGGGATTGGTGAGTCACAGTAAGTAATGAGTCACAGTAAGTGATGAGTCGCAGTAAGTGATGAGTCGCAGTAAGTGGTGAGTCATATTAAGTGGTGAGTCACAGTAAGTAATGAGTCACAGTAAGTAATGAGTCACAGTAAGTGATGAGTCACATTAAGTCAGGGATTGGTGAGTCACAGTGAGTGATGAATCACAGTGAGTGATAAGTCAAAGTAAGTTAGTGATTGGTGAGTCACAGTGAGTGATGAGTCACAGTAAGTGGTGAGTCACATTAAGTTAGGGATTGGTGAGACACAGTGAGTGATGAGTCACAGTAAGTTAATGATTGGTGAGTCACAGTGAGTGATGAATCACAGTAAGTTAGTTATTGGTGAGTCACAGTGAGTGATGAGTCACAGTAAGTTAGGGATTGTTGAGTCACAGTGAGTGATGAATCACAGTGAGTGATGAGTCACAGTAAGTTAGTGATTGCTGAGTCACTGTGAGTGATGAGTCACAGTAAGTGGTGAGTCACATTAAGTTAGGGATTGTTGAGTCACAGTGAGTGTTGAATCCCAGTGAGTGATGAATCACAGTAAGTTAGTTATTGGTGAGTCACAGTGAGTGATGAGTCACAGTAAGTGATGAGTCACATTAAGTTAGGGATTGTTGAGTCACAGTGAGTGATGAATCCCAGTGAGTTAGTGATTGGCGAGTCACAGTGAGTGATGAGTCACAGTAAGTGGTGAGTCACATTAAGTTAGAGATTGTTGAGTCACAGTGAGTGATGAATCACAGTGAGTGATGAGTTACAGTAAGTTAGTGATTGGTGAATCACAGTGAGAGACGAGTCACAGTAAGTGGTGAGTCACATTAAGTTAGGGATTGTTGAGTCACAGTGAGTGATGAATCCCAGTGAGTGATGAATCACAGTAAGTTAGTTATTGGTGAGTCACAGTAAGTGATGAGTCACAGTAAGTTAGTGATTGGTGAGTCACAGTAAGTGATGAGTCACATTAAGTTAGGGATTGGTGAGTCACAGTAAGTGGTGAGTCACAGTAAGTAATGAGTCACAGTGAGTAATGAGTTACAGTAAGTGGTGAGTCACATTAAGTTAGGGATTGGTGAGTCACAGTGAGTGATGAGTCACAGTAAGTGGTGAGTCACAGTAAGTAATGAGTCACAGTAAGTGATGAGTCGCAGTAAGTGATGAGTCATATTAAGTGGTGAGTCACAGTAAGTAATGAGTCACAGTAAGTGATGAGTCACATTAAGTTAGTGATTGGTGAGTCACAGTGAGTGATGAATCACAGTAAGTGGTGAGTCACATTAAGTCAGGGATTGGTGAGTCACAGTGAGTGATGAATTACAGTGAGTGATAAGTCACATTAAGTTAGGGATTGGTGAGTCACAGTGAGTGATGAGTCACAGTAAGTTAATGATTGGTGAGTCACAGTGAGTGATGAATCACAGTAAGTTAGTTATTGGTGAGTCACAGTGAGTGATGAGTCACATTAAGTTAGGGATTGTTGAGTCACAGTGAGTGTTGAATCCCAGTGAGTGATGAATCCCAGTGAGTGATGAATCCCAGTGAGTGATGAGTCACAGTAAGTGGTGAGTCACATTAAGTTAGGGATTGTTGAGTCACAGTGAGTGATGAGTCACAGTAAGTTAGTGATTGGTGAGTCACAGTGAGTGATGAGTCACAGTAAGTGGCGAGTCACATTAAGTTAGAGATTGTTGAGTCACAGTGAGTGATGAATCACAGTGAGTGATAAGTCACAGTAAGTTAGTGATTGGTGAATCACAGTGAGATGAGTCACAGTAAGTGGTGAGTCACATTAAGTTAGGGATTGTTGAGTCACAGTGAGTGATGAATCCCAGTGAGTGATGAATCACAGTAAGTTTGTTATTAGTGAGTCACAGTAAGTGATGAGTCACATTAAGTTAGGGATTGTTGAGTCACAGTGAGTGATGAGTCACAGTAAGTTAGTGATTGGTGAGTCACAGTGAGTAATGAGTCACAGTAAGTGGTGAGTCACATTAAGTTAGGGATTGTTGAGTCACAGTGAGTGGTGAGTCACAGTAAGTAATGAGTCACAGTAAGTGATGAGTCGCAGTACGTGATGAGTCATATTAAGTGGTGAGTCACAGTAAGTAATGAGTCACAGTAAGTGATGAGTCACATTAAGTTAGTGATTGGTGAGTCACAGTGAGTGATGAATCACAGTCAGTGGTGAGTCACATTAAGTCAGGGATTGGTGAGTCACAGTGAGTGATGAATTACAGTGAGTGATAAGTCACAGTAAGTTAGTGATTGGTGAGTCACAGTGAGTGATGAGTCACAGTAAGTGGTGAGTCACAGTAAGTGGTGAGTCACATTAAGTTAGGGATTAGTGAGTTACAGTGAGTGATGAGTCACAGTAAGTTAATGATTGGTGAGTCACAGTGAGTGATGAATCACAGTAAGTTAGTTATTGGTGAGTCACAGTGAGTGATGAGTCACAGTAAGTGATGCGTCACATTAAGTTAGGGATTGTTGAGTCACAGTGAGTGATGAATCACAGTGAGTGATGAGTCACAGTAAGTTAGTGATTGGTGAGTCACAGTGAGTGATGAGTCACAGTTAGTGGTGAGTCACATTAAGTTAGGGATTGTTGAGTCACAGTGAGTGTTGAATCCCAGTGAGTGATGAATCACAGTAAGTTAGTTATTGGTGAGTCACAGTGAGTGATGAGTCACAGTAAGTGATGAGTCACATTAAGTTAGGGATTGTTGAGTCACAGTGAGTGATGAATCCCAGTGAGTGATGAGTCACAGTGAGTGATGAGTCACAGTAAGTTAGTGATTGGTGAATCACAGTGAGAGATGAGTCACAGTAAGTGGTGAGTCACATTAAGTTAGGGATTGTTGAGTCACAGTGAGTAATGAATCCCAGTGAGTGATGAATCACAGTAAGTTAGTTATTGGTGAGTTACAGTAAGTAATGAGTCACAGTAAGTGATGAGTCACATTAAGTTAGTGATTGGTGAGTCACAGTGAGTGATGAATCACAGTAAGTGGTGAGTCACATTAAGTCAGGGATTGGTGAGTCACAGTGAGTGATGAATTACAGTGAGTGATAAGTCACAGTAAGTTAGTGATTGGTGAGTCACAGTGAGTGATGAGTCACAGTAAGTGGTGAGTCACATTAAGTTAGGGATTGGTGAGTCACAGTGAGTGATGAGTCACAGTGAGTGATGAATCACAGTGAGTGATGAATCACAGTAAGTTAGTTATTGGTGAGTCACAGTGAGTGATGAGTCACAGTAAGTGATGAGTCACAATAAGTTAGGGATTGTTGAGTCACAGTGAGTGATGAGTCACAGTGAGTGATGAGTCACAGTAAGTTAGTGATTGGTGAGTCACAGTGAGTGATGAGTCACAGTAAGTGGTGAGTCACATTAAGTTAGGGATTGTTGAGTCACAGTGAGTGTTGAATCCCAGTGAGTGATGAATCACAGTAAGTTAGTTGTTGATGAGTCACAGTAAGTGATGAGTCATATTAAGTTAGGGATTGTTGAGTCACAGTGAGTGATGAATCCCAGTGAGTGATGAAGTGGTGAGTCACATTAAGTTAGGGATTGTTGAGTCACAGTGAGTGATGAGTCACATTAAGTTAGTGATTGGTGAGTCACAGTGAGTGATGAGTCACAGTAAGTGGTGAGTCACATTAAGTTAGAGATTGTTGAGTCACAGTGAGTGATGAATCACAGTGAGTGATGAGTCACAGTAAGTTAGTGATTGGTGAATCACAGTGAGAGATGAGTCACAGTAAGTGGTGAGTCACATTAAGTTAGGGATTGTTGAGTGACAGTGAGTGATGAATCCCAGTGAGTGATGAATCACAGTAAGTTAGTTATTGGTGAGTCACAGTGAGTGATGAGTCACAGTGAGTGATGAGTCACAGTAAGTGATGAGTCACATTAAGTTAGGGATTGAGTCACAGTGAGTGATGAATCACAGTGAGTGATGAGTCACAGTAAGTTAGTGATTGGTGAGTCACAGTGAGTGATGAGTCACAGTAAGTGGTGAGTCACATTAAGTTAGGGATTGTTGAGTCACAGTGAGTGATGAGTCACAGTAAGTGGTGAGTCACAGTAAGTAATGAGTCACAGTAAGTAATGAGTCACAGTAAGTGATGAGTCGCAGTAAGTGGTGAGTCACATTAAGTTAGAGATTGTTGAGTCACAGTGAGTGATGAATCACAGTGAGTGATGAGTCACAGTAAGTTAGTGATTGGTGAATCACAGTGAGAGATGAGTCACAGTAAGTGGTGAGTCACATTAAGTTAGGGATTGTTGAGTCACAGTGAGTAATGAATCCCAGTGAGTGATGAATCACAGTAAGTTAGTTATTGGTGAGTCACAGTAAGTAATGAGTCACAGTAAGTGATGAGTCACATTAAGTTAGTGATTGGTGAGTCACAGTGAGTGATGAATCACAGTAAGTGGTGAGTCACATTAAGTCAGGGATTGGTGAGTCACAGTGAGTGATGAATTACAGTGAGTGATAAGTCACAGTAAGTTAGTGATTGGTGAGTGATGAGTCACAGTAAGTGGTGAGTCACATTAAGTTAGGGATTGTTGAGTCACAGTGAGTGTTGAATCCCAGTGAGTGATGAATCACAGTAAGTTAGTTATTGGTGAGTCACAGTGAGTGATGAGTCACAGTAAGTGATGAGTCACATTAAGTTAGGGATTGTTGAGTCACAGTGAGTGATGAATCCCAGTGAGTGATGAGTCACAGTAAGTGGTGTCACATTAAGTTAGGGATTGTTGAGTCACAGTGAGTAATGAGTCACAGTAAGTAATGAGTCACAGTAAGTAATGAGTCACAGTATGTAATGAGTCACAGTAAGTGATGATTCGCAGTAAGTGATGAGTCATATTAAGTGGTGAGTCACAGTAAGTAATGAGTCACAGTAAGTGATGAGTCACATTAAGTTAGTGATTGGTGAGTCACAGTGAGTGATGAGTCACAGTAAGTGGTGAGTCACATTAAGTTAGGGATTGGTGAGTCACAGTGAGTGATGAGTCACAGTAAGTTAATGATTGGTGAGTCACAGTGAGTGATGAATCACAGTAAGTTAGTTATTGGTGAGTCACAGTGAGTGATGAGTCACAGTAAGTGATGAGTCACATTAAGTTAGGGATTGTTGAGTCACAGTGAGTGATGAATCACAGTAAGTTAGTGATTGGTGAGTCACAGTGAGTGATGAGTCACAGTAAGTGGTGAGTCACATTAAGTTAGGGATTGTTGAGTCACAGTGAGTGTTGAATCCCAGTGAGTGATGAATCACAGTAAGTTATTGGTGAGTCACAGTGAGTGATGAGTCACATTAAGTTAGGGATTGTTGAGTCACAGTGAGTGATGAATCCCAGTGAGTGATGAGTCACAGTAAGTGGTGAGTCACATTAAGTTAGGGATTGTTGAGTCACAGTGAGTGATGAATCACAGTGAGTGATGGGTCACAGTAAGTTAGTGATTGGTGAGTCACAGTGAGTAATGAGTCACAGTAAGTGGTGAGTCACATTAAGTTAGGGATTGTTGAGTCACAGTGAGTGGTGAGTCACAGTAAGTAATGAGTCACAGTAAGTGATGAGTCGCAGTACGTGATGAGTCATATTAAGTGGTGAGTCACAGTAAGTAATGAGTCACAGTAAGTGATGAGTCACATTAAGTTAGTGATTGGTGAGTCACAGTGAGTGATGAATCACAGTCAGTGGTGAGTCACATTAAGTCAGGGATTGGTGAGTCACAGTGAGTGATGAATTACAGTGAGTGATAAGTCACAGTAAGTTAGTGATTGGTGAGTCACAGTGAGTGATGAGTCACAGTAAGTGGTGAGTCACAGTAAGTGGTGAGTCACATTAAGTTAGGGATTAGTGAGTTACAGTGAGTGATGAGTCACAGTAAGTTAATGATTGGTGAGTCACAGTGAGTGATGAATCACAGTAAGTTAGTTATTGGTGAGTCACAGTGAGTGATGAGTCACAGTAAGTGATGCGTCACATTAAGTTAGGGATTGTTGAGTCACAGTGAGTGATGAATCACAGTGAGTGATGAGTCACAGTAAGTTAGTGATTGGTGAGTCACAGTGAGTGATGAGTCACAGTTAGTGGTGAGTCACATTAAGTTAGGGATTGTTGAGTCACAGTGAGTGTTGAATCCCAGTGAGTGATGAATCACAGTAAGTTAGTTATTGGTGAGTCACAGTGAGTGATGAGTCACAGTAAGTGATGAGTCACATTAAGTTAGGGATTGTTGAGTCACAGTGAGTGATGAATCCCAGTGAGTGATGAGTCACAGTGAGTGATGAGTCACAGTAAGTTAGTGATTGGTGAATCACAGTGAGAGATGAGTCACAGTAAGTGGTGAGTCACATTAAGTTAGGGATTGTTGAGTCACAGTGAGTAATGAATCCCAGTGAGTGATGAATCACAGTAAGTTAGTTATTGGTGAGTTACAGTAAGTAATGAGTCACAGTAAGTGATGAGTCACATTAAGTTAGTGATTGGTGAGTCACAGTGAGTGATGAATCACAGTAAGTGGTGAGTCACATTAAGTCAGGGATTGGTGAGTCACAGTGAGTGATGAATTACAGTGAGTGATAAGTCACAGTAAGTTAGTGATTGGTGAGTCACAGTGAGTGATGAGTCACAGTAAGTGGTGAGTCACATTAAGTTAGGGATTGGTGAGTCACAGTGAGTGATGAGTCACAGTGAGTGATGAATCACAGTAAGTTAGTTATTGGTGAGTCACAGTGAGTGATGAGTCACAGTAAGTGATGAGTCACAATAAGTTAGGGATTGTTGAGTCACAGTGAGTGATGAGTCACAGTGAGTGATGAGTCACAGTAAGTTAGTGATTGGTGAGTCACAGTGAGTGATGAGTCACAGTAAGTGGTGAGTCACATTAAGTTAGGGATTGTTGAGTCACAGTGAGTGTTGAATCCCAGTGAGTGATGAATCACAGTAAGTTAGTTGTTGATGAGTCACAGTAAGTGATGAGTCATATTAAGTTAGGGATTGTTGAGTCACAGTGAGTGATGAATCCCAGTGAGTGATGAAGTGGTGAGTCACATTAAGTTAGGGATTGTTGAGTCACAGTGAGTGATGAGTCACATTAAGTTAGTGATTGGTGAGTCACAGTGAGTGATGAGTCACAGTAAGTGGTGAGTCACATTAAGTTAGAGATTGTTGAGTCACAGTGAGTGATGAATCACAGTGAGTGATGAGTCACAGTAAGTTAGTGATTGGTGAATCACAGTGAGAGATGAGTCACAGTAAGTGGTGAGTCACATTAAGTTAGGGATTGTTGAGTGACAGTGAGTGATGAATCCCAGTGAGTGATGAATCACAGTAAGTTAGTTATTGGTGAGTCACAGTGAGTGATGAGTCACAGTGAGTGATGAGTCACAGTAAGTGATGAGTCACATTAAGTTAGGGATTGAGTCACAGTGAGTGATGAATCACAGTGAGTGATGAGTCACAGTAAGTTAGTGATTGGTGAGTCACAGTGAGTGATGAGTCACAGTAAGTGGTGAGTCACATTAAGTTAGGGATTGTTGAGTCACAGTGAGTGATGAGTCACAGTAAGTGGTGAGTCACAGTAAGTAATGAGTCACAGTAAGTAATGAGTCACAGTAAGTGATGAGTCGCAGTAAGTGGTGAGTCACATTAAGTTAGAGATTGTTGAGTCACAGTGAGTGATGAATCACAGTGAGTGATGAGTCACAGTAAGTTAGTGATTGGTGAATCACAGTGAGAGATGAGTCACAGTAAGTGGTGAGTCACATTAAGTTAGGGATTGTTGAGTCACAGTGAGTAATGAATCCCAGTGAGTGATGAATCACAGTAAGTTAGTTATTGGTGAGTCACAGTAAGTAATGAGTCACAGTAAGTGATGAGTCACATTAAGTTAGTGATTGGTGAGTCACAGTGAGTGATGAATCACAGTAAGTGGTGAGTCACATTAAGTCAGGGATTGGTGAGTCACAGTGAGTGATGAATTACAGTGAGTGATAAGTCACAGTAAGTTAGTGATTGGTGAGTGATGAGTCACAGTAAGTGGTGAGTCACATTAAGTTAGGGATTGTTGAGTCACAGTGAGTGTTGAATCCCAGTGAGTGATGAATCACAGTAAGTTAGTTATTGGTGAGTCACAGTGAGTGATGAGTCACAGTAAGTGATGAGTCACATTAAGTTAGGGATTGTTGAGTCACAGTGAGTAATGAGTCACAGTGAGTGATGAGTCACAGTAAGTAATGAGTCACAGTATGTAATGAGTCACAGTAAGTGATGATTCGCAGTAAGTGATGAGTCATATTAAGTGGTGAGTCACAGTAAGTAATGAGTCACAGTAAGTGATGAGTCACATTAAGTTAGTGATTGGTGAGTCACAGTGAGTGATGAGTCACAGTAAGTGGTGAGTCACATTAAGTTAGGGATTGGTGAGTCACAGTGAGTGATGAGTCACAGTAAGTTAATGATTGGTGAGTCACAGTGAGTGATGAATCACAGTAAGTTAGTTATTGGTGAGTCACAGTGAGTGATGAGTCACAGTAAGTGATGAGTCACATTAAGTTAGGGATTGTTGAGTCACAGTGAGTGATGAATCACAGTAAGTTAGTGATTGGTGAGTCACAGTGAGTGATGAGTCACAGTAAGTGGTGAGTCACATTAAGTTAGGGATTGTTGAGTCACAGTGAGTGTTGAATCCCAGTGAGTGATGAATCACAGTAAGTTATTGGTGAGTCACAGTGAGTGATGAGTCACATTAAGTTAGGGATTGTTGAGTCACAGTGAGTGATGAATCCCAGTGAGTGATGAGTCACAGTAAGTGGTGAGTCACATTAAGTTAGGGATTGTTGAGTCACAGTGAGTGATGAATCACAGTGAGTGATGGGTCACAGTAAGTTAGTGATTGGTGAGTCACAGTGAGTGATGAGTCACAGTAAGTGGTGAGTCACATTAAGTTAGGGATTGTTGAGTCACAGTGAGTGTTGAATCCCAGTGAGTGATGAATCTCAGTAAGTTAGTTATTGGTGAGTCACAGTGAGTGATGAGTCACATTAAGTTAGGGATTGTTGAGTCACAGTGAGTGATGAATCCCAGTGAGTGATGAGTCACATTAAGTGATGAGTCACATTAAGTTAGGGATTGTTGAGTCACAGTGAGTGATGAGTCACAGTAAGTTTGTGATTGGTGAGTCACAGTAAGTGGTGAGTCACATTAAGTTAGGGATTGTTGAGTCACAGTGAGTGTTGAATCCCAGTGAGTGATGAATCACAGTAAGTTAGTTATTGGTGAGTCACAGTGAGTGATGAGTCACAGTAAGTGATGAGTCACATTAAGTTAGGGATTGTTGAGTCACAGTGAGTGATGAATCCCAGTGAGTGATGAGTCACAGTAAGTGGTGAGTCACATTAAGTTAGGGATTGTTGAGTCACAGTGAGTGATGAGTCACAGTAAGTTAGTGATTGGTGAGTCACAGTGAGTGATGAGTCACAGTAAGTGGTGAGTCACAGTAAGTTATGAGTCACAGTATGTAATGAGTCACATTAAGTTAGTGATTGGTGAGTCACAGTAAGTGATGATTCGCAGTAAGTGATGAGTCATATTAAGTGGTGAGTCACAGTAAGTGATGAGTCACATTATGTTAGTGATTGGTGAGTCACAGTGAGTGATGAATCACAGTAAGTGGTGAGTCACATTAAGTCAGGGATTGGTGAGTCACAGTGAGTGATGAATTACAGTGAGTGATAAGTCACAGTAAGTTAGTGATTGGTGAGTCACAGTGAGTGATGAGTCACAGTAAGTGGTGAGTCACATTAAGTTAGGGATTGGTGAGTCACAGTGAGTGATGAGTCACAGTAAGTTAATGATTGGTGAGTCACAGTGAGTGATGAATCACCGTAAGTTAGTTATTGGTGAGTCACAGTGAGTGATGAGTCACAGTAAGTGATGAGTCACATTAAGTTAGGGATTGTTGAGTCACAGTGAGTGATGAATCACAGTGAGTGATGAGTCACAGTAAGTTAGTGATTGGTGAGTCACAGTGAGTGATGAGTCACAGTAAGTGGTGAGTCACATTAAGTTAGGGATTGTTGAGTCACAGTGAGTGTTGAATCCCAGTGAGTGATGAATCACAGTAAGTTATTGGTGAGTCACAGTGAGTGATGAGTCACATTAAGTTAGGGATTGTTGAGTCACAGTGAGTGATGAATCCCAGTGAGTGATGAGTCACAGTAAGTGGTGAGTCACATTAAGTTAGGGATTGGTGAGTCACAGTGAGTGATGAGTCACAGTAAGTGGTGAGTCACATTAAGTCAGGGATTGGTGAGTCACAGTGAGTGATGAATTACAGTGAGTGATAAGTCACAGTAAGTTAGTGATTGGTGAGTCACAGTGAGTGATGAGCCACAGTAAGTGGTGAGTCACATTAAGTTAGGGATTGGTGAGTCACAGTGAGTGATGAGTCACAGTAAGTGGTGAGTCACATTAAGTTAGGGATTGTTGAGTCACAGTGAGTGTTGAATCCCAGTGAGTGATGAATCACAGTAAGTTAGTTATTGGTGAGTCACAGTGAGTGATGAGTCACAGTAAGTGATGAGTCACATTAAGTTAGGGATTGTTGAGTCACAGTGAGTGATGAATCACAGTGAGTGATGAGTCACAGTAAGTGGTAAGTAACAGTAAGTTATGAGTCACAGTAAGTAATGAGTCACAGTATGTAATGAGTCACAGTAAGTGATGATTCGCAGTAAGTGATGAGTCATATTAAGTGGTGAGTCACAGTAAGTAATGAGTCACAGTAAGTGATGAGTCACATTAAGTTAGTGATTGGTGAGTCACAGTGAGTGATGAATCACAGTAAGTGATAAGTCACAGTAAGTTAGTGATTGGTGAGTCACAGTGAGTGATGAGTCACAGTAAGTGGTGAGTCACATTAAGTTAGGGATTGGTGAGTCACAGTGAGTGATGAGTCACAGTAAGTTAATGATTGGTGACTCACAGTGAGTGATGAATCACAGTAAGTTAGTTATTGGTGAGTCACAGTGAGTGATGAGTCACAGTAAGTGATGAGTCACATTAAGTTAGGGATTGTTGAGTCACAGTGAGTGATGAATCACAGTGAGTGATGAGTCACAGTAAGTTAGTGATTGGTGAGTCACAGTGAGTGATGAGTCACAGTAAGTGGTGAGTCACATTAAGTTAGGGATTGTTGAGTCACAGTGAGTGTTGAATCCCAGTGAGTGGTGAATCACAGTAAGTTAGTTATTGGTGAGTCACAGTGAGTGATGAGTCACATTAAGTTAGGGATTGTTGAGTCACAGTGAGTGATGAATCCCAGTGAGTGATGAGTCACAGTAAGTGGTGAGTCACATTAAGTTAGGGATTGATGAGTCACAGTGAGTGATGAGTAACAGTAAGTGGTGAGTCACATTAAGTCAGGGATTGGTGAGTCGCAGTGAGTGATGAATTACAGTGAGTGATAAGTCACAGTAAGTTAGTGATTGGTGAGTCACAGTGAGTGATGAGTCACAGTTAGTGGTGAGTCACATTAAGTTAGGGATTGGTGAGTCACAGTGAGTGATGAGTCACAGTAAGTTAGGGATTGTTGAGTCACAGTGAGTGTTGAATCCCAGTGAGTGATGAATCACAGTAAGTTAGTTATTGGTGAGTCACAGTGAGTGATGAGTCACAGTAAGTGATGAGTCACATTAAGTTAGGGATTGTTGAGTCACAGTGAGTGATGAATCACAGTGAGTGATGAGTCACAGTAAGTTAGTGATTGGTGAGTCACAGTGATGAGTCACAGTAAGTGGTGAGTCACATTAAGTCAGGGATTGGTGAGTCACAGTGAGTGATGAATTACAGTGAGTGATAAGTCACAGTAAGTTAGTGAGTGATGAGTCACAGTAAGTGGTGAGTCACATTAAGTTAGGAATTGGTGAGTCACAGTGAGTGATGAGTCACAGTAAGTGGTGAGTCACATTAAGTTAGGGATTGTTGCGTCACAGTGAGTGTTGAATCCCAGTGAGTGATGAGTCACAGTAAGTGGTGAGTCACATTAAGTTAGGGATTGGTGAGTCACAGTGAGTGATGAGTCACAGTAAGTGGTGAGTCACATTAAGTCAGGGATTGGTGAGTCACAGTGAGTGATGAATCACAGTGAGTGATGAGTCACAGTAAGTTAGTGATTGGTGAGTCACAGTGAGTGATGAGTCACAGTAAGTAGTGAGTCACATTAAGTCAGGGATTGGTGAGTCACAGTGAGTGATGAATTACAGTGAGTGATAAGTCACAGTAAGTTAGTGATTGGTGAGTCACAGTGAGTGATGAGTCACAGTAAGTGGTGAGTCACATTAAGTTAGGGATTGTTGAGTCACAGTGAGTGACGAGTCACAGTAAGTTAATGATTGGTGAGTCACAGGGAGTGATGAATCACAGTAAGTTAGTTATTGGTGAGTCACAGTGAGTGATGAGTCACAGTAAGTGATGAGTCACATTAAGTTAGGGATTGTTGAGTCACAGTGAGTGATGAATCACAGTGAGTGATGAGTCACAGTAAGTTAGTGATTGGTGAGTCACAGTGAGTGATGAGTCACAGTAAGTGGTGAGTCACATTAAGTTAGGGATTGTTGAGTCACAGTGAGTGTTGAATCCCAGTGAGTGATGAATCACAGTAAGTTAGTTATTGGTGAGTCACAGTGAGTGATGAGTCACATTAAGTTAGGGATTGTTGAGTCACAGTGAGTGATGAATCCCAGTGAGTGGTGAGTCACAGTAAGTGGTGAGTCACATTAAGTTAGGGATTGGTGAGTCACAGTGAGTGATGAGTCACAGTAAGTGGTGAGTCACATTAAGTTAGAGATTGTTGAGTCACAGTGAGTGATGAATCACAGTGAGTGATGAGTCACAGTAAGTTAGTGATTGGTGAATCACAGTGAGAGATGAGTCACAGTAAGTGGTGAGTCACATTAAGTTAGGGATTGTTGAGTCACAGTGAGTGATGAATCCCAGTGAGTGATGAATCACAGTAAGTTTGTTATTGGTGAGTCACAGTGAGTGATGAGTCACAGTAAGTGGTGAGTCACATTAAGTTAGGGATTGTTGAGTCACAGTGAGTGTTGAATCCCAGTGAGTGATGAATCACAGTAAGTTAGTTATTGGTGAGTCACAGTGAGTGATGAGTCACAGTAAGTGATGAGTCACATTAAGTTAGGGATTGTTGAGTCACAGTGAGTAATGAGTCACAGTGAGTGATGAGTCACAGTAAGTAATGAGTCACAGTATGTAATGAGTCACAGTAAGTGATGATTCGCAGTAAGTGATGAGTCATATTAAGTGGTGAGTCACAGTAAGTAATGAGTCACAGTAAGTGATGAGTCACATTAAGTTAGTGATTGGTGAGTCACAGTGAGTGATGAGTCACAGTAAGTGGTGAGTCACATTAAGTTAGGGATTGGTGAGTCACAGTGAGTGATGAGTCACAGTAAGTTAATGATTGGTGAGTCACAGTGAGTGATGAATCACAGTAAGTTAGTTATTGGTGAGTCACAGTGAGTGATGAGTCACAGTAAGTGATGAGTCACATTAAGTTAGGGATTGTTGAGTCACAGTGAGTGATGAATCACAGTAAGTTAGTGATTGGTGAGTCACAGTGAGTGATGAGTCACAGTAAGTGGTGAGTCACATTAAGTTAGGGATTGTTGAGTCACAGTGAGTGTTGAATCCCAGTGAGTGATGAATCACAGTAAGTTATTGGTGAGTCACAGTGAGTGATGAGTCACATTAAGTTAGGGATTGTTGAGTCACAGTGAGTGATGAATCCCAGTGAGTGATGAGTCACAGTAAGTGGTGAGTCACATTAAGTTAGGGATTGTTGAGTCACAGTGAGTGATGAATCACAGTGAGTGATGGGTCACAGTAAGTTAGTGATTGGTGAGTCACAGTGAGTGATGAGTCACAGTAAGTGGTGAGTCACATTAAGTTAGGGATTGTTGAGTCACAGTGAGTGTTGAATCCCAGTGAGTGATGAATCTCAGTAAGTTAGTTATTGGTGAGTCACAGTGAGTGATGAGTCACATTAAGTTAGGGATTGTTGAGTCACAGTGAGTGATGAATCCCAGTGAGTGATGAGTCACATTAAGTGATGAGTCACATTAAGTTAGGGATTGTTGAGTCACAGTGAGTGATGAGTCACAGTAAGTTAGTGATTGGTGAGTCACAGTAAGTGGTGAGTCACATTAAGTTAGGGATTGTTGAGTCACAGTGAGTGTTGAATCCCAGTGAGTGATGAATCACAGTAAGTTAGTTATTGGTGAGTCACAGTGAGTGATGAGTCACAGTAAGTGATGAGTCACATTAAGTTAGGGATTGTTGAGTCACAGTGAGTGATGAATCCCAGTGAGTGATGAGTCACAGTAAGTGGTGAGTCACATTAAGTTAGGGATTGTTGAGTCACAGTGAGTGATGAGTCACAGTAAGTTAGTGATTGGTGAGTCACAGTGAGTGATGAGTCACAGTAAGTGGTGAGTCACAGTAAGTTATGAGTCACAGTATGTAATGAGTCACATTAAGTTAGTGATTGGTGAGTCACAGTAAGTGATGATTCGCAGTAAGTGATGAGTCATATTAAGTGGTGAGTCACAGTAAGTGATGAGTCACATTATGTTAGTGATTGGTGAGTCACAGTGAGTGATGAATCACAGTAAGTGGTGAGTCACATTAAGTCAGGGATTGGTGAGTCACAGTGAGTGATGAATTACAGTGAGTGATAAGTCACAGTAAGTTAGTGATTGGTGAGTCACAGTGAGTGATGAGTCACAGTAAGTGGTGAGTCACATTAAGTTAGGGATTGGTGAGTCACAGTGAGTGATGAGTCACAGTAAGTTAATGATTGGTGAGTCACAGTGAGTGATGAATCACCGTAAGTTAGTTATTGGTGAGTCACAGTGAGTGATGAGTCACAGTAAGTGATGAGTCACATTAAGTTAGGGATTGTTGAGTCACAGTGAGTGATGAATCACAGTGAGTGATGAGTCACAGTAAGTTAGTGATTGGTGAGTCACAGTGAGTGATGAGTCACAGTAAGTGGTGAGTCACATTAAGTTAGGGATTGTTGAGTCACAGTGAGTGTTGAATCCCAGTGAGTGATGAATCACAGTAAGTTATTGGTGAGTCACAGTGAGTGATGAGTCACATTAAGTTAGGGATTGTTGAGTCACAGTGAGTGATGAATCCCAGTGAGTGATGAGTCACAGTAAGTGGTGAGTCACATTAAGTTAGGGATTGGTGAGTCACAGTGAGTGATGAGTCACAGTAAGTGGTGAGTCACATTAAGTCAGGGATTGGTGAGTCACAGTGAGTGATGAATTACAGTGAGTGATAAGTCACAGTAAGTTAGTGATTGGTGAGTCACAGTGAGTGATGAGCCACAGTAAGTGGTGAGTCACATTAAGTTAGGGATTGGTGAGTCACAGTGAGTGATGAGTCACAGTAAGTGGTGAGTCACATTAAGTTAGGGATTGTTGAGTCACAGTGAGTGTTGAATCCCAGTGAGTGATGAATCACAGTAAGTTAGTTATTGGTGAGTCACAGTGAGTGATGAGTCACAGTAAGTGATGAGTCACATTAAGTTAGGGATTGTTGAGTCACAGTGAGTGATGAATCACAGTGAGTGATGAGTCACAGTAAGTGGTAAGTAACAGTAAGTTATGAGTCACAGTAAGTAATGAGTCACAGTATGTAATGAGTCACAGTAAGTGATGATTCGCAGTAAGTGATGAGTCATATTAAGTGGTGAGTCACAGTAAGTAATGAGTCACAGTAAGTGATGAGTCACATTAAGTTAGTGATTGGTGAGTCACAGTGAGTGATGAATCACAGTAAGTGATAAGTCACAGTAAGTTAGTGATTGGTGAGTCACAGTGAGTGATGAGTCACAGTAAGTGGTGAGTCACATTAAGTTAGGGATTGGTTAGTCACAGTGAGTGATGAGTCACAGTAAGTTAATGATTGGTGACTCACAGTGAGTGATGAATCACAGTAAGTTAGTTATTGGTGAGTCACAGTGAGTGATGAGTCACAGTAAGTGATGAGTCACATTAAGTTAGGGATTGTTGAGTCACAGTGAGTGATGAATCACAGTGAGTGATGAGTCACAGTAAGTTAGTGATTGGTGAGTCACAGTGAGTGATGAGTCACAGTAAGTGGTGAGTCACATTAAGTTAGGGATTGTTGAGTCACAGTGAGTGTTGAATCCCAGTGAGTGGTGAATCACAGTAAGTTAGTTATTGGTGAGTCACAGTGAGTGATGAGTCACATTAAGTTAGGGATTGTTGAGTCACAGTGAGTGATGAATCCCAGTGAGTGATGAGTCACAGTAAGTGGTGAGTCACATTAAGTTAGGGATTGATGAGTCACAGTGAGTGATGAGTAACAGTAAGTGGTGAGTCACATTAAGTCAGGGATTGGTGAGTCGCAGTGAGTGATGAATTACAGTGAGTGATAAGTCACAGTAAGTTAGTGATTGGTGAGTCACAGTGAGTGATGAGTCACAGTTAGTGGTGAGTCACATTAAGTTAGGGATTGGTGAGTCACAGTGAGTGATGAGTCACAGTAAGTTAGGGATTGTTGAGTCACAGTGAGTGTTGAATCCCAGTGAGTGATGAATCACAGTAAGTTAGTTATTGGTGAGTCACAGTGAGTGATGAGTCACAGTAAGTGATGAGTCACATTAAGTTAGGGATTGTTGAGTCACAGTGAGTGATGAATCACAGTGAGTGATGAGTCACAGTAAGTTAGTGATTGGTGAGTCACAGTGATGAGTCACAGTAAGTGGTGAGTCACATTAAGTCAGGGATTGGTGAGTCACAGTGAGTGATGAATTACAGTGAGTGATAAGTCACAGTAAGTTAGTGAGTGATGAGTCACAGTAAGTGGTGAGTCACATTAAGTTAGGAATTGGTGAGTCACAGTGAGTGATGAGTCACATTAAGTGGTGAGTCACATTAAGTTAGGGATTGTTGCGTCACAGTGAGTGTTGAATCCCAGTGAGTGATGAGTCACAGTAAGTGGTGAGTCACATTAAGTTAGGGATTGGTGAGTCACAGTGAGTGATGAGTCACAGTAAGTGGTGAGTCACATTAAGTCAGGGATTGGTGAGTCACAGTGAGTGATGAATCACAGTGAGTGATGAGTCACAGTAAGTTAGTGATTGGTGAGTCACAGTGAGTGATGAGTCACAGTAAGTAGTGAGTCACATTAAGTCAGGGATTGGTGAGTCACAGTGAGTGATGAATTACAGTGAGTGATAAGTCACAGTAAGTTAGTGATTGGTGAGTCACAGTGAGTGATGAGTCACAGTAAGTGGTGAGTCACATTAAGTTAGGGATTGTTGAGTCACAGTGAGTGACGAGTCACAGTAAGTTAATGATTGGTGAGTCACAGGGAGTGATGAATCACAGTAAGTTAGTTATTGGTGAGTCACAGTGAGTGATGAGTCACAGTAAGTGATGAGTCACATTAAGTTAGGGATTGTTGAGTCACAGTGAGTGATGAATCACAGTGAGTGATGAGTCACAGTAAGTTAGTGATTGGTGAGTCACAGTGAGTGATGAGTCACAGTAAGTGGTGAGTCACATTAAGTTAGGGATTGTTGAGTCACAGTGAGTGTTGAATCCCAGTGAGTGATGAATCACAGTAAGTTAGTTATTGGTGAGTCACAGTGAGTGATGAGTCACATTAAGTTAGGGATTGTTGAGTCACAGTGAGTGATGAATCCCAGTGAGTGGTGAGTCACAGTAAGTGGTGAGTCACATTAAGTTAGGGATTGGTGAGTCACAGTGAGTGATGAGTCACAGTAAGTGGTGAGTCACATTAAGTTAGAGATTGTTGAGTCACAGTGAGTGATGAATCACAGTGAGTGATGAGTCACAGTAAGTTAGTGATTGGTGAATCACAGTGAGAGATGAGTCACAGTAAGTGGTGAGTCACATTAAGTTAGGGATTGTTGAGTCACAGTGAGTGATGAATCCCAGTGAGTGATGAATCACAGTAAGTTTGTTATTGGTGAGTCACAGTGAGTGATGAGTCACAGTAAGTGGTGAGTCACATTAAGTTAGGGATTGTTGAGTCACAGTGAGTGTTGAATCCCAGTGAGTGATGAATCACAGTAAGTTAGTTGTTGATGAGTCACAGTAAGTGATGAGTCATATTAAGTTAGGGATTGTTGAGTCACAGTGAGTGATGAATCCCAGTGAGTGATGAAGTGGTGAGTCACATTAAGTTAGGGATTGTTGAGTCACAGTGAGTGATGAGTCACATTAAGTTAGTGATTGGTGAGTCACAGTGAGTGATGAGTCACAGTAAGTGGTGAGTCACAGTAAGTTAGTGATTGGTGAATCACAGTGAGAGATGAGTCACAGTAAGTGGTGAGTCACATTAAGTTAGGGATTGTTGAGTCACAGTGAGTAATGAATCCCAGTGAGTGATGAATCACAGTAAGTTAGTTATTGGTGAGTCACAGTAAGTAATGAGTCACAGTAAGTGATGAGTCACATTAAGTTAGTGATTGGTGAGTCACAGTGAGTGATGAATCACAGTAAGTGGTGAGTCACATTAAGTCAGGGATTGGTGAGTCACAGTGAGTGATGAATTACAGTGAGTGATAAGTCACAGTAAGTTAGTGATTGGTGAGTGATGAGTCACAGTAAGTGGTGAGTCACATTAAGTTAGGGATTGTTGAGTCACAGTGAGTGTTGAATCCCAGTGAGTGATGAATCACAGTAAGTTAGTTATTGGTGAGTCACAGTGAGTGATGAGTCACAGTAAGTGATGAGTCACATTAAGTTAGGGATTGTTGAGTCACAGTGAGTGATGAATCCCAGTGAGTGATGAGTCACAGTAAGTGGTGTCACATTAAGTTAGGGATTGTTGAGTCACAGTGAGTAATGAGTCACAGTAAGTAATGAGTCACAGTAAGTAATGAGTCACAGTATGTAATGAGTCACAGTAAGTGATGATTCGCAGTAAGTGATGAGTCATATTAAGTGGTGAGTCACAGTAAGTAATGAGTCACAGTAAGTGATGAGTCACATTAAGTTAGTGATTGGTGAGTCACAGTGAGTGATGAGTCACAGTAAGTGGTGAGTCACATTAAGTTAGGGATTGGTGAGTCACAGTGAGTGATGAGTCACAGTAAGTTAATGATTGGTGAGTCACAGTGAGTGATGAATCACAGTAAGTTAGTTATTGGTGAGTCACAGTGAGTGATGAGTCACAGTAAGTGATGAGTCACATTAAGTTAGGGATTGTTGAGTCACAGTGAGTGATGAATCACAGTAAGTTAGTGATTGGTGAGTCACAGTGAGTGATGAGTCACAGTAAGTGGTGAGTCACATTAAGTTAGGGATTGTTGAGTCACAGTGAGTGTTGAATCCCAGTGAGTGATGAATCACAGTAAGTTATTGGTGAGTCACAGTGAGTGATGAGTCACATTAAGTTAGGGATTGTTGAGTCACAGTGAGTGATGAATCCCAGTGAGTGATGAGTCACAGTAAGTGGTGAGTCACATTAAGTTAGGGATTGTTGAGTCACAGTGAGTGATGAATCACAGTGAGTGATGGGTCACAGTAAGTTAGTGATTGGTGAGTCACAGTGAGTGATGAGTCACAGTAAGTGGTGAGTCACATTAAGTTAGGGATTGTTGAGTCACAGTGAGTGTTGAATCCCAGTGAGTGATGAATCACAGTAAGTTAGTTATTGGTGAGTCACAGTGAGTGATGAGTCACATTAAGTTAGGGATTGTTGAGTCACAGTGAGTGATGAATCCCAGTGAGTGATGAGTCACATTAAGTGATGAGTCACATTAAGTTAGGGATTGTTGAGTCACAGTGAGTGATGAGTCACAGTAAGTTAGTGATTGGTGAGTCACAGTGAGTGATGAGTCACAGTAAGTGGTGAGTCACATTAAGTTAGGGATTGTTGAGTCACAGTGAGTGTTGAATCCCAGTGAGTGATGAATCACAGTAAGTTAGTTATTGGTGAGTCACAGTGAGTGATGAGTCACATTAAGTTAGGGATTGTTGAGTCACAGTGAGTGATGAATCCCAGTGAGTGATGAGTCACATTAAGTGGTGAGTCACATTAAGTTAGGGATTGTTGAGTCACAGTGAGTGTTGAATCCCAGTGAGTGATGAATCACAGTAAGTTAGTTGTTGATGAGTCACAGTAAGTGATGAGTCATATTAAGTTAGGGATTGTTGAGTCACAGTGAGTGATGAATCCCAGTGAGTGATGAAGTGGTGAGTCACATTAAGTTAGGGATTGTTGAGTCACAGTGAGTGATGAGTCACATTAAGTTAGTGATTGGTGAGTCACAGTGAGTGATGAGTCACAGTAAGTGGTGAGTCACAGTAAGTTAGTGATTGGTGAATCACAGTGAGAGATGAGTCACAGTAAGTGGTGAGTCACATTAAGTTAGGGATTGTTGAGTCACAGTGAGTAATGAATCCCAGTGAGTGATGAATCACAGTAAGTTAGTTATTGGTGAGTCACAGTAAGTAATGAGTCACAGTAAGTGATGAGTCACATTAAGTTAGTGATTGGTGAGTCACAGTGAGTGATGAATCACAGTAAGTGGTGAGTCACATTAAGTCAGGGATTGGTGAGTCACAGTGAGTGATGAATTACAGTGAGTGATAAGTCACAGTAAGTTAGTGATTGGTGAGTGATGAGTCACAGTAAGTGGTGAGTCACATTAAGTTAGGGATTGTTGAGTCACAGTGAGTGTTGAATCCCAGTGAGTGATGAATCACAGTAAGTTAGTTATTGGTGAGTCACAGTGAGTGATGAGTCACAGTAAGTGATGAGTCACATTAAGTTAGGGATTGTTGAGTCACAGTGAGTGATGAATCCCAGTGAGTGATGAGTCACAGTAAGTGGTGTCACATTAAGTTAGGGATTGTTGAGTCACAGTGAGTAATGAGTCACAGTAAGTAATGAGTCACAGTAAGTAATGAGTCACAGTATGTAATGAGTCACAGTAAGTGATGATTCGCAGTAAGTGATGAGTCATATTAAGTGGTGAGTCACAGTAAGTAATGAGTCACAGTAAGTGATGAGTCACATTAAGTTAGTGATTGGTGAGTCACAGTGAGTGATGAGTCACAGTAAGTGGTGAGTCACATTAAGTTAGGGATTGGTGAGTCACAGTGAGTGATGAGTCACAGTAAGTTAATGATTGGTGAGTCACAGTGAGTGATGAATCACAGTAAGTTAGTTATTGGTGAGTCACAGTGAGTGATGAGTCACAGTAAGTGATGAGTCACATTAAGTTAGGGATTGTTGAGTCACAGTGAGTGATGAATCACAGTAAGTTAGTGATTGGTGAGTCACAGTGAGTGATGAGTCACAGTAAGTGGTGAGTCACATTAAGTTAGGGATTGTTGAGTCACAGTGAGTGTTGAATCCCAGTGAGTGATGAATCACAGTAAGTTATTGGTGAGTCACAGTGAGTGATGAGTCACATTAAGTTAGGGATTGTTGAGTCACAGTGAGTGATGAATCCCAGTGAGTGATGAGTCACAGTAAGTGGTGAGTCACATTAAGTTAGGGA
This sequence comes from Saccoglossus kowalevskii, assembly GCF_978046115.1. NCBI lineage: Eukaryota > Metazoa > Hemichordata > Enteropneusta > Harrimaniidae > Saccoglossus > Saccoglossus kowalevskii. The sequence goes on along the minus strand of NC_140646.1, from coordinate 1,293,318 downwards.
TTGTTGAGTCACAGTGAGTGATGAATCACAGTGAGTGATGGGTCACAGTAAGTTAGTGATTGGTGAGTCACAGTGAGTGATGAGTCACAGTAAGTGGTGAGTCACATTAAGTTAGGGATTGTTGAGTCACAGTGAGTGTTGAATCCCAGTGAGTGATGAATCACAGTAAGTTAGTTATTGGTGAGTCACAGTGAGTGATGAGTCACATTAAGTTAGGGATTGTTGAGTCACAGTGAGTGATGAATCCCAGTGAGTGATGAGTCACATTAAGTGATGAGTCACATTAAGTTAGGGATTGTTGAGTCACAGTGAGTGATGAGTCACAGTAAGTTAGTGATTGGTGAGTCACAGTAAGTGGTGAGTCACATTAAGTTAGGGATTGTTGAGTCACAGTGAGTGTTGAATCCCAGTGAGTGATGAATCACAGTAAGTTAGTTATTGGTGAGTCACAGTGAGTGATGAGTCACAGTAAGTGGTGAGTCACATTAAGTTAGGGATTGTTGAGTCACAGTGAGTGATGAGTCACAGTAAGTTAGTGATTGGTGAGTCACAGTGAGTGATGAGTCACAGTAAGTGGTGAGTCACAGTAAGTTATGAGTCACAGTATGTAATGAGTCACATTAAGTTAGTGATTGGTGAGTCACAGTAAGTGATGATTCGCAGTAAGTGATGAGTCATATTAAGTGGTGAGTCACAGTAAGTGATGAGTCACATTATGTTAGTGATTGGTGAGTCACAGTGAGTGATGAATCACAGTAAGTGGTGAGTCACATTAAGTCAGGGATTGGTGAGTCACAGTGAGTGATGAATTACAGTGAGTGATAAGTCACAGTAAGTTAGTGATTGGTGAGTCACAGTGAGTGATGAGTCACAGTAAGTGGTGAGTCACATTAAGTTAGGGATTGGTGAGTCACAGTGAGTGATGAGTCACAGTAAGTTAATGATTGGTGAGTCACAGTGAGTGATGAATCACCGTAAGTTAGTTATTGGTGAGTCACAGTGAGTGATGAGTCACAGTAAGTGATGAGTCACATTAAGTTAGGGATTGTTGAGTCACAGTGAGTGATGAATCACAGTGAGTGATGAGTCACAGTAAGTTAGTGATTGGTGAGTCACAGTGAGTGATGAGTCACAGTAAGTGGTGAGTCACATTAAGTTAGGGATTGTTGAGTCACAGTGAGTGTTGAATCCCAGTGAGTGATGAATCACAGTAAGTTATTGGTGAGTCACAGTGAGTGATGAGTCACATTAAGTTAGGGATTGTTGAGTCACAGTGAGTGATGAATCCCAGTGAGTGATGAGTCACAGTAAGTGGTGAGTCACATTAAGTTAGGGATTGGTGAGTCACAGTGAGTGATGAGTCACAGTAAGTGGTGAGTCACATTAAGTCAGGGATTGGTGAGTCACAGTGAGTGATGAATTACAGTGAGTGATAAGTCACAGTAAGTTAGTGATTGGTGAGTCACAGTGAGTGATGAGCCACAGTAAGTGGTGAGTCACATTAAGTTAGGGATTGGTGAGTCACAGTGAGTGATGAGTCACAGTAAGTGGTGTCACATTAAGTTAGGGATTGTTGAGTCACAGTGAGTAATGAGTCACAGTAAGTAATGAGTCACAGTAAGTAATGAGTCACAGTATGTAATGAGTCACAGTAAGTGATGATTCGCAGTAAGTGATGAGTCATATTAAGTGGTGAGTCACAGTAAGTAATGAGTCACAGTAAGTGATGAGTCACATTAAGTTAGTGATTGGTGAGTCACAGTGAGTGATGAGTCACAGTAAGTGGTGAGTCACATTAAGTTAGGGATTGGTGAGTCACAGTGAGTGATGAGTCACAGTAAGTTAATGATTGGTGAGTCACAGTGAGTGATGAATCACAGTAAGTTAGTTATTGGTGAGTCACAGTGAGTGATGAGTCACAGTAAGTGATGAGTCACATTAAGTTAGGGATTGTTGAGTCACAGTGAGTGATGAATCACAGTAAGTTAGTGATTGGTGAGTCACAGTGAGTGATGAGTCACAGTAAGTGGTGAGTCACATTAAGTTAGGGATTGTTGAGTCACAGTGAGTGTTGAATCCCAGTGAGTGATGAATCACAGTAAGTTATTGGTGAGTCACAGTGAGTGATGAGTCACATTAAGTTAGGGATTGTTGAGTCACAGTGAGTGATGAATCCCAGTGAGTGATGAGTCACAGTAAGTGGTGAGTCACATTAAGTTAGGGATTGTTGAGTCACAGTGAGTGATGAATCACAGTGAGTGATGGGTCACAGTAAGTTAGTGATTGGTGAGTCACAGTGAGTGATGAGTCACAGTAAGTGGTGAGTCACATTAAGTTAGGGATTGTTGAGTCACAGTGAGTGTTGAATCCCAGTGAGTGATGAATCACAGTAAGTTAGTTATTGGTGAGTCACAGTGAGTGATGAGTCACATTAAGTTAGGGATTGTTGAGTCACAGTGAGTGATGAATCCCAGTGAGTGATGAGTCACATTAAGTGATGAGTCACATTAAGTTAGGGATTGTTGAGTCACAGTGAGTGATGAGTCACAGTAAGTTAGTGATTGGTGAGTCACAGTAAGTGGTGAGTCACATTAAGTTAGGGATTGTTGAGTCACAGTGAGTGTTGAATCCCAGTGAGTGATGAATCACAGTAAGTTAGTTATTGGTGAGTCACAGTGAGTGATGAGTCACAGTAAGTGATGAGTCACATTAAGTTAGGGATTGTTGAGTCACAGTGAGTGATGAATCCCAGTGAGTGATGAGTCACAGTAAGTGGTGAGTCACATTAAGTTAGGGATTGTTGAGTCACAGTGAGTGATGAGTCACAGTAAGTTAGTGATTGGTGAGTCACAGTGAGTGATGAGTCACAGTAAGTGGTGAGTCACAGTAAGTTATGAGTCACAGTATGTAATGAGTCACATTAAGTTAGTGATTGGTGAGTCACAGTAAGTGATGATTCGCAGTAAGTGATGAGTCATATTAAGTGGTGAGTCACAGTAAGTGATGAGTCACATTATGTTAGTGATTGGTGAGTCACAGTGAGTGATGAATCACAGTAAGTGGTGAGTCACATTAAGTCAGGGATTGGTGAGTCACAGTGAGTGATGAATTACAGTGAGTGATAAGTCACAGTAAGTTAGTGATTGGTGAGTCACAGTGAGTGATGAGTCACAGTAAGTGGTGAGTCACATTAAGTTAGGGATTGGTGAGTCACAGTGAGTGATGAGTCACAGTAAGTTAATGATTGGTGAGTCACAGTGAGTGATGAATCACCGTAAGTTAGTTATTGGTGAGTCACAGTGAGTGATGAGTCACAGTAAGTGATGAGTCACATTAAGTTAGGGATTGTTGAGTCACAGTGAGTGTTGAATCCCAGTGAGTGATGAATCACAGTAAGTTAGTTATTGGTGAGTCACAGTGAGTGATGAGTCACAGTAAGTGATGAGTCACATTAAGTTAGGGATTGTTGAGTCACAGTGAGTGATGAATCACAGTGAGTGATGAGTCACAGTAAGTGGTAAGTAACAGTAAGTTATGAGTCACAGTAAGTAATGAGTCACAGTATGTAATGAGTCACAGTAAGTGATGATTCGCAGTAAGTGATGAGTCATATTAAGTGGTGAGTCACAGTAAGTAATGAGTCACAGTAAGTGATGAGTCACATTAAGTTAGTGATTGGTGAGTCACAGTGAGTGATGAATCACAGTAAGTGATAAGTCACAGTAAGTTAGTGATTGGTGAGTCACAGTGAGTGATGAGTCACAGTAAGTGGTGAGTCACATTAAGTTAGGGATTGGTGAGTCACAGTGAGTGATGAGTCACAGTAAGTTAATGATTGGTGACTCACAGTGAGTGATGAATCACAGTAAGTTAGTTATTGGTGAGTCACAGTGAGTGATGAGTCACAGTAAGTGATGAGTCACATTAAGTTAGGGATTGTTGAGTCACAGTGAGTGATGAATCACAGTGAGTGATGAGTCACAGTAAGTTAGTGATTGGTGAGTCACAGTGAGTGATGAGTCACAGTAAGTGGTGAGTCACATTAAGTTAGGGATTGTTGAGTCACAGTGAGTGTTGAATCCCAGTGAGTGGTGAATCACAGTAAGTTAGTTATTGGTGAGTCACAGTGAGTGATGAGTCACATTAAGTTAGGGATTGTTGAGTCACAGTGAGTGATGAATCCCAGTGAGTGATGAGTCACAGTAAGTGGTGAGTCACATTAAGTTAGGGATTGATGAGTCACAGTGAGTGATGAGTAACAGTAAGTGGTGAGTCACATTAAGTCAGGGATTGGTGAGTCGCAGTGAGTGATGAATCCCAGTGAGTGATGAATCACATTAAGTTAGGGATTGTTGAGTCACAGTGAGTGTTGAATCCCAGTGAGTGATGAATCACAGTAAGTTAGTTATTGGTGAGTCACAGTGAGTGATGAGTCACAGTAAGTGATGAGTCACATTAAGTTAGGGATTGTTGAGTCACAGTGAGTGATGAATCACAGTGAGTGATGAGTCACAGTAAGTTAGTGATTGGTGAGTCACAGTGATGAGTCACAGTAAGTGGTGAGTCACATTAAGTCAGGGATTGGTGAGTCACAGTGAGTGATGAATTACAGTGAGTGATAAGTCACAGTAAGTTAGTGAGTGATGAGTCACAGTAAGTGGTGAGTCACATTAAGTTAGGAATTGGTGAGTCACAGTGAGTGATGAGTCACAGTAAGTGGTGAGTCACATTAAGTTAGGGATTGTTGCGTCACAGTGAGTGTTGAATCCCAGTGAGTGATGAGTCACAGTAAGTGGTGAGTCACATTAAGTTAGGGATTGGTGAGTCACAGTGAGTGATGAGTCACAGTAAGTGGTGAGTCACATTAAGTCAGGGATTGGTGAGTCACAGTGAGTGATGAATCACAGTGAGTGATGAGTCACAGTAAGTTAGTGATTGGTGAGTCACAGTGAGTGATGAGTCACAGTAAGTAGTGAGTCACATTAAGTCAGGGATTGGTGAGTCACAGTGAGTGATGAATTACAGTGAGTGATAAGTCACAGTAAGTTAGTGATTGGTGAGTCACAGTGAGTGATGAGTCACAGTAAGTGGTGAGTCACATTAAGTTAGGGATTGTTGAGTCACAGTGAGTGACGAGTCACAGTAAGTTAATGATTGGTGAGTCACAGGGAGTGATGAATCACAGTAAGTTAGTTATTGGTGAGTCACAGTGAGTGATGAGTCACAGTAAGTGATGAGTCACATTAAGTTAGGGATTGTTGAGTCACAGTGAGTGATGAATCACAGTGAGTGATGAGTCACAGTAAGTTAGTGATTGGTGAGTCACAGTGAGTGATGAGTCACAGTAAGTGGTGAGTCACATTAAGTTAGGGATTGTTGAGTCACAGTGAGTGTTGAATCCCAGTGAGTGATGAATCACAGTAAGTTAGTTATTGGTGAGTCACAGTGAGTGATGAGTCACATTAAGTTAGGGATTGTTGAGTCACAGTGAGTGATGAATCCCAGTGAGTGGTGAGTCACAGTAAGTGGTGAGTCACATTAAGTTAGGGATTGGTGAGTCACAGTGAGTGATGAGTCACAGTAAGTGGTGAGTCACATTAAGTTAGAGATTGTTGAGTCACAGTGAGTGATGAATCACAGTGAGTGATGAGTCACAGTAAGTTAGTGATTGGTGAATCACAGTGAGAGATGAGTCACAGTAAGTGGTGAGTCACATTAAGTTAGGGATTGTTGAGTCACAGTGAGTGATGAATCCCAGTGAGTGATGAATCACAGTAAGTTTGTTATTGGTGAATCACAGTGAGAGATGAGTCACAGTAAGTGGTGAGTCACATTAAGTTAGGGATTGTTGAGTCACAGTGAGTGATGAATCCCAGTGAGTGATGAATCACAGTAAGTTTGTTATTGGTGAGTCACAGTGAGTGATGAGTCACAGTAAGTGGTGAGTCACATTAAGTTAGGGATTGTTGAGTCACAGTGAGTGATGAATCCCAGTGAGTGATGAAGTGGTGAGTCACATTAAGTTAGGGATTGTTGAGTCACAGTGAGTGATGAGTCACATTAAGTTAGTGATTGGTGAGTCACAGTGAGTGATGAGTCACAGTAAGTGGTGAGTCACATTAAGTTAGAGATTGTTGAGTCACAGTGAGTGATGAATCACAGTGAGTGATGAGTCACAGTAAGTTAGTGATTGGTGAATCACAGTGAGAGATGAGTCACAGTAAGTGGTGAGTCACATTAAGTTAGGGATTGTTGAGTGACAGTGAGTGATGAATCCCAGTGAGTGATGAATCACAGTAAGTTAGTTATTGGTGAGTCACAGTGAGTGATGAGTCACAGTGAGTGATGAGTCACAGTAAGTGATGAGTCACATTAAGTTAGGGATTGAGTCACAGTGAGTGATGAATCACAGTGAGTGATGAGTCACAGTAAGTTAGTGATTGGTGAATCACAGTGAGAGATGAGTCACAGTAAGTGGTGAGTCACATTAAGTTAGGGATTGTTGAGTGACAGTGAGTGATGAATCCCAGTGAGTGATGAATCACAGTAAGTTAGTTATTGGTGAGTCACAGTGAGTGATGAGTCACAGTGAGTGATGAGTCACAGTAAGTGGTGAGTCACATTAAGTTAGGGATTGTTGAGTCACAGTGAGTGATGAGTCACAGTAAGTGGTGAGTCACAGTAAGTAATGAGTCACAGTAAGTGATGAGTCGCAGTAAGTGGTGAGTCACATTAAGTTAGAGATTGTTGAGTCACAGTGAGTGATGAATCACAGTGAGTGATGAGTCACAGTAAGTTAGTGATTGGTGAATCACAGTGAGAGATGAGTCACAGTAAGTGGTGAGTCACATTAAGTTAGGGATTGTTGAGTCACAGTGAGTAATGAATCCCAGTGAGTGATGAATCACAGTAAGTTAGTTATTGGTGAGTCACAGTAAGTAATGAGTCACAGTAAGTGATGAGTCACATTAAGTTAGTGATTGGTGAGTCACAGTGAGTGATGAATCACAGTAAGTGGTGAGTCACATTAAGTCAGGGATTGGTGAGTCACAGTGAGTGATGAATTACAGTGAGTGATAAGTCACAGTAAGTTAGTGATTGGTGAGTCACAGTGAGTGATGAGTCACAGTAAGTGGTGAGTCACATTAAGTTAGGGATTGTTGAGTCACAGTGAGTGTTGAATCCCAGTGAGTGATGAATCACAGTAAGTTAGTTATTGGTGAGTCACAGTGAGTGATGAGTCACAGTAAGTGATGAGTCACATTAAGTTAGGGATTGTTGAGTCACAGTGAGTGATGAATCCCAGTGAGTGATGAGTCACAGTAAGTGGTGTCACATTAAGTTAGGGATTGTTGAGTCACAGTGAGTAATGAGTCACAGTAAGTAATGAGTCACAGTAAGTAATGAGTCACAGTAAGTGATGATTCGCAGTAAGTGATGAGTCATATTAAGTGGTGAGTCACAGTAAGTAATGAGTCACAGTAAGTGATGAGTCACAGTAAGTAATGAGTCACAGTAAGTGATGAGTCACATTAAGTTAGTGATTGGTGAGTCACAGTGAGTGATGAGTCACAGTAAGTGGTGAGTCACATTAAGTTAGGGATTGGTGAGTCACAGTGAGTGATGAGTCACAGTAAGTTAATGATTGGTGAGTCACAGTGAGTGATGAATCACAGTAAGTTAGTTATTGGTGAGTCACAGTGAGTGATGAGTCACAGTAAGTGATGAGTCACATTAAGTTAGGGATTGTTGAGTCACAGTGAGTGATGAATCACAGTAAGTTAGTGATTGGTGAGTCACAGTGAGTGATGAGTCACAGTGAGTGATGAATCACAGTAAGTTAGTGATTGGTGAGTCACAGTGAGTGATGAATCACAGTGAGTGATGAGTCACAGTAAGTTAGTGATTGGTGAATCACAGTGAGAGATGAGTCACAGTAAGTGGTGAGTCACATTAAGTTAGGGATTGTTGAGTCACAGTGAGTAATGAATCCCAGTGAGTGATGAATCACAGTAAGTTAGTTATTGGTGAGTCACAGTAAGTAATGAGTCACAGTAAGTGATGAGTCACATTAAGTTAGTGATTGGTGAGTCACAGTGAGTGATGAATCACAGTAAGTGGTGAGTCACATTAAGTCAGGGATTGGTGAGTCACAGTGAGTGATGAATTACAGTGAGTGATAAGTCACAGTAAGTTAGTGATTGGTGAGTCACAGTGAGTGATGAGTCACAGTAAGTGGTGAGTCACATTAAGTTAGGGATTGTTGAGTCACAGTGAGTGTTGAATCCCAGTGAGTGATGAATCACAGTAAGTTAGTTATTGGTGAGTCACAGTGAGTGATGAGTCACAGTAAGTGATGAGTCACATTAAGTTAGGGATTGTTGAGTCACAGTGAGTGATGAATCCCAGTGAGTGATGAGTCACAGTAAGTGGTGTCACATTAAGTTAGGGATTGTGGAGTCACAGTGAGTAATGAGTCACAGTAAGTAATGAGTCACAGTAAGTAATGAGTCACAGTATGTAATGAGTCACAGTAAGTGATGATTCGCAGTAAGTGATGAGTCATATTAAGTGGTGAGTCACAGTAAGTAATGAGTCACAGTAAGTGATGAGTCACAGTAAGTAATGAGTCACAGTAAGTGATGAGTCACATTAAGTTAGTGATTGGTGAGTCACAGTGAGTGATGAGTCACAGTAAGTGGTGAGTCACATTAAGTTAGGGATTGGTGAGTCACAGTGAGTGATGAGTCACAGTAAGTTAATGATTGGTGAGTCACAGTGAGTGATGAATCACAGTAAGTTAGTTATTGGTGAGTCACAGTGAGTGATGAGTCACAGTAAGTGATGAGTCACATTAAGTTAGGGATTGTTGAGTCACAGTGAGTGTTGAATCCCAGTGAGTGATGAATCACAGTAAGTTAGTTATTGGTGAGTCACAGTGAGTGATGAGTCACAGTAAGTGATGAGTCACATTAAGTTAGGGATTGTTGAGTCACAGTGAGTGATGAATCACAGTGAGTGATGAGTCACAGTAAGTGGTGAGTAACAGTAAGTTATGAGTCACAGTAAGTAATGAGTCACAGTATGTAATGAGTCACAGTAAGTGATGATTCGCAGTAAGTGATGAGTCATATTAAGTGGTGAGTCACAGTAAGTAATGAGTCACAGTAAGTGATGAGTCACATTAAGTTAGTGATTGGTGAGTCACAGTGAGTGATGAATCACAGTAAGTGATAAGTCACAGTAAGTTAGTGATTGGTGAGTCACAGTGAGTGATGAGTCACAGTAAGTGGTGAGTCACATTAAGTTAGGGATTGGTGAGTCACAGTGAGTGATGAGTCACAGTAAGTTAATGATTGGTGACTCACAGTGAGTGATGAATCACAGTAAGTTAGTTATTGGTGAGTCACAGTGAGTGATGAGTCACAGTAAGTGATGAGTCACATTAAGTTAGGGATTGTTGAGTCACAGTGAGTGATGAATCACAGTGAGTGATGAGTCACAGTAAGTTAGTGATTGGTGAGTCACAGTGAGTGATGAGTCACAGTGAGTGATGAGTCACATTAAGTTAGGGATTGTTGAGTCACAGTGAGTGATGAATCCCAGTGAGTGATGAGTCACAGTAAGTGGTGAGTCACATTAAGTTAGGGATTGATGAGTCACAGTGAGTGATGAGTAACAGTAAGTGGTGAGTCACATTAAGTCAGGGATTGGTGAGTCGCAGTGAGTGATGAATTACAGTGAGTGATAAGTCACAGTAAGTTAGTGATTGGTGAGTCACAGTGAGTGATGAGTCACAGTTAGTGGTGAGTCACATTAAGTTAGGGATTGGTGAGTCACAGTGAGTGATGAGTCACAGTAAGTGGTGAGTCACATTAAGTTAGGGATTGTTGAGTCACAGTGAGTGTTGAATCCCAGTGAGTGATGAATCACAGTAAGTTAGTTATTGGTGAGTCACAGTGAGTGATGAGTCACAGTAAGTGATGAGTCACATTAAGTTAGGGATTGTTGAGTCACAGTGAGTGATGAATCACAGTGAGTGATGAGTCACAGTAAGTTAGTGATTGGTGAGTCACAGTGAGTGATGAGTCACAGTAAGTGGTGAGTCACATTAAGTCAGGGATTGGTGAGTCACAGTGAGTGATGAATTACAGTGAGTGATAAGTCACAGTAAGTTAGTGAGTGATGAGTCACAGTAAGTGGTGAGTCACATTAAGTTAGGAATTGGTGAGTCACAGTGAGTGATGAGTCACAGTAAGTGGTGAGTCACATTAAGTTAGGGATTGTTGCGTCACAGTGAGTGTTGAATCCCAGTGAGTGATGAGTCACAGTAAGTGGTGAGTCACATTAAGTTAGGGATTGGTGAGTCACAGTGAGTGATGAGTCACAGTAAGTGGTGAGTCACATTAAGTCAGGGATTGGTGAGTCACAGTGAGTGATGAATCACAGTGAGTGATGAGTCACAGTAAGTTAGTGATTGGTGAGTCACAGTGAGTGATGAGTCACAGTAAGTAGTGAGTCACATTAAGTCAGGGATTGGTGAGTCACAGTGAGTGATGAATTACAGTGAGTGATAAGTCACAGTAAGTTAGTGATTGGTGAGTCACAGTGAGTGATGAGTCACAGTAAGTGGTGAGTCACATTAAGTTAGGGATTGTTGAGTCACAGTGAGTGACGAGTCACAGTAAGTTAATGATTGGTGAGTCACAGGGAGTGATGAATCACAGTAAGTTAGTTATTGGTGAGTCACAGTGAGTGATGAGTCACAGTAAGTGATGAGTCACATTAAGTTAGGGATTGTTGAGTCACAGTGAGTGATGAATCACAGTGAGTGATGAGTCACAGTAAGTTAGTGATTGGTGAGTCACAGTGAGTGATGAGTCACAGTAAGTGGTGAGTCACATTAAGTTAGGGATTGTTGAGTCACAGTGAGTGTTGAATCCCAGTGAGTGATGAATCACAGTAAGTTAGTTATTGGTGAGTCACAGTGAGTGATGAGTCACATTAAGTTAGGGATTGTTGAGTCACAGTGAGTGATGAATCCCAGTGAGTGGTGAGTCACAGTAAGTGGTGAGTCACATTAAGTTTGGGATTGGTGAGTCACAGTGAGTGATGAGTCACAGTAAGTGGTGAGTCACATTAAGTTAGAGATTGTTGAGTCACAGTGAGTGATGAATCACAGTGAGTGATGAGTCACAGTAAGTTAGTGATTGGTGAATCACAGTGAGAGATGAGTCACAGTAAGTGGTGAGTCACATTAAGTTAGGGATTGTTGAGTCACAGTGAGTGATGAATCCCAGTGAGTGATGAGTCACAGTAAGTGGTGTCACATTAAGTTAGGGATTGTTGAGTCACAGTGAGTAATGAGTCACAGTAAGTAATGAGTCACAGTAAGTAATGAGTCACAGTATGTAATGAGTCACAGTAAGTGATGATTCGCAGTAAGTGATGAGTCATATTAAGTGGTGAGTCACAGTAAGTAATGAGTCACAGTAAGTGATGAGTCACATTAAGTTAGTGATTGGTGAGTCACAGTGAGTGATGAGTCACAGTAAGTGGTGAGTCACATTAAGTTAGGGATTGGTGAGTCACAGTGAGTGATGAGTCACAGTAAGTTAATGATTGGTGAGTCACAGTGAGTGATGAATCACAGTAAGTTAGTTATTGGTGAGTCACAGTGAGTGATGAGTCACAGTAAGTGATGAGTCACATTAAGTTAGGGATTGTTGAGTCACAGTGAGTGATGAATCACAGTAAGTTAGTGATTGGTGAGTCACAGTGAGTGATGAGTCACAGTAAGTGGTGAGTCACATTAAGTTAGGGATTGTTGAGTCACAGTGAGTGTTGAATCCCAGTGAGTGATGAATCACAGTAAGTTATTGGTGAGTCACAGTGAGTGATGAGTCACATTAAGTTAGGGATTGTTGAGTCACAGTGAGTGATGAATCCCAGTGAGTGATGAGTCACAGTAAGTGGTGAGTCACATTAAGTTAGGGATTGTTGAGTCACAGTGAGTGATGAATCACAGTGAGTGATGGGTCACAGTAAGTTAGTGATTGGTGAGTCACAGTGAGTGATGAGTCACAGTAAGTGGTGAGTCACATTAAGTTAGGGATTGTTGAGTCACAGTGAGTGTTGAATCCCAGTGAGTGATGAATCACAGTAAGTTAGTTATTGGTGAGTCACAGTGAGTGATGAGTCACATTAAGTTAGGGATTGTTGAGTCACAGTGAGTGATGAATCCCAGTGAGTGATGAGTCACATTAAGTGATGAGTCACATTAAGTTAGGGATTGTTGAGTCACAGTGAGTGGTGAGTCACAGTAAGTTAGTGATTGGTGAGTCACAGTAAGTGGTGAGTCACATTAAGTTAGGGATTGTTGAGTCACAGTGAGTGTTGAATCCCAGTGAGTGATGAATCACAGTAAGTTAGTTATTGGTGAGTCACAGTGAGTGATGAGTCACAGTAAGTGATGAGTCACATTAAGTTAGGGATTGTTGAGTCACAGTGAGTGATGAATCCCAGTGAGTGATGAGTCACAGTAAGTGGTGAGTCACATTAAGTTAGGGATTGTTGAGTCACAGTGAGTGATGAGTCACAGTAAGTTAGTGATTGGTGAGTCACAGTGAGTGATGAGTCACAGTAAGTGGTGAGTCACAGTAAGTTATGAGTCACAGTATGTAATGAGTCACATTAAGTTAGTGATTGGTGAGTCACAGTAAGTGATGATTCGCAGTAAGTGATGAGTCATATTAAGTGGTGAGTCACAGTAAGTGATGAGTCACATTATGTTAGTGATTGGTGAGTCACAGTGAGTGATGAATCACAGTAAGTGGTGAGTCACATTAAGTCAGGGATTGGTGAGTCACAGTGAGTGATGAATTACAGTGAGTGATAAGTCACAGTAAGTTAGTGATTGGTGAGTCACAGTGAGTGATGAGTCACAGTAAGTGGTGAGTCACATTAAGTTAGGGATTGGTGAGTCACAGTGAGTGATGAGTCACAGTAAGTTAATGATTGGTGAGTCACAGTGAGTGATGAATCACCGTAAGTTAGTTATTGGTGAGTCACAGTGAGTGATGAGTCACAGTAAGTGATGAGTCACATTAAGTTAGGGATTGTTGAGTCACAGTGAGTGATGAATCACAGTGAGTGATGAGTCACAGTAAGTTAGTGATTGGTGAGTCACAGTGAGTGATGAGTCACAGTAAGTGGTGAGTCACATTAAGTTAGGGATTGTTGAGTCACAGTGAGTGTTGAATCCCAGTGAGTGATGAATCACAGTAAGTTATTGGTGAGTCACAGTGAGTGATGAGTCACATTAAGTTAGGGATTGTTGAGTCACAGTGAGTGATGAATCCCAGTGAGTGATGAGTCACAGTAAGTGGTGAGTCACATTAAGTTAGGGATTGGTGAGTCACAGTGAGTGATGAGTCACAGTAAGTGGTGAGTCACATTAAGTCAGGGATTGGTGAGTCACAGTGAGTGATGAATTACAGTGAGTGATAAGTCACAGTAAGTTAGTGATTGGTGAGTCACAGTGAGTGATGAGCCACAGTAAGTGGTGAGTCACATTAAGTTAGGGATTGGTGAGTCACAGTGAGTGATGAGTCACAGTAAGTGGTGAGTCACATTAAGTTAGGGATTGTTGAGTCACAGTGAGTGTTGAATCCCAGTGAGTGATGAATCACAGTAAGTTAGTTATTGGTGAGTCACAGTGAGTGATGAGTCACAGTAAGTGATGAGTCACATTAAGTTAGGGATTGTTGAGTCACAGTGAGTGATGAATCACAGTGAGTGATGAGTCACAGTAAGTGGTAAGTAACAGTAAGTTATGAGTCACAGTAAGTAATGAGTCACAGTATGTAATGAGTCACAGTAAGTGATGATTCGCAGTAAGTGATGAGTCATATTAAGTGGTGAGTCACAGTAAGTAATGAGTCACAGTAAGTGATGAGTCACATTAAGTTAGTGATTGGTGAGTCACAGTGAGTGATGAATCACAGTAAGTGATAAGTCACAGTAAGTTAGTGATTGGTGAGTCACAGTGAGTGATGAGTCACAGTAAGTGGTGAGTCACATTAAGTTAGGGATTGGTGAGTCACAGTGAGTGATGAGTCACAGTAAGTTAATGATTGGTGACTCACAGTGAGTGATGAATCACAGTAAGTTAGTTATTGGTGAGTCACAGTGAGTGATGAGTCACAGTAAGTGATGAGTCACATTAAGTTAGGGATTGTTGAGTCACAGTGAGTGATGAATCACAGTGAGTGATGAGTCACAGTAAGTTAGTGATTGGTGAGTCACAGTGAGTGATGAGTCACAGTAAGTGGTGAGTCACATTAAGTTAGGGATTGTTGAGTCACAGTGAGTGTTGAATCCCAGTGAGTGGTGAATCACAGTAAGTTAGTTATTGGTGAGTCACAGTGAGTGATGAGTCACATTAAGTTAGGGATTGTTGAGTCACAGTGAGTGATGAATCCCAGTGAGTGATGAGTCACAGTAAGTGGTGAGTCACATTAAGTTAGGGATTGATGAGTCACAGTGAGTGATGAGTAACAGTAAGTGGTGAGTCACATTAAGTCAGGGATTGGTGAGTCGCAGTGAGTGATGAATTACAGTGAGTGATAAGTCACAGTAAGTTAGTGATTGGTGAGTCACAGTGAGTGATGAGTCACAGTTAGTGGTGAGTCACATTAAGTTAGGGATTGGTGAGTCACAGTGAGTGATGAGTCACAGTTAGTGGTGAGTCACATTAAGTTAGGGATTGGTGAGTCACAGTGAGTGATGAGTCACAGTAAGTGGTGAGTCACATTAAGTTAGGGATTGTTGAGTCACAGTGAGTGTTGAATCCCAGTGAGTGATGAATCACAGTAAGTTAGTTATTGGTGAGTCACAGTGAGTGATGAGTCACAGTAAGTGATGAGTCACATTAAGTTAGGGATTGTTGAGTCACAGTGAGTGATGAATCACAGTGAGTGATGAGTCACAGTAAGTTAGTGATTGGTGAGTCACAGTGATGAGTCACAGTAAGTGGTGAGTCACATTAAGTCAGGGATTGGTGAGTCACAGTGAGTGATGAATTACAGTGAGTGATAAGTCACAGTAAGTTAGTGAGTGATGAGTCACAGTAAGTGGTGAGTCACATTAAGTTAGGAATTGGTGAGTCACAGTGAGTGATGAGTCACAGTAAGTGGTGAGTCACATTAAGTTAGGGATTGTTGCGTCACAGTGAGTGTTGAATCCCAGTGAGTGATGAGTCACAGTAAGTGGTGAGTCACATTAAGTTAGGGATTGGTGAGTCACAGTGAGTGATGAGTCACAGTAAGTGGTGAGTCACATTAAGTCAGGGATTGGTGAGTCACAGTGAGTGATGAATCACAGTGAGTGATGAGTCACAGTAAGTTAGTGATTGGTGAGTCACAGTGAGTGATGAGTCACAGTAAGTAGTGAGTCACATTAAGTCAGGGATTGGTGAGTCACAGTGAGTGATGAATTACAGTGAGTGATAAGTCACAGTAAGTTAGTGATTGGTGAGTCACAGTGAGTGATGAGTCACAGTAAGTGGTGAGTCACATTAAGTTAGGGATTGTTGAGTCACAGTGAGTGACGAGTCACAGTAAGTTAATGATTGGTGAGTCACAGGGAGTGATGAATCACAGTAAGTTAGTTATTGGTGAGTCACAGTGAGTGATGAGTCACAGTAAGTGATGAGTCACATTAAGTTAGGGATTGTTGAGTCACAGTGAGTGATGAATCACAGTGAGTGATGAGTCACAGTAAGTTAGTGATTGGTGAGTCACAGTGAGTGATGAGTCACAGTAAGTGGTGAGTCACATTAAGTTAGGGATTGTTGAGTCACAGTGAGTGTTGAATCCCAGTGAGTGATGAATCACAGTAAGTTAGTTATTGGTGAGTCACAGTGAGTGATGAGTCACATTAAGTTAGGGATTGTTGAGTCACAGTGAGTGATGAATCCCAGTGAGTGGTGAGTCACAGTAAGTGGTGAGTCACATTAAGTTAGGGATTGGTGAGTCACAGTGAGTGATGAGTCACAGTAAGTGGTGAGTCACATTAAGTTAGAGATTGTTGAGTCACAGTGAGTGATGAATCACAGTGAGTGATGAGTCACAGTAAGTTAGTGATTGGTGAATCACAGTGAGAGATGAGTCACAGTAAGTGGTGAGTCACATTAAGTTAGGGATTGTTGAGTCACAGTGAGTGATGAATCCCAGTGAGTGATGAATCACAGTAAGTTTGTTATTGGTGAGTCACAGTGAGTGATGAGTCACAGTAAGTGGTGAGTCACATTAAGTTAGGGATTGTTGAGTCACAGTGAGTGTTGAATCCCAGTGAGTGATGAATCACAGTAAGTTAGTTGTTGATGAGTCACAGTAAGTGATGAGTCATATTAAGTTAGGGATTGTTGAGTCACAGTGAGTGATGAATCCCAGTGAGTGATGAAGTGGTGAGTCACATTAAGTTAGGGATTGTTGAGTCACAGTGAGTGATGAGTCACATTAAGTTAGTGATTGGTGAGTCACAGTGAGTGATGAGTCACAGTAAGTGGTGAGTCACATTAAGTTAGAGATTGTTGAGTCACAGTGAGTGATGAATCACAGTGAGTGATGAGTCACAGTAAGTTAGTGATTGGTGAATCACAGTGAGAGATGAGTCACAGTAAGTGGTGAGTCACATTAAGTTAGGGATTGTTGAGTGACAGTGAGTGATGAATCCCAGTGAGTGATGAATCACAGTAAGTTAGTTATTGGTGAGTCACAGTGAGTGATGAGTCACAGTGAGTGATGAGTCACAGTAAGTGATGAGTCACATTAAGTTAGGGATTGAGTCACAGTGAGTGATGAATCACAGTGAGTGATGAGTCACAGTAAGTTAGTGATTGGTGAGTCACAGTGAGTGATGAGTCACAGTAAGTGGTGAGTCACATTAAGTTAGGGATTGTTGAGTCACAGTGAGTGATGAGTCACAGTAAGTGGTGAGTCACAGTAAGTAATGAGTCACAGTAAGTGATGAGTCGCAGTAAGTGGTGAGTCACATTAAGTTAGAGATTGTTGAGTCACAGTGAGTGATGAATCACAGTGAGTGATGAGTCACAGTAAGTTAGTGATTGGTGAATCACAGTGAGAGATGAGTCACAGTAAGTGGTGAGTCACATTAAGTTAGGGATTGTTGAGTCACAGTGAGTAATGAATCCCAGTGAGTGATGAATCACAGTAAGTTAGTTATTGGTGAGTCACAGTAAGTAATGAGTCACAGTAAGTGATGAGTCACATTAAGTTAGTGATTGGTGAGTCACAGTGAGTGATGAATCACAGTAAGTGGTGAGTCACATTAAGTCAGGGATTGGTGAGTCACAGTGAGTGATGAATTACAGTGAGTGATAAGTCACAGTAAGTTAGTGATTGGTGAGTCACAGTGAGTGA
Source organism: Saccoglossus kowalevskii (assembly GCF_978046115.1). Lineage (NCBI taxonomy): Eukaryota > Metazoa > Hemichordata > Enteropneusta > Harrimaniidae > Saccoglossus > Saccoglossus kowalevskii. Next base: position 1,275,874 of record NC_140646.1, on the reverse strand, counting down.
TGAGTCACAGTAAGTGGTGAGTCACATTAAGTTAGGGATTGTTGAGTCACAGTGAGTGTTGAATCCCAGTGAGTGATGAATCACAGTAAGTTAGTTATTGGTGAGTCACAGTGAGTGATGAGTCACAGTAAGTGATGAGTCACATTAAGTTAGGGATTGTTGAGTCACAGTGAGTGATGAATCCCAGTGAGTGATGAGTCACAGTAAGTGGTGTCACATTAAGTTAGGGATTGTTGAGTCACAGTGAGTAATGAGTCACAGTAAGTAATGAGTCACAGTAAGTAATGAGTCACAGTAAGTGATGATTCGCAGTAAGTGATGAGTCATATTAAGTGGTGAGTCACAGTAAGTAATGAGTCACAGTAAGTGATGAGTCACAGTAAGTAATGAGTCACAGTAAGTGATGAGTCACATTAAGTTAGTGATTGGTGAGTCACAGTGAGTGATGAGTCACAGTAAGTGGTGAGTCACATTAAGTTAGGGATTGGTGAGTCACAGTGAGTGATGAGTCACAGTAAGTTAATGATTGGTGAGTCACAGTGAGTGATGAATCACAGTAAGTTAGTTATTGGTGAGTCACAGTGAGTGATGAGTCACAGTAAGTGATGAGTCACATTAAGTTAGGGATTGTTGAGTCACAGTGAGTGATGAATCACAGTAAGTTAGTGATTGGTGAGTCACAGTGAGTGATGAGTCACAGTGAGTGATGAATCACAGTAAGTTAGTGATTGGTGAGTCACAGTGAGTGATGAATCACAGTGAGTGATGAGTCACAGTAAGTTAGTGATTGGTGAATCACAGTGAGAGATGAGTCACAGTAAGTGGTGAGTCACATTAAGTTAGGGATTGTTGAGTCACAGTGAGTAATGAATCCCAGTGAGTGATGAATCACAGTAAGTTAGTTATTGGTGAGTCACAGTAAGTAATGAGTCACAGTAAGTGATGAGTCACATTAAGTTAGTGATTGGTGAGTCACAGTGAGTGATGAATCACAGTAAGTGGTGAGTCACATTAAGTCAGGGATTGGTGAGTCACAGTGAGTGATGAATTACAGTGAGTGATAAGTCACAGTAAGTTAGTGATTGGTGAGTCACAGTGAGTGATGAGTCACAGTAAGTGGTGAGTCACATTAAGTTAGGGATTGTTGAGTCACAGTGAGTGTTGAATCCCAGTGAGTGATGAATCACAGTAAGTTAGTTATTGGTGAGTCACAGTGAGTGATGAGTCACAGTAAGTGATGAGTCACATTAAGTTAGGGATTGTTGAGTCACAGTGAGTGATGAATCCCAGTGAGTGATGAGTCACAGTAAGTGGTGTCACATTAAGTTAGGGATTGTTGAGTCACAGTGAGTAATGAGTCACAGTAAGTAATGAGTCACAGTAAGTAATGAGTCACAGTATGTAATGAGTCACAGTAAGTGATGATTCGCAGTAAGTGATGAGTCATATTAAGTGGTGAGTCACAGTAAGTAATGAGTCACAGTAAGTGATGAGTCACAGTAAGTAATGAGTCACAGTAAGTGATGAGTCACATTAAGTTAGTGATTGGTGAGTCACAGTGAGTGATGAGTCACAGTAAGTGGTGAGTCACATTAAGTTAGGGATTGGTGAGTCACAGTGAGTGATGAGTCACAGTAAGTTAATGATTGGTGAGTCACAGTGAGTGATGAATCACAGTAAGTTAGTTATTGGTGAGTCACAGTGAGTGATGAGTCACAGTAAGTGATGAGTCACATTAAGTTAGGGATTGTTGAGTCACAGTGAGTGTTGAATCCCAGTGAGTGATGAATCACAGTAAGTTAGTTATTGGTGAGTCACAGTGAGTGATGAGTCACAGTAAGTGATGAGTCACATTAAGTTAGGGATTGTTGAGTCACAGTGAGTGATGAATCACAGTGAGTGATGAGTCACAGTAAGTGGTGAGTAACAGTAAGTTATGAGTCACAGTAAGTAATGAGTCACAGTATGTAATGAGTCACAGTAAGTGATGATTCGCAGTAAGTGATGAGTCATATTAAGTGGTGAGTCACAGTAAGTAATGAGTCACAGTAAGTGATGAGTCACATTAAGTTAGTGATTGGTGAGTCACAGTGAGTGATGAATCACAGTAAGTGATAAGTCACAGTAAGTTAGTGATTGGTGAGTCACAGTGAGTGATGAGTCACAGTAAGTGGTGAGTCACATTAAGTTAGGGATTGGTGAGTCACAGTGAGTGATGAGTCACAGTAAGTTAATGATTGGTGACTCACAGTGAGTGATGAATCACAGTAAGTTAGTTATTGGTGAGTCACAGTGAGTGATGAGTCACAGTAAGTGATGAGTCACATTAAGTTAGGGATTGTTGAGTCACAGTGAGTGATGAATCACAGTGAGTGATGAGTCACAGTAAGTTAGTGATTGGTGAGTCACAGTGAGTGATGAGTCACAGTGAGTGATGAGTCACATTAAGTTAGGGATTGTTGAGTCACAGTGAGTGATGAATCCCAGTGAGTGATGAGTCACAGTAAGTGGTGAGTCACATTAAGTTAGGGATTGATGAGTCACAGTGAGTGATGAGTAACAGTAAGTGGTGAGTCACATTAAGTCAGGGATTGGTGAGTCGCAGTGAGTGATGAATTACAGTGAGTAATGAGTCACAGTATGTAATGAGTCACAGTAAGTGATGATTCGCAGTAAGTGATGAGTCATATTAAGTGGTGAGTCACAGTAAGTAATGAGTCACAGTAAGTGATGAGTCACATTAAGTTAGTGATTGGTGAGTCACAGTGAGTGATGAATCACAGTAAGTGATAAGTCACAGTAAGTTAGTGATTGGTGAGTCACAGTGAGTGATGAGTCACAGTAAGTGGTGAGTCACATTAAGTTAGGGATTGGTGAGTCACAGTGAGTGATGAGTCACAGTAAGTTAATGATTGGTGACTCACAGTGAGTGATGAATCACAGTAAGTTAGTTATTGGTGAGTCACAGTGAGTGATGAGTCACAGTAAGTGATGAGTCACATTAAGTTAGGGATTGTTGAGTCACAGTGAGTGATGAATCACAGTGAGTGATGAGTCACAGTAAGTTAGTGATTGGTGAGTCACAGTGAGTGATGAGTCACAGTGAGTGATGAGTCACATTAAGTTAGGGATTGTTGAGTCACAGTGAGTGATGAATCCCAGTGAGTGATGAGTCACAGTAAGTGGTGAGTCACATTAAGTTAGGGATTGATGAGTCACAGTGAGTGATGAGTAACAGTAAGTGGTGAGTCACATTAAGTCAGGGATTGGTGAGTCGCAGTGAGTGATGAATTACAGTGAGTGATAAGTCACAGTAAGTTAGTGATTGGTGAGTCACAGTGAGTGATGAGTCACAGTTAGTGGTGAGTCACATTAAGTTAGGGATTGGTGAGTCACAGTGAGTGATGAGTCACAGTAAGTGGTGAGTCACATTAAGTTAGGGATTGTTGAGTCACAGTGAGTGTTGAATCCCAGTGAGTGATGAATCACAGTAAGTTAGTTATTGGTGAGTCACAGTGAGTGATGAGTCACAGTAAGTGATGAGTCACATTAAGTTAGGGATTGTTGAGTCACAGTGAGTGATGAATCACAGTGAGTGATGAGTCACAGTAAGTTAGTGATTGGTGAGTCACAGTGAGTGATGAGTCACAGTAAGTGGTGAGTCACATTAAGTCAGGGATTGGTGAGTCACAGTGAGTGATGAATTACAGTGAGTGATAAGTCACAGTAAGTTAGTGAGTGATGAGTCACAGTAAGTGGTGAGTCACATTAAGTTAGGAATTGGTGAGTCACAGTGAGTGATGAGTCACAGTAAGTGGTGAGTCACATTAAGTTAGGGATTGTTGCGTCACAGTGAGTGTTGAATCCCAGTGAGTGATGAGTCACAGTAAGTGGTGAGTCACATTAAGTTAGGGATTGGTGAGTCACAGTGAGTGATGAGTCACAGTAAGTGGTGAGTCACATTAAGTCAGGGATTGGTGAGTCACAGTGAGTGATGAATCACAGTGAGTGATGAGTCACAGTAAGTTAGTGATTGGTGAGTCACAGTGAGTGATGAGTCACAGTAAGTAGTGAGTCACATTAAGTCAGGGATTGGTGAGTCACAGTGAGTGATGAATTACAGTGAGTGATAAGTCACAGTAAGTTAGTGATTGGTGAGTCACAGTGAGTGATGAGTCACAGTAAGTGGTGAGTCACATTAAGTTAGGGATTGTTGAGTCACAGTGAGTGACGAGTCACAGTAAGTTAATGATTGGTGAGTCACAGGGAGTGATGAATCACAGTAAGTTAGTTATTGGTGAGTCACAGTGAGTGATGAGTCACAGTAAGTGATGAGTCACATTAAGTTAGGGATTGTTGAGTCACAGTGAGTGATGAATCACAGTGAGTGATGAGTCACAGTAAGTTAGTGATTGGTGAGTCACAGTGAGTGATGAGTCACAGTAAGTGGTGAGTCACATTAAGTTAGGGATTGTTGAGTCACAGTGAGTGTTGAATCCCAGTGAGTGATGAATCACAGTAAGTTAGTTATTGGTGAGTCACAGTGAGTGATGAGTCACATTAAGTTAGGGATTGTTGAGTCACAGTGAGTGATGAATCCCAGTGAGTGGTGAGTCACAGTAAGTGGTGAGTCACATTAAGTTAGGGATTGGTGAGTCACAGTGAGTGATGAGTCACAGTAAGTGGTGAGTCACATTAAGTTAGAGATTGTTGAGTCACAGTGAGTGATGAATCACAGTGAGTGATGAGTCACAGTAAGTTAGTGATTGGTGAATCACAGTGAGAGATGAGTCACAGTAAGTGGTGAGTCACATTAAGTTAGGGATTGTTGAGTCACAGTGAGTGATGAATCCCAGTGAGTGATGAATCACAGTAAGTTTGTTATTGGTGAGTCACAGTGAGTGATGAGTCACAGTAAGTGGTGAGTCACATTAAGTTAGGGATTGTTGAGTCACAGTGAGTGTTGAATCCCAGTGAGTGATGAATCACAGTAAGTTAGTTGTTGATGAGTCACAGTAAGTGATGAGTCATATTAAGTTAGGGATTGTTGAGTCACAGTGAGTGATGAATCCCAGTGAGTGATGAAGTGGTGAGTCACATTAAGTTAGGGATTGTTGAGTCACAGTGAGTGATGAGTCACATTAAGTTAGTGATTGGTGAGTCACAGTGAGTGATGAGTCACAGTAAGTGGTGAGTCACATTAAGTTAGAGATTGTTGAGTCACAGTGAGTGATGAATCACAGTGAGTGATGAGTCACAGTAAGTTAGTGATTGGTGAATCACAGTGAGAGATGAGTCACAGTAAGTGGTGAGTCACATTAAGTTAGGGATTGTTGAGTGACAGTGAGTGATGAATCCCAGTGAGTGATGAATCACAGTAAGTTAGTTATTGGTGAGTCACAGTGAGTGATGAGTCACAGTGAGTGATGAGTCACAGTAAGTGGTGAGTCACAGTAAGTAATGAGTCACAGTAAGTGATGAGTCGCAGTAAGTGGTGAGTCACATTAGGTTAGAGATTGTTGAGTCACAGTGAGTGATGAATCACAGTGAGTGATGAGTCACAGTAAGTTAGTGATTGGTGAATCACAGTGAGAGATGAGTCACAGTAAGTGGTGAGTCACATTAAGTTAGGGATTGTTGAGTCACAGTGAGTAATGAATCCCAGTGAGTGATGAATCACAGTAAGTTAGTTATTGGTGAGTCACAGTAAGTAATGAGTCACAGTAAGTGATGAGTCACATTAAGTTAGTGATTGGTGAGTCACAGTGAGTGATGAATCACAGTAAGTGGTGAGTCACATTAAGTCAGGGATTGGTGAGTCACAGTGAGTGATGAATTACAGTGAGTGATAAGTCACAGTAAGTTAGTGATTGGTGAGTCACAGTGAGTGATGAGTCACAGTAAGTGGTGAGTCACATTAAGTTAGGGATTGTTGAGTCACAGTGAGTGTTGAATCCCAGTGAGTGATGAATCACAGTAAGTTAGTTATTGGTGAGTCACAGTGAGTGATGAGTCACAGTAAGTGATGAGTCACATTAAGTTAGGGATTGTTGAGTCACAGTGAGTGATGAATCCCAGTGAGTGATGAGTCACAGTAAGTGGTGTCACATTAAGTTAGGGATTGTTGAGTCACAGTGAGTAATGAGTCACAGTAAGTAATGAGTCACAGTAAGTAATGAGTCACAGTATGTAATGAGTCACAGTAAGTGATGATTCGCAGTAAGTGATGAGTCATATTAAGTGGTGAGTCACAGTAAGTAATGAGTCACAGTAAGTGATGAGTCACAGTAAGTAATGAGTCACAGTAAGTGATGAGTCACATTAAGTTAGTGATTGGTGAGTCACAGTGAGTGATGAGTCACAGTAAGTGGTGAGTCACATTAAGTTAGGGATTGGTGAGTCACAGTGAGTGATGAGTCACAGTAAGTTAATGATTGGTGAGTCACAGTGAGTGATGAATCACAGTAAGTTAGTTATTGGTGAGTCACAGTGAGTGATGAGTCACAGTAAGTGATGAGTCACAGTAAGTTAGGGATTGTTGAGTCACAGTGAGTGATGAATCACAGTAAGTTAGTGATTGGTGAGTCACAGTGAGTGATGAGTCACAGTGAGTGATGAATCACAGTAAGTTAGTGATTGGTGAGTCACAGTGAGTGATGAATCACAGTGAGTGATGAGTCACAGTGAGTGATGAGTCACAGTAAGTTAGTGATTGGTGAATCACAGTGAGAGATGAGTCACAGTAAGTGGTGAGTCACATTAAGTTAGGGATTGTTGAGTCACAGTGAGTAATGAATCCCAGTGAGTGATGAATCACAGTAAGTTAGTTATTGGTGAGTCACAGTAAGTAATGAGTCACAGTAAGTGATGAGTCACATTAAGTTAGTGATTGGTGAGTCACAGTGAGTGATGAATCACAGTAAGTGGTGAGTCACATTAAGTCAGGGATTGGTGAGTCACAGTGAGTGATGAATTACAGTGAGTGATAAGTCACAGTAAGTTAGTGATTGGTGAGTCACAGTGAGTGATGAGTCACAGTAAGTGGTGAGTCACATTAAGTTAGGGATTGTTGAGTCACAGTGAGTGTTGAATCCCAGTGAGTGATGAATCACAGTAAGTTAGTTATTGGTGAGTCACAGTGAGTGATGAGTCACAGTAAGTGATGAGTCACATTAAGTTAGGGATTGTTGAGTCACAGTGAGTGATGAATCCCAGTGAGTGATGAGTCACAGTAAGTGGTGTCACATTAAGTTAGGGATTGTTGAGTCACAGTGAGTAATGAGTCACAGTAAGTAATGAGTCACAGTATGTAATGAGTCACAGTAAGTAATGAGTCACAGTAAGTGATGAGTCACATTAAGTTAGTGATTGGTGAGTCACAGTGAGTGATGAGTCACAGTAAGTGGTGAGTCACATTAAGTTAGGGATTGGTGAGTCACAGTGAGTGATGAGTCACAGTAAGTTAATGATTGGTGAGTCACAGTGAGTGATGAATCACAGTAAGTGATGCGTCACATTAAGTTAGGGATTGTTGAGTCACAGTGAGTGATGAATCACAGTGAGTGATGAGTCACAGTAAGTTAGTGATTGGTGAGTCACAGTGAGTGATGAGTCACAGTTAGTGGTGAGTCACATTAAGTTAGGGATTGTTGAGTCACAGTGAGTGTTGAATCCCAGTGAGTGATGAATCACAGTAAGTTAGTTATTGGTGAGTCACAGTGAGTGATGAGTCACAGTAAGTGATGAGTCACATTAAGTTAGGGATTGTTGAGTCACAGTGAGTGATGAATCCCAGTGAGTGATGAGTCACAGTGAGTGATGAGTCACAGTAAGTTAGTGATTGGTGAATCACAGTGAGAGATGAGTCACAGTAAGTGATGATTCGCAGTAAGTGATGAGTCATATTAAGTGGTGAGTCACAGTAAGTGATGAGTCACAGTAAGTGATGAGTCACAGTAAGTAATGAGTCACAGTAAGTGATGAGTCACATTAAGTTAGTGATTGGTGAGTCACAGTGAGTGATGAGTCACAGTAAGTGGTGAGTCACATTAAGTTAGGGATTGGTGAGTCACAGTGAGTGATGAGTCACAGTAAGTTAATGATTGGTGAGTCACAGTGAGTGATGAATCACAGTAAGTTAGTTATTGGTGAGTCACAGTGAGTGATGAGTCACAGTAAGTGATGAGTCACATTAAGTTAGGGATTGTTGAGTCACAGTGAGTGATGAATCACAGTAAGTTAGTGATTGGTGAGTCACAGTGAGTGATGAGTCACAGTAAGTGGTGAGTCACATTAAGTTAGGGATTGTTGAGTCACAGTGAGTGTTGAATCCCAGTGAGTGATGAATCACAGTAAGTTATTGGTGAGTCACAGTGAGTGATGAGTCACATTAAGTTAGGGATTGTTGAGTCAGTGAGTGATGAATCCCAGTGAGTGATGAGTCACAGTAAGTGGTGAGTCACATTAAGTTAGGGATTGTTGAGTCACAGTGAGTGATGAATCACAGTGAGTGATGGGTCACAGTAAGTTAGTGATTGGTGAGTCACAGTGAGTGATGAGTCACAGTAAGTGGTGAGTCACATTAAGTTAGGGATTGTTGAGTCACAGTGAGTGTTGAATCCCAGTGAGTGATGAATCACAGTAAGTTAGTTATTGGTGAGTCACAGTGAGTGATGAGTCACATTAAGTTAGGGATTGTTGAGTCACAGTGAGTGATGAATCCCAGTGAGTGATGAGTCACATTAAGTGATGAGTCACATTAAGTTAGGGATTGTTGAGTCACAGTGAGTGATGAGTCACAGTAAGTTAGTGATTGGTGAGTCACAGTAAGTGGTGAGTCACATTAAGTTAGTGATTGGTGAGTCACAGTAAGTGGTGAGTCACATTAAGTTAGGGATTGTTGAGTCACAGTGAGTGTTGAATCCCAGTGAGTGATGAATCACAGTAAGTTAGTTATTGGTGAGTCACAGTGAGTGATGAGTCACAGTAAGTGATGAGTCACATTAAGTTAGGGATTGTTGAGTCACAGTGAGTGATGAATCCCAGTGAGTGATGAGTCACAGTAAGTGGTGAGTCACATTAAGTTAGGGATTGTTGAGTCACAGTGAGTGATGAGTCACAGTAAGTTATGAGTCACAGTATGTAATGAGTCACATTAAGTTAGTGATTGGTGAGTCACAGTAAGTGATGATTCGCAGTAAGTGATGAGTCATATTAAGTGGTGAGTCACAGTAAGTGATGAGTCACATTATGTTAGTGATTGGTGAGTCACAGTGAGTGATGAATCACAGTAAGTGGTGAGTCACATTAAGTCAGGGATTGGTGAGTCACAGTGAGTGATGAATTACAGTGAGTGATAAGTCACAGTAAGTTAGTGATTGGTGAGTCACAGTGAGTGATGAGTCACAGTAAGTGGTGAGTCACATTAAGTTAGGGATTGGTGAGTCACAGTGAGTGATGAGTCACAGTAAGTTAATGATTGGTGAGTCACAGTGAGTGATGAATCACCGTAAGTTAGTTATTGGTGAGTCACAGTGAGTGATGAGTCACAGTAAGTGATGAGTCACATTAAGTTAGGGATTGTTGAGTCACAGTGAGTGATGAATCACAGTGAGTGATGAGTCACAGTAAGTTAGTGATTGGTGAGTCACAGTGAGTGATGAGTCACAGTAAGTGGTGAGTCACATTAAGTTAGGGATTGTTGAGTCACAGTGAGTGTTGAATCCCAGTGAGTGATGAATCACAGTAAGTTATTGGTGAGTCACAGTGAGTGATGAGTCACATTAAGTTAGGGATTGTTGAGTCACAGTGAGTGATGAATCCCAGTGAGTGATGAGTCACAGTAAGTGGTGAGTCACATTAAGTTAGGGATTGGTGAGTCACAGTGAGTGATGAGTCACAGTAAGTGGTGAGTCACATTAAGTCAGGGATTGGTGAGTCACAGTGAGTGATGAATTACAGTGAGTGATAAGTCACAGTAAGTTAGTGATTGGTGAGTCACAGTGAGTGATGAGCCACAGTAAGTGGTGAGTCACATTAAGTTAGGGATTGGTGAGTCACAGTGAGTGATGAGTCACAGTAAGTGGTGAGTCACATTAAGTTAGGGATTGTTGAGTCACAGTGAGTGTTGAATCCCAGTGAGTGATGAATCACAGTAAGTTAGTTATTGGTGAGTCACAGTGAGTGATGAGTCACAGTAAGTGATGACTCACATTAAGTTAGGGATTGTTGAGTCACAGTGAGTGATGAATCACAGTGAGTGATGAGTCACAGTAAGTGGTGAGTAACAGTAAGTTATGAGTCACAGTAAGTAATGAGTCACAGTATGTAATGAGTCACAGTAAGTGATGATTCGCAGTAAGTGATGAGTCATATTAAGTGGTGAGTCACAGTAAGTAATGAGTCACAGTAAGTGATGAGTCACATTAAGTTAGTGATTGGTGAGTCACAGTGAGTGATGAATCACAGTAAGTGATAAGTCACAGTAAGTTAGTGATTGGTGAGTCACAGTGAGTGATGAGTCACAGTAAGTGGTGAGTCACATTAAGTTAGGGATTGGTGAGTCACAGTGAGTGATGAGTCACTGTAAGTTAATGATTGGTGACTCACAGTGAGTGATGAATCACAGTAAGTTAGTTATTGGTGAGTCACAGTGAGTGATGAGTCACAGTAAGTGATGAGTCACATTAAGTTAGGGATTGTTGAGTCACAGTGAGTGATGAATCACAGTGAGTGATGAGTCACAGTAAGTTAGTGATTGGTGAGTCACAGTGAGTGATGAGTCACAGTAAGTGGTGAGTCACATTAAGTTAGGGATTGTTGAGTCACAGTGAGTGTTGAATCCCAGTGAGTGGTGAATCACAGTAAGTTAGTTATTGGTGAGTCACAGTGAGTGATGAGTCACATTAAGTTAGGGATTGTTGAGTCACAGTGAGTGATGAATCCCAGTGAGTGATGAGTCACAGTAAGTGGTGAGTCACATTAAGTTAGGGATTGATGAGTCACAGTGAGTGATGAGTCACAGTAAGTGGTGAGTCACATTAAGTCAGGGATTGGTGAGTCGCAGTGAGTGATGAATTACAGTGAGTGATAAGTCACAGTAAGTTAGTGATTGGTGAGTCACAGTGAGTGATGAGTCACAGTTAGTGGTGAGTCACATTAAGTTAGGGATTGGTGAGTCACAGTGAGTGATGAGTCACAGTAAGTGGTGAGTCACATTAAGTTAGGGATTGTTGAGTCACAGTGAGTGTTGAATCCCAGTGAGTGATGAATCACAGTAAGTTAGTTATTGGTGAGTCACAGTGAGTGATGAGTCACAGTAAGTGATGAGTCACATTAAGTTAGGGATTGTTGAGTCACAGTGAGTGATGAATCACAGTGAGTGATGAGTCACAGTAAGTTAGTGATTGGTGAGTCACAGTGAGTGATGAGTCACAGTAAGTGGTGAGTCACATTAAGTCAGGGATTGGTGAGTCACAGTGAGTGATGAATTACAGTGAGTGATAAGTCACAGTAAGTTAGTGAGTGATGAGTCACAGTAAGTGGTGAGTCACTTTAAGTTAGGAATTGGTGAGTCACAGTGAGTGATGAGTCACAGTAAGTGGTGAGTCACATTAAGTTAGGGATTGTTGCGTCACAGTGAGTGTTGAATCCCAGTGAGTGATGAGTCACAGTAAGTGGTGAGTCACATTAAGTTAGGGATTGGTGAGTCACAGTGAGTGATGAGTCACAGTAAGTGGTGAGTCACATTAAGTCAGGGATTGGTGAGTCACAGTGAGTGATGAATCACAGTGAGTGATGAGTCACAGTAAGTTAGTGATTGGTGAGTCACAGTGAGTGATGAGTCACAGTAAGTGGTGAGTCACATTAAGTCAGGGATTGGTTAGTCACAGTGAGTGATGAATTACAGTGAGTGATAAGTCACAGTAAGTTAGTGATTGGTGAGTCACAGTGAGTGATGAGTCACAGTGAGTGATGAGTCACAGTAAGTGGTGAGTCACATTAAGTTAGGGATTGGTGAGTCACAGTGAGTGACGAGTCACAGTAAGTTAATGATTGGTGAGTCACAGGGAGTGATGAATCACAGTAAGTTAGTTATTGGTGAGTCACAGTGAGTGATGAGTCACAGTAAGTGATGAGTCACATTAAGTTAGGGATTGTTGAGTCACAGTGAGTGATGAATCACAGTGAGTGATGAGTCACAGTAAGTTAGTGATTGGTGAGTCACAGTGAGTGATGAGTCACAGTAAGTGGTGAGTCACATTAAGTTAGGGATTGTTGAGTCACAGTGAGTAATGAGTCACAGTAAGTAATGAGTCACAGTATGTAATGAGTCACTGTAAGTGATGATTCGCAGTAAGTGATGAGTCATATTAAGTTAGTGATTGGTGAGTCACAGTGAGTGATGAGTCACAGTAAGTGGTGAGTCACATTAAGTTAGGGATTGGTGAGTCACAGTGAGTGATGAGTCACAGTAAGTTAATGATTGGTGAGTCACAGTGAGTGATGAATCACAGTAAGTTAGTTATTGGTGAGTCACAGTGAGTGATGAGTCACAGTAAGTGATGAGTCACATTAAGTTAGGGATTGTTGAGTCACAGTGAGTGATGAATCACAGTAAGTTAGTGATTGGTGAGTCACAGTGAGTGATGAGTCACAGTAAGTGGTGAGTCACATTAAGTTAGGGATTGTTGAGTCACAGTGAGTGTTGAATCCCAGTGAGTGATGAATCACAGTAAGTTATTGGTGAGTCACAGTGAGTGATGAGTCACATTAAGTTAGGGATTGTTGAGTCACAGTGAGTGATGAATCCCAGTGAGTGATGAGTCACAGTAAGTGGTGAGTCACATTAAGTTAGGGATTGTTGAGTCACAGTGAGTGATGAATCACAGTGAGTGATGGGTCACAGTAAGTTAGTGATTGGTGAGTCACAGTGAGTGATGAGTCACAGTAAGTGGTGAGTCACATTAAGTTAGGGATTGTTGAGTCACAGTGAGTGTTGAATCCCAGTGAGTGATGAATCACAGTAAGTTAGTTATTGGTGAGTCACAGTGAGTGATGAGTCACATTAAGTTAGGGATTGTTGAGTCACAGTGAGTGATGAATCCCAGTGAGTGATGAGTCACATTAAGTGATGAGTTACATTAAGTTAGGGATTGTTGAGTCACAGTGAGTGATGAGTCACAGTAAGTTAGTGATTGGTGAGTCACAGTAAGTGGTGAGTCACATTAAGTTAGGGATTGTTGAGTCACAGTGAGTGTTGAATCCCAGTGAGTGATGAATCACAGTAAGTTAGTTATTGGTGAGTCACAGTGAGTGATGAGTCACAGTAAGTGATGAGTCACATTAAGTTAGGGATTGTTGAGTCACAGTGAGTGATGAATCCCAGTGAGTGATGAGTCACAGTAAGTGGTGAGTCACATTAAGTTAGGGATTGTTGAGTCACAGTGAGTGATGAGTCACAGTAAGTTAGTGATTGGTGAGTCACAGTGAGTGATGAGTCACAGTAAGTGGTGAGTCACAGTAAGTTATGAGTCACAGTATGTAATGAGTCACATTAAGTTAGTGATTGGTGAGTCACAGTAAGTGATGATTCGCAGTAAGTGATGAGTCATATTAAGTGGTGAGTCACTGTAAGTAATGAGTCACAGTAAGTGATGAGTCACATTATGTTAGTGATTGGTGAGTCACAGTGAGTGATGAATCACAGTAAGTGGTGAGTCACATTAAGTCAGGGATTGGTGAGTCACAGTGAGTGATGAATTACAGTGAGTGATAAGTCACAGTAAGTTAGTGATTGGTGAGTCACAGTGAGTGATGAGTCACAGTAAGTGGTGAGTCACATTAAGTTAGGGATTGGTGAGTCACAGTGAGTGATGAGTCACAGTAAGTTAATGATTGGTGAGTCACAGTGAGTGATGAATCACCGTAAGTTAGTTATTGGTGAGTCACAGTGAGTGATGAGTCACAGTGAGTGATGAGTCACATTAAGTTAGGGATTGTTGAGTCACAGTGAGTGATGAATCACAGTGAGTGATGAGTCACAGTAAGTTAGTGATTGGTGAGTCACAGTGAGTGATGAGTCACAGTAAGTGGCGAGTCACATTAAGTTAGGGATTGTTGAGTCACAGTGAGTGTTGAATCCCAGTGAGTGATGAATCACAGTAAGTTATTGGTGAGTCACAGTGAGTGATGAGTCACATTAAGTTAGGGATTGTTGAGTCACAGTGAGTGATGAATCCCAGTGAGTGATGAGTCACAGTAAGTGGTGAGTCACATTAAGTCAGGGATTGGTGAGTCACAGTGAGTGATGAATTACAGTGAGTGATAAGTCACAGTAAGTTAGTGATTGGTGAGTCACAGTGAGTGATGAGCCACAGTAAGTGGTGAGTCACATTAAGTTAGGGATTGGTGAGTCACAGTGAGTGATGAGTCACAGTAAGTGGTGAGTCACATTAAGTTAGGGATTGTTGAGTCACAGTGAGTGTTGAATCCCAGTGAGTGATGAATCACAGTAAGTTAGTTATTGGTGAGTCACAGTGAGTGATGAGTCACAGTAAGTGATGACTCACATTAAGTTAGGGATTGTTGAGTCACAGTGAGTGATGAATCACAGTGAGTGATGAGTCACAGTAAGTGGTGAGTAACAGTAAGTTATGAGTCACAGTAAGTAATGAGTCACAGTATGTAATGAGTCACAGTAAGTGATGATTCGCAGTAAGTGATGAGTCATATTAAGTGGTGAGTCACAGTAAGTAATGAGTCACAGTAAGTGATGAGTCACATTAAGTTAGTGATTGGTGAGTCACAGTGAGTGATGAATCACAGTAAGTGATAAGTCACAGTAAGTTAGTGATTGGTGAGTCACAGTGAGTGATGAGTCACAGTAAGTGGTGAGTCACATTAAGTTAGGGATTGGTGAGTCACAGTGAGTGATGAGTCACTGTAAGTTAATGATTGGTGACTCACAGTGAGTGATGAATCACAGTAAGTTAGTTATTGGTGAGTCACAGTGAGTGATGAGTCACAGTAAGTGATGAGTCACATTAAGTTAGGGATTGTTGAGTCACAGTGAGTGATGAATCACAGTGAGTGATGAGTCACAGTAAGTTAGTGATTGGTGAGTCACAGTGAGTGATGAGTCACAGTAAGTGGTGAGTCACATTAAGTTAGGGATTGTTGAGTCACAGTGAGTGTTGAATCCCAGTGAGTGGTGAATCACAGTAAGTTAGTTATTGGTGAGTCACAGTGAGTGATGAGTCACATTAAGTTAGGAATTGTTGAGTAACAGTGAGTGATGAATCCCAGTGAGTGATGAGTCACAGTAAGTGGTGAGTCACATTAAGTTAGGGATTGATGAGTCACAGTGAGTGATGAGTCACAGTAAGTGGTGAGTCACATTAAGTCAGGGATTGGTGAGTCGCAGTGAGTGATGAATTACAGTGAGTGATAAGTCACAGTAAGTTAGTGATTGGTGAGTCACAGTGAGTGATGAGTCACAGTTAGTGGTGAGTCACATTAAGTTAGGGATTGGTGAGTCACAGTGAGTGATGAGTCACAGTAAGTGGTGAGTCACATTAAGTTAGGGATTGGTGAGTCACAGTGAGTGATGAATTACAGTGAGTGATAAGTCACAGTAAGTTAGTGAGTGATGAGTCACAGTAAGTGGTGAGTCACATTAAGTTAGGAATTGGTGAGTCACAGTGAGTGATGAGTCACAGTAAGTGGTGAGTCACATTAAGTTAGGGATTGTTGCGTCACAGTGAGTGTTGAATCCCAGTGAGTGATGAGTCACAGTAAGTGGTGAGTCACATTAAGTTAGGGATTGGTGAGTCACAGTGAGTGATGAGTCACAGTAAGTGGTGAGTCACATTAAGTCAGGGATTGGTGAGTCACAGTGAGTGATGAATTACAGTGAGTGATAAGTTACAGTAAGTTAGTGATTGGTGAGTCACAGTGAGTGATGAGTCACAGTAAGTGGTGAGTCACATTAAGTTAGGGATTGTTGAGTCACAGTGAGTGACGAGTCACAGTAAGTTAATGATTGGTGAGTCACAGGGAGTGATGAATCACAGTAAGTTAGTTATTGGTGAGTCACAGTGAGTGATGAGTCACAGTAAGTGATGAGTCACATTAAGTTAGGGATTGTTGAGTCACAGTGAGTGATGAATCACAGTGAGTGATGAGTCACAGTAAGTTAGTGATTGGTGAGTCACAGTGAGTGATGAGTCACAGTAAGTGGTGAGTCACATTAAGTTAGGGATTGTTGAGTCACAGTGAGTGTTGAATCCCAGTGAGTGATGAATCACAGTAAGTTAGTTATTGGTGAGTCACAGTGAGTGATGAGTCACATTAAGTTAGGGATTGTTGAGTCACAGTGAGTGATGAATCCCAGTGAGTGGTGAGTCACAGTAAGTGGTGAGTCACATTAAGTTAGGGATTGGTGAGTCACAGTGAGTGATGAGTCACAGTAAGTGGTGAGTCACATTAAGTTAGAGATTGTTGAATCACAGTGAGTGATGAATCCCAGTGAGTGGTGAGTCACATTAAGTTAGGGATTGGTGAGTCACAGTGAGTGATGAATTACAGTGAGTGATAAGTCACAGTAAGTTAGTGAGTGATGAGTCACAGTAAGTGGTGAGTCACATTAAGTTAGGAATTGGTGAGTCACAGTGAGTGATGAGTCACAGTAAGTGGTGAGTCACATTAAGTTAGGGATTGTTGAATCACAGTGAGTGATGAATCCCAGTGAGTGATGAATCACAGTAAGTTTGTTATTGGTGAGTCACAGTGAGTGATGAGTCACAGTAAGTGATGAGTCACATTAAGTTAGGGATTGTTGACTCATAGTGAGTGATGAATCACAGTGAGTGATGAGTCACAGTAAGTTAGTGATTGGTGAGTCACAGTGAGTGATGAGTCACAGTAAGTGGTGAGTCACATTAAGTTAGGGATTGTTGAGTCACAGTGAGTGATGAGTCACAGTAAGTGGTGAGTCACAGTAAGTAATGAGTCACAGTAAGTGATGAGTCATATTAAGTGGTGAGTCATATTTAGTGGTGAGTCACAGTAAGTAATGAGTCACAGTAAGGGATGAGTCACATTAAGTTAGTGATTGTTGAGTCACAGTGAGTGATGAATCACAGTGAGTGATGAGTCACAGCAAGTTAGTGATTGGTGAGTCACAGTGAGTGATGAGTCACAGTAAGTGGTGAGTCACATTAAGTTAGAGATTGTTGAGTCACAGTGAGTGATGAATCACAGTGAGTGATGAGTCACAGTAAGTTAGTGATTGGTGAATCACGATGAGTGATGAGTCACAGTAAGTGGTGAGTCACATTAAGTTAGGGATTGGTGAGTCACAGTAAGTGATGAGTCACAGTAAGTGATGAGTCACAGTAAGTTAGTGATTGGTGTGTCACAGTGAGTGATGAGTCACATTAAGTTAGGGATTGTTGAGTCACAGTGAGTGATGAATCCCAGTGAGTGATGAATCACAGTAAGTTTGTTATTGGTGAGTCACAGTGAGTGATGAGTCACAGTAAGTGATGAGTCACAGTAAGTTAGTGATTGGTGAGTCACAGTGAGTGATGAGTCACATTAAGTTAGGGATTGTTGAGTCACAGTGAGTGATGAATCCCAGTGAGTGATGAGTCACAGTAAGTGGTGAGTCACATTAAGTTAGGGATTGGTGAGTCACAGTGAGTGATGAGTCACAGTAAGTGGTGAGTCACATTAAGTTAGAGATTGTTGAGTCACAGTGAGTGATGAATCACAGTGAGTGATGAGTCACAGTAAGTTAGTGATTGGTGAATCACAGTGAGAGATGAGTCACAGTAAGTGGTGAGTCACATTAAGTTAGGGATTGTTGAGTCACAGTGAGTGATGAATCCCAGTGAGTGATGAATCACAGTAAGTTTTATTGGTGAGTCACAGTGAGTGATGAGTCACAGTAAGTGATGAGTCACATTAAGTTAGGGATTGTTGAGTCACAGTGAGTGATGAATCACAGTGAGTGATGAGTCACAGTAAGTTAGTGATTGGTGAGTCACAGTGAGTGATGAGTCACAGTTAGTAATGAGTCACAGTAAGTGATGAGTCGCAGTAAGTGATGAGTCGCAGTAAGTTAGTGATTGTTGAGTCACAGTGAGTGATGAGTCGCAGTAAGTGATGAGTCATATTAAGTGGTGAGTCACAGTAAGTAATGAGTCACAGTAAGTGATGAGTCACATTAAGTGGTGAGTCACAGTAAGTAATGAATCACAGTAAGTGATGAGTCGCAGTAAGTTAGTGATTGTTGAGTCACAGTGAGTGATGAGTCGCAGTAAGTGATGAGTCATATTAAGTGGTGAGTCACAGTAAGTAATGAGTCACATTAAGTGGTGAGTCACAGTAAGTAATGAGTCACAGTAAGTGATGAGTCGCAGTAAGTTAGTGATTGTTGAGTCACAGTGAGTGATGAGTCGCAGTAAGTGATGAGTCATATTAAGTGGCGAGTCACAGTAAGTAATGAGTGACATTAAGTGATGAGTCACATTAAGTGGTGAGTCACAGTAAGTAATGAGTGACATTAAGTGGTGAGTCACAGTAAGTAATGAGTCACAGTAAGTGGTGAGTCACAGTAAGTAATGAGTCACAGTAAGTGGTGAGTCGCAGTAAGTTAGTGATTGTTGAGTCACAGTGAGTGATGAGTCGCAGTAAGTGATGAGTCATATTAAGTGGTGAGTCACAGTAAGTAATGAGTCACAGTAAGTGATGAGTCACATTAAGTCAGGGATTGGTGAGTTGCAGTGAGTGATGAATTACAGTGAGTGATAAGTCACAGTAAGTTAGTGATTGGTGAGTCACAGTGAGTGATGAGTCACAGTTAGTGGTGAGTCACATTAAGTTAGGGATTGGTGAGTCACAGTGAGTGATGAGTCACAGTAAGTGGTGAGTCACATTAAGTTAGGGATTGTTGAGTCACAGTGAGTGTTGAATCCCAGTGAGTGATGAATCACAGTAAGTTAGTTATTGGTGAGTCACAGTGAGTGATGAGTCACAGTAAGTGATGAGTCACATTAAGTTAGGGATTGTTGAGTCACAGTGAGTGATGAATCACAGTGAGTGATGAGTCACAGTAAGTTAGTGATTGGTGAGTCACAGTGAGTGATGAGTCACAGTAAGTGGTGAGTCACATTAAGTCAGGGATTGGTGAGTCACAGTGAGTGATGAATTACAGTGAGTGATAAGTCACAGTAAGTTAGTGAGTGATGAGTCACAGTAAGTGGTGAGTCACATTAAGTTAGGAATTGGTGAGTCACAGTGAGTGATGAGTCACAGTAAGTGGTGAGTCACATTAAGTTAGGGATTGTTGCGTCACAGTGAGTGTTGAATCCCAGTGAGTGATGAGTCACAGTAAGTGGTGAGTCACATTAAGTTAGGGATTGGTGAGTCACAGTGAGTGATGAGTCACAGTAAGTGGTGAGTCACATTAAGTCAGGGATTGGTGAGTCACAGTGAGTGATGAATCACAGTGAGTGATGAGTCACAGTAAGTTAGTGATTGGTGAGTCACAGTGAGTGATGAGTCACAGTAAGTAGTGAGTCACATTAAGTCAGGGATTGGTGAGTCACAGTGAGTGATGAATTACAGTGAGTGATAAGTCACAGTAAGTTAGTGATTGGTGAGTCACAGTGAGTGATGAGTCACAGTAAGTGGTGAGTCACATTAAGTTAGGGATTGTTGAGTCACAGTGAGTGACGAGTCACAGTAAGTTAATGATTGGTGAGTCACAGGGAGTGATGAATCACAGTAAGTTAGTTATTGGTGAGTCACAGTGAGTGATGAGTCACAGTAAGTGATGAGTCACATTAAGTTAGGGATTGTTGAGTCACAGTGAGTGATGAATCACAGTGAGTGATGAGTCACAGTAAGTTAGTGATTGGTGAGTCACAGTGAGTGATGAGTCACAGTAAGTGGTGAGTCACATTAAGTTAGGGATTGTTGAGTCACAGTGAGTGTTGAATCCCAGTGAGTGATGAATCACAGTAAGTTAGTTATTGGTGAGTCACAGTGAGTGATGAGTCACATTAAGTTAGGGATTGTTGAGTCACAGTGAGTGATGAATCCCAGTGAGTGGTGAGTCACAGTAAGTGGTGAGTCACATTAAGTTAGGGATTGGTGAGTCACAGTGAGTGATGAGTCACAGTAAGTGGTGAGTCACATTAAGTTAGAGATTGTTGAGTCACAGTGAGTGATGAATCACAGTGAGTGATGAGTCACAGTAAGTTAGTGATTGGTGAATCACAGTGAGAGATGAGTCACAGTAAGTGGTGAGTCACATTAAGTTAGGGATTGTTGAGTCACAGTGAGTGATGAATCCCAGTGAGTGATGAATCACAGTAAGTTTGTTATTGGTGAGTCACAGTGAGTGATGAGTCACAGTAAGTGGTGAGTCACATTAAGTTAGGGATTGTTGAGTCACAGTGAGTGTTGAATCCCAGTGAGTGATGAATCACAGTAAGTTAGTTGTTGATGAGTCACAGTAAGTGATGAGTCATATTAAGTTAGGGATTGTTGAGTCACAGTGAGTGATGAATCCCAGTGAGTGATGAAGTGGTGAGTCACATTAAGTTAGGGATTGTTGAGTCACAGTGAGTGATGAGTCACATTAAGTTAGTGATTGGTGAGTCACAGTGAGTGATGAGTCACAGTAAGTGGTGAGTCACATTAAGTTAGAGATTGTTGAGTCACAGTGAGTGATGAATCACAGTGAGTGATGAGTCACAGTAAGTTAGTGATTGGTGAATCACAGTGAGAGATGAGTCACAGTAAGTGGTGAGTCACATTAAGTTAGGGATTGTTGAGTGACAGTGAGTGATGAATCCCAGTGAGTGATGAATCACAGTAAGTTAGTTATTGGTGAGTCACAGTGAGTGATGAGTCACAGTGAGTGATGAGTCACAGTAAGTGGTGAGTCACAGTAAGTAATGAGTCACAGTAAGTGATGAGTCGCAGTAAGTGGTGAGTCACATTAGGTTAGAGATTGTTGAGTCACAGTGAGTGATGAATCACAGTGAGTGATGAGTCACAGTAAGTTAGTGATTGGTGAATCACAGTGAGAGATGAGTCACAGTAAGTGGTGAGTCACATTAAGTTAGGGATTGTTGAGTCACAGTGAGTAATGAATCCCAGTGAGTGATGAATCACAGTAAGTTAGTTATTGGTGAGTCACAGTAAGTAATGAGTCACAGTAAGTGATGAGTCACATTAAGTTAGTGATTGGTGAGTCACAGTGAGTGATGAATCACAGTAAGTGGTGAGTCACATTAAGTCAGGGATTGGTGAGTCACAGTGAGTGATGAATTACAGTGAGTGATAAGTCACAGTAAGTTAGTGATTGGTGAGTCACAGTGAGTGATGAGTCACAGTAAGTGGTGAGTCACATTAAGTTAGGGATTGTTGAGTCACAGTGAGTGTTGAATCCCAGTGAGTGATGAATCACAGTAAGTTAGTTATTGGTGAGTCACAGTGAGTGATGAGTCACAGTAAGTGATGAGTCACATTAAGTTAGGGATTGTTGAGTCACAGTGAGTGATGAATCCCAGTGAGTGATGAGTCACAGTAAGTGGTGTCACATTAAGTTAGGGATTGTTGAGTCACAGTGAGTAATGAGTCACAGTAAGTAATGAGTCACAGTAAGTAATGAGTCACAGTATGTAATGAGTCACAGTAAGTGATGATTCGCAGTAAGTGATGAGTCATATTAAGTGGTGAGTCACAGTAAGTAATGAGTCACAGTAAGTGATGAGTCACAGTAAGTAATGAGTCACAGTAAGTGATGAGTCACATTAAGTTAGTGATTGGTGAGTCACAGTGAGTGATGAGTCACAGTAAGTGGTGAGTCACATTAAGTTAGGGATTGGTGAGTCACAGTGAGTGATGAGTCACAGTAAGTTAATGATTGGTGAGTCACAGTGAGTGATGAATCACAGTAAGTTAGTTATTGGTGAGTCACAGTGAGTGATGAGTCACAGTAAGTGATGAGTCACATTAAGTTAGGGATTGTTGAGTCACAGTGAGTGATGAATCACAGTAAGTTAGTGATTGGTGAGTCACAGTGAGTGATGAGTCACAGTGAGTGATGAATCACAGTAAGTTAGTGATTGGTGAGTCACAGTGAGTGATGAATCACAGTGAGTGATGAGTCACAGTGAGTGATGAGTCACAGTAAGTTAGTGATTGGTGAATCACAGTGAGAGATGAGTCACAGTAAGTGGTGAGTCACATTAAGTTAGGGATTGTTGAGTCACAGTGAGTAATGAATCCCAGTGAGTGATGAATCACAGTAAGTTAGTTATTGGTGAGTCACAGTAAGTAATGAGTCACAGTAAGTGATGAGTCACATTAAGTTAGTGATTGGTGAGTCACAGTGAGTGATGAATCACAGTAAGTGGTGAGTCACATTAAGTCAGGGATTGGTGAGTCACAGTGAGTGATGAATTACAGTGAGTGATAAGTCACAGTAAGTTAGTGATTGGTGAGTCACAGTGAGTGATGAGTCACAGTAAGTGGTGAGTCACATTAAGTTAGGGATTGTTGAGTCACAGTGAGTGTTGAATCCCAGTGAGTGATGAATCACAGTAAGTTAGTTATTGGTGAGTCACAGTGAGTGATGAGTCACAGTAAGTGATGAGTCACATTAAGTTAGGGATTGTTGAGTCACAGTGAGTGATGAATCCCAGTGAGTGATGAGTCACAGTAAGTGGTGTCACATTAAGTTAGGGATTGTTGAGTCACAGTGAGTAATGAGTCACAGTAAGTAATGAGTCACAGTAAGTAATGAGTCACAGTAAGTAATGAGTCACAGTAAGTGATGAGTCACATTAAGTTAGTGATTGGTGAGTCACAGTGAGTGATGAGTCACAGTAAGTGGTGAGTCACATTAAGTTAGGGATTGGTGAGTCACAGTGAGTGATGAGTCACAGTAAGTTAATGATTGGTGAGTCACAGTGAGTGATGAATCACAGTAAGTGATGCGTCACATTAAGTTAGGGATTGTTGAGTCACAGTGAGTGATGAATCACAGTGAGTGTTGAGTCACAGTAAGTTAGTGATTGGTGAGTCACAGTGAGTGATGAGTCACAGTTAGTGGTGAGTCACATTAAGTTAGGGATTGTTGAGTCACAGTGAGTGTTGAATCCCAGTGAGTGATGAATCACAGTAAGTTAGTTATTGGTGAGTCACAGTGAGTGATGAGTCACAGTAAGTGATGAGTCACATTAAGTTAGGGATTGTTGAGTCACAGTGAGTGATGAATCCCAGTGAGTGATGAGTCACAGTGAGTGATGAGTCACAGTAAGTTAGTGATTGGTGAATCACAGTGAGAGATGAGTCACAGTAAGTGATGATTCGCAGTAAGTGATGAGTCATATTAAGTGGTGAGTCACAGTAAGTGATGAGTCACAGTAAGTGATGAGTCACAGTAAGTAATGAGTCACAGTAAGTGATGAGTCACATTAAGTTAGTGATTGGTGAGTCACAGTGAGTGATGAGTCACAGTAAGTGGTGAGTCACATTAAGTTAGGGATTGGTGAGTCACAGTGAGTGATGAGTCACAGTAAGTTAATGATTGGTGAGTCACAGTGAGTGATGAATCACAGTAAGTTAGTTATTGGTGAGTCACAGTGAGTGATGAGTCACAGTAAGTGATGAGTCACATTAAGTTAGGGATTGTTGAGTCACAGTGAGTGATGAATCACAGTAAGTTAGTGATTGGTGAGTCACAGTGAGTGATGAGTCACAGTAAGTGGTGAGTCACATTAAGTTAGGGATTGTTGAGTCACAGTGAGTGTTGAATCCCAGTGAGTGATGAATCACAGTAAGTTATTGGTGAGTCACAGTGAGTGATGAGTCACATTAAGTTAGGGATTGTTGAGTCAGTGAGTGATGAATCCCAGTGAGTGATGAGTCACAGTAAGTGGTGAGTCACATTAAGTTAGGGATTGTTGAGTCACAGTGAGTGATGAATCACAGTGAGTGATGGGTCACAGTAAGTTAGTGATTGGTGAGTCACAGTGAGTGATGAGTCACAGTAAGTGGTGAGTCACATTAAGTTAGGGATTGTTGAGTCACAGTGAGTGTTGAATCCCAGTGAGTGATGAATCACAGTAAGTTAGTTATTGGTGAGTCACAGTGAGTGATGAGTCACATTAAGTTAGGGATTGTTGAGTCACAGTGAGTGATGAATCCCAGTGAGTGATGAGTCACATTAAGTGATGAGTCACATTAAGTTAGGGATTGTTGAGTCACAGTGAGTGATGAGTCACAGTAAGTTAGTGATTGGTGAGTCACAGTAAGTGGTGAGTCACATTAAGTTAGTGATTGGTGAGTCACAGTAAGTGGTGTGTCACATTAAGTTAGGGATTGTTGAGTCACAGTGAGTGGTGAATCCCAGTGAGTGATGAATCACAGTAAGTTAGTTATTGGTGAGTCACAGTGAGTGATGAGTCACAGTAAGTGATGAGTCACATTAAGTTAGGGATTGTTGAGTCACAGTGAGTGATGAATCCCAGTGAGTGATGAGTCACAGTAAGTGGTGAGTCACATTAAGTTAGGGATTGTTGAGTCACAGTGAGTGATGAGTCACAGTAAGTTATGAGTCACAGTATGTAATGAGTCACATTAAGTTAGTGATTGGTGAGTCACAGTAAGTGATGATTCGCAGTAAGTGATGAGTCATATTAAGTGGTGAGTCACAGTAAGTGATGAGTCACATTATGTTAGTGATTGGTGAGTCACAGTGAGTGATGAATCACAGTAAGTGGTGAGTCACATTAAGTCAGGGATTGGTGAGTCACAGTGAGTGATGAATTACAGTGAGTGATAAGTCACAGTAAGTTAGTGATTGGTGAGTCACAGTGAGTGATGAGTCACAGTAAGTGGTGAGTCACATTAAGTTAGGGATTGGTGAGTCACAGTGAGTGATGAGTCACAGTAAGTTAATGATTGGTGAGTCACAGTGAGTGATGAATCACCGTAAGTTAGTTATTGGTGAGTCACAGTGAGTGATGAGTCACAGTAAGTGATGAGTCACATTAAGTTAGGGATTGTTGAGTCACAGTGAGTGATGAATCACAGTGAGTGATGAGTCACAGTAAGTTAGTGATTGGTGAGTCACAGTGAGTGATGAGTCACAGTAAGTGGTGAGTCACATTAAGTTAGGGATTGTTGAGTCACAGTGAGTGTTGAATCCCAGTGAGTGATGAATCACAGTAAGTTATTGGTGAGTCACAGTGAGTGATGAGTCACATTAAGTTAGGGATTGTTGAGTCACAGTGAGTGATGAATCCCAGTGAGTGATGAGTCACAGTAAGTGGTGAGTCACATTAAGTTAGGGATTGGTGAGTCACAGTGAGTGATGAGTCACAGTAAGTGGTGAGTCACATTAAGTCAGGGATTGGTGAGTCACAGTGAGTGATGAATTACAGTGAGTGATAAGTCACAGTAAGTTAGTGATTGGTGAGTCACAGTGAGTGATGAGCCACAGTAAGTGGTGAGTCACATTAAGTTAGGGATTGGTGAGTCACAGTGAGTGATGAGTCACAGTAAGTGGTGAGTCACATTAAGTTAGGGATTGTTGAGTCACAGTGAGTGTTGAATCCCAGTGAGTGATGAATCACAGTAAGTTAGTTATTGGTGAGTCACAGTGAGTGATGAGTCACAGTAAGTGATGACTCACATTAAGTTAGGGATTGTTGAGTCACAGTGAGTGATGAATCACAGTGAGTGATGAGTCACAGTAAGTGGTGAGTAACAGTAAGTTATGAGTCACAGTAAGTAATGAGTCACAGTATGTAATGAGTCACAGTAAGTGATGATTCGCAGTAAGTGATGAGTCATATTAAGTGGTGAGTCACAGTAAGTAATGAGTCACAGTAAGTGATGAGTCACATTAAGTTAGTGATTGGTGAGTCACAGTGAGTGATGAATCACAGTAAGTGATAAGTCACAGTAAGTTAGTGATTGGTGAGTCACAGTGAGTGATGAGTCACAGTAAGTGGTGAGTCACATTAAGTTAGGGATTGGTGAGTCACAGTGAGTGATGAGTCACTGTAAGTTAATGATTGGTGACTCACAGTGAGTGATGAATCACAGTAAGTTAGTTATTGGTGAGTCACAGTGAGTGATGAGTCACAGTAAGTGATGAGTCACATTAAGTTAGGGATTGTTGAGTCACAGTGAGTGATGAATCACTGTGAGTGATGAGTCACAGTAAGTTAGTGATTGGTGAGTCACAGTGAGTGATGAGTCACAGTAAGTGGTGAGTCACATTAAGTTAGGGATTGTTGAGTCACAGTGAGTGTTGAATCCCAGTGAGTGGTGAATCACAGTAAGTTAGTTATTGGTGAGTCACAGTGAGTGATGAGTCACATTAAGTTAGGGATTGTTGAGTCACAGTGAGTGATGAATCCCAGTGAGTGATGAGTCACAGTAAGTGGTGAGTCACATTAAGTTAGGGATTGATGAGTCACAGTGAGTGATGAGTCACAGTAAGTGGTGAGTCACATTAAGTCAGGGATTGGTGAGTCGCAGTGAGTGATGAATTACAGTGAGTGATAAGTCACAGTAAGTTAGTGATTGGTGAGTCACAGTGAGTGATGAGTCACAGTTAGTGGTGAGTCACATTAAGTTAGGGATTGGTGAGTCACAGTGAGTGATGAGTCACAGTAAGTGGTGAGTCACATTAAGTTAGGGATTGTTGAGTCACAGTGAGTGTTGAATCCCAGTGAGTGATGAATCACAGTAAGTTAGTTATTGGTGAGTCACAGTGAGTGATGAGTCACAGTAAGTGATGAGTCACATTAAGTTAGGGATTGTTGAGTCACAGTGAGTGATGAATCACAGTGAGTGATGAGTCACAGTAAGTTAGTGATTGGTGAGTCACAGTGAGTGATGAGTCACAGTAAGTGGTGAGTCACATTAAGTCAGGGATTGGTGAGTCACAGTGAGTGATGAATTACAGTGAGTGATAAGTCACAGTAAGTTAGTGAGTGATGAGTCACAGTAAGTGGTGAGTCACTTTAAGTTAGGAATTGGTGAGTCACAGTGAGTGATGAGTCACAGTAAGTGGTGAGTCACATTAAGTTAGGGATTGTTGCGTCACAGTGAGTGTTGAATCCCAGTGAGTGATGAGTCACAGTAAGTGGTGAGTCACATTAAGTTAGGGATTGGTGAGTCACAGTGAGTGATGAGTCACAGTAAGTGGTGAGTCACATTAAGTCAGGGATTGGTGAGTCACAGTGAGTGATGAATCACAGTGAGTGATGAGTCACAGTAAGTTAGTGATTGGTGAGTCACAGTGAGTGATGAGTCACAGTAAGTGGTGAGTCACATTAAGTCAGGGATTGGTTAGTCACAGTGAGTGATGAATTACAGTGAGTGATAAGTCACAGTAAGTTAGTGATTGGTGAGTCACAGTGAGTGATGAGTCACAGTGAGTGATGAGTCACAGTAAGTGGTGAGTCACATTAAGTTAGGGATTGGTGAGTCACAGTGAGTGACGAGTCACAGTAAGTTAATGATTGGTGAGTCACAGGGAGTGATGAATCACAGTAAGTTAGTTATTGGTGAGTCACAGTGAGTGATGAGTCACAGTAAGTGATGAGTCACATTAAGTTAGGGATTGTTGAGTCACAGTGAGTGATGAATCACAGTGAGTGATGAGTCACAGTAAGTTAGTGATTGGTGAGTCACAGTGAGTGATGAGTCACAGTAAGTGGTGAGTCACATTAAGTTAGGGATTGTTGAGTCACAGTGAGTAATGAGTCACAGTAAGTAATGAGTCACAGTAAGTAATGAGTCACAGTATGTAATGAGTCACTGTAAGTGATGATTCGCAGTAAGTGATGAGTCATATTAAGTTAGTGATTGGTGAGTCACAGTGAGTGATGAGTCACAGTAAGTGGTGAGTCACATTAAGTTAGGGATTGGTGAGTCACAGTGAGTGATGAGTCACAGTAAGTTAATGATTGGTGAGTCACAGTGAGTGATGAATCACAGTAAGTTAGTTATTGGTGAGTCACAGTGAGTGATGAGTCACAGTAAGTGATGAGTCACATTAAGTTAGGGATTGTTGAGTCACAGTGAGTGATGAATCACAGTAAGTTAGTGATTGGTGAGTCACAGTGAGTGATGAGTCACAGTAAGTGGTGAGTCACATTAAGTTAGGGATTGTTGAGTCACAGTGAGTGTTGAATCCCAGTGAGTGATGAATCACAGTAAGTTATTGGTGAGTCACAGTGAGTGATGAGTCACATTAAGTTAGGGATTGTTGAGTCACAGTGAGTGATGAATCCCAGTGAGTGATGAGTCACAGTAAGTGGTGAGTCACATTAAGTTAGGGATTGTTGAGTCACAGTGAGTGATGAATCACAGTGAGTGATGGGTCACAGTAAGTTAGTGATTGGTGAGTCACAGTGAGTGATGAGTCACAGTAAGTGGTGAGTCACATTAAGTTAGGGATTGTTGAGTCACAGTGAGTGTTGAATCCCAGTGAGTGATGAATCACAGTAAGTTAGTTATTGGTGAGTCACAGTGAGTGATGAGTCACATTAAGTTAGGGATTGTTGAGTCACAGTGAGTGATGAATCCCAGTGAGTGATGAGTCACATTAAGTGATGAGTTACATTAAGTTAGGGATTGTTGAGTCACAGTGAGTGATGAGTCACAGTAAGTTAGTGATTGGTGAGTCACAGTAAGTGGTGAGTCACATTAAGTTAGGGATTGTTGAGTCACAGTGAGTGTTGAATCCCAGTGAGTGATGAATCACAGTAAGTTAGTTATTGGTGAGTCACAGTGAGTGATGAGTCACAGTAAGTGATGAGTCACATTAAGTTAGGGATTGTTGAGTCACAGTGAGTGATGAATCCCAGTGAGTGATGAGTCACAGTAAGTGGTGAGTCACATTAAGTTAGGGATTGTTGAGTCACAGTGAGTGATGAGTCACAGTAAGTTAGTGATTGGTGAGTCACAGTGAGTGATGAGTCACAGTAAGTGGTGAGTCACAGTAAGTTATGAGTCACAGTATGTAATGAGTCACATTAAGTTAGTGATTGGTGAGTCACAGTAAGTGATGATTCGCAGTAAGTGATGAGTCATATTAAGTGGTGAGTCACTGTAAGTAATGAGTCACAGTAAGTGATGAGTCACATTATGTTAGTGATTGGTGAGTCACAGTGAGTGATGAATCACAGTAAGTGGTGAGTCACATTAAGTCAGGGATTGGTGAGTCACAGTGAGTGATGAATTACAGTGAGTGATAAGTCACAGTAAGTTAGTGATTGGTGAGTCACAGTGAGTGATGAGTCACAGTAAGTGGTGAGTCACATTAAGTTAGGGATTGGTGAGTCACAGTGAGTGATGAGTCACAGTAAGTTAATGATTGGTGAGTCACAGTGAGTGATGAATCACCGTAAGTTAGTTATTGGTGAGTCACAGTGAGTGATGAGTCACAGTGAGTGATGAGTCACATTAAGTTAGGGATTGTTGAGTCACAGTGAGTGATGAATCACAGTGAGTGATGAGTCACAGTAAGTTAGTGATTGGTGAGTCACAGTGAGTGATGAGTCACAGTAAGTGGCGAGTCACATTAAGTTAGGGATTGTTGAGTCACAGTGAGTGTTGAATCCCAGTGAGTGATGAATCACAGTAAGTTATTGGTGAGTCACAGTGAGTGATGAGTCACATTAAGTTAGGGATTGTTGAGTCACAGTGAGTGATGAATCCCAGTGAGTGATGAGTCACAGTAAGTGGTGAGTCACATTAAGTCAGGGATTGGTGAGTCACAGTGAGTGATGAATTACAGTGAGTGATAAGTCACAGTAAGTTAGTGATTGGTGAGTCACAGTGAGTGATGAGCCACAGTAAGTGGTGAGTCACATTAAGTTAGGGATTGGTGAGTCACAGTGAGTGATGAGTCACAGTAAGTGGTGAGTCACATTAAGTTAGGGATTGTTGAGTCACAGTGAGTGTTGAATCCCAGTGAGTGATGAATCACAGTAAGTTAGTTATTGGTGAGTCACAGTGAGTGATGAGTCACAGTAAGTGATGAGTCACATTAAGTTAGGGATTGTTGAGTCACAGTGAGTGATGAATCACAGTGAGTGATGAGTCACAGTAAGTGGTGAGTAACAGTAAGTTATGAGTCACAGTAAGTAATGAGTCACAGTATGTAATGAGTCACAGTAAGTGATGATTCGCAGTAAGTGATGAGTCATATTAAGTGGTGAGTCACAGTAAGTAATGAGTCACAGTAAGTGATGAGTCACATTAAGTTAGTGATTGGTGAGTCACAGTGAGTGATGAATGACAGTAAGTGATAAGTCACAGTAAGTTAGTGATTGGTGAGTCACAGTGAGTGATGAGTCACAGTAAGTGGTGAGTCACATTAAGTTAGGGTTTGGTGAGTCACAGTGAGTGATGAGTCACAGTAAGTTAATGATTGGTGAGTCACAGTGAGTGATGAATCACAGTAAGTTAGTTATTGGTGAGTCACAGTGAGTGATGAGTCACAGTAAGTGATGAGTCACATTAAGTTAGGGATTGTTGAGTCACAGTGAGTGATGAATCACAGTGAGTGATGAGTCACAGTAAGTTAGTGATTGGTGAGTCACAGTGAGTGATGAGTCACAGTAAGTGGTGAGTCACATTAAGTTAGGGATTGTTGAGTCACAGTGAGTGTTGAATCCCAGTGAGTGGTGAATCACAGTAAGTTAGTTATTGGTGAGTCACAGTGAGTGATGAGTCACATTAAGTTAGGAATTGTTGAGTAACAGTGAGTGATGAATCCCAGTGAGTGATGAGTCACAGTAAGTGGTGAGTCACATTAAGTTAGGGATTGATGAGTCACAGTGAGTGATGAGTCACAGTAAGTGGTGAGTCACATTAAGTCAGGGATTGGTGAGTCGCAGTGAGTGATGAATTACAGTGAGTGATAAGTCACAGTAAGTTAGTGATTGGTGAGTCACAGTGAGTGATGAGTCACAGTTAGTGGTGAGTCACATTAAGTTAGGGATTGGTGAGTCACAGTGAGTGATGAGTCACAGTAAGTGGTGAGTCACATTAAGTTAGGGATTGGTGAGTCACAGTGAGTGATGAATTACAGTGAGTGATAAGTCACAGTAAGTTAGTGAGTGATGAGTCACAGTAAGTGGTGAGTCACATTAAGTTATGAATTGGTGAGTCACAGTGAGTGATGAGTCACAGTAAGTGATGAGTCACATTAAGTTAGGGATTGTTGAGTCACAGTGAGTGATGAATCACAGTGAGTGATGAGTCACAGTAAGTGGTGAGTAACAGTAAGTTATGAGTCACAGTAAGTAATGAGTCACAGTATGTAATGAGTCACAGTAAGTGATGATTCGCAGTAAGTGATGAGTCATATTAAGTGGTGAGTCACAGTAAGTAATGAGTCACAGTAAGTGATGAGTCACATTAAGTTAGTGATTGGTGAGTCACAGTGAGTGATGAATCACAGTAAGTGATAAGTCACAGTAAGTTAGTGATTGGTGAGTCACAGTGAGTGATGAGTCACAGTAAGTGGTGAGTCACATTAAGTTAGGGATTGGTGAGTCACAGTGAGTGATGAGTCACAGTAAGTTAATGATTGGTGAGTCACAGTGAGTGATGAATCACAGTAAGTTAGTTATTGGTGAGTCACAGTGAGTGATGAGTCACAGTAAGTGATGAGTCACATTAAGTTAGGGATTGTTGAGTCACAGTGAGTGATGAATCACAGTGAGTGATGAGTCACAGTAAGTTAGTGATTGGTGAGTCACAGTGAGTGATGAGTCACAGTAAGTGGTGAGTCACATTAAGTTAGGGATTGTTGAGTCACAGTGAGTGTTGAATCCCAGTGAGTGGTGAATCACAGTAAGTTAGTTATTGGTGAGTCACAGTGAGTGATGAGTCACATTAAGTTAGGAATTGTTGAGTAACAGTGAGTGATGAATCCCAGTGAGTGATGAGTCACAGTAAGTGGTGAGTCACATTAAGTTAGGGATTGATGAGTCACAGTGAGTGATGAGTCACAGTAAGTGGTGAGTCACATTAAGTCAGGGATTGGTGAGTCGCAGTGAGTGATGAATTACAGTGAGTGATAAGTCACAGTAAGTTAGTGATTGGTGAGTCACAGTGAGTGATGAGTCACAGTTAGTGGTGAGTCACATTAAGTTAGGGATTGGTGAGTCACAGTGAGTGATGAGTCACAGTAAGTGGTGAGTCACATTAAGTTAGGGATTGGTGAGTCACAGTGAGTGATGAATTACAGTGAGTGATAAGTCACAGTAAGTTAGTGAGTGATGAGTCACAGTAAGTGGTGAGTCACATTAAGTTAGGAATTGGTGAGTCACAGTGAGTGATGAGTCACAGTAAGTGGTGAGTCACATTAAGTTAGGGATTGTTGCGTCACAGTGAGTGTTGAATCCCAGTGAGTGATGAGTCACAGTAAGTGGTGAGTCACATTAAGTTAGGGATTGGTGAGTCACAGTGAGTGATGAGTCACAGTAAGTGGTGAGTCACATTAAGTCAGGGATTGGTGAGTCACAGTGAGTGATGAATTACAGTGAGTGATAAGTTACAGTAAGTTAGTGATTGGTGAGTCACAGTGAGTGATGAGTCACAGTAAGTGGTGAGTCACATTAAGTTAGGGATTGTTGAGTCACAGTGAGTGACGAGTCACAGTAAGTTAATGATTGGTGAGTCACAGGGAGTGATGAATCACAGTAAGTTAGTTATTGGTGAGTCACAGTGAGTGATGAGTCACAGTAAGTGATGAGTCACATTAAGTTAGGGATTGTTGAGTCACAGTGAGTGATGAATCACAGTGAGTGATGAGTCACAGTAAGTTAGTGATTGGTGAGTCACAGTGAGTGATGAGTCACAGTAAGTGGTGAGTCACATTAAGTTAGGGATTGTTGAGTCACAGTGAGTGTTGAATCCCAGTGAGTGATGAATCACAGTAAGTTAGTTATTGGTGAGTCACAGTGAGTGATGAGTCACATTAAGTTAGGGATTGTTGAGTCACAGTGAGTGATGAATCCCAGTGAGTGGTGAGTCACAGTAAGTGGTGAGTCACATTAAGTTAGGGATTGGTGAGTCACAGTGAGTGATGAGTCACAGTAAGTGGTGAGTCACATTAAGTTAGAGATTGTTGAATCACAGTGAGTGATGAATCCCAGTGAGTGGTGAGTCACATTAAGTTAGGGATTGGTGAGTCACAGTGAGTGATGAATTACAGTGAGTGATAAGTCACAGTAAGTTAGTGAGTGATGAGTCACAGTAAGTGGTGAGTCACATTAAGTTAGGAATTGGTGAGTCACAGTGAGTGATGAGTCACAGTAAGTGGTGAGTCACATTAAGTTAGGGATTGTTGAATCACAGTGAGTGATGAATCCCAGTGAGTGATGAATCACAGTAAGTTTGTTATTGGTGAGTCACAGTGAGTGATGAGTCACAGTAAGTGATGAGTCACATTAAGTTAGGGATTGTTGACTCATAGTGAGTGATGAATCACAGTGAGTGATGAGTCACAGTAAGTTAGTGATTGGTGAGTCACAGTGAGTGATGAGTCACAGTAAGTGGTGAGTCACATTAAGTTAGGGATTGTTGAGTCACAGTGAGTGATGAGTCACAGTAAGTGGTGAGTCACAGTAAGTAATGAGTCACAGTAAGTGATGAGTCATATTAAGTGGTGAGTCATATTTAGTGGTGAGTCACAGTAAGTAATGAGTCACAGTAAGTGATGAGTCACATTAAGTTAGTGATTGTTGAGTCACAGTGAGTGATGAATCACAGTGAGTGATGAGTCACAGCAAGTTAGTGATTGGTGAGTCACAGTGAGTGATGAGTCACAGTAAGTGGTGAGTCACATTAAGTTAGAGATTGTTGAGTCACAGTGAGTGATGAATCACAGTGAGTGATGAGTCACAGTAAGTTAGTGATTGGTGAATCACGATGAGTGATGAGTCACAGTAAGTGGTGAGTCACATTAAGTTAGGGATTGGTGAGTCACAGTAAGTGATGAGTCACAGTAAGTGATGAGTCACAGTAAGTTAGTGATTGGTGTGTCACAGTGAGTGATGAGTCACATTAAGTTAGGGATTGTTGAGTCACAGTGAGTGATGAATCCCAGTGAGTGATGAATCACAGTAAGTTTGTTATTGGTGAGTCACAGTGAGTGATGAGTCACAGTAAGTGATGAGTCACAGTAAGTTAGTGATTGGTGAGTCACAGTGAGTGATGAGTCACATTAAGTTAGGGATTGTTGAGTCACAGTGAGTGATGAATCCCAGTGAGTGATGAGTCACAGTAAGTGGTGAGTCACATTAAGTTAGGGATTGGTGAGTCACAGTGAGTGATGAGTCACAGTAAGTGGTGAGTCACATTAAGTTAGAGATTGTTGAGTCACAGTGAGTGATGAATCACAGTGAGTGATGAGTCACAGTAAGTTAGTGATTGGTGAATCACAGTGAGAGATGAGTCACAGTAAGTGGTGAGTCACATTAAGTTAGGGATTGTTGAGTCACAGTGAGTGATGAATCCCAGTGAGTGATGAATCACAGTAAGTTTTATTGGTGAGTCACAGTGAGTGATGAGTCACAGTAAGTGATGAGTCACATTAAGTTAGGGATTGTTGAGTCACAGTGAGTGATGAATCACAGTGAGTGATGAGTCACAGTAAGTTAGTGATTGGTGAGTCACAGTGAGTGATGAGTCACAGTTAGTAATGAGTCACAGTAAGTGATGAGTCGCAGTAAGTGATGAGTCGCAGTAAGTTAGTGATTGTTGAGTCACAGTGAGTGATGAGTCGCAGTAAGTGATGAGTCATATTAAGTGGTGAGTCACAGTAAGTAATGAGTCACAGTAAGTGATGAGTCACATTAAGTGGTGAGTCACAGTAAGTAATGAATCACAGTAAGTGATGAGTCGCAGTAAGTTAGTGATTGTTGAGTCACAGTGAGTGATGAGTCGCAGTAAGTGATGAGTCATATTAAGTGGTGAGTCACAGTAAGTAATGAGTCACATTAAGTGGTGAGTCACAGTAAGTAATGAGTCACAGTAAGTGATGAGTCGCAGTAAGTTAGTGATTGTTGAGTCACAGTGAGTGATGAGTCGCAGTAAGTGATGAGTCATATTAAGTGGCGAGTCACAGTAAGTAATGAGTGACATTAAGTGATGAGTCACATTAAGTGGTGAGTCACAGTAAGTAATGAGTGACATTAAGTGGTGAGTCACAGTAAGTAATGAGTCACAGTAAGTGGTGAGTCACAGTAAGTAATGAGTCACAGTAAGTGGTGAGTCGCAGTAAGTTAGTGATTGTTGAGTCACAGTGAGTGATGAGTCGCAGTAAGTGATGAGTCATATTAAGTGGTGAGTCACAGTAAGTAATGAGTCACAGTAAGTGATGAGTCACATTAAGTTAGTGATTGTTGAGTCACAGTGAGTGATGAATCACAGTGAGTGATGAGTCACAGCAAGTTAGTGATTGGTGAGTCACAGTGAGTGATGAGTCACAGTAAGTGGTGAGTCACATTAAGTTAGAGATTGTTGAGTCACAGTGAGTGATGAATCACAGTGAGTGATGAGTCACAGTAAGTTAGTGATTGGTGAATCACGATGAGTAATGAGTCACAGTAAGTGATGAGTCATATTAAGTGGTGAGTCACAGTAAGTAATGAGTCACAGTAAGTGATGAGTCACATTAAGTGGTGAGTCACAGTAAGTATTGAGTCACATTAAGTGGTGAGTCACAGTAAGTAATGAGTCACAGTAAGTGATGAGTCACATTAAGTGGTGAGTCACAGTAAGTAATGAGTCACATTAAGTGGTGAGTCACAGTAAGTAATGAGTCACAGTAAGTGATGAGTCGCAGTAAGTTAGTGATTGTTGAGTCACAGTGAGTGATAAGTCACAGTAAGTGATGGTCATATTAGCTAATTAGTAATAGGTGGTGAGTCACAGTAAGTAATGAGTCACAGTAAGTGATGAGTCACATTAAGTGGTGAGTCACAGTAAGTAATGAGTCACAGTAAGTGATGAGTCGCAGTAAGTTAGTGATTGTTGAGTCACAGTGAGTGATGAGTCGCAGTAAGTGATGAGTCATATTAAGTGGTGAGTCACAGTAAGTAATGAGTCACAGTAAGTGATGAGTCACATTAAGTTAGGGATTGTTGAGTCACAGTGAGTGATGAATCCCAGTGAGTGATGAGTCACAGTAAGTGGTGTCACATTAAGTTAGGGATTGTTGAGTCACAGTGAGTAATGAGTCACAGTAAGTAATGAGTCACAGTAAGTAATGAGTCACAGTATGTAATGAGTCACAGTAAGTGATGATTCGCAGTAAGTGATGAGTCATATTAAGTGGTGAGTCACAGTAAGTAATGAGTCACAGTAAGTGATGAGTCACAGTAAGTAATGAGTCACAGTAAGTAATGAGTCACAGTAAGTGATGAGTCACATTAAGTTAGTGATTGGTGAGTCACAGTGAGTGATGAGTCACAGTAAGTGGTGAGTCACATTAAGTTAGGGATTGGTGAGTCACAGTGAGTGATGAGTCACAGTAAGTTAATGATTGGTGAGTCACAGTGAGTGATGAATCACAGTAAGTTAGTTATTGGTGAGTCACAGTGAGTGATGAGTCACAGTAAGTGATGAGTCACATTAAGTTAGGGATTGTTGAGTCACAGTGAGTGATGAATCACAGTAAGTTAGTGATTGGTGAGTCACAGTGAGTGATGAGTCACAGTGAGTGATGAATCACAGTAAGTTAGTGATTGGTGAGTCACAGTGAGTGATGAATCACAGTGAGTGATGAGTCACAGTGAGTGATGAGTCACAGTAAGTTAGTGATTGGTGAATCACAGTGAGAGATGAGTCACAGTAAGTGGTGAGTCACATTAAGTTAGGGATTGTTGAGTCACAGTGAGTAATGAATCCCAGTGAGTGATGAATCACAGTAAGTTAGTTATTGGTGAGTCACAGTAAGTAATGAGTCACAGTAAGTGATGAGTCACATTAAGTTAGTGATTGGTGAGTCACAGTGAGTGATGAATCACAGTAAGTGGTGAGTCACATTAAGTCAGGGATTGGTGAGTCACAGTGAGTGATGAATTACAGTGAGTGATAAGTCACAGTAAGTTAGTGATTGGTGAGTCACAGTGAGTGATGAGTCACAGTAAGTGGTGAGTCACATTAAGTTAGGGATTGTTGAGTCACAGTGAGTGTTGAATCCCAGTGAGTGATGAATCACAGTAAGTTAGTTATTGGTGAGTCACAGTGAGTGATGAGTCACAGTAAGTGATGAGTCACATTAAGTTAGGGATTGTTGAGTCACAGTGAGTGATGAATCCCAGTGAGTGATGAGTCACAGTAAGTGGTGTCACATTAAGTTAGGGATTGTTGAGTCACAGTGAGTAATGAGTCACAGTAAGTAATGAGTCACAGTAAGTAATGAGTCACAGTATGTAATGAGTCACAGTAAGTGATGATTCGCAGTAAGTGATGAGTCATATTAAGTGGTGAGTCACAGTAAGTAATGAGTCACAGTAAGTGATGAGTCACAGTAAGTAATGAGTCACAGTAAGTGATGAGTCACATTAAGTTAGTGATTGGTGAGTCACAGTGAGTGATGAGTCACAGTAAGTGGTGAGTCACATTAAGTTAGGGATTGGTGAGTCACAGTGAGTGATGAGTCACAGTAAGTTAATGATTGGTGAGTCACAGTGAGTGATGAATCACAGTAAGTTAGTTATTGGTGAGTCACAGTGAGTGATGAGTCACAGTAAGTGATGAGTCACATTAAGTTAGGGATTGTTGAGTCACAGTGAGTGATGAATCACAGTAAGTTAGTGATTGGTGAGTCACAGTGAGTGATGAGTCACAGTAAGTGGTGAGTCACATTAAGTTAGGGATTGTTGAGTCACAGTGAGTGTTGAATCCCAGTGAGTGATGAATCACAGTAAGTTATTGGTGAGTCACAGTGAGTGATGAGTCACATTAAGTTAGGGATTGTTGAGTCAGTGAGTGATGAATCCCAGTGAGTGATGAGTCACAGTAAGTGGTGAGTCACATTAAGTTAGGGATTGTTGAGTCACAGTGAGTGATGAATCACAGTGAGTGATGGGTCACAGTAAGTTAGTGATTGGTGAGTCACAGTGAGTGATGAGTCACAGTAAGTGGTGAGTCACATTAAGTTAGGGATTGTTGAGTCACAGTGAGTGTTGAATCCCAGTGAGTGATGAATCACAGTAAGTTAGTTATTGGTGAGTCACAGTGAGTGATGAGTCACATTAAGTTAGGGATTGTTGAGTCACAGTGAGTGATGAATCCCAGTGAGTGATGAGTCACATTAAGTGATGAGTCACATTAAGTTAGGGATTGTTGAGTCACAGTGAGTGATGAGTCACAGTAAGTTAGTGATTGGTGAGTCACAGTAAGTGGTGAGTCACATTAAGTTAGTGATTGGTGAGTCACAGTAAGTGGTGAGTCACATTAAGTTAGGGATTGTTGAGTCACAGTGAGTGTTGAATCCCAGTGAGTGATGAATCACAGTAAGTTAGTTATTGGTGAGTCACAGTGAGTGATGAGTCACAGTAAGTGATGAGTCACATTAAGTTAGGGATTGTTGAGTCACAGTGAGTGATGAATCCCAGTGAGTGATGAGTCACAGTAAGTGGTGAGTCACATTAAGTTAGGGATTGTTGAGTCACAGTGAGTGATGAGTCACAGTAAGTTATGAGTCACAGTATGTAATGAGTCACATTAAGTTAGTGATTGGTGAGTCACAGTAAGTGATGATTCGCAGTAAGTGATGAGTCATATTAAGTGGTGAGTCACAGTAAGTGATGAGTCACATTATGTTAGTGATTGGTGAGTCACAGTGAGTGATGAATCACAGTAAGTGGTGAGTCACATTAAGTCAGGGATTGGTGAGTCACAGTGAGTGATGAATTACAGTGAGTGATAAGTCACAGTAAGTTAGTGATTGGTGAGTCACAGTGAGTGATGAGTCACAGTAAGTGGTGAGTCACATTAAGTTAGGGATTGGTGAGTCACAGTGAGTGATGAGTCACAGTAAGTTAATGATTGGTGAGTCACAGTGAGTGATGAATCACCGTAAGTTAGTTATTGGTGAGTCACAGTGAGTGATGAGTCACAGTAAGTGATGAGTCACATTA
Organism: Saccoglossus kowalevskii; assembly: GCF_978046115.1. Taxonomy (NCBI): domain Eukaryota; kingdom Metazoa; phylum Hemichordata; class Enteropneusta; family Harrimaniidae; genus Saccoglossus; species Saccoglossus kowalevskii. The sequence goes on along the minus strand of NC_140646.1, from coordinate 1,236,659 downwards.
AGTTAGGGATTGTTGAGTCACAGTGAGTGATGAATCACAGTGAGTGATGAGTCACAGTAAGTTAGTGATTGGTGAGTCACAGTGAGTGATGAGTCACAGTAAGTGGTGAGTCACATTAAGTTAGGGATTGTTGAGTCACAGTGAGTGTTGAATCCCAGTGAGTGATGAATCACAGTAAGTTATTGGTGAGTCACAGTGAGTGATGAGTCACATTAAGTTAGGGATTGTTGAGTCACAGTGAGTGATGAATCCCAGTGAGTGATGAGTCACAGTAAGTGGTGAGTCACATTAAGTTAGGGATTGGTGAGTCACAGTGAGTGATGAGTCACAGTAAGTGGTGAGTCACATTAAGTCAGGGATTGGTGAGTCACAGTGAGTGATGAATTACAGTGAGTGATAAGTCACAGTAAGTTAGTGATTGGTGAGTCACAGTGAGTGATGAGCCACAGTAAGTGGTGAGTCACATTAAGTTAGGGATTGGTGAGTCACAGTGAGTGATGAGTCACAGTAAGTGGTGAGTCACATAAAGTTAGGGATTGTTGAGTCACAGTGAGTGTTGAATCCCAGTGAGTGATGAATCACAGTAAGTTAGTTATTGGTGAGTCACAGTGAGTGATGAGTCACAGTAAGTGATGAGTCACATTAAGTTAGGGATTGTTGAGTCACAGTGAGTGATGAATCACAGTGAGTGATGAGTCACAGTAAGTGGTGAGTAACAGTAAGTTATGAGTCACAGTAAGTAATGAGTCACAGTATGTAATGAGTCACAGTAAGTGATGATTCGCAGTAAGTGATGAGTCATATTAAGTGGTGAGTCACAGTAAGTAATGAGTCACAGTAAGTGATGAGTCACATTAAGTTAGTGATTGGTGAGTCACAGTGAGTGATGAATCACAGTAAGTGATAAGTCACAGTAAGTTAGTGATTGGTGAGTCACAGTGAGTGATGAGTCACAGTAAGTGGTGAGTCACATTAAGTTAGGGATTGGTGAGTCACAGTGAGTGATGAGTCACTGTAAGTTAATGATTGGTGACTCACAGTGAGTGATGAATCACAGTAAGTTAGTTATTAGTGAGTCACAGTGAGTGATGAGTCACAGTAAGTGATGAGTCACATTAAGTTAGGGATTGTTGAGTCACAGTGAGTGATGAATCACAGTGAGTGATGAGTCACAGTAAGTTAGTGATTGGTGAGTCACAGTGAGTGATGAGTCACAGTAAGTGGTGAGTCACATTAAGTTAGGGATTGTTGAGTCACAGTGAGTGTTGAATCCCAGTGAGTGGTGAATCACAGTAAGTTAGTTATTGGTGAGTCACAGTGAGTGATGAGTCACATTAAGTTAGGGATTGTTGAGTCACAGTGAGTGATGAATCCCAGTGAGTGATGAGTCACAGTAAGTGGTGAATCACATTAAGTTAGGGATTGATGAGTCACAGTGAGTGATGAGTCACAGTAAGTGGTGAGTCACATTAAGTCAGGGATTGGTGAGTCGCAGTGAGTGATGAATTACAGTGAGTGATAAGTCACAGTAAGTTAGTGATTGGTGAGTCACAGTGAGTGATGAGTCACAGTTAGTGGTGAGTCACATTAAGTTAGGGATTGGTGAGTCACAGTGAGTGATGAGTCACAGTAAGTGGTGAGTCACATTAAGTTAGGGATTGTTGAGTCACAGTGAGTGTTGAATCCCAGTGAGTGATGAATCACAGTAAGTTAGTTATTGGTGAGTCACAGTGAGTGATGAGTCACAGTAAGTGATGAGTCACATTAAGTTAGGGATTGTTGAGTCACAGTGAGTGATGAATCACAGTGAGTGATGAGTCACAGTAAGTTAGTGATTGGTGAGTCACAGTAAGTGGTGAGTCACTTTAAGTTAGGAATTGGTGAGTCACAGTGAGTGATGAGTCACAGTAAGTGGTGAGTCACATTAAGTTAGGGATTGTTGCGTCACAGTGAGTGTTGAATCCCAGTGAGTGATGAGTCACAGTAAGTGGTGAGTCACATTAAGTTAGGGATTGGTGAGTCACAGTGAGTGATGAGTCACAGTAAGTGGTGAGTCACATTAAGTCAGGGATTGGTGAGTCACAGTGAGTGATGAATCACAGTGAGTGATGAGTCACAGTAAGTTAGTGATTGGTGAGTCACAGTGAGTGATGAGTCACAGTAAGTGGTGAGTCACATTAAGTCAGGGATTGGTTAGTCACAGTGAGTGATGAATTACAGTGAGTGATAAGTCACAGTAAGTTAGTGATTGGTGAGTCACAGTGAGTGATGAGTCACAGTGAGTGATGAGTCACAGTAAGTGGTGAGTCACATTAAGTTAGGGATTGGTGAGTCACAGTGAGTGACGAGTCACAGTAAGTTAATGATTGGTGAGTCACAGGGAGTGATGAATCACAGTAAGTTAGTTATTGGTGAGTCACAGTGAGTGATGAGTCACAGTAAGTGATGAGTCACATTAAGTTAGGGATTGTTGAGTCACAGTGAGTGATGAATCACAGTGAGTGATGAGTCACAGTAAGTTAGTGATTGGTGAGTCACAGTGAGTGATGAGTCACAGTAAGTGGTGAGTCACATTAAGTTAGGGATTGTTGAGTCACAGTGAGTAATGAGTCACAGTAAGTAATGAGTCACAGTAAGTAATGAGTCACAGTATGTAATGAGTCACTGTAAGTGATGATTCGCAGTAAGTGATGAGTCATATTAAGTTAGTGATTGGTGAGTCACAGTGAGTGATGAGTCACAGTAAGTGGTGAGTCACATTAAGTTAGGGATTGGTGAGTCACAGTGAGTGATGAGTCACAGTAAGTTAATGATTGGTGAGTCACAGTGAGTGATGAATCACAGTAAGTTAGTTATTGGTGAGTCACAGTGAGTGATGAGTCACAGTAAGTGATGAGTCACATTAAGTTAGGGATTGTTGAGTCACAGTGAGTGATGAATCACAGTAAGTTAGTGATTGGTGAGTCACAGTGAGTGATGAGTCACAGTAAGTGGTGAGTCACATTAAGTTAGGGATTGTTGAGTCACAGTGAGTGTTGAATCCCAGTGAGTGATGAATCACAGTAAGTTATTGGTGAGTCACAGTGAGTGATGAGTCACATTAAGTTAGGGATTGTTGAGTCACAGTGAGTGATGAATCCCAGTGAGTGATGAGTCACAGTAAGTGGTGAGTCACATTAAGTTAGGGATTGTTGAGTCACAGTGAGTGATGAATCACAGTGAGTGATGGGTCACAGTAAGTTAGTGATTGGTGAGTCACAGTGAGTGATGAGTCACAGTAAGTGGTGAGTCACATTAAGTTAGGGATTGTTGAGTCACAGTGAGTGTTGAATCCCAGTGAGTGATGAATCACAGTAAGTTAGTTATTGGTGAGTCACAGTGAGTGATGAGTCACATTAAGTTAGGGATTGTTGAGTCACAGTGAGTGATGAATCCCAGTGAGTGATGAGTCACATTAAGTGATGAGTCACATTAAGTTAGGGATTGTTGAGTCACAGTGAGTGATGAGTCACAGTAAGTTAGTGATTGGTGAGTCACAGTAAGTGGTGAGTCACATTAAGTTAGGGATTGTTGAGTCACAGTGAGTGTTGAATCCCAGTGAGTGATGAATCACAGTAAGTTAGTTATTGGTGAGTCACAGTGAGTGATGAGTCACAGTAAGTGATGAGTCACATTAAGTTAGGGATTGTTGAGTCACAGTGAGTGATGAATCCCAGTGAGTGATGAGTCACAGTAAGTGGTGAGTCACATTAAGTTAGGGATTGTTGAGTCACAGTGAGTGATGAGTCACAGTAAGTTAGTGATTGGTGAGTCACAGTGAGTGATGAGTCACAGTAAGTGGTGAGTCACAGTAAGTTATGAGTCACAGTATGTAATGAGTCACATTAAGTTAGTGATTGGTGAGTCACAGTAAGTGATGATTCGCAGTAAGTGATGAGTCATATTAAGTGGTGAGTCACTGTAAGTAATGAGTCACAGTAAGTGATGAGTCACATTATGTTAGTGATTGGTGAGTCACAGTGAGTGATGAATCACAGTAAGTGGTGAGTCACATTAAGTCAGGGATTGGTGAGTCACAGTGAGTGATGAATTACAGTGAGTGATAAGTCACAGTAAGTTAGTGATTGGTGAGTCACAGTGAGTGATGAGTCACAGTAAGTGGTGAGTCACATTAAGTTAGGGATTGGTGAGTCACAGTGAGTGATGAGTCACAGTAAGTTAATGATTGGTGAGTCACAGTGAGTGATGAATCACCGTAAGTTAGTTATTGGTGAGTCACAGTGAGTGATGAGTCACAGTGAGTGATGAGTCACATTAAGTTAGGGATTGTTGAGTCACAGTGAGTGATGAATCACAGTGAGTGATGAGTCACAGTAAGTTAGTGATTGGTGAGTCACAGTGAGTGATGAGTCACAGTAAGTGGCGAGTCACATTAAGTTAGGGATTGTTGAGTCACAGTGAGTGTTGAATCCCAGTGAGTGATGAATCACAGTAAGTTATTGGTGAGTCACAGTGAGTGATGAGTCACATTAAGTTAGGGATTGTTGAGTCACAGTGAGTGATGAATCCCAGTGAGTGATGAGTCACAGTAAGTGGTGAGTCACATTAAGTCAGGGATTGGTGAGTCACAGTGAGTGATGAATTACAGTGAGTGATAAGTCACAGTAAGTTAGTGATTGGTGAGTCACAGTGAGTGATGAGCCACAGTAAGTGGTGAGTCACATTAAGTTAGGGATTGGTGAGTCACAGTGAGTGATGAGTCACAGTAAGTGGTGAGTCACATTAAGTTAGGGATTGTTGAGTCACAGTGAGTGTTGAATCCCAGTGAGTGATGAATCACAGTAAGTTAGTTATTGGTGAGTCACAGTGAGTGATGAGTCACAGTAAGTGATGAGTCACATTAAGTTAGGGATTGTTGAGTCACAGTGAGTGATGAATCACAGTGAGTGATGAGTCACAGTAAGTGGTGAGTAACAGTAAGTTATGAGTCACAGTAAGTAATGAGTCACAGTATGTAATGAGTCACAGTAAGTGATGATTCGCAGTAAGTGATGAGTCATATTAAGTGGTGAGTCACAGTAAGTAATGAGTCACAGTAAGTGATGAGTCACATTAAGTTAGTGATTGGTGAGTCACAGTGAGTGATGAATCACAGTAAGTGATAAGTCACAGTAAGTTAGTGATTGGTGAGTCACAGTGAGTGATGAGTCACAGTAAGTGGTGAGTCACATTAAGTTAGGGATTGGTGAGTCACAGTGAGTGATGAGTCACAGTAAGTTAATGATTGGTGAGTCACAGTGAGTGATGAATCACAGTAAGTTAGTTATTGATGAGTCACAGTGAGTGATGAGTCACAGTAAGTGATGAGTCACATTAAGTTAGGGATTGTTGAGTCACAGTGAGTGATGAATCACAGTGAGTGATGAGTCACAGTAAGTTAGTGATTGGTGAGTCACAGTGAGTGATGAGTCACAGTAAGTGGTGAGTCACATTAAGTTAGGGATTGTTGAGTCACAGTGAGTGTTGAATCCCAGTGAGTGGTGAATCACAGTAAGTTAGTTATTGGTGAGTCACAGTGAGTGATGAGTCACATTAAGTTAGGAATTGTTGAGTAACAGTGAGTGATGAATCCCAGTGAGTGATGAGTCACAGTAAGTGGTGAGTCACATTAAGTTAGGGATTGATGAGTCACAGTGAGTGATGAGTCACAGTAAGTGGTGAGTCACATTAAGTCAGGGATTGGTGAGTCGCAGTGAGTGATGAATTACAGTGAGTGATAAGTCACAGTAAGTTAGTGATTGGTGAGTCACAGTGAGTGATGAGTCACAGTTAGTGGTGAGTCACATTAAGTTAGGGATTGGTGAGTCACAGTGAGTGATGAGTCACAGTAAGTGGTGAGTCACATTAAGTTAGGGATTGGTGAGTCACAGTGAGTGATGAATTACAGTGAGTGATAAGTCACAGTAAGTTAGTGAGTGATGAGTCACAGTAAGTGGTGAGTCACATTAAGTTAGGAATTGGTGAGTCACAGTGAGTGATGAGTCACAGTAAGTGGTGAGTCACATTAAGTTAGGGATTGTTGCGTCACAGTGAGTGTTGAATCCCAGTGAGTGATGAGTCACAGTAAGTGGTGAGTCACATTAAGTTAGGGATTGGTGAGTCACAGTGAGTGATGAGTCACAGTAAGTGGTGAGTCACATTAAGTCAGGGATTGGTGAGTCACAGTGAGTGATGAATTACAGTGAGTGATAAGTTACAGTAAGTTAGTGATTGGTGAGTCACAGTGAGTGATGAGTCACAGTAAGTGGTGAGTCACATTAAGTTAGGGATTGTTGAGTCACAGTGAGTGACGAGTCACAGTAAGTTAATGATTGGTGAGTCACAGGGAGTGATGAATCACAGTAAGTTAGTTATTGGTGAGTCACAGTGAGTGATGAGTCACAGTAAGTGATGAGTCACATTAAGTTAGGGATTGTTGAGTCACAGTGAGTGATGAATCACAGTGAGTGATGAGTCACAGTAAGTTAGTGATTGGTGAGTCACAGTGAGTGATGAGTCACAGTAAGTGGTGAGTCACATTAAGTTAGGGATTGTTGAGTCACAGTGAGTGTTGAATCCCAGTGAGTGATGAATCACAGTAAGTTAGTTATTGGTGAGTCACAGTGAGTGATGAGTCACATTAAGTTAGGGATTGTTGAGTCACAGTGAGTGATGAATCCCAGTGAGTGGTGAGTCACAGTAAGTGGTGAGTCACATTAAGTTAGGGATTGGTGAGTCACAGTGAGTGATGAGTCACAGTAAGTGGTGAGTCACATTAAGTTAGAGATTGTTGAGTCACAGTGAGTGATGAATCACAGTGAGTGATGAGTCACAGTAAGTTAGTGATTGGTGAATCACAGTGAGAGATGAGTCACAGTAAGTGGTGAGTCACATTAAGTTAGGGATTGTTGAATCACAGTGAGTGATGAATCCCAGTGAGTGATGAATCACAGTAAGTTTGTTATTGGTGAGTCACAGTGAGTGATGAGTCACAGTAAGTGATGAGTCACATTAAGTTAGGGATTGTTGACTCATAGTGAGTGATGAATCACAGTGAGTGATGAGTCACAGTAAGTTAGTGATTGGTGAGTCACAGTGAGTGATGAGTCACAGTAAGTGGTGAGTCACATTAAGTTAGGGATTGTTGAGTCACAGTGAGTGATGAGTCACAGTAAGTGGTGAGTCACAGTAAGTAATGAGTCACAGTAAGTGATGAGTCATATTAAGTGGTGAGTCATATTTAGTGGTGAGTCACAGTAAGTAATGAGTCACAGTAAGTGATGAGTCACATTAAGTTAGTGATTGTTGAGTCACAGTGAGTGATGAATCACAGTGAGTGATGAGTCACAGCAAGTTAGTGATTGGTGAGTCACAGTGAGTGATGAGTCACAGTAAGTGGTGAGTCACATTAAGTTAGAGATTGTTGAGTCACAGTGAGTGATGAATCACAGTGAGTGATGAGTCACAGTAAGTTAGTGATTGGTGAATCACGATGAGTGATGAGTCACAGTAAGTGGTGAGTCACATTAAGTTAGGGATTGGTGAGTCACAGTAAGTGATGAGTCACAGTAAGTGATGAGTCACAGTAAGTTAGTGATTGGTGTGTCACAGTGAGTGATGAGTCACATTAAGTTAGGGATTGTTGAGTCACAGTGAGTGATGAATCCCAGTGAGTGATGAATCACAGTAAGTTTGTTATTGGTGAGTCACAGTGAGTGATGAGTCACAGTAAGTGATGAGTCACAGTAAGTTAGTGATTGGTGAGTCACAGTGAGTGATGAGTCACATTAAGTTAGGGATTGTTGAGTCACAGTGAGTGATGAATCCCAGTGAGTGATGAGTCACAGTAAGTGGTGAGTCACATTAAGTTAGGGATTGGTGAGTCACAGTGAGTGATGAGTCACAGTAAGTGGTGAGTCACATTAAGTTAGAGATTGTTGAGTCACAGTGAGTGATGAATCACAGTGAGTGATGAGTCACAGTAAGTTAGTGATTGGTGAATCACAGTGAGAGATGAGTCACAGTAAGTGGTGAGTCACATTAAGTTAGGGATTGTTGAGTCACAGTGAGTGATGAATCCCAGTGAGTGATGAATCACAGTAAGTTTTATTGGTGAGTCACAGTGAGTGATGAGTCACAGTAAGTGATGAGTCACATTAAGTTAGGGATTGTTGAGTCACAGTGAGTGATGAATCACAGTGAGTGATGAGTCACAGTAAGTTAGTGATTGGTGAGTCACAGTGATTGGTGAGTCACAGTGAGTGATGAGTCACAGTTAGTAATGAGTCACAGTAAGTGATGAGTCGCAGTAAGTGATGAGTCGCAGTAAGTTAGTGATTGTTGAGTCACAGTGAGTGATGAGTCGCAGTAAGTGATGAGTCATATTAAGTGGTGAGTCACAGTAAGTAATGAGTCACAGTAAGTGATGAGTCACATTAAGTGGTGAGTCACAGTAAGTAATGAATCACAGTAAGTGATGAGTCGCAGTAAGTTAGTGATTGTTGAGTCACAGTGAGTGATGAGTCGCAGTAAGTGATGAGTCATATTAAGTGGTGAGTCACAGTAAGTAATGAGTCACAGTAAGTGATGAGTCACATTAAGTGGTGAGTCACAGTAAGTAATGAGTCACAGTAAGTGATGAGTCGCAGTAAGTTAGTGATTGTTGAGTCACAGTGAGTGATGAGTCGCAGTAAGTGATGAGTCATATTAAGTGGCGAGTCACAGTAAGTAATGAGTGACATTAAGTGATGAGTCACATTAAGTGGTGAGTCACAGTAAGTAATGAGTGACATTAAGTGGTGAGTCACAGTAAGTAATGAGTCACAGTAAGTGGTGAGTCACAGTAAGTAATGAGTCACAGTAAGTGGTGAGTCGCAGTAAGTTAGTGATTGTTGAGTCACAGTGAGTGATGAGTCGCAGTAAGTGATGAGTCATATTAAGTGGTGAGTCACAGTAAGTAATGAGTCACAGTAAGTGATGAGTCACATTAAGTTAGTGATTGTTGAGTCACAGTGAGTGATGAATCACAGTGAGTGATGAGTCACAGCAAGTTAGTGATTGGTGAGTCACAGTGAGTGATGAGTCACAGTAAGTGGTGAGTCACATTAAGTTAGAGATTGTTGAGTCACAGTGAGTGATGAATCACAGTGAGTGATGAGTCACAGTAAGTTAGTGATTGGTGAATCACGATGAGTAATGAGTCACAGTAAGTGATGAGTCATATTAAGTGGTGAGTCACAGTAAGTAATGAGTCACAGTAAGTGATGAGTCACATTAAGTGGTGAGTCACAGTAAGTAATGAGTCACATTAAGTGGTGAGTCACAGTAAGTAATGAGTCACAGTAAGTGATGAGTCACATTAAGTGGTGAGTCACAGTAAGTAATGAGTCACATTAAGTGGTGAGTCACAGTAAGTAATGAGTCACAGTAAGTGATGAGTCGCAGTAAGTTAGTGATTGTTGAGTCACAGTGAGTGATAAGTCACAGTAAGTGATGGTCATATTAGCTAATTAGTAATAGGTGGTGAGTCACAGTAAGTAATGAGTCACAGTAAGTGATGAGTCACATTAAGTGGTGAGTCACAGTAAGTAATGAGTCACAGTAAGTGATGAGTCGCAGTAAGTTAGTGATTGTTGAGTCACAGTGAGTGATGAGTCGCAGTAAGTGATGAGTCATATTAAGTGGTGAGTCACAGTAAGTAATGAGTCACAGTAAGTGATGAGTCACATTAAGTTAGTGATTGTTGAGTCACAGTGTGTGATGAATCACAGTGAGTGATGAGTCACAGCAAGTTAGTGATTGGTGAGTCACAGTGAGTGATGAGTCACAGTAAGTGGTGAGTCACATTAAGTTAGAGATTGTTGAGTCACAGTGAGTGATGAATCACAGTGAGTGATGAGTCACAGTAAGTTAGTGATTGGTGAATCATGATGAGTAATGAGTCACAGTAAGTGGTGAGTCACATTAAGTTAGGGATTGTTGAGTCACAGTGAGTGATGAGTCACAGTAAGTGATGAGTCACAGTAAGTTAGTGATTGGTGAGTCACAGTGAATAACGAGTCTAAGTGAGTTAGAGATTGTGAGTCACAGTGAGTAGGTGATAAGTCAGTGAATCACATTGACTTCCTTAATTGTCATCATCATAAGTGCCCACCTCCCAAATTGTCATTGCACTCTTTTCCAAGTGGGGGTGCTTGTGTAACGCCCACCCCTAAAAAATCATGATTTTCTGTGTTGAGGACACCGGGTGCTAACGTTGTCCAGTACGATAATGGACATCTTCATATATTGCATTAAGTACTGTATGCTCTTCGTGTCTTACTTACCCAGGGTCAGCTTACTGCCAGTGCTGTTGGTTCTATTGTTGGTTTGCAGTCTGAAGAGATCCAGCAAATTGCATTGCGTTATGCAGACAAGGTAAACAACAAAAAAACGTTCTAGTAAATTTGTCATAGCATATAAAGTTGGAATCTCTTGAATGCTTGTTAGCACAGTAGTGTATTGAATGATCAACTGTCTATCATATGTTAAGATTGTTCTAAAAAATGTGGAAAACAAGGGTATGAATTTACCGATATATCTTTGTTTTCTATGGCTAGGCCTATAGATTTTGGTCACTATAGCGATCAATCAATAGCTATTAAACAGAATATCCAGATTGCCTATACAAAATCTGTCTGGCAACAAATTCTCTGTAAGAAAACAGATTATTAGGCTTGTCATCTCTAGGTTGCACATGTCTACCCATAATTCAACACTTTGCACAGATTAATGTGGTTGAAAGTGGATCCTATTGTGTCAGTGAATCAGTGTCCATCGATAACAACATCTGAAATATACAAGTTTTAACATACATGGTGTTTCTGCATAGTTTAATATGTATCTGTCTAGCGACCAACAAATTTTGTACTTGGCTAACCCTAAATTTTCAATTTGAACTTTGTTGCCAATGGTCACTATGGAAAATATTAAAATTTCATGTTGATTATGAAATTATCAAATCTTATCTAGAAATTATGCTACGTGTGACATTAACTAAAAAATTATTATGTTTATTCTAATATTTTCAAATTTTGTGAACTTTCATTGATTAATTATAATAAAATGTGATAATTTTTTTTCCATTATTTGTATATGAACAATACTTGCAGAATTTTGAAACTCTGAAACAAAGCGTACTTGTTATTGCCAGTTAATGTCTTTATGTAATGTATTGTTACTTAGATTCAGTTTTAACATGAAATAACAAACCATAATTTCCCATTTTTGTTTACTGATGATTTCATAGTTTTAGACAATTGTATCTTTGATAAATTACTGATCTGTTTTGACCGTCTCTATGTAGCAACAGGAACTGAGTACGGAAGAGAGGCCTGAACGACTCAGTGGAGCCCAGCAGCACAAGAGAATAGTTTTGTCGTTCAAGAAACAAATAGCATTACAAGAAAAGAAGTTTGAAGAGGTAAAGTCATCAAATAATCTGATGTTTTTATTTTTTATAGGGACACTGCACACTTGCATTTTTGTTTTTTTGTTTTTTGTTTTGTTGTTCTACATTGGCTGTACTACGTATAAATACATGTATGTTAGCAACTGACGTACATTGCTGTCTTCAATCATAACATTTTGCCAAATTTCTGTAGCTACAATTATTTGTACTATGTTTTGTACCCTCCAATTTCAAGGTATTATAGCCAGATTTTTAGTCCCCGTTCGGACATAGTCCGAAAACGGGGACTTATGTTTTGACCTCCGTGCGTGCGTGTGTGCGTCTGTGCGTGCGTCCGGCCGGACCTGTATCTTAGAAATGCCTGGACCAATCACAATCAAACTTCACACATACTCGTACATGATATTATACATATGCACGTCAATTTGTTTCACAATCTGATTTAAGATGGCTGAATGGCGGCCATTTTTGTGCTAAAAATCATCAAAATTGAGCATTTCTCGGCTGTTTACAGATGGATTTTGTTCAAACTTGGTATATACGTTAGACATTATAGGACCTTGAAGCACATCATTTTGTTTTACGATCTGATTCAAGATGGCCGAATGGCGGCCATTTTTGTGCTAAAAAATCCTAAAAATCAACCATTTCTCGGCTGTTTACAGATGGATTTTGTTCAAACTTGGTATATACATTAGACATTGTGGGACCTTGATGCAAATAATTTTGTTTTTCAGATAAGATTCAAAATGGCCGACTGGCGGCCATTTTGTATTAATGAATGTGGTTCTCGTGCCATATCTCTGACTTACTTTCACTAATTATGTTCAAATTTTAAATATTCATTATACATCATGTCAAAGATAGACAGATATACTGGTTTGACGATCCTATTCAAAATGGCCAAATGGTGGCCTTTTTTGTGCTAAACAATCATCAAATATCAAGCATTTCTGGCATTTATGGATGGATTTCGTTCAAACTTGGTACATATACCGTTAAAGTCCTAATATAAACCGCGGTTTATATTACAATGTATCAATTTGAAAATTGGGATCAAAAGCTCAAGTTCGGGGTGCGGTTTCTATTACGTACATATTGCAATCACTAAATGGGCGTGGTCATTTTTTGCCCACAACACTTGCACAAAACAAACAATACACTGTACAATCTCTTGAATAGGCGTCAGGGAAGAGTGAAAGGCCTTACTTTGGTTCTAAAATAGGCGTTACGAAATGTTGAAAAATTACAGTCAATCAAAAAAACTGTACACATGATAAAAAAATACTCAGTATATTTAATGTAATATGCATTGATTTTTTTTAATTTTCTTGGTAACGAAAAGTATATTCTAACAGAAGTTTCAAATAAAAACAAACACAAATGCACTGCTTTAGTAGCAAATGATCACGGAACGGTAGCGCCATGCTGTGGTTCACAAGTGAATAACTTACTTGTTTTCGAAGTGTTTAAATTGGTGATTATTATTCAGTAGTGATTACAATAACGCACAAAAAATAAATCCGTTGAATTGTTATGAAATGCAAGTAAAATTGAACTTAATTTCACCGTAAACGAATGATTTCAGTCACATGTAAACGGTCGATATGATACGATATCCGCCTCGTTTTTGAATGCACACGTGACGTTTTATTGACCGAATAGGTCATGTCGCTAATTAACCAATCAAAATGCTGGATGGTGCCCACGTGTCTAAATTACATAGCTCATTTAAATATGTTAATGAAAGTTCAGCGACCTCATGGTGAACACGGAAGAGATTTACCGATAATATAGTGCGATCTCTTGGCTTTGATTTCGATGGGAAAACGGCATGATTTTTTTTTTAAATCAAGAAATTATTTGTTTTCGAAAGATAAACTGAGCATTGAAGAAGAATTTAACACTTTTACGGTGATAACAGCTCATTGTCGAAAACTTACGAAACACAGACGTATTCAGAAAGAGTATTGACAGAGGTTGCCGCCAGAACAAAAGCAGTTTCATTGCGTGTCTGACATCCTATCACCGCTGAACAATAAATAGGTGTGACTATTTTTAGGCACGTTGTCGAAACAAATGAATAGGATTAGGAACAATGCCGTTTTGGACCAGCTGGTTGAAACAATGAAGTCAGTCACGGTCTTGTTGCTTGTTGAATTGGGGGCGCGGTTAGTAATAGGTATTTTTCAAGTTTTCAATTTTTGTTAAGAACTCTTCAACCCCGAAGCCGGAATTGGGGGTGCGGTTACTATTACGTATGCGGTTTATATTAGGACTTTAACGGTATTAGACATTACAGGTTCCTGATGCACATCATTTATTTTTCAGATCGGATACAAAATGGCTGTCTGGCGGCCATTTTGTTTTAATGAATGGGCTTCTAGACCCATATCTCCGACTTGTTTTGACTGATAATATTTTCAAATTTTAAATATTCATTATACATCATGTCATAGATAAACAGATATATTGATTTGACTATCCTATTCAAAATGGCCGAATGGTGGTCATTTTTGTGCTAAAAAATCATCAAATATCAAGCATTTATGGGTGGATTTCATTCAAACTTGGTACATACATTAGACATTACGGGTTGCTGATGCTCGTCATTTTATTTTTCAGATTGGATTCAAAATGCCTGACCGGCGGCCATTTTGTTTTAATGATTGGGCTTCTAGAGCCATATCTCTTAAATGCTTTGACTTATTATATTTAAATTTTATATATTCGTTATACGTTATATATATATACATATACATATACATGTAATCAAAATGGCTGATTTTGAATGCTGTTCCAGAGCAATATCTCTCAATATGGACATGTACTTGTTTGACGATCAGATACAACTGTCAATCATTTTAATGTTAAAAAATCATATTCCTGTCATGGTTATATTCCAGCTATATTACTATAAACAAAACTATATATTTTAAATTTGATAACTAACTGGGACTGTGCCATGCATGGCTTGTTCAATTCAAATTGGTGTCAGTGTACAGCTTATCTAGTGCCATTTCCCCCTTAATGTTAGGGGTATTCTGAATATAATATGTTAATTAGTATAGTACAAGTTTCAGAAGTTATTTTTGGACTGTGACAATCATTAATAGATCCAATCTGATTAAAATCTGATGTAGTGTACGGGCTTTAATTATTTTGGCTATAAACTTATTTTAATTTTATTTTTTATTACTTTTGTTATTAATGCCTTTTTATTTTATTATTTTACTTTGATTTTGATTTTTTTTTAATTCCGCCCTACATACATCTGATCCGACGCCTACGTAAGTCCCGTCCAAATCTCGCGTAAGTAACAGCCAATCACAGGCCCCCTTTTATACAGGCTGTCGGTTGCTTACTTTTCAGTGTAGCGATACTCTACGGGCAATCTTTCTGTACATTATATTTTGCCCACTTGAATAAACCATTAATAGAAAATTGCTAGTATATTTTTATTTACAAAAGAAATTCCACAGCATTTTACAATTTTTGTCATTACATTGAATATTTTGTTCACTTCCAACAAATGTGTACACTTCCTGATACATCTTCGCCAGCCAAGGTTCGTTTATTCATCATCGCTTCAATTTTACATCAAACACTGAGCATAATTATCTAGAATGGAAGCAAAAAATAAGTAAATCGTAATGATTAGAACACTGTAAACAGCTATAGTAAACAATGCAAATTTTAAATTGTATAACGGTCACCGGCCCACGGCATCGACGCAGAAAATTGGAGCAAACAAATATTTCCTGATCAATTGCGATGTGTTCCAAATAAAAAATATTTTATTCCAGTCCAAATCAGCTCAATTACTTTAATAAAGAGTTATTGTATAATGTACAAAATGTTGATACAATTTGATGAATATTTACAGCTACGGCTTCAATACCGTAGACGATGTTGGCCCGATCTTCAACAAAACATCACCCGTCTCCAGGGCAAGCGACTGGAAAAAGACACCGGTGTTCGGTCGAACCGGTGGAAACAAAATCGTCACTCCCAGAATAACTACGCAAAATAACGATCTAAACTCGAACCATTCGAGCCACAATATAAACATAAAAAAATGACTTTCGTTGCATTTGACAATGATAAACTTACCGAAAAGCCGTGTTCTTCTCGGTCGCTAACGTCGGTATAATCCGCCATTTTATTTGAGTGTGTTTGCCACCTGACTCTGCCCAGTGACGTCATCATGTGCGCTATAGAAGAAGGTCTGTGATTCGTTGACTAAAATAGTCGACAGTGGGTCTCGTTGAAATCTCGTTACATAGGCATCGGCTCAGATGTATGTAGGGCGGAATTTAAAAAAAAATCACAAAATCAAAATCAAAGTAAAATAATAAAATAAAAAGGCATTAATAACAAAAGTAATAAAACATAAAATTAAAATAAGTTTATAGCCAAAATAATTAAAGCCCGTACACTACATCAGATTTTAATCAGATTGTAATAGATCCCACAATATTTTCTCGTAAACATGAGTGATTATCAAACTAACTATTGGCATTGAAATCATGCAACAAATTTTGTTCTCATGCTGCAATGCTAATTGTGATGATGCCATGGTGTTTCTTATGATATTAGTGCTAAGTTGTTTTTTTTGGATTTTTTTAGTCCCCGTTCGTCATCCCCGAAAACGGGGACTTATGTTTTGACCTCCGTGTGTCCGTGCGTGTGTCCGTGTGTTCATGCGTGTGTCCGTGCGTGCGTGCATCTGTGCGTGCATCCGGACCTGTATCTTAGAAATGCCTCAACCAATCACAATCAAACTTGACACATACATCATACATGATATTATACATATGCACATCAATTTGTTTCTTGATCTGATTCAAGATGGCCGAATGGCGACCATTTTTGTGCTAAAAATCATCAAAATCAAGCATTTCTCGGCTGTTTACAGATGGATTTTGTTCAAACTTGGTATATACATTAGACATTATAGAACATTGATGCGCACATTTTGTTTTACAATCTGATTCAAGATGGCCGAATGGTGGCCATTTTTGTGCTAAAAATCATCAAAATCAAGCATTTCTCGGCTGTTTACAGATGGATTTTATTCAAACTTGGTATATACATTAGACATTGTAGGACCTTGATGCACATCATTTTGTTTTACGATCTGATTCAAGATGGCTGAATGGCGGCCATTTTTGTGCTAAAAAATCCTAAAAATCAAGCATTTCTCGGCTGT
Source organism: Saccoglossus kowalevskii (assembly GCF_978046115.1). Classification (NCBI taxonomy): domain Eukaryota; kingdom Metazoa; phylum Hemichordata; class Enteropneusta; family Harrimaniidae; genus Saccoglossus; species Saccoglossus kowalevskii. Next base: position 1,219,959 of record NC_140646.1, on the reverse strand, counting down.
TTACAGATGGATTTTGTTCAAACTTGGTATATACATTAGACATTATGGGACCTTGATGCAAATAATTTAGTTTTTCAGATAAGATTAAAAATGGCTGACTGGCGGCCATTTTGTTTTAATGAATGTGGTTCTTGTGCCATATCTCTGACTTGCTTTCACTGATTATGTTCAGATTTTAAATATTTATTATACATCATGTCATAGATAGACAGATATATTGGTTTGACGATCCTATTCAAAATGGCCAAATGGTGGCCATTTTTGTGCTAAAAAATCATCAAATATCAAGCATTTATGAATGGATTTCGTTCAAACTTGGTACATATATTAGGCATTACAGGTTTCTGATGCACATCATTTATTTTTTTTCAGATTGGTGTCAAAATGGCTGTCTGGCGGCCATTTTGTTTTAATGAATGGGCTTCTAGACCCATATCTCCAACTTGTTTTGACTGATTATATTCAAATTTTAAATATTCATTATACATCATGTCATAGATAAACAGATATATTGGTTTGACGATCTTATTCAAAATAGCCGAATGGTGGTCGTTTTTGTGCTAAAAAATCATCAAATATCAAGCATTTCTGGCATTTATGGATGGATTTCGTTCAAACTTGGTACATACATTAGACATTACGGGTTCCTGATGCTCGTCATTTTATTTTTCAGATTGGATTCAAAATGGTTGACTGGCGGCCATTTTTTATTTCATGATTGGGCTTCTAGAGCCATATCTCTTAAATGCTTTGACTGATTATATTCAAATTTTATATATTCGTTATACATCATGTTATATATATACATGTATTCAAAATGGCTGATTTTGAATGCTGTTCCAGAGCAATATCTCTCAATATGGACAAGTACTTTTTTGACGATCAGATACAAATGTCAATCATTTTAATGTTAAAAAAATCATATTCCTGACATGGTTATATTCCAGCTATATTACTATAAACAAAACTATATATCTTAAATTTGATAACTAACTGGGACTGTGCCATGCATGGCTTGTTCAAATTATCAAACATTTTTTTTGGAGTGACTGAATAATTCTGAAACATGAAGATTTGCCAACATGAAAATTGTTTACCACAATTCATAGTATTCACTGTATATGAAGGTGCAGATAACGTTACAATATGTGATGTCAAACTATGTGATAATAAATTACATAATTTTGTATTATCGATACTGTAAGTTCATGTGTACCGGTAGTCCTTTTTTTTTTTTGGTAGATTGATATTCTTGTTTTTAACACACTTAGGTAAAGAATAGCCATGAAAAGCTGCAAGTAAGTTTCCAAGAAACTCAGACCAGATTAAAAGAGGTGAGTTTTTGTGTTATTAAGTACTGTGTGTTTTATTTCCTTGTCATAATAGCTATCTACGACATTCAATAACAATGCTTTTTTTGAAATGTTTTGCATATTTTTCAAATATTTACCATATGCATGTATAATTATAAGAACCTATATAATTATGTGTTTGGTATGTGTTATTTAGTAGATGTAGTTTCGGATATTGAAATTCTTTTTATTAATATAATGCCATAAAAATATAATACACACTTTAAATCGGCATATTTAATATTTCTTTTAATAATTTGTTTTTCTACAGATACAAGAAACCTGTGATAGACTTGATTCTGAGATGGCTGAGATGGAAGCCATTGAAACTGAAGAGAAGACTGGGTAAGTAGGAAATACAACAATATTAATTGTAGCTAACTCTGTGTATGTATCACGTAGCATTACGTAATCATATGTGTTCCATATATATAATATACGTTGTTTTGATTGACAACCACCACCTTTTTCATATATATGGCAAATTATCCACTAATCTGACCAATTTTATGGGAGGGGGTAGGGGTGAGGGATATTGCATTTATGAATATATTGATGCTGGAGGAGGTTATTTTTTATAACGTGAATAAATCACAACTTTGAATTTGTGACCTGGAAATACTGTCCAAATACTGCTCTAGTATAAACTTGTGTCAATGTTTTTTTTTACTTTTTTGTGTTTCAAATATGATTATGTATGTTGACCATGATAATAATAGTAAGAGTTATTCTTATTGACAGAAACTTGATCAGAGATTGTGTAACTCCATATTCTGCTTCCCAGACTCCCAATATTAGAAATGAACCCATAACTGAGTGCACAGAATATATTGCGAGTTGCAGTTCATTTTCTCATTGGGATTTGCTACACACAACAAATCTAATGCAATTCCTGGGCTTGATGTTCATTTCCCACTGATGTACATTTGCTTATTACGGAAATTAATACACTCTCTAGAGTCTTGCAAAGTTTACGATCACTGGTTGCGATGAATGAGAATTTGAAAAAACAAGAACAAGAGTTTCGAGCACACTGCAAGGTAAGTGAGATGGTGGCTTAGTTTCTAGCGCTTCATATCATACGCTGGTAACCAATGGTGCAAAATAAATGTGTATCACACCAAACTTGTATTTCCAATGGTTTCAATAAGCTGTGCTATATATGCTGGAATGTTGGCTTTAAAAGTCTGCATACATTGTAACAGACACATGATTCATTGGTTCTGAATTCTAAATCCTGCTTGGAGTGTGATTACTTAAAAATAGTCACACCCTAATGTGGGTTGGAAAAGCTTCTCTATTGAATGTGAATTTGGTGATCTGCAGTTGCTTATTTTCAACTTGCATGGTTAATGTGGGGAATTACCTTTTATATCCCTGCACTTAAACTGAACCACTTCTGGTCATTTTGCTCTGTTTGTGGGAGATAGACGACAATAACACAAATGAGATGGAATGAAAGGCCAAGTATTCTTGACATTTATTGAAAAATGAGAGGCTTGTAAACCTTAAAAAAATCCCTCGCCAGTTTCCTCAAACTGAAAGATTACAACAGAAAAACCTCCAAGGAGGTCAAAGGTCAACTGGCAAGGAAAACTTTCAAAACAATAAATCAGTGAAAATTAAGCACAAATTAATCTCCCACAAAGGTGTGGGCCCCAGAAACGCCCACATCCACCTGCGCCATAATTACAATGGAGGTGCACGGGGTGGTGGAGGGCGACTAAAATTGTAGAAGAAACAAACTGCAAGCCAGCAAGTTGACGGTGTAGTTCAAAAGAGGTGGATCAATGTTGCTGCCCCCCCCCTCTAAGGCACAATTAAACAAGAATGCGCCAGCCATAGAGGGCGCTCTCCAACTGGTATTAAAATACAATTGCATGTATATAAATCTGATTATCTGTCTATAATCTATGCTTTATATCCCTGCACTTAAACTGAACCACTTCTGGTCATTTTGCTCTGTTTGTGGGAGATAGACGACAATAACACAAATGAGATGGAATGAAAGGCCAAGTATTCTTGACATTTATTGAAAAATGAGAGGCTTGTAAACCTTAAAAAAATCCCTCGCCAGTTTCCTCAAACTGAAAGATTACAACAGAAAAACCTCCAAGGAGGTCAAAGGTCAACTGGCAAGGAAAACTTTCAAAACAATAAATCAGTGAAAATTAAGCACAAATTAATCTCCCACAAAGGTGTGGGCCCCAGAAACGCCCACATCCACCTGCGCCATAATTACAATGGAGGTGCACGGGGTGGTGGAGGGCGACTAAAATTGTAGAAGAAACAAACTGCAAGCCGGCAAGTTGACGGTGTAGTTCAAAAGAGGTGGATCAATGTTGCTGCCCCCCCTCTAAGGCACAATTAAACAAGAATGCGCCAGCCATAGAGGGCGCTCTCCAACTGGTATTAAAATACAATTGCATGTATATAAATCTGATTATCTGTCTATAATCTATGCTTTATATCCCTGCACTTAAACTGAACCACTTCTGGTCATTTTGCTCTGTTTGTGGGAGATAGACGACAATAACACAAATGAGATGGAATGAAAGGCCAAGTATTCTTGACATTTATTGAAAAATGAGAGACTTGTAAACCTTAAAAAATCCCTCGCCAGTTTCCTCAAACTGGAAGATTACAACAGAAAAACCTCCAAGGAGGTCAAAGGTCAACTGGCGAGGAAAACTTTCAAAACAATAAATCAGTGAAAATTAAGCACAAATTAATCTCCCACAAAGGTGTGGGCCCCAGAAACGCCACAAGCCACACTAGTGTGTGGCCGCCCCACCCAAAATGACCAGAAGCAGAGGTAAATCCTTATGAAAGTACATTACTTAAGTGAACACTAACTAAATTGCTTGAATTCGAATACAGGGGCCCCTGCCTGACCTATATCGAATAGAAGGAAAAACAGAACAATGTAAGGCACCCATATATAGCGGCCCCTGCCTGACCTACATTCAAGTGCAAAACATGTTTTGTCTATTTCTGTAAACATGTTACCATACTGCTGGTTGCCTAATATATCCCTTGAATGCATCTGACTTCCATCTACCTAAAACACGGATCTGAGCATCGGACAACCCATCTGAAGCAGCTTGTGAGGCTGCTCCTATACGAAATGTAATGCTTGTAACCACAATTCCCAATGTGTCTGGTCCCAGGGTAGTGGAGAAAAGCGAAATTGCTCATCATAAAACATCCAGCCAGCCTTTTTGGCTGCCAGGTCACGCACCTCCTCTCCATATTTCATAAGACCTGAAATATCCTCAGGCTTTTTTAAAGTATACACTGCTACAAAGATGTTAAATGCAGAAATCCACTGCTCAATTGACGTAATTTTCTTAGTACTAGCAGTGGGCTCAAGACAAAGCTGAGGCCTACTCACACCATCAGATAATGCAACGGTGTACCTACCATCCCGCAGGGAGGAATTACTAAGCAGAGTAGCGAAATCAATATAATCACCTGCCCAGATTTTAGATTTAACCTGATCTGACACCCTTGCTACCAAAGGTACAGACTGACTAGTGAACAGTGTGGTTGGCTGCAGCTCCCTCTCTGAACCCTGAATTATAGGTTGCTGTGTAACCTGAATTACAGACAAATCACTAATCTGATCCAGTGGCTTTCTAGCAGCCTGAACCCCCTGTCCATTACCCGTAATGTCATTGACAACTGGTTGGACGACTTGAGATGCAGTAGTTGCTGCTGGGCTTGCAACGTTGCAAAGACCAGCTTCCTTCAAACCTTGAACGACTGCACGTGAGATAGAGGCTGCTAACCCTTCTGGGTCCAAGTGTTGCGCTGCAGCATTATTACGTGTTGTGACTGCAGCAGCTCGCTGTTCACCTTGTTGATCGGTAGTGGGGACTTGCAGCACCGCAGAAGGATTACTTGATGTTTCCACTGGATCAGAACATGTGGTTGTTGCTGCCTTACAACGCTTTGCTGTAGCTGCCCTGGTGACTGGTGCTGAACGCTTTGGTGGCATACTGTTGACAAAATAAATTATTGACAGAAAATAAACTGTACAAATATTAGTACTCTATCGCATGATAATAACAATGGTAATAGCAACAACAGAAGTGAAAGGATACCGATAAAATATATATATATATATATATATACATACACACATACACATACATATATATATTTGGATAATCACAAAATACAATCAAATTAATTGTAAGGATTTAAGTATTGCTCCACGTAAGCTTCTATAATATCTGACCTCACCGATGCCGTTAAAGTGAATGCCATCGGGGCCGAAAATTGTTGCCGTGTTGCTAAAAACACGCCTATGCTTCCAGAAGTGTCCGTAAGCCAGGCCCCCTAACTCCACCTCTAAGATATTGTTTAACTGAGCCACACGTTCATTAAAGTTACTCCGAGCTGCTGTGACGCGAGGGAAAACCTGACACACGATAATGACCTTGACGTTCATGCGATCATGCAAATGACGCACCAAGTTAATTAAACGTGACCCTACATTGGATGCAGAAAGTGATGCTACATCATTTGTACCCAACTGTAAAATAACCACGTCTGGGTTGAAATCCTGAACGACGTGTAAATCGAAACGCCGTATCTTTTCCACCGTACGCCCTCCGAAAACCATGTAGTTTTATTTCTGCCGAATTACTCAAATTAAACGAAAGCGGCAAAGCGCATGCATTGCGTCCACTTGACGTGAACGTACTCAATCGCGCCACAAAAGAATGACCCAAAATTAAAACTTTAGGCTTCATGATGACTTAAACAAACGTGTGAAAGGATGCCTGAAACCTCAACGGCGGAACGATAACCCCAGGTAAACCAGAACTTGCCTTAAAATTATCGAAAATACGACTAAAATTGTAGAAGAAACAAACTGCAAGCCGGCAAGTTGACGGTGTAGTTCAAAAGAGGTGGATCAATGTTGCTGCCCCCCCTCTAAGGCACAATTAGATAGATAGATAGATAGAATTTTTTATTTGGAACGTACCAATGAAAACTTGAGTAAAGTCCAAAAATAACAATAACAAAACAAAACATTCAGAACAACAAAAACTTTCAGTATTAATACATATCAAGAATATAGAAAATAAATTTTGCAAAAATGCTAAGAATGAAAAAATCATTACTTGAAACAATAATAGGAAATAATTCATCCATGCTAAAATCTTCCAGCTTTGGGGCATAGATGTATAAAGCTGCAAGGAATCTAGATCTTTGTTCTTTGATTTGACAATTATTACAATATAAAATGTAATGTTTCTCATCCCCTACTTCATTGCATTCATGGAGATTACATAGCCTGTTTTCCTTCAAAATGCCTTTATGTCTACCGGATTCAATGGGAAGAAAATGTGCAGAAGTTCTAAATTTAGTATAAGCTATTCTATGATTTTTATTTTTAATTTTTTCTAAATAATGTTCAAATTCAAAATTTTCTTTAGCACACCTGTAAAAGTCAAGCTTACAATTGTTCAACAAATTGTTTTTCCACTTCATACGGTACAAACATTTGAGCTTCTCTTTAAAAATATCACAAAAATTGTTCTGATGTGGGTCTGAATTAGTTAGATCTGTTATGACTAGTAATTTTTGTATAAAGTTAAGCCATGGGTCATGCACAAGAGTTTTGGATTCTTCATAGGCTGCATCAATGATAGAATTGTTTGTTTTTTTACATACTAGTCTTTGATAATATTTCATAACTGAAACACAGATATCCAATATAAGTGGATATTAATTAAACAAGAATGCGCCAGCCATAGAGGGCGCTCTCCAACTGGTATTAAAATACAATTGCATGTATATAAATCTGATTATCTGTCTATAATCTATGCTTTATGTTATTTTGATGATTTTCCTTTTATTCCTAAACATAGAATACTGTTTCTGTGGCAAAATGCCTTTTATATCTATAATATCTAGCACTTGAATTTGCACATAAAAATAAGTCAAGATGGTGCATGGTGCTAAATTAATTTACAAATGAAAACAAATTATAACCCAATGTCTAAATTTTATCAATTTAATTGTCAGGAAGAACTCTCAAGGCTTCATGAGAAGCTCAATGAAGTGAAAGAAGATGCAGTTGAAGACGACGATGATGAAAGAAGTCAATTAATATCAAAACAATACCAGGCAGATAAAGAAAAGTTACAAAAGATTAGATTATTATTGGTAAGAATTTACTTACTTGATTAGGTTATCGAATTTTCAACTTTGAATTTACAAATTTCAAATTTCTCTTGGTGAGTTTCTATTTGAATGGCAAGTCAACTTTTGTCACCAATTGCAGAATAAATCTGGGATAAGTTTTTCAACAGAGATTCAGCAAAGGGAAAATTATTTTGTAAGAAATTATTAGAAAAATACATAAATGCTGCACCGAATTTGACAGGAAAAATTATTGCCTGATAGCGTTAAGTTTATTTGAGTTTGATGGCAAATATTGCCAAAACAAATGAATTTGAGATGAGTGTGATTGCAGTAGTTTACTTTATACTTTATTTGTCTATTTTTACAGGCACGTAAAAATCGTGAAATTTCAGTACTCCAGAGAAAGATTGATGAAGTACCACCACGGGCTGAGCTGAGCCAGTATCAAAGACGATTTGTTGAACTGTACCAGCAAGGTAAAATTTGGTTATCTGAATGTCGGGTTATCTTGAAATATATGCTACACCCCTTCATATTGTGTATGTCTAATATCAGAAAAACTCTTTTAATGTGAAAATTATGTCTTGCCTTATACCATATTTGATCTCTGACATTGTAATCATTGTTGTGATTGACACACAATTCGTATATCTCTTGTTCAAATCCTACTGAACATTGAATCCATCAGCACATACCCTGAGTGTCCAACAGATTTAATGAAGAGACTTCTGACCATTCGTTACAGTTGTAGCCACTGTTGCTTGTATTCAACAAAACGCACTACGATATCTACACATGAACCAGGGACACTCACATCCAAGCTCTAAAATAGTTGCCTGGTAAAAAAATATCTTTAAAGGGGCACCTTCCAGTTAAGCCTAATCTTACAACAAATTTACTTTCTGGATTAAAATAACAATGGATAACAAAAGATAGATTAACATTGTAAACAACATAAACAATAGTGTCCCATGATTCTTTGGTGCAATCCATGGGATTGAGCGGTTCCCCTTTAAAACAAAAAAAGACACAAAAATATGTGAGAAATGCCCCCTAGTGTACTGTAAAAAAAAATGATTCAGTAAGCCTTGTAAGATAAGATAAGATAATTCTTTATTACAACCTTATAGAATGAATTACATCTATTTTGGTTTATGAAATGTAATAAAGGTGTTATATATGAAGAACATCCATGTAAAACAGCATCATTTTGTCAAAGCCATTTATATTTGTGAAAATGTTTGAAAAGACCATTAATTATTATTTTGTGTTTTTATAGTTGGATCAACACACACAGAAACCAAACAGTTTTACACGTTATATAACACACTGGATGATACAAAGCTGTATCTACAGAAAGAAGTCAACCTCCTCAATTCAATCCATGATAACTTCACACAGTAAGTACAACAAATACAGAGGGAGCGGGGATCATTTGATTTGAACAAAAGACTACTGATACATACCAGTAGATCAGGAGAATAATGGAGACATGATGGGAGACAATGAAACTCTAATCAAAGACAAAAACAAGTTTAACCTTTTCACCACCATTTGCCCTGTTTATAGCACTTTCCTTCATAAGATTGGCACAAAAATAGTTAAAATTTTGTCTGTTGGCTTCAAAATTTTGGGTAATTTCCTGAGATATTGAAAAACACAAAAAAAATTTGGGCAAGAAAGTCTTGCTGAAAAGGTTAAGGTAGATGCAAACACAAAAATTCATTCATTTTTTCAATAAATTAAAGTTGGGGGTCACCTGCCTAATTTTCGAGAAAATGTATATTATAGTGTTATGGTATATTAATTAATGGACAGTGGCCATTTTTTTCAGTATTGTAACGCTTTTACCATTATAATTTATATTTCTATGGCAGAGATATGATGCTATATCTCAAATTGTAGCCTGGGGGCATCATATATTGTTAATGATGGGGTACTTTGTGTTGGTCGAAATTGTGTCAAAAATCCAGGTTTTTAAAAATGAAAAAAAAATATTCTTTAACATTATGTTCTATTTAATTGTTGTAAAATTAATGTATGGAAACCAACAAATTGTTTTCTCTCACGTTATTACTATTTAAGTTATAAATATTTTTTGCAGAGCTATGGCATCTGCATCTGGAAAAGGTCAGTTCCTGAAACAGTTTGAACAGATTGTAGAAGGAATTAAAACCAATAAGTCAAAGGTGAGTGGTGTATCAAACAATGAATAAAAGTACATTGTATATAATCATATGAATGTACACCTCTTGAGTTATCATAGTATTTACAAGTTTAACTTGTAATGCCAACAAGGTCTTTTACTGTCAGCATTTTGACTTCTTAACACCATATGGCATTGATATTTAACAGGCAGGAACCTTTGGGTGTTTCTTACTGTGATGGTAATGCATGTTTAATGTGATAACATTTAACAGTGTTTATGACACAAATATCTTCCACTTTCTCGCGTGATCTGAGATCTTGGCAGTCAACGTGCCATCTTGATTCAGTCTTAAGACAACGTGGCAGTAACTCCTTTGTTTTCGATTCTCATAATTATTTTACGATATCATTATGGAGAACACAGTTTCCACCAAACGCAGTGGCAGAAAGCGGCGAGTTAATGCTGACGCTCCGATCAACGATGTCGGCGATGATCCCATGCCAAGTACTAGTACTACAACTAGTGCTGCTGGGGTCAGTACTCATACCACTAAACGCCGAGTTCCGAATATATGCAGGGGAACAACACTCCATCCTAATAATCCAAACAACTAGTCTGCGAAGGAGCTACATAAAAAATTGGAGGAGGTTGGTATTGTTCTGCCAACGAATTTAAGCAGAAAGTCATTGATTAAAACTTTTGAGCTAAACAAAGGACGCGCTACAACTTCAAGTGGTTCGCCATCACAGAAATTGACGATTCCGAAACAGACGAACACCAGAAACCCTCGACATCAGAAATCAATAATTCTATTAGTAATATTCATCAGGAGTTAAAAAAAATGGTGCGTAATTTATGCCAATCTTCAAATGCGAAAGGTCAGCAAGACAATATGGTGGCCTCTCCAAATACAATGACCGTCATCAACAAACAAAGGATAGCGAGAGACTCAAAAGTACACGTGGTATCAAATTCTTTGATGGGCGCTCAACAAGAAACTGACAGTCCCGTTGGAAGAAGTCGTTTTTGGCATTCCATCTCATGATTTACCTAAAATAGTTAACATCTCTTCATCGCTCAGAAAAACTATTATAGAAGGTAAATATGTCAATTTGGCAGCCTTATTAATTCCATATCATGTATCGCCGGGAAGTACATGTAGCTCTATTGTAGATCTATTATAGATCTGTCTGGCAATGAAATAAAGATAAAGGATAACCCCGACCCTCGTTTGAACAAAGTTTTGACATTAAGTGAATTTTTGCTGGCTTTTGACAAGTACAAGTCAGTCATGTGTGAAGTGTACCCTGATAGAAGAGAGGAGCTTGATATTTATGAGGCTGACATTATTGAAATTGCTAACAGTTTTGGAGGTAGTATATTTCATGATTACCACATACAGTTTGCTGCCTGGCTTCAACAGAGAAATGTTAAAATTGATTGGTCCATCCGTGACAATGACATTTTCTTAAGACTTGCAGCTGGTCGTAAAGCTAGTTCATGTACAATATGCAACAGCACTATATACACACATGTTTGTTTTCTGTCCTCGCAGACAATTTATGCGAAATCGTGTCAGTCGTCAGCCACGTTCACATGATATTAGAGGGAGACTAAGATTTTCTTTCAACTGGAAGGAAATCTGCAATAATTTCAATGCAGAGAGAGGCTGTTCACGAAGCAATTGTTCTTTATTTGCTCATGTTTGTGCCACTTGTAAAACAAGCCACCCTGCATGAAATGCACTAAGTCTACTGGCAGTAAAAAAAAATATTCATTGACTACCTAGTACACCTATAGACATTGATCAGTTGGAGAAAGATTTAGAAGATCATCCAGATAAATTATTTGTGTACGGGACTGAGGCAAGGTTTTCTTACAGGAATTGGCAATGTGCCATCGGTCAGTTATGAATGTAAGAATAGATTGCCAGGAAGAACCCTCAAATTGTAAGCAGACTTTTAGAAGCAGAAGTTGCCAAGGGTTATGTTATAGGCTCTTTTGATAATTTTCAGTTCACCCTATTAGCCCACTCGGATTGGCTGAAGGTAAATATTCCAAAAAACAGCGCTTATTGTAGACTTGTCAGCACCTCATGACAATGCTGACATACCTAGTATTAACGATCTTATAGATAAAGAGAATTCTTTCATGTCTTATATTAAGATTGATGACGCTATTCAAGAAATTGTCAAGCTCAAATGTGCAAGTTTGATATCACCAACGCATTCAAACAGATTCCACTTCACCTATCTATCTGGCATCTACACAGGGTGAAATGGGGGGACAAATATTACTTCTTCGTAAGACTTGTTTTCGGATGTAGATCAAGCCCCAACATTTTTAGTTCCCGTTCGAACGAAGTCCGAAAACGAGGACTTATAATTCGGTCTCCGTCCGACCGTGCGTAACAATTGGATCAAAGATGGCCGACTGGCAGCCATCTTGTTTTTTGAAAATGTCGTATTTGGGACATGCTTTGTCAGTTTTCATTCAAATTTAGTACATAGATTATACATGTTAGGATACATGTCCCCGACCATCCGTGAGTTCCTGTGTCTGTCCGTCCATGTGTCCGTCCGTCCCTGCATCAATCTGTCCAGAGTCATATTTCAGAATCCTGTGGACTGATTCCGTTCATTCTTTGCAATTGTCTAGTACCTTATGTGGGACATATGCACATGCAGTGGCTTAGCGATTCGATTCAAAATAGCCGACTGGCAGCCATCTTGTTTTTGAAAATGTTGTATTTTGGACATGGTTTGTCAGTTTTCATTCAAACTTGGTACATAGAATATACATGTTAGGATACATGTCCATGACGATTTATTTCGCAATTGGATCATGGTAGACTGGCAGGCATCTTGTTTTGTTTTTTTATGCGGTATCTTGGATGTGCTCTGTCATTTTTCATTCAAATTTGGCACATACATGTTAGGATGCATGTCCATGACAATTTGTTTCAAAATCTGGTCAAGGATGGCCGATTGACAGCCATCTGACTTTTTGGCCTTACTACTATATTTCCACAATTTATGTATCATTTTCATTCGTATTTGGCACATACATCATACTTATCAGTGTGTTTCATAATCAGATCAAAGATGGCCGAATAACGGCTGTTTTTATTTTTGGCCATATTACTACTACACGAAACACGTGTTTTGATGTAAATAAACAATCTGTTGTATACGCGCCACTTGGAAACTCAAGTTTCAAGGACACGCTCGCGACAACCCCTCTGCTTTAATATGACGAGCACAAAGAGAACTTCCAAAAATTTTACGGGGACTGTGTCATTTTCAATGGCTTGTTTATTCCATTTCTCAAGCTGTTTGCTGGATTGCAGAAAACAAATACCAGGTTAAGTTCATTCTTCACCTATTGGATGATTTTTTGACAATTGATTACACTGAAATCCAGGCCATGCGATCTATGGCAGTTATGACAATGATTTTTAAATCGCTGAACATCCCTTTGTCTCCACATAAAACAATTGGAACTTCACATAAACTGGAATACTTAATAGGTATTATGTTAAATTTCACCCTACTGATAAGAAAGCAAGAATTATAACAAAGATCACTGAGGGTTACAGTTAGAAAGACTATCACTAAGAGACAAATGTTATCACTTCTAGGCCACCCTAGTTTTGTGGCATGTGTAGTCCTTCCCACTTACTGCAACTGTCATCATCTGTATCAGTTACATCTATCATCTGTATCATCATATATCTTTAAACCAAGACTGTAAACTGGAGTTGTCAATGTTGCAACATTTCTTACAAGACTGAAACGGTGTTCACATGTTTCTCAATAGTGATTTCATTAATGCATCTGACTTGCAAATTTAAACAGACGCCTCATCTACACTAGGTTTTGAAGATTTTTTCTAAGGGCATTGGTTCTGCGATAAATGACCTTTTGAACTTGCAGTGATTAAACATGATGAATTATCTATGGCATTATTGGAGTTATTCCCCATTGTAATTGCAGCCTTGCTCTAGTAGGAGCACTGGTCACAACAAAGGATAAGATTTAATTGCGATAATCTAGCCACTGTACAGATTATAAGGAAAGGAAGAGCGACGTCAAAGTGCGGTACTATCAATTCACTAATGCGCCGCTGACATTAACAGCAATGAAGTACAATTTCATTATTATCACAAAACATTGACCAGGAAGTCAAAATAATATTGCTGACGCTTTGTTCCGCTTCCAAAGGACACAGTGTCCACCATACTTCAGCGTAGTCCACAATTAGCCATAGACTATAGCCAAATATGGAAAACAACTGTTACGGACAATACACGGAGAACTTATGAGAGTGGACTCGCTCTGTTTCTAGCTTTTAATAACATTGTTTGTTCCAGAACAAGTTTACCTGCAGTTTCTGAGGAGTTGTTTTTACTATTTGTGACTCATTGTAATAAACGTTTAATGTTGAGTGAATCAACAATAAGACTATATTTGGCAGGAATAAGATTTCGTTATATTGAGTCAGGTTTACCAAATCCTTTTCAAACCCCCAATGGGGCTAGTTTTTAAGATTGAATTTATTGCTTAAAGCCATAAAAAGAGGTCATGGAGTACAGAGAAAATATTGTCTACCTATCACTGGGGACATTTTAATTCAGATGCTTGCAGCTCTACAGCAGGGGGTTTTCATTCATTTCACTGATATGCTCATGAAAGCGGTTATGTCGGTTGCCTTCTTTAGACTTTTACGCTGTGGTGAGTACACCATAAACAACACTCACTTTGATAGACGGTTCCATTTATGCCTGGAAGACGTTCATTTTAGCGACAACAACCGCATGTTTATCCAACTTAAGATATCAAAAACAGACCCATTTAGAACTTTCCTTTTTTCTTAACAATACTGATATGTGTCCTATTACTGCCCCTTAAGAATTACATGACACTTCCCGCTGTCTCTACCAAGTAGTACAGCTCCCGCTATCGCTACTCATAGCAACCACTAACCAGGCAGTAGTAACAGTTCCCGCTGTCTCGACCAAGTAGTACAGCTCCCGCTATCGCTACTCATAACAACCACTAACCAGGCAGTAGTAACAGTTCCCGCTGTCTCTATCAAGTAGTACAGCTCCCGCTATTGCTACTCATAACAACCGCTAACCAGGCAGTAGTAACAGCTCTCGCTGTCTCTATCAAGTAGTACAGCTCCCGCTATCGCTACTCATAACAACCACTAACCAGGCAGTAGTAACAGTTCCCGCTGTCTCTATCAAGTAGTACAGCTCCCGCTATCGCTACTCATAACAACCACTAACCACACAGTAGTAACAACTCTCGCTGTCTCTATCAAGTAGTACAGCTCCCGCTATCGCTACTCATAACAACCACTAACCAGGCAGTAGTAAAAGCTCTTGCTGTCTCTACCAAGTAGTACAGCTCCCGCTATCGCTACTCATAACAACCACTAACCAGGCAGTAGTAAAAGCTCTTGCTGTCTCTACCAAGTAGTACAGCTCCCGCTATCGCTACTCATAACAACCACTAACCAGGCAGTAGTAACAGTTCCCGCTGTCTCTACCAAGTAGTACGGGTCCTACTATCGCTACTCATAACAACCACTAACCAGGCAGTAGTAACAGCTCTCGCTGTCTCTACCAAGTAGTACAGCTCCCGCTATCGCTACTCATAACAACCACTAACCAGGCAGTAGTAACAGCTCTCGCTGTCTCTATCAAGTAGTACAGCTCCCGCTATCGCTACTCATAACAACCACTAACCAGGAAGTAGTAACAGCTCTCGCTGTCTCTATCAAGTAGTACAACTCCCGCTATTGCTACTCATAACAACCACTAACCAGGCAGTAGTAACAGCTCTTGCTGTCTCTACCAAGTAGTACAGCTCCCGCTATCGCTACTCATAACAACCACTAACCAGGCAGTAGTAACAGTTCCCGCTGTCTCTATCAAGTAGTACAGCTCCCACTATCGCTACTCATAATAACCACTAACCAGGCAGTAGTAAAAGCTCTCGCTGTCTCTATCAAGTAGTACAGCTCCCGCTATCGCTACTCATAACAACCACTAACCAGGCAGTAGTAACAGTTCCCGCTGTCTCTACCAAGTAGTACAGCTCCCGCTATCGCTACTCATAACAACCACTAACCAGGCAGTAGTAAAAGCTCTCGCAGTCTCTACCAAGTAGTACAGCTCCCGCTATCGCTACTCATAACAACCACTAACCAGGCAGTAGTAACAGTTCCCGCTGTCTCTACCAAGTAGTACAGCTCCCGCTATCGCTACTCATAACAACCACTAACCAGGCAGTAGTAACAGTTCCCGCTGTCTCTATCAAGTAGTACAGCTCCCGCTATTGCTACTCATAACAACCGCTAACCAGGCAGTAGTAACAGCTCTCGCTGTCTCTATCAAGTAGTACAGCTCCCGCTATCGCTACTCATAACAACCACTAACCAGGCAGTAGTAACAGTTCCCGCTGTCTCTATCAAGTAGTACAGCTCCCGCTATCGCTACTCATAACAACCACTAACCACGCAGTAGTAACAACTCTCGCTGTCTCTATCAAGTAGTACAGCTCCCGCTATCGCTACTCATAACAACCACTAACCAGGCAGTAGTAAAAGCTCTTGCTGTCTCTACCAAGTAGTACAGCTCCCGCTATCGCTACTCATAACAACCACTAACCAGGCAGTAGTAAAAGCTCTTGCTGTCTCTACCAAGTAGTACAGCTCCCGCTATCGCTACTCATAACAACCACTAACCAGGCAGTAGTAACAGTTCCCGCTGTCTCTACCAAGTAGTACGGGTCCTACTATCGCTACTCATAACAACCACTAACCAGGCAGTAGTAACAGCTCTTGCTGTCTCTACCAAGTAGTACAGCTCCCGCTATCGCTACTCATAACAACCACTAACCAGGCAGTAGTAACAGCTCTCGCTGTCTCTATCAAGTAGTACAGCTCCCGCTATCGCTACTCATAACAACCACTAACCAGGAAGTAGTAACAGCTCTCGCTGTCTCTATCAAGTAGTACAACTCCCGCTATTGCTACTCATAACAACCACTAACCAGGCAGTAGTAACAGCTCTTGCTGTCTCTACCAAGTAGTACAGCTCCCGCTATCGCTACTCATAACAACCACTAACCAGGCAGTAGTAACAGTTCCCGCTGTCTCTATCAAGTAGTACAGCTCCCACTATCGCTACTCATAATAACCACTAACCAGGCAGTAGTAAAAGCTCTCGCTGTCTCTATCAAGTAGTACAGCTCCCGCTATCGCTACTCATAACAACCACTAACCAGGCAGTAGTAACAGTTCCCGCTGTCTCTACCAAGTAGTACAGCTCCCGCTATCGCTACTCATAACAACCACTAACCAGGCAGTAGTAACAGCTCTCGCTGTCTCTATCAAGTAGTACAGCTCCCGCTATCGCTACTCATAACAACCACTAACCAGGCAGTAGTAACAGTTCCCGCTGTCTCTACCAAGTAGTACAGCTCCCGCTATCGCTACTCATAACAACCACTAACCAGGCAGTAGTAAAAGCTCTCGCAGTCTCTACCAAGTAGTACAGCTCCCGCTATCGCTACTCATAACAACCACTAACCAGGCAGTAGTAACAGTTCCCGCTGTCTCTACCAAGTAGTACAGCTCCCGCTATCGCTACTCATAACAACCACTAACCAGGCAGTAGTAACAGCTCTCGCTGTCTCTATCAAGTAGTACAGCTCCCGCTATCGCTACTCATAACAACCACTAACCAGGCAGTAGTAACAGCTCTCGCTGTCTCTACCAAGTAGTACAGCTCCCGCTATCGCTACTCATAACAACCACTAACCAGGCAGTAGTAACAGCTCTCGCTGTCTCTACCAAGTAGTACAGCTCCCGCTATCGCTACTCATAACAACCACTAACCAGGAAGTAGTAACGGCTCTCGCTGTCTTTATCAAGTAGTACAGCTCCCGCTATCGCTACTCATAACAACCACTAACCAGGCAGTAGTAACATCTCTCGCTGTCTCTACCAAGTAGTACAGCTCCCACTATCGCTACTCATAACAACCACTAACCAGGCAGTAGTAACAGCTCTCGCTGTCTCTACCAAGTAGTACAGCTCCCGCTATCGCTACTCATAACAACCACTAACCAGGCAGTAGTAACAGCTCTCGCTGTCTCTACCAAGTAGTACGGCTCCCGCTATCGCTACTCATAACAACCACTAACCAGGCAGTAGTAACAGCTCTCGCTGTCTCTACCAAGTAGTACAGCTCCCGCTATCGCTACTCATAACAGCCACTAACCAGGCAGTAGTAACAGCTCTCGCTGTCTCTACCAAGTAGTACAGCTCCCGCTATCGCTACTCATAACAACCACTAATCTGGCAGTAGTAACAGCTCTCGCTGTCTCTATCAAGTAGTACAGCTCCCGCTATCGCTACTCATAACAACCACTAACCAGGCAGTAGTAACAGCTCTCGCTGTCTCTACCAAGTAGTACAGCTCCCGCTATCGCTACTCATAACAACCACTAATCAGGCAGTAGTAACAGCTCTCGCTGTCTCTATCAAGTAGTACAACTCCCGCTATTGCTACTCATAACAACCACTAACCAGGCAGTAGTAACAGCTCTCGCTGTCTCTATCAAGTAGTACAACTCCCGCTATTGCTACTCATAACAACCACTAACCAGGCAGTAGTAACAGTTCCCGCTGTCTCTACCAAGTAGTACGGCTCCCGCTATCGCTACTCATAACAACCACTAACCAGGCAGTAGTAAAAGCTCTCGCAGTCTCTACCAAGTAGTACAGCTCCCGCTATCGCTACTCATAACAACCACTAACCAGGCAGTAGTAACAGTTCCCGCTGTCTCTACCAAGTAGTACAGCTCCCGCTATCGCTACTCATAACAACCACTAACCAGGCAGTAGTAACAGCTCTCGCTGTCTCTATCAAGTAGTACAGCTCCCGCTATCGCTACTCATAACAACCACTAACCAGGCAGTAGTAACAGCTCTCGCTGTCTCTACCAAGTAGTACAGCTCCCGCTATCGCTACTCATAACAACCACTAACCAGGCAGTAGTAACAGCTCTCGCTGTCTCTACCAAGTAGTACAGCTCCCGCTATCGCTACTCATAACAACCACTAACCAGGAAGTAGTAACGGCTCTCGCTGTCTTTATCAAGTAGTACAGCTCCCGCTATCGCTACTCATAACAACCACTAACCAGGCAGTAGTAACATCTCTCGCTGTCTCTACCAAGTAGTACAGCTCCCACTATCGCTACTCATAACAACCACTAACCAGGCAGTAGTAACAGCTCTCGCTGTCTCTACCAAGTAGTACAGCTCCCGCTATCGCTACTCATAACAACCACTAACCAGGCAGTAGTAACAGCTCTCGCTGTCTCTACCAAGTAGTACAGCTCCCGCTATCGCTACTCATAACAACCACTAACCAGGCAGTAGTAACAGCTCTCGCTGTCTCTACCAAGTAGTACGGCTCCCGCTATCGCTACTCATAACAACCACTAACCAGGCAGTAGTAACAGCTCTCGCTGTCTCTACCAAGTAGTACAGCTCCCGCTATCGCTACTCATAACAGCCACTAACCAGGCAGTAGTAACAGCTCTCGCTGTCTCTACCAAGTAGTACAGCTCCCGCTATCGCTACTCATAACAACCACTAACCAGGCAGTAGTAACAGCTCTCGCTGTCTTTACCAAGTAGTACAGCTCCCGCTATCGCTACTCATAACAACCACTAATCAGGCAGTAGTAACAGCTCTCGCTGTCTCTATCAAGTAGTACAACTCCCGCTATTGCTACTCATAACAACCACTAACCAGGCAGTAGTAACAGCTCTCGCTGTCTCTATCAAGTAGTACAACTCCCGCTATTGCTACTCATAACAACCACTAACCAGGCAGTAGTAACAGTTCCCGCTGTCTCTACCAAGTAGTACAGCTCCCGCTTTCGCTACTCATAACAACCACTAACCAGGCAGTAGTAACAGTTCCCGCTGTCTCTACCAAGTAGTACAGCTCCCGCTATCGCTACTCATAACAACCACTAACCAGGCAGTAGTAACAGCTCTCGCTGTCTCTATCAAGTAGTACAGCTCCCGCTATCGCTACTCATAACAACCACTAACCAGGCAGTAGTAACAGTTCCCGCTGTCTCTACCAAGTAGTACAGCTCCCGCTATCGCTACTCATAACAACCACTAACCAGGCAGTAGTAACAGCTCTCGCTGTCTCTACCAAGTATTACAGCTTCCGCTATCGCTACTCATAACAACCACTA